>NC_142474.1:47612500-48252500 GCF_049115385.1 Moschus berezovskii
GTGAATGTCTTTTTTGTATATATATATTCTTTTTTTATAGAAATTTTAGAATTAATTTTTCTATTTCTACAAATAATGATGTTGGGATTTTGATACGGATTTCATTGAAACTGTAGATTGCTTTGAGTAGTACTGTCATCTTATATTGAGTTTTCAGTCAATAAATATGGGATGTGTTTCCATTTACTATATCTTGTTTAATTTCTTTCACTAATTTTTTTTTTTTTTAGTTTTCATTGTACAAGTCTTTTACCTTCCTAGTTAATTTAATTTCCAAGTATTTTATTTTTTTGATGCTGTTGTAAATGGAATAGTTTTTGTAATTTTCTTTTCAGATTGTTTATTGCTAGTGTATTGAAATGCAGCCAATTTTTTGTGTATTGACTTTATATCCTGCTGCTTGCTGAATTCATTGATTAGTTCTAGCAGTGTGTGTGTCTGCATGTGTGTGTGTAATCTTTAGGTTTTTCTACATAGAAGATCATATCATAGGCAGACAGAGTTTAATTTTACTTCTTCCTTTTCAGTTTGGATGCATTTTATTTATTTATTTTTGCCTAATTTCTCTGGCTAGAACTTACTACTATGTAGAATAGAAAAGATGAAAATGGGCATTCTTGTCTTGTTGCTGATTGTAGAGGAAGAGCTTTCAGTCTTATCACTGAGTATAATGTTCACTCTGAGTTTTTCACATATGGCTTTTATTATGTTGAGATAGTTTCCTTCTATTCCTACTTTGTTGAGTGTTGTTTGGTTGTTTTTTTTTTTAATCATGAAAGGGTGTTGACTTTTATCAAATACTTTTTCAGCATCAATTGAGATAATGTACTGGTTTCTGTAAATGTGCTGTATTACATTGATCAAATTTTGCTTTTTTAACCATTCTTACAGTCCTCTCTCTCTCTTCCTGTTCCATGAAAGGTACTTCTCTTATTTGTGTCTTTTTAACAAAATATGTTTTCTGCTTTGATTACTTTATGGCTGACTTTAATAGTGCCAAAGTGCTAACATTTACTTAGTTTATCTATTTCTATCCCGCTATTTTCCATTTTTGTAGCATTTTGATTGTGTGTGTATTCTGTAGACAGTGATTTATGTGTGTATTCTTAAGTTGTTTATGCTTTATATTTTAGGTTCAGTCTAAGAATCCCCCTGCCCTCCCAGACACACTGGATTTAACCCATTTATTTTTACTGCATTAATTGAAATATTTAGCATTATACTTCCTACCTTGGCTTATATTTCCCATTTATTTTACTTTCATTTTAAACTATTGTGTTCTTATTTTGTTTCCTGTTTCCTTTCCTCCTTCTCCCTCATCCCTTCATCCCTTCTGTCCTTCCTTTTTCAATATTTTTGTGGTTTGAAAGTTATACATCTTATTATTATTTTCCAAATTGGTAACCTTATGTTTTTCTATAAAAGCTGATGGTCCATTTTCTTTACCATCTTCTCTCAGCAGCTGAATAGTCAGCAATTTGGCACTTCAATCCCTCTTTTTGTCTACCCATTGGACAGACTTTCTGAAAAGCATGTGGAATTGATATTTGCAGATTTTTATTATTTTAAGACCTTGATTCCTCTACTTTTCAAGTAATGGTTTCTTAAGTTGTATTGTGTGTCAAAGCCATATAGAATAAAAATATCGTGATTTTACTGGTTTCATTACTTTGCATTATTTGTTGAACTCCATGATGGCTTTTCCCCAACTTTATTGTTGTTATTTAGTGAAGTACGTCGTCTAGTAATTCCTTAGGAATGGGTTCCAGGAGAGGTAAACTTCATCCTATTTGAAAATATCTTTTATTTTTCTGCCTTCAAAAGTATATGAAGTTTTGGTTCTGTATTTGAGTCCCAAGCTTAACATTATTTTGCTATGGATATAATATATTGCTCCATGGATTTCTTGCAGATGTGGAGTCATATGCTAGTCTACTTAAAAATGTGTAGGTAACCAGTTTTGCACTTTGCCCTTCCCCCTCCCTCCCTCCCTCCCTTTGTTTCTTCCCTCTCTCCATTTCTTCCTTGTTTCATTCCCCCTTTCTTCCCTCCTTCTCCCCCTTTCTTCCCTCCTTCTCCCCCTTTCTTCCTTTCCTTCTTCTTTGGCACCTAAATAACTCTATCCTTACCAAGAATTTCAGTTAGATGTATCTGATATGACTTTCCCCCCACAAGTCATGCTAGGCTTTCAGTGGACTGTTTACCTATTTTTCCTTGCCTCTTTTTCCTTATAATTCATTACTCCTTATTTTTCACTCTATTCCTGAAGAATCCCTCAGCCCTTGTTTTCAGGTTCAATTTAATCTTCACATTTCCATTATGTCATTCAGCTTCAGTTCAGTTCAGTTGCTCAGTCGTGTCCGACTCTTTGCAACCCCATGAATCACAGCACGCCAGGCCTCCCTGTCCATCACCAACTCCCTGAGTCCACCCAAACTCATGTCCATCGAGTCGGTGATGCCATCCAACCATCTCATCCTCTGTCGTCCCCTTCTCCTCCTGCCCCCAATCCCTCCCAGCATCAGGGTCTTTTCAAATGAGTCTTACGTAGTGAAATTTGTTTGTGGAGTTGGGGAATAATGATTGTTTCTATTTTCCAGCTACTCTGATCACCTTTGTTATACTCTTATTTTTCTTGTTGGGATAACCTCTCATCTCTCTAAGGATACTAATGATTATTTTCCTCTGGTCTACTATGAAAATTATGTTTCCTTAAGTTTTAGCTCTTTTTTCATGTTTTCTCAGGCATCTGTGGTTCTTGGAAATATGTTTATGAGGAGAGATTTTTCTTTCAGTGCTTTTAGCTGAAAAGTATTCCTTCAGCAAATTGAGAACCTTTGTTTTCCTGTAAGTTAGTATTCCCAAGATTGTGTAAGAAAGACAAGGAGGATGTTCATGCAGGTTGGTTTTTCTTACTGTCAGTGGCTACCTTGTCCTGTGGGTGTGGGGCTCCCATGTTTCTTATCAGTTGACTTATAAGTAGAATAGTACCCGTTTCTGTGGCCCCAGTGAGAGTCTTTCACATTAGGTTCATAATTTGTTTACAGGAAAGTATGCGCAGCATATTAAAACACAACAGGTTTTCTTCATAGTCAGTATTGACACAAACTTTGAACCTTGGAGAGGCTATCAAGATTTGGAGGAGCGGAGCTGTAAAACAGTAACTCTTCAGTGAGTGGAGAGACATACTAGTTTCCTATCGTTGCCTCAACAACTTGTCACAGATTTGGTGGCTTAAACAACAGCTGCATTATCTCACAGCACTAAAGGCCAGAAGTGTTAAAATCCATGTCAACAGGGCCCGGTTCCTTCTGGAGCTTGTAGGGGAGAATACATTCCCTGGCTTTGATCCTGGCCTCTTAGAGGCACCTCCACTCCTTGGCTCATGGCCCCTCCTCCATCTTCAGAACCAGGATCTTTGATCTGTCTGTTTGTCTCTCTCTGAATCTTCCTCTGATCTCTGTTTTCCTCACCACATCTCCTTCAGTGAGTTGGATCCTTCTCCCTTTCTCCTATAAGGACCCATGTGATTACACTGGGTCCCTTCAGGTGATAGGCTAACCTCCCAATCCCAACATCCTTAAGTAAATCAGTTCTGCAAAGTCTCTTTTGCCATAGAAGAGAACATATTCACTGGTTCTGGGAGTTAGAATGTGGACATCTTTGAATACATTATTCTGTATCCTTGGAGCCTATAGGGATAGGCTGTTGATGCAGAGCAGGGGGTGGTCTCTGAAGCAGGTGAGGAGGAGGCCTCCTAGGTTTGGGTGGATCGTCTTATTGTGCCTCTGCCCTTTCCCTGTCAGTTTCCCCACTCCCCCCTCACCCACCGCTATCACTTCACTGCCCCCATGGAGCCCACTTGTTCCTTTCCTCTCCCCTTCTTGCTCCTCAACACTAAAATCTCCAAGTCATCCTACAAGGACACAGAAGCCATACCACCCAATTAACACAAGCCAAAGGATAAATGTCAACGATTTACACAGAGTATTGTCAGAATATAAAATGTAGGAGGGTTCTTTATGGATTCTGTAAGGGCCTGTAAAAATCCAATTTATGTACCAGAAATGACTACATATGTTATGCCATCGAAATACCTCTACCAAGCCCTGAAATGTGTGTGTGTCGGGCCTGCATTTAATCTAGGGTCGTCTCTTTAGATTATGATGTGAAATGCACTTTTGAGGGCTTTGATGAGAACCACATGGCGGAGCTCTGCTGCTCGGCTGTAGAATGGGGCAGGCCCGCCCCAGGACACTGTATCCTGTGTAGCCTTCATGTGTGATGGATGGCTTGCTTTTCTGTGCGTGGAACACATGCATCTCTCTCACCCACTGAAATCTGATGATAGAGCCTATAGTTAATATATTTTAACCTGAGCTGTCGATAGAGTTAAACACTTACTAGTTGGGGTTGCCATTCTTCCTTTGCATTGGAAACAGACTGTTTTTTGTTATTCAGTTTTCTTTATTATTGTGTTTTCTCTGTTGATCTGGCCAGTGTTCTTTCCACAGCACTGTGCTCCCAAGAAAGGGCAGACAAGTCAAAGACCGATAAAAAACAGAGAGGCAAGAAGTAGTGTCAAGTCCCAGCTAGCTTATTTGCCACATATGTTGGATGGCAGCCAGCTAAATTTTAATTTTGTCATATTGAAGAAGACAATGTATGATAAACAATTTAATAAAATAAACATGATTTCACAACCATATTTGGTTAAAATGCAATGCTCTTGGTTAAAAGGCAATGTTTTCTTTTATAAAATAATTTTGCTGTAATTACAAAATACTTCTGACAGAAAATCGATGGCAAAACATCTATGTGTTTAAGAACCAGATTTGTGCTTTGCTGGGACTTCCCAGGTGGCACAGTGGTAAAGAATCCATCTACAAAGCTGCAGATGCAAGAGTCGAAGGTTCAATCCCTGGGTCACAAAGATCCCATATAAGGAACTGGCAACCCATTCTGGTATTCTTGCCTGGGAAATCCCATGGACAGAGGAACCTGACGGGCTACAGTCCATTGGATCATAAAAGAATCGGCCATGACTGAACACATATGTATGCACAGCTTGTTGACTTTAGATTTTTTTTTTTTTAAATAGAAGGTACAGTGTGTGTGCTGTGCTCAGTTGTATCCGACTGTCTGCAATCCTATGGACTGAAACCTGCCAGGCTCCTCTGTCCATGGCATGGATTCTCCAGGCAAGTATACTGGAGTGGTTTGCCATGCCTTCCTCCAGGGGATTTTCCCAACCCAGGAACTGAACCCAGGTCTTCTGCACTGGCACAAATTCTTTACCATCTGAGCCACCAGGGAAGCCCCAGTGTCCTAACATTCCTTCCAAAAAATGCTAACTGTTGATTATAGTAGTTTTGATTCCAGTAGTAAAAGACACTCCACAGTATTTCCTTTGAGATCAAACTGAGCACTATTTTACACACAAAGGAGTTGTAATGGCTCCCTTTGTTGACAGAATATTTTTCTGGGTATGAGCGTGGCATTCCAGGAACAGAAGCAAGACTGGAATCTTGCTCTCAAATTTTCATCCCATCAGTGATGAAGGCTGAGTTTAATTTGGGATTTTCTTCACAAGCTAAAAGGGAACATTAGTTTAAAAGATCTGGTCGCATTGCCAAGGGATTAACTCTCCTGGGCTTTCAGGCAGAAACACAGAGTTTATGCTCAAATTCAGTGGTAGAATCAGGGTGGGTACCGTGTCTAGAGATGAGGATCTTCGGCTGGAAGGTCCATGTCCTCCTTTATCCCTGTATTAACTCACATCAGAGGAACAGCTCTGAGTCACTCTGCAAAGATGTAGTGTCTAGGAGTGTCTGCTGGTAGAATTGTTCAATATAAGTTTATTTCACACACTGATTGCTCTTGTTCACCACTCCATCACCTGGGTTCCAAAGAAGAATTTTGAGACATTCTTACTTTGATGCTCTTTCAGAGTCCACGTATTTTAAAAGAAAGTCCTATATACTCACACATCCTAAAGTATAGTTGCTCCATATTATATGTTAAAGGTGTACATTACAGTGACTCATAATTTGTAAAGGTTATATTCCATTTATAGTTATTATAAAGTGTTGTTATGTCCCCTGTTATACAATATATTCTTGTAGCTTCTTTAATTTGTGTCTCTTAATCCCTTAACCTTCCCTCCTTCTCTCTCCTCACTGGTAACCACTAGTTTTGATACCGACCAGAATTCTTGGTCTTCCCCAAGCAACAGAAACTGACTAGAGGCCAGACAAGAAATTCAGAGAAGGCTTTACTGGGACTCCTATGCCTGTTGCAGGAGGGAGCAAGAACAAGTAAGAGGCTCCCTTGCTCACTCTCTGAGGGAACAGGAGCTCGTTCATTAAACGTGAAGTGTAGGGATGTGTCCAGGGGTCAGGCTGGAGGGGTGGCTTAGGTGGTTTGCTCACCCCTTTGTGGTGTTGAGTGCAGGGGGCGTGTGCAGTACCCTCTTGAGAAATCCGGCAGTTGGGTAGTGTTTTTTTTGGCTTTGTGTCTTTTGGTCCAGAATTTGCCCCAATTGTGCATATACACAGTTATTTTTAGTCTCATACAGTTTCTTTGTATTTTGTAGCTTAAGGAGAGGTGCGTCTAGGTACAAGCTTTGCCTCATTGCAGCAAAAGTTCCCAAATCCAGACCTGTCTCAGTTTGTTCCCCATAAATCTGGGAGTCTCTTTAAATAAAATATGGTTCAACCATACATTGCAACAAATAAGACATCTTTAAATATACTAATTTTAGAAAGACTTCGTTTGTTAAATGAAGGAAACACATTGCAATGTAGTGTATGCTGGCTGTCATTTGTATAATGAAGAATATATATATATATATATATATATATTTGAAAATACATAGACTATCTCCAGAAGAATATGTGAGAAATTGGCAACAGAGCTTATCTCGTAAAAGAAGAACCATGTGACAATCAGAGGAGAAAAGGGTGCTTATACATTTATGTATTATTCAGATGTTTATTAATTTTCAAATATCTGGAGACATTTTAGATATATTTTTGTAGTTAATTTCTAATTTAATTCTATTGCAGACAGAATATTTTGTGTAAAATTTCAATCCTTTGGAATTTATTGAACATTTTTATGTACCAGCACATATGATCTATTTTAGCAAACATTCCATGTATTGGAAATTGAACTCTGTAAATATCCATTGAGGTAAAAGTGATTAACAACGTAGTTATCTTCTATACCTCTACTGATTTTTTGTTTAGTTGTTCTATCAGTCACTGAGACTGCCGTTAAAGACTCCAGTTTCAATTGTGAGTTTCTCTATTTCTCCATTCAGTTCTCTCAACTTTTGCTTTGATTAATTAGGGAGATAAAATTATAAATGTTTATTTTGAAATTAAGTCCATGCACACTTAGAATTTTGCCTTCCTAATTAATCAGCCCTTTTATCCCTATAAAATGATAAAATTCTCTTTTTCTTGAAGTCTACATTGATACCATAGACACACCAGCTTTTTACAGCATGAAACACTGTTTTGATCCTTTTACTTTCAGTCTATCAGTATCTTCAAGTTTAAGTGTGTCTCTTGTAGGCAGCATATAATTGGATTTAGCTCTTTTAAAAAATCCAACAATCTCTGTCTTTTTAGTTAGAATATTTTGGTATAGGGCTTCCTTAGTGGCTCAGATGGTAAAGAATCTGCCTGCAATGCAGGTGACCCAGGTTCGATCCTCGATCACTAGGTTGGGAAGATCCCCTGGAGAAGGGAATAGCTACTCACTCCAGGGTTCTTGCCTGGAGAATTCCATGAACAGAGAAGCCTGGCGGGCTACAGTCAATGGGTTCGCCAAGAGTCAGACACAACTGAGCAACTTTCATTCACTTACTTATTAAACAGTTACTGAAATAGTTGTAAGGAAAGTTGTGACCAACCTTGATAGTATATTAAAAAGCAGAGACATTACTTTGCCAACCAAGGTCCGTCTAGTCAAGGCAATGGTTTTTCCCGTGGTCATGTATGGATGTGAGAGTTGGACTGTGAAGAAAGCTGATCACCGAAGAATCGATGCTTTTGAACTGTGGTGTTGGAGAAGACTCTTGAGAGTCCCTTATACTGCAAGGAGATCCAACCAGTCCATTCTAAAGGAGATCAATCCTGGATGTTCATTGGAGGGACTGATGCTAAAGCTGAAACTGCAATACTTTGGCCACCTCATGCGGCGAGTTGACTCACTGGAAAAGACTCTGATGCTGGGAAAGGTTGGGGGCGGGAGGAGAAGGGGACGACGGAGAATGAGATGGCTGGATGGCATCACCGACTCTGTGGACATGAGTTTGAGTGTACTCCGGGAGTTGGTGATGGACAGGGAGGCCTGGCGTGCTGTAGTTCATGGGGTCGCGGAGAGTCGGACACGACTGAGCGACTGAACTGAACTGAACTGAACTGAAATAGTTGTACACATATCTACCATTCAGTGATTTGTTTTCTACTTGCACCATCGCTGCTTTTAGTTTAGTGTTTTTGATGTTGTTGTTCCTCTCTTTCTTCTTTCCACCTCTGAAATCTAAGATAATCTCAGTTTCAAAACAATTTCTGAGGAATGTTTCTATTACCTTGCTACAGAACCACCTCTTGAACGTTTTACTGCAAATGTGACCGTCTCAACTTTCCAGGATGCCCAGTTTTAGTACATAGTGACTAGCTCCTTTTTTCCACTTCTTTTTCTTCATTTAGATTATGTGAGTCAGCTTATTGGTATCATATCTTGATATTGTGGTTTATTTCTCCTGCCACTGCTGCTATTATTTTTATCAAAACAGAACTAATTCCACGATATTTTTTGAGTCTCTGTGAGTTTGAAGGTTTTTGGTCTGAATCGTGTGTGGGGTCTTAAAAATTGATAGTTTTTGAAATGATGACGCTCCACCTTGGCTTCCTGAGATATCTTGCTATGGTGACAGGTGGGCTGTGCCTCCAGTCTCTCAAAAAGCAGAAAAGTGAGAAAAAACTAGCATCTTGGGTTCATGTAGCTCTTAGGTGACTCTGGCCTTTCTACATTTCAAGGGTAAGTAAACACCCTAGCAGTATTTACTTGCTTTTAGCTTTTGAAATTTTTCCTCCAAGAGTCACTGACCTTCCTCCAGTTTTGTGAACTTCTATTTCTTCATGATTCACAGAGATTTAAATTTTTTAAAATTCCTAAAGATAACTATTGCTTGAGTACAGATTTTTAATAAAGCAAAATGAAAAGTCTTTCAGAATAACTGCCACCATATTTTTCAGCTCTGAATCCCAAAACACAAAATCGTCATTTAAGAAACACAAGTAAGGGATTTTCTCTGGAAACCAATGACAATAACAACAAAAATCCCTTAAACAGCAAAAAGAAAAAAATTAAATACATTATAATTAAGGAAATGTTTTAAACAATCCTGTTATTAATCTAAACGCTGACGTTTTTATCCTGTTTATAACAGTTTAGGATTGAAACTCAAAAAGAATGCTTCAGAAGAAAATTAAAGCATTCATTGTATCATTTTTGCCTATATTCTCCTGAGTAGAAGTGCACTCTGATTTGCTCATATAATTGTCATACTAATAGTAACAGGAACAAAAATGGCTCTATTTAAACAATTTCAACTTAGCCGATGTCATCCTAAAATATTTTGTAAGTTCAAATATTTGTTGCAAGATTTAATTGATTGGTTAGAAAACACTAGGATAAAACTTAATGACATTCATTTAAAATGAATTTACATGAACTTTATTTTTTTATTATGCAAACAATATAAGGTCATTTTAGGAAAATTAGAAAATTTAAATAGCCAAGGAATATGAACATATAAGAGTGAGCTTACATATTACTGATTCCCATTCTTGACCCAAAAACCACTCTCAAAAAAAGACTAAAGAAACAAAATTTGGGGGTGTAAGAGAAGATAAATATTGAATTTAGGAAAATGCCAACTACCTGTACAAACATCATGGAATTCCTGCTGCATAAATTACAGTTTGGACCGGGTGAAGGGAGTGTCACTTGGAAGGGAGTGTCACAGAAAAGGCCTCTTCCTTTTCTGAGAAAGCAGTATTGTGTTTCTGGGAGTGAAAAAGGACATTCTGGAAGCAGTGGTGTGGTTGGGATGGGAGGGACAACACTGTAAGGGCTGGATCTGAAGCAATGGCGATATCCTAGTCTTCAGGGGCTGAGTTGTCAAGATAAAAAAAAAGAACAAAGAAGGAACTGGGTTAAATTTATCTGGGGTTATTTCCACAGCTTTGTACCAAAACTAGGAAAGGGAAGAGAAGCTATGAATACCCTCATCACACAGAAAGCTGTTGCTCACTAAGGTTTGTTGGGTTTTTTTGTTAGTTTTCTGTCATCATTAAAGTTCTTGGCAATATGGCTGGTTAACACTGGTGCAGAGAGACACACTGAAATCCCAGCCCTGTCTCCTTGATAAGCTATTTACACACCTCTCAGGTGCTGTTCTCCCACCAAGAGCATGGTTCAAGGAGACCAAACAAACTAACAATAACATAAAAAACAGAAATGAAGTTGCTGAAGACAAAGTTCCTGGGCTGTTTGGCCCATGACACCCACGTTCCTCCATAGTGTATGTCAGACTGCTACGTAGTGCGTGGACAACAACATAAATCTGCATCCTTCTGCTTATTTATAAGGTAAATATTTTATTTTTGAACATGTAATACATATACATGTTAATTCACAGGATGCAAAGTTCATTTTAGTAATCAGAAATAATCCCTTTTTGTTTCTATTGTTTTATAATTGCAAAAATTGATGTCTGCTTCTCGTAACAAGTATACAGGAATAACTGACATGAAAAGGGAAAGCTGAGCTGTATTAGTTTCCTATTGCTGCTATAACAAACTGCCATAAACTCGGTGACTGAAGCTGAACCGCCAATCCTTTGGCCACCTGATGCTCTGAAGAGCTGACTCATTTGATAAGACACTGATGCTGGGAAAGACCATAGGTGGGAGGAGAAGGGGACGACAGAGGAGGAGATGGTTGGATGGCATCACTGACTTGATGGATATGAGTTTGAGCAAGCTCCAGGAATTGGTGATGGACAGGGAAGCCTGGCATGCTGCAGTCCATGGGGTCGCAAAGAGTCAGACATGACTGAGTGACTGAACTGAACTGAACTGAAGGTGACTTAAAACAACACAAATTTATTCTTTTATGTTCCGGTGCTAGAAGTCTGAAATGGATTCGTTTACTAATCTCCATTTGAGGTATCAGAGCTTAATGAAACAATCTCAGACATACAAGGCTTCAAAAGGATCGTTACACAAAGATCCACAAACAATCTTCAAGAAAGTCTTCAAATATGAGGAGGACTGAATCTAGGAGATGCTACAAATAATATGGAAAGTTAGAAGGATCAAATAACTGTGCAGATAACACAATGTGTTAAAACAGAGTAAAAGTGAACATAAATGAAACGAGGGAGAAATTTTGTATATCACAAGTGAGAATTTAAATTTTAGGGAATGTGACAAGACCCAGATGACAGGGCATGTAGGGAAAGGAAGGAACTTGAAAACGTGTCTATTTATTTATGATTTTTTTAGGTTTTATACTTTGTATTTTGTATTGGGGTATAGCCAGTTAACAATTTGTGATCGTTTCAGGTGAACAGTGAAGGGACTCAGCCATACACATACAAAGTTCTAACCTTGGAAGGAGAATGTCATGGGCTGAGTTTGTCCCCAGAAAGGTGGTTCAAGTCCTCATTCACAGTACTTGTGAATGTGACCTTATTCAGAAATAGGGTCTTTGTAGGTGTACTCCAGTTAAGATGAGAATCACACTAGATGGGCCCCAGATGGGCCCCAGTATCTGGTGTCCTGACTATGAAGAAAACATCTGGGGAATTTCCTGGTGGTCCAGTAGTTAGGATTCTGCACGTTCCTGGCCAAAGGCCTGGGTTCAATGCCTGGTCTGGGAAGTAAGATCCTCCAAGCCCAGCAGTATGGCCAAATCAGAAAACAACAACAATAAAAAAATAAACAGAGAGAAAGGAAACATTTGGATGCAGAGAGACACAAACACGCAGAGGGGAAAGCCATGTGAAAACGAGGCACAGATTGGAGTGTTGTAGCTGCAAACAGGAACTTCAAGGCTTATTGGCAACTGCCAGAGGCAGGAGAGAGGCAACTGATTTTCTCCCACAGAGTCCCAGGAGAGAGCAGGGCCCTGCCAGCACCTTGCTTTCAGACTTCTAGCCTCTGGAAGGGCTTCCCTGGTGGCTCAAATGGTAAGAAATCGCAAAGAGTTGGACATGACTGAAGTGATTGAGAGCGCACACACGTACATTATATGTCACATTTTGCTGGTTCATTCCCATCGGTGGACACTTGGACTGCTTTCACCTCTTGGCTCACAACTCTCAAGTTGTACATCTTTTTTTTAGTCGACAGTTACGGTGACTGACGAAGCGACCCAGAGTGGACTTCCTTCCTTCAACCGGACTCCATGAGGAACTGGAGCTTTGATACCAGCAGCAGCCCCTTGTACCCATCTGCCTCCTCAGGGAGTGCAGACGAATTTGGGTGAGTCTCTCTTGGGTCTTAGGTTTCCCTGGTGGCTCAGCTGGTAAAGAATCTGCCTGCAATGTGGGAAAACTGGGTTTGATCAATGGGTTGGGAAGATCTCCTGGAGAAAGGAAAGGCTACCCACATCAGTATTCTGGCCTGGAGAATTCCATGGACTGTATAGTCCATGGAGTCGCAAAGAGTTGGACATGACTGAGTGATTTTCTCTTCACTTCACTTCACCTCTTGGCTATTGTGAATAGTACTGCTACAAGCATAATACTCTTTCTTTTTTGAAGTTCAAAACACACTTAGAATAAACATCTTTTTTTAAAGTCATGTTAGATAAAAATATTCCAAGACATCAAGAGGATGCTAAATAGAAAGTTCAGAGTGGTTGGTAATTTGAGGCAGGGTTGAAAGACCAGGGGAAGAAATAGGTAGAAAGATGGATCAGAGTTATAGTCCTGCAGCTGACCAGCCACTTGTGACTCCTCATAACATTATGATAAATGCATAAGCAAATAAATAAAATAAAGACAATGCATGAACCTTTTTATTTATTCAGTTGTGTTCACCTGAGTTTCACTAGCAAACAATTGAGACAACTCGCCTCTGTGGTGTGCATCCATTTTCAGGTGCTGAGGCAGCTGGTAAATAATTTGATATGTTTTAATTCATAAAATTCAGAGTAAGTTGCTTTCTATTGTTTTTTGAGTGGCTTTACTAAGGTATAATTGTTATGCAATTTTTGGAAGCAATGCACTAAGGTATAATAGTTATAAAATTAACTGCACATGTATAAAATAAACAATTTGATGTGTTTTAATATATTTATACACCCATGAAACCATCACCACAATCAAGCTAACTAACACAGCTATAATCCATAAAAGTTTTCTCCTGCTTCATTGTGACCCTTCCCTTCTGATTCTAACCATCGCCCTAAGCAACCATTCTGCTTCCTATTCCAAGAGATTTGTTTCTGTTGTCTAGAGTTCTGTATGCATGGAATCATACCACAGACTTTAGTTGGCTGGCTTCTTTCATTCAGAATAATTGTTTAGAGAATCATGCATGATTTCTTTTTATTGGCAGATAGCATTCAACTGCCTAGTTTCACCACAGTTTCTTTACCCATTCATCTTTTTCATTTTAGTCATTTTTGTAAGTGAATAATGTTGTCTTATAGTTTTAATTGGCATTTCCCTAATAACTAATGAGAGTGAGCATTTTTCCATTTATCTTTGCCATCTATATATTGTCTTTGTTGAAGGGTCTGTTGAAATCTTATGTCATGTTTTTCAGTCAAGGTTTTTTTTTTTTATTATTGAGTTTTGATAGTTCTTTAAGTATTCTAGATACAAGTCTTTCATCAGATATGTAAACTGCAAATATTTTCTCCCGGTGTGTAGTATGTGTTTTTTTTCTAAGAGTGTATTTTGAAGAGCAGGTATTTTCAATTTTTATGAAGTCCCATTTATCATTTTGTACTTATGTAGACTGTGTTTTGGGTGTCATATTTAAGAAATGTCTGTCTATCCTAAGGCCACCTACATTTCCTCATGTAGTTTTTCTGAAAGTTTGATCATTTTAGGCCTTAAATTTAGATCTTTGATCCATTTTGGGTTAATTTTTGTATATTGTTCAAGGTATGAGTGAAAGTTATTTTTATTTTTTGCATGTGGTATCCCATCGTTCTAGACCATTTGTATAAAACTGTCCTTTACCACTAAATTGCATCTGTATCTTTTTTTTATTTTTTGGCCACGCTGCATGGCATATGGTTTCTTAGTTCCTTGACGAGGGATTGAACCCAGGTCCCTTGCAGCAGAAGCATGGAATCTTAACAACTAGACTGCCAGGGAAGTCTCTGTGTCTGCATCTTTATTGAAAATTGGTTATTGGTATTTCTGTGGATTTATTTCTGGACACTTTAATCTGTTCTAGTGATTTGTTTATTTTATTCCAGTACCACTGTCTTGGTCAATATACACAGAGAGAAATAACAAACTAAACATCAATAAATGTAATTTAACTGTCAGTTGACTTCCTACTTCCTAATAGCTACATTGAAAGACAAAGGCAGTGGTAAGATATATTTAATGCAATAAGAAAACAAAAAAACTAAAAGTTGTATACCTACAAAAATTATCTTTGAAGAATAAGGGTCAAAAAAGCATTTTCAGTCAAACCAACATAAAACTGTTGGGTAACAGTAGAGGGGCCCCCACTGTAAGAAATTCTAATGCCTGTTTTTCAGGAAAAAGGAAAATGATCCAAGGTGGATGATCTAAAATATAAGAATAAATAAAGAGAAAAATTAGTGGTAAAGAAGCAGCAAACATTAGTCAATGTGAACATTAATAATAATGTCTAATTTGAGTGTTAAAAATAAAGTAGTATCAAAATTGAAAGAAAAAGATGATCAAAGTAATGTTTCAGTGTTCTTAGAATACTCAGGAAGAGAGGAAGGATATTAATGAGTTGTTAAATATGCTTATTAAAATATCTAGAGAAACCTATAAAGACTGATTAGAAAAAGAAACATTAACTGAGTGGAGAGGAGAATTGTTTCATTCCAAAAGACAAGACCAGAGGTAGAAAATCATTGGAAAGGCTGGAGAAGGGAATGTATAAAATAATACAGGAGGGATAACTATAAATGCTATATATTTAAACAATCAATGTAAAGGTACTATATACTATCTGGAAAAAAGAAAGATTAGAGTTTTTTAAAAATTCAGCTGTATTCAATTTAGAACAGTCTTTGGGACTCTGTGGGAGAGGGTGAAGGTGGAATGATTGGGGAGAATGGAATTGTAGCATGTATATTATCATAAGTGACCAGTCCAGGTTCGACGCATAATTTTTCCTCTGTTCATTTCTTTGCATTTGTGCTTTTTTAATAAAAATACTTTTAACTGTAAAGAAAAAAAAATTATAAAAAATAAATAAATAAATAAATAAATTTTGAGAAAGTCACAAAAAAAAAAAAAATTTTTTTAAAGATACACCTAAAGATAAGAACTCAGAAAAATTAGAAGTTCAAGATAAAAAATGGTATACTCACTAAGATAAAGCTGGTGTTGCTATATTTATACCAGATACAAAATATTTTAATGCAAAAAACTCATTACTGATAATAAAGAGGGTTCCTGCATAACATTGAAAGATTCAGTTAAGAATCTAAGAAATAGAACACTCTCTATGCTTCTATGCCCTTAATACCGTAGCCTCAAAATAAGTGAAGCATATATTGAGAAGTATGAAGAAAAATTAACCCAGCGTGATAGTGGGAGACTAGAGCACTCATTTCTTAATATTTCACAATAAATGTCTTTATTCCTTCAGCAAATATCTATTGAGCACCTACTATGTACCAGCCCTGGAGGATGAAATGGCAGCCCACTCCAGTATTCTGGCTTGAATATTCTGGCAGAGGAGCTGGCAGGCTGAAGTCCATGGGGTTGCAACGCATTGGACATTACTGAGCGACTGAGCATGCACTATGTACTAGCATTGAGAATACAATAGTGGATGAAATAGGCAAAAATTCTTACCTTCAAGAAACTTTGATTCTAAGGTTAGATAGAGCAACAAAAAAACTAGTAAGGACAGAGAACATTTGAACAGCACAATAAAAAAATCTTTATCTGATGGACATGTGTGGAACATGCAAAACACTTAATGAATACTGATTTTTTGCTAGGTTATAAAGTCAACACACACACAAAATCTAAGAATATTATACAGACCATGTTTTCTGACCACTATATACTAAGCTCGAAATCAAAACTAAAACTTGCAATAAAGATTTTTTCTGTCATTCTGCAAAGCTAAAGATGTATATTCATTGACCCCATAATTACACTCTTAGGTTTCTACCTTTGAGAAAATCTGACACATGTGAGACAGGACGTATGCACAAAAATGCCAAGGAAGGTTTTATTGTTGTTGTTGTTTAGTCACTAAGTCATGTCTGACTCTTTTGTGACCCCATGGACTGTAACCTGCCATGGGATGTCCCAGGCAAGAATTTGGAGTGGGTTGCATTTCTTTCTCCAGGGGATCTTCCCAACCCAGGGATTGAACCTGCGTCTCCTGCATTGGCAGGCAGATTTTTTTTTACCTCTGAGCCACCAGAGAAGCTGCCCATAGATGCTATACCTGTTTTTGAAAAAGACGATTGGCGATAGTTTGTCCAGAAACAAATGTTTAACTGTGGTCTATTCTTATAATCAGTAATAGACATTTATGAATGACACCTGCTTGGATCCATATAGATACAAAACTCAAAAGGTTGTTTTCGGGTTATTTCAGCTAGACTAGTTTGAAGTTATGTACTTACTATGGAATGGCATGACTTCATGTTGTGTGCAAGTGTGATGGGGGGAAAGAAAAGTAGGGGCAGGCGAAACCCAGAATTCAAGACTGTAGGAAGGGGTAAGATCAGGGAGGTACTCACAGATGAACAAGGTTTCCATCTTTCTACCTAGGTACTGGCTACAAAGTGTGGCTGAATGATGGCCTCATGGCCTCAATGATCTCTGTCCCCTGGTGTTTCACCTGTGATTATGTTACTTAATGCTGCAAAAGGATTTTATAGTTGTAATTAAGGTGACTAGTCAGTTGATTCTGAGTTAATCAAAAGGGAGGTTGTCTGGGTGATCTAACCTGATCACTTAAACTCTTTAAAAACAAAGTATTTTCTTGAGCTAGTTGCAAAACAAGAAGTCAGAGATTCAACACATGAGAAGAGTTTGATTGACATGTCATTGCTTTCTTGATGACAGAGGGGGCCACACGTCAAAGAAGTGAGGACTTAAATCCTACAGTTGCAAGGAACTGAATTCTGCCAAGAATAAGCTTGGAAAATGACTCCTCCTCAGGGCCTCCAATGAGAATTCAGCTTGGCCATAACCCTGATTGCATCCGTGTGATAACTTCAGCAGAGAGCCCTGTCCAGCCATGCTGGACCTCCATACAGAACTGTGAGCTGATAAAAGGGTGCTGCTTGTGGTAATGAGCAATAGGAGACCAATATACATAGACATTTATATTGTTGGACTTGTACCTTTTACTTATACTGTAAATAATCTTTTATTTACAGCATAAAAGTGTGATTTCATTCTTTAATAATGTTTTTAATTTCTAGAATTAAATAATTTATTTTTATGGAGACAGTTGAAAGATAGCACTGTGTGAGTATAAGGTGTTCAAAGTGTTGATTTGATATATTTATATATTAAAGGGAAAGCTAGCAATTGACTTCATATATTATACAATATTTTATACATTATTTATATATAATTATTTTAAATATAAGATAATACATACTATATTATATATTATACAATAATTTATATATTAAAGAGAAAACTGCCTCTTGACTTTACAGGACCTTCCAAACAATGCAGGTGATGGGGCTAGTTGTGCATGAAAAAAATTTAAAGTTTTGACCTACCCAATAATGACAAAGTATCTTCAAGACAAATCATGAATTATGAGCCAAGACTAAGACCATTTTTATGATAAATCTTTTATTAGGTTGCATAGTTACAATGCAAAGATTATAACACTAAACCAAGAATGCAGACTGCTATTTATGGAGGCCCAGAATTTGGGAAATGGTTCGGTCCTGTTTATTCTATGTAATGATGTTATTGTTGCACTAAACATAGGGGTTGTAAAGCGATTCTGTATGTTAGTTTAAGTGTGTAAATATTTCTGTTATGGCATCCTTATGTACACTGACCATGAATATTTTATTTTATAGTGTGCTTGAATTAAATCCGTTATAACCAAAGAAGGCATTTGAACATGGAGCAAAATTGGCATGACTGCCTGTATCCTGACCCCATCAAGCATGGAATCACTACTAACAACATACGTGAAACATGATCAAAAACCCTGGAGGCTTAAGACAGGAACTCCATTGACTCCAACAGGCACTTCAACAGATTTTAACAGATGTGAGATGAGTGACACAAAATAAATAAAACCTAATGTGAATAATCAGCCACAAGATGGCATTTGAATACTAATGTATTTAAAGTTTGGGGCAGTAACTTAAACACATGGCTATTTTAATCTTTTCCCTTCCCCGGTCACTTTTTCTCATATTGCCATGTAAGAAGATCACTTTATTTTCTCCGTAGCCTAAATCATAAACATTTGTTTATCAGCTTAATTTTTATCTCTTATGATGGTTGATTTTATGTGTCAATTTCACTGGGTCATGAGGTGCTCAGATATTTGGCCATTTTCTGTGTGTTTCTGTGGGGGTATTTTTGGATGAGATTAACATTAAATTGGTAGACTGAATAAAGCAGATTGCTCTTTATAACATGGGTGGGCCTCATCCAATCAGTTGAAGACCCTCACAAGGTTGATCCTTCATTACTTAAGAGAGAATTCTCCCCTTTGATGACCTCAAAACTGGAACAGAAGTTCTTCCTGGTTCTAGAGCTGCCTATTGGTCTTCAGATTCAAACCAGGACATTGGCTCTACAGATTTTGGACTTGCAGTCTCCATAATTCCATAAGCCAATACTTAATTATCTAACTATCAGCTACTATATTGGTTCTGCTTTTCTGGAAAGTACTACTGTATCTCTCAATTTATTGTTAATTAACTGCCCATGATAGTAGAAGTTCCATAAAGGCAAGAACATTGTCTTGTGCTATTACATTTCTAATGTCCAGACCAGCTCATAAAAATTATGCCAACAATCATTTGTTGAGTGAAAGCATCATGGCAGGGGAACAATGATGCATGCAGATGTTTTGAGGGTGACACTGAAGGGGGACAGATACGTCAGCTTTAGAAAATGGTATCTTTGGGTGGATGTTGAAATCATGCCACATTGATATGAAAAATAAAATGGAGGAAAAGTTTAAGAGAGTCAAGGCATGTTGCTACTAAATGGGGAAGTTTATATCAACACTGCTCAAAGGAAGGAATAATCTATTCCTGAGTTTTAAATGTTGTTTATAGGCATTTGGAAATTATATACATTGGTAACAAAATTTGAGACTATTCTATTGAAATTTTAGCCAGCACCAAAGTCTGCAATCGCACGTTTCTGTTGCCCTAGACACCCTCAGTCTCACCCACGTCATTCAGCTGAGAGCAAATCATAGGGAAATCAGTGGCAGTTATGATTACAAATTTCGGTTGCCATTCTTAGCAAAAGATGGAGGGGATGGGAATCAAGGCAGTGAATAAAAGGGAACTTTGGAAATGTTTTGTTCATGGTGATCAAGACCATGAATGTGAGTTGAGGGGATCACATGTCATGCTTGGGAGTTGCAAATTCTATTGCAAACCACCATGTCTTACTGCAGTGTTACCATGATAAAGTAGGTAAATTCTCCATCGTAACCAGTCTTACAAAGATATTTTTTTTAATTGAATGAGAATTCTATCCTGTGTAACTGACTGCCTTAGTGGGCTGAACAAAGTGAGGATACAGTCGGGAAAAAGCACTGTTTCTTTTCTCACCACTGCCTTTAAACGAAGTCTCCATCACCTCCCTTTTCTCTGCTCATCGATGACAACTCAATCTCGTGCTTTTCAGTTCACTTGCAGCTGTGAGAACTGTCACATTTCCAGACACTAGAAGCCCAGTCCAGTATAACACAAAACTCAACCTCGCCTCCAGTTCCAGCCTCCTCTCTCCTTGCTTTCCAGCCCCCACGGCTTGGTTCAGGAATGCACAGTAGGGTGGGGGTGGAGGGCTGTGCTTTCATGAAAGCTCCACCTTGATCTGGCACGCTCTTCCCCTCACTAACATTTTGCTAAGTGGAGGCGGGACAAGGAAGGAGAAGGAGTTAGAGGGAAAGGGGCAGAGTTCTCTTCACATAGAGGGTACTGTTTATAGCTACGGTTCTCTGCAGTGTCCAGTTGCCCCCTGTCATGTGCTTAGTCATTCAGTGGTGTCCGACTCTTTGTGACCCCATGGACTGTAGCCCACCAGGCTCCTCTGTCCATGGGATTCTCCAGGCAAGAATACTGGAGTGGGTTGCCATGCTGTCCTCAGGGTATCTTCCCATTCCCACGGGGATCAAACCCGTGCCTCTGGCATTGGCAAGAAAATTCTTTACCACTGAGCCACCAGGGAAGGCCATAAATCTTTTAATTTTTGCCAAGTATATAGGCCTCAAACTGTATCTCCTTCCTCTAGTTTGAAAAAAATTATAAATTAAATTGAGCATTTTTTATGGCTAGCTCAGTCAGTAGAGCATGAGACTCTTAATCTCAGCTTCATGGGTTTGAGCCTCACGTTGGGCGATGTTTTTGGCTTCCCTGGTGGCTCATATGGTAAAGAATCTGCCTGCAATGCAGGAAAACTGGATTTGATCCCTGGGTTGGGAAGATCCCCTGGAGAAGGGCATGGCTACCCACTCCAGTATTCTTGCCTGGAGAATTCCACGGAGAGAGGAGCCTGGTGGGTTACAGTCCATGGGGTCGCAAAGAGTTGGACACAACTGAGCAAATTTCACTTTCTATATTGCATTCGAACTTCTATTTCTTCTAGAGTGAAGTGATACTTTTCCTTTCTTACCTTTCTCTTCTGACTCTGGAAGTCCCGTTAGGTCAGTGTTAGTACAGACTGACTGAGATGTTTAACACTCAAGTTTTTCAAGAGCCTGTCAAGTGGCATTACCTCGTGGCAGGTTACTGCACTTAGCGTGGTTTTATACACACACAGGGGACGCTTTTTGTGCAGACAAGCAATTGTACACTGTCAGTCAGGCTAAGATTACCTAGAGCAGTTGGTGTGTGGGCTGGTGGGCCTGAGCCAGGCAGAGGTGTGGAGGCTGCTGTGTGGGGAGAGGTTTCAGGCTGAGGCTGGTGCAGCATATCCTTGGTTCTCACTGGAATAGAGTCTTCAGGAAAGACTGAGGTGGGGTTAGACCTCCTCAAGCATTGGCGATGAAAACAATGTTTGCATGCGTGCATACTGTTGCTTGTTATGTCTGATTCTTTTGCGACCCTGTGGACAGTTGCCTACCAGGCTCCTCTGTCCATGGATTCTCCAGGCAAGAAAACTGGAGTGGGTTGCCATGCCTTCCTCCAGGGGATCTTCTCAACCCAGGGATCAAACCTGCATCTCATTGTGTTTCCTGCATTGGCAGGTGGGTTTTTTACCATTAGCACCACCTGGGAACAATGTTCTGTGCTATTAAACTGCAAAGGAGTTTCATTCTACCTGTGCCACAGGGCACTAGGCAGACTCCAGGCTGACGTGGTTACTGGGCCCAGGTAAGCAGCACCGGACCAGTTTGTTCCAAAAGGCAACTTCCATTAAGGCCAAGGGAGGGAGTGTCTGTCCTCAGGCTGAAGAGTCACCCCCACCACGTGATGTCCATTTAGCTCTAGATTGGAGTTGCCAGATTGAGCAAATGGAGATACAGAATGCCCAATTAAATCTGAATTTCAAATAAACAAAAACAAAAATTGAGTTTCTAAGTATATCCCACACAGCACTTGGCATATGCTAGAAAGTATCTGTTGTTTATTTGAAATTCATATTTAACTGAGGATACTATCGTATTCGACTACTCTATGCCAGATCTATCAATTATACATGCTTTTAACATAGCTGTAGATGCCCAGGACTGAAACTGCACAGCTTATTGTATGAAAGAGCAGACTAAATAGAAGCATGATTTTCACTAGGGCTCTAGGAATCCAAACACAGTTAGCAACAGCAGTCTTGATCTTCTAGCTGAAACAGAAATGGAGAATGAAACCCATTTCATTCAAACCCATGGAGAAACCACCCCGGGATGCGAGTTTCGAGGGCTTCCACACAAGAGTCCCTGTAGCACAGCATTGAAGATGCCTCTTCATGCCGACAGAGAGACACATGAAATGTTTCTTGTACTTATTCTCCAACGCATTCTTCTTTGCTCAGAGCACATTCTAGGAAATGGGTTTATGTAAATGTTGTACAAGTCTTCCTAGCAAAATTCTTGTTAGCTTACCTTCCAGTTACCTTCCTGAAAGAATAAATTCTGAAGCCTGGAAAAAGGAAAGAAAGGAAGGAAGGACGAGAGGAAGAAAGGAAAAAGAAAAGATGCTCAATATCAGTAATTATTAGAGGAATGCAAATCAAAACTACAATGAGGTATTATCTCAAGTTGGTCAGAATGACCATCATCAAAATATCTACAAACAATAAATGCTAAAGAAGGTGTGGAGGAAAGGAAACCTTCTTACACTGTTGGTGGGAATGCAAATTGGCACAGCCACTCTGGAGAACAGTATGGAGGTTTCTCAAAAAAATAAAAATAGAACTAGCATATGATCCAGCAATCCCACTCCTAGGCATATATCCAGAGAAAACCAGAATTCAAAAGGATGCATGCACTGTATGTTCACTGCAGCACTATTAACAATATCCAGGGCATGGAAGCAACCTAAATGTCCATCGACAGAGGAACAGATAAAGAAGATGTGGTACATGTATACAACTACTCCTCAGCCGTGAAAAGGAATGAAACAATGCCATTCACAGAGACGTGGATGGACCTAGATATTGTTATACAGAGTGAAGTATGTCAGAAAGAGAAAAACAAATATTGTATAATATCTCTTATATGTGGAATATAGAAAAATGGTACAAATGAACTTATTTGCAAAGCAGAAATAGAGTTACAGATATAAAGAACAAACTTATGGTTACCAAGTCTGGAAGGGTGGGGTAGGGTCAGTTGGAAGACAGGGGTTGACATATACACAGTACTATGTATAAAGTAGCTAACTAATGAGAACCTACTGTATAGCTCAAGGAATTCTACTCAGTGCTCTGTGGTGACCTAAATGGGAAGGAAATCTAAAGAAGAGGGGATACATGTGTAAGCATAGCTGATTCACTTCGCTGTATAGTAGAAACTAACACAACATTGTAAAGCAACTATACTGGGATAAAAATTAATTGAAAAAATAAAACCAGTGTTGAGATAGTTTTACCTTTCTTTGAACACACTGGACTTTTTAAAGAGAGGCTAGTTTAACCTGTGGTTCAAGGTGAACCACATCTTTCAGAGGACCCCCAGGCTGCAGGTGCTGACCAATGCTCAGTCTACCCAAGCACTGAGGACCATCTAGTGATGGCAAAACCAGACATTAGGGAGAAGGCAGAATTTGTTTGGATATTTAACACAAAAGGGCAAATGCTTTTGGATATTATCTTTTTGGACTGTAACTTAAGAATTTTGGATTTTGATCTCTTTAGGATTTAATCTTCAAATTTTAATTTCTCAGGATGAAATTCATAATAGGATAAGGTTTCTATTCAAACTTGAAGTAGCACTATATTATTGGGAATTTACCATTTAACTTAAATAATAAGGGATTTAATACAAACACATAATGGATTATCTCCATTTCATTGGAGAATATAATTGGATATAATTGGGTTGGAAAATATAGAAGAGGAAGTGAGTATTCAGTTTTGAATACAGATTGCCATAAAGAAAAGAATTTATATATTTAAACTATTCTAGACCGTATTGGAGAAGGAAATGGCAACCCACTTCAGTGTTCTTGCCTGGAGAATCCCAGGGACGGCGGAGCCTGGTGACTGCCGTCTATGGGGTCGCACAGAGTCGGACACTACTGAAGCGACTTAGCAGCAGCAGCAGACCGTATTAAGGGCTTCCATGGTGGCTCAGCAGTAAAGAATCCGCCTGCAATGCAGGAACCTCAGGAGAAGCAGGTTCAATCCCTGGGTCAGAAAGATCCCCTGGAGGGGGACATGGTAATCCACACCAGTATTCTTGCCTGGAGAACCCCATGGACAGAGGAGCCTGGCAGGTTACAGCCATAGGGTCGCAAAGAGGCAAACATGACTGAAGCAACTGAGCTCACACACAGACCATATTAAAGGGTGCAAAGCTTGCTAATTAATTTTATGATGCTGGCATAATCTTAATATCAAACTCTGATATAAAAATAACTGATAAAGGTATACAGCCAGTTCTTGTTATTTGCAGTAATTATGTTCTATAAGGTTGTCATTAACACTGAATTAATGAACACTGAACCACCCCTTTAGGGAGAAATATATGGTTAGGCTCCTGTGAACCTCTGGTCATAAAATGTTCTCAACTTATTGGTGCATAACCTTGTTTTATGTGTGTTTATGTTTAGAAAAACCTTGTATTTAATATATACTGTTGGCTCATTGGGTTTCCCCGGTGGTTCAGTGGTAAAGAATCTGCCTGCAATGCAAGAATTGTAGGAGACTTGGGTTCGATCCCTGGGTCGGGAAGATCCCCTGGAAGAGGAAATGGCAACCCACTCCAGTATTCTTGCCTGGGAAATTTTATAGACAGGGGAGCCTGGCAGGTTACCATCCCTGGGGTCGCAGAGTCAGACACAACTGAGCAACTGAGCATGCACACACTTTAGTTCATTAACACTGAATTCACAGCCAACTAAGACCTATAACTCATGCCTGCAGAAAGCTTTTCTAATATACAAATTTTCTCTTTAAGGTACATCACAGCTGTTTTGCACGTTGGCACATTGGATGACACTGCAGCACTATGCTCAGGTGCCACTTTAAATAGCAAAATCACCAACAAAAAGCACAAAAATGCAAAAGTATGGCACTAAATACACCATGAGAAGGATACATGTACAGAATAAGCTGACATAGAAAGGCTGAGTGTTGCCTTGTTCAGCCTCAGCGGGTTGAACAAGTTCCCAGTTCTCAGCTGGGAACTTGCATATCAAGTGATTCAAATTTTTTGCCACTTTGCACGTGACTATGAATGATGGAGAAGCGCAGCCATACTGATTGAGATTACAAATACATTCTAGTGAGTAGGTGAGTTTACAGATATGGGATTTGTGAATAATGAAGATTGTTATTAACTACATGGCAAAGTTTCATTCATATTAGCAGCAAAGTTCTCTTTGTGGATTAATAACCCAAGTGAAGATAATCATAAAACAGTATTAGAGGGCATTAGACAAGATCTGGATACATGGAAAGGTCTTAATCTCAGATATTTCTGGATGGGAAGACTTAATCACACAAGATATAATTCCAACCAGAATTTCAGTGGGCAGTTTTTTAGTGCACAAAGTATTTTAAGGTTTTTATGTAAAAATCGATATGTTAGAGTTGCCCCCAAATATTTAGAAAAAATAGACTATTAAATTTTACTATGAAAGTATTATAAACAAAACAGTGTAGCATAGGCACAGGAATTTAATAAAAGAAGTTTAGAAACAGATCCATTGGACTTAATATATGACCCCATGGATCCCAGCTCACTGGAAACCAAGGTGTTGTGTTGTAGATCGCATTGTCATAATGGACTTCACAGATAAGAAGAAATAAACAAGACCCGAACCTCACATAATATACAACAATGGATTTAAGACGGATGGGTTAAAGTTCTTGATCTTTTTAACTAAGTATTTTTAAAGAAAATATAAGATACATATTTTATAAACTTGAGTGGCGAAAGCCAGAATCCATTAAGAATTGACTCCCTAAAAATTAAAAAAATCTCTCTGTGTCAAAGGACAAGATTAAGAGCAAAAGTAAAAGACAAACAAGTCTGTGGGAAAAAAACAAATTATTAACACATGTGAAAGACCAAGTGTTAATGTTATTCAGCTTTTGCAGATTCATAAGAGAAAGAACATAATATGGGTGAGAATAGGCATTCACAAAACCAGAACACATATGCAGATATGGTCAACCTGACATACAAAAATGCAGATTAAAAAGAATAAGATCATTTTATGATGGACACATGTATATGCATGGCTGAGTTCTTTCTCTGTCTACCTGAAACTATCACAACGTTGTTAATCGGCTGCACCCCAATACAAAATAAAAAGGTTTTTTTAAAAAACATAAAAAAAATTTTTAAAAAGATCATTTCATGCTCATCAGAGTGGTGAAGGGGAGGAGAACTACCCTGTGATCACAGAAATGTGGGGAAACAGACGCTTGTATCTACTCCTGGTGGAAGGAAGACTTGTTATTGTAAGTTTTGAAAATAACAGACAATATTTACTGAAATATCAAATGTCCATGTTTGTTAACACTCTTAACCCATTCTCAGTGACTGGAGGAATCCACCCTCTGGAAACTGGTTCAGCATTTTAATTTATATTAACATATATTTACTTATCCCTTGCTACATTGTTTGTAACAGGAAACGAGACTGGAAACACTGCCCACAGTAAACAGTGTAGTGGTACCATGGAATAGTCTGCATCTGTGATAAAGAATGGCCATAGGCTTTTTTTTTTAATGCAGGGGCTCTTTCCCAAGATTATGCCTTTAAGACCTTGTGAGATCTTGCTCTAAATTTCTCTAGAAATTCCCTTTGCCTTGCACTACTGGCTGAGCTCCAGACAGGATAGTATTATGGAAAAATTGTGTTTGTAATCCTGCATTTAGTAGCAAAACAGGTGTCCCTCTCTGGGGCCACCCACACGATCCTGCTTATGTACTTAATGGGTTCACGGCGTCCCCCCAGACCCCAGAAGGCAGGGGAAATAGCGTCATCCTTCTACCAAGCCATTTGGGTTTCACTGGCCCTGGTGTATGCTGCTCCATATCCTTAGCAACATGACCACTTGGGTGGAACCATGTTAAAAAGTTTTTCTCTTTTTCTCAAATGATTTAAGAAAACTCGGGGGGAGAGAGTAGGTGGGGATAAAAAAACACAATATGGGTTTTTCAATAACATCTTGAACTTATAACTCTGTGAAATATTGTCTTTGAGCCAGTAATGAAACCCACATTGCACCAGTGGCCTTGATGTTGAGCAAGAGTGGGAGGACCACGCATTACTGTCCCTCGGAGCTCTGGGCTCCTCGCTGTGCTCTTGATCCTTTTTGAACCTGAAGATGCTTTCCGGAGCTCCCATTGCTTTTGTGACATTTTTCCTGCAAAGACCTGGTTTAGAAGTTCAAATAGTGCTTGACCGTATGTCCCATGCCTGCCACCTGTGCAGCATGAATAACTTTTGGGGACCCCTGTCCCTGGCCTGCACTCCCCAGTTTGGGTTGATGAGAATTCTCCCAGAGCCTAAACCTTTACGATCAGCCCAGTGCAACAGAAGTCTTAAAAACAGTAGGGGTCACAGGCCCTAAAGAAAATTGGAAATCTTGGAAATCACAGATTTTTAGGCTGATAGAGACTTTAGAGGTGTTTTCTCTTTAATTTATTTCTTTAATCTGCCCCCATTTACAGACTGAAAATTCAAGAAAGGAAGACCTAGTTTAGATGTCAGATGGTTACTCTGGACCTGGCTGCCTGTTATGCTGTGCCTCCCCAGTGTGGTCTGTGGACCAGTTGCTACAAATCATGGGAGCTTGTTAAAAATGCAGATTTCACAGGCACTTCAGTTTGGTGGGTCTGGAATGGGACCCAGAAATCTGGATTTTAAAGTCTGCCAGGTGATTTGTGCATTCTCCAGACTGCAAGGACCACTGTACTAGTGGTACCTAGACATGCTTCTTTCCCGCTCAGCTACGTCTGAGATTGTTAGACAGCTGAGATTTAGACGCTGAGCCCGTAAGCCGCCCAAGACACGTTCACTGAAAGGCAGAGCTGTTCTTCCCGATCATTGAAAAGATTGTGACTTCCGGTATAACTAAAATGAAAGCTGACACTTTGACTAAGTTCCGTGCCTACACAAGCAAATCAGTGATGCTGCCCATCTAGGGAGGTTGCCGTTATCCTTAGGCCAAGGTGATTTGACGCCTTGTCCACCTGGGCTTCCTTCTGCCTGCAGAGGGTGTGTGAGATGCTGGCATCCGGCAAGGTTGGATGAAAACAGGCAAGAATGGCTGATGTTTTTTTGTGCAGAAACATAGATCTTCTGAATCTGATGGAAACCAGGGACATCCTCCCAGAAACATGTATATACACAAACTTGTGCATACATTTCTAAAGGCTCCTGAATTCAAATTTAAGGCCCTGAGAGATCCTAAGAGAGGATCTTTCCTACTTTAACTGAGTCTAGGGACTCATCCAAGGTATACTCTAGCGGATTTGGAATTTAAAAGAGCTAATTTTCAAGAAAACAATAAGTTGGGGAGCAGCAACAAACCTTGTAAAATGCTGATCATTGTTGAAGTTGGGTGATGGTTGTATGAGGGCTTATTGCTCTCTTTGGGATATGATCATTTCTGTAGCAAAAATGGGGGGAAATGAAATATCTAATCTCCTTCTATCCAATTTATCTATTTGGTATCTCAGCTGCCGAGGGAATCTTGGGTGTCAACTGAATGTCAGTGAGGACCAATCACCCACATTGATAAGATACAATTCCCTGCTTTTGCTACTGTAAATGTCCTATATTACACACCAAATGTCAGGCTTCCACTTGTAATTTATAACATGTTCTACTTTCCAAGAGGAGTGATATCAGTCAACTATTGCCAAACACTGCTACATAGCACACCATTCCAAAATGTGGTTGCCTAAAAAAAAAAACCTTGTATTCTAGATTATGTATCTGCTGCTCAGTTGGTGCAGGCTGGCTTCAAATTTAGGCTAACTGGGGCAGCTTAGATGATTTCAGTAGCTCGAGCATCTTCTAGGTCTTTCTTGTTTTCCAGGGATTCTTCAGTTACCCAAGGCATGTTCTTCTCATGATGGAGGCTGCCCCTGCTTGCATCACTTTGCTAATATTCTGTGGACAACACAAGTCATGTGGCAGAGCCCAAAGTCAAGGGAAGAAGAACATTTCACCTAGAAGGAAGAACTAAAATCACATGGCAAAGGGACCAGGTACAGAGGTACCAATAATTTCTTTACCCTAGGGCCAGACTATTCCAATAAAAGGAAAAAGGAAGTGACCTCAACCTCTTTTTCAAGAAAGAGGGACCACAGGAAACTCTCCCCAGATCAGATTTTCCTAGGCTTTGGCAAGACCATTTTTAATCCTGGCTCTCCGATCTCCTAAAATTATTACATCGCTGAGTAAATGGTTATACTATGGAAAATCCAAAGGCTTTCGAATTGGATCTAGCCACCTAACGGATGGGGGCTTCCCAGGTAGCTCAAATGGTAAAGAATCTGCCTGCAATGTGAGAGACCTGAGTTCGATCCTTGGGTCAGGAAGATCCCCTGGAGGAGGGCATGGCAACTCACTCCAGTATTCTTGCCTGGTGAATCCCATGCACAGAGGATCTTGATGGGCTACAGTCCATGGGGTCGCAAAGAGTTGGATATGACTGAGCAACTAACACGTTCACTTTCACCTAAGGGATAAATAAGCACGTTAACAGAGTGAGTGCATATATGGACCCACCAGGGTGCCGAAGTGATGTCTCTGCTTTTTAATATGCTGTCTGGGTTTGCAGTAACTTTTCTTCCAAGAAGCAAGCATCTTTTAATTTTGTTGCTTCATTCACTGTCCTCAGTGATTCTGGATCCCAAGAAAATAACAGCTGCCACTGTTTCCATTTCTTTCCCCAGCTGAAATCAGCCATTCCTGCCCAGATCCGTAATGCTGCCCGGTGGACCCAGAGAACTTGAGCAAAAGATAAATGTCTATTGTTCCATGCCCCCTAAGGTTTTTGTGGTAAGCAGTAAAGGGTATGGGAAGAGTGAGGGAGGCCAATAAGAAGGGAACCTGCTGAACAGAGGGGAATGGAAGTAAAAGACCATGGGGACCAGCCCAAAGGGGAGGACATCGGCAAAAAGAAGTGAATTTGTTAATGTTATTATGCCCCCAGGTTGGTTAATGATTGCTAGAATAGCAGATTTTTATTCCACAATATCTTCCGAACATTGAAGAGTTGGATTCTCAGATGAAATAAGACTTTTAAGCAGAAAGATGCTTAACTGCTAGTTTAGGGAGAGATTGAATGTAGGGGAAGGGTGGTGAAATAGGGAAGACCAGCCAAAACCTCAGCCCATATTGCTTGCAGATGCCCACTTCCTTCTCCACGAGATGTGTCAGGAGAGTTCAAGAGAGTCCTTCCAACTGACTTTTGGTTCTTGAGAGACTCTTCATGAGAGCTACAACTTAGCATGGCCAAGGAATGTTACAAGTGCCCTGTTCTTTACGGCACTGGCATTCTCTAGGTTCAGTTCAGTCGCTCAGTTGTGACCAACTCTTTGCAGCCCCATGAATCACAGCACGCCAGGCCTCCCTGTCCATCACCAACTCCCAGAGTTCACTCAAACTCATGTCCATTGAGTCTGTGATGCCATCCAGCCATCTCATTCTCTGTCGTCCCCTTCTCCTCCCACCCCCAATCTTTCCCAGCATCAGAGTCTTTTCCAGTGAGTCAACTCTTCGCATGAGGTGGCCAAAGTATTGGAGTTTCAGCTTTAGCATCAGTCCTTCCAATGAACACCCAGGATCGATCTCCCTTAGAAAGGACTGGTTGGATCTCCTTGCAGTCCAAGGGACTCTCAAGAGTCTTCTCCAATACCACAGTTCAAAAGCATCAATTCTTCCACAGTTCAAAAGCATCAATTCTTCGGCGATCAGCTTTCTTCACAGTCCAACTCTCACATCCATACATGACCACTGGAAAAACCATAGCTTTGACTAGACGGACTTAGGTCTTAGATAAACTGGTTGGCTTTGTCTCCTGAAATGACGAAATCTAGTGTAAGATCAGGTATTTTCCTCCCCAAAGAATAATTTCCAAAGGTAGTTAACTCCTCAGTTCTTCTTGACGATGGAAGACAGATGCGTCAAAAAAGTGAGGTTGTGATTTTAGCAAGTCAGGCTTCCTCTGTGTCTCCTACATGGAAGAGGCAGGATCTCTCAAGCAAGCCCACAGCTGTCCGAGAGCTCCCATCCTTCCAGTCCAGCTGCCTGCATGCAAGTCTAGCACAGAGTCACCCTGAACTGGCCACCATGAGAGACCAGTGACGCCTTCTCACCCACATGGTACTACACTGTACTCTCTGCCCTGTACTCTCAATCTGGGAGCAATACATTTCTTGTATGTTTAAGGCACTTTGTACTTTAAAAGTGCTTTCAGACTCTTAACTCATTTTATCATAAACATTAAAATGGTTCACTAGGACAGAAGGGTCTCCTTATTTTATAGATAAGTGAGAACTGAGAAACCTGTATACAGGTCAGGAAGCAACAGTTAGAACTGGACATGGAACAACAGACTGGTTCCAAATAGGAAAAGGAGTACATCAAGGCTGTATATTGTCACCCTGCTAATTTAACTTATATGCAGAGTACATCATGAGGAACGCTGGGCTGGAGGAAGCAGAAGCTGGGATCAAGATTCCCAGGAGAAATATCAATCACCTCAGATATGCAGATGACACCACCCTTATGGCAGAAAGTGAAGAAGAACTAAAGAGCCTTTTGATGAAAGTGAAAGAGGAGAGTGAAAAAGTTGGCTTAAAACTCAACATTCAGAAAACTAAGATCATGACATCTGGTCCCATCACTTCATGGGAAATAGATGGGAAAACAGTGGAAACAGTGGCTGACTTTATTTTGGGGGGCTCCAAAATCACTGCGGATGGTGATTGCAGCCATGAAATTAAAAGACACTTACTCCTTGGAAGGAAAGTTATGACCAACCTAGACAGCATATTAAAAACAGAGACATTACTTTGCTAACAAAGGTCCGTCTAGTCAAGGCTATGGTTTTTCCAGTGAGATGTGAGAGTTGGACTATAAAGAAAGCTGAGCACCAAAGAATTGATTCTTTTGAACTATGGTGTTGCAGAACACTCTTGCAAGTCCCTTGGACTGCAAGGAGATCCAACCAGTCCATCCTAAAGAAGATCAGTCCTGGGTGTTCATTGGAAGGACTGATGCTAAAGCTGAAACTCCAATACTTTGGCCACCTGATGCGGAGAGCTGACTCATTTGAAAAGACCCTGATGCTGGGAAAGATTGAGGGCAGAAGGAGAAGGGGACAACAGAGGATGAGATGGTTGGATGGCATCACCGACTCAATGGACATGGGTTTGGGTGGACTCCGGGAGTTCGTGATGGACAGGAAGGCCTGGCGTGCTGCGGTTCATGGTGTCTCAAAGAGTCGGACACAACTGAGCGACTGAACTGACTGACTGACTGAGACACAAACGCTCAGGGGTGGCCCAGGAGTCTGGCAGCTTCCTATGTGGTATCGACTCAGCTCATATACTTTGTAGCATAGCTCTCATTTCGGAAGGATGCTGCAGGAGACCTCCTCCCAGAGAACTTCTGGAATCTTCCTGGAGGGGCTTTTTTACTTTGCTCATGTGAAGCTTTCCATTTTGATGCCTTCGAGTGAGTGACAGCAGAAAGGAGGGAATGAGTGTGTTTTCATGCTGCTGAGTCTGATGACAAGTGATTAGCTCCACAGGTACCGTTTTCCTAGACCTTTCTTCATGTGGAGTCTCAGGAAATTCCATTACTATCGATCCCTTCCAGTTTTAATGCTGTAATGACATCGTTTTCCCTCACAAGGGAAATGATTATGTACACTCTGCATTGTGTAAATACATATGTACATATTTATGTACAGATCTCTGTTGTCTTGGCAGAGCTCTCAGTGCTGTTAAAATGGCCTGTGAACGTCTTTCCAAAGCCCCCTCCAGGTACGTCCAACAGCATGCTTTAAATCAGACTTTCCTTTTCTCTGTTTGTTTGTTGGTATCTGATTTTAACGTGCCGAGCATTTTAAACTATACAAAAGAGATTCCTAGAAAAAAGGTTTCTTCTCTTTCTTAGTTTCTCTCCCCCAACCCCCCACCTCCCAAAGAGCTCTTTTTCAATGTAAGAAGTCAAAAGCTTCCTGTGTTATTCTTTGCATGTCTCCCCACAACATTCAAACCTTTGTCTGGGCCAGAAGAAGAAGAGTTTGAGGAGGCTCCTTCAGACTGGCAGCCAGCTTTCAAAGTTTCCCCTTTCCAAGTAGAGAAATAAATTAAAGCTGACACTGGGAGTGTGTGGACGCCCGCTGCCTTTCAATCTGTGCTCTCGCATGCTTATTTATTTTTGTTCCATTGCAAAAAGATTTATGACCCCTAATTATGAATTCTGACACTCCGGTGCTACATGGATGCACTTAGATTAATTTTCACTTTCCGATGGCTTTGAAAAGCTTTCCTTTTCAGTTCTAAACCCTCAAGGGCAACAAGGGTCCCTTTTGAAAGAGGGTCTGGCTGGTGCCACTGCCTTCAAATGCTGTGTTTTCCTGGCGTGGGCTTAATCTGGGCTCAGGGATTGACGGATGGGTAGTAACCTCAGCCTCTGTTTTATTTACTCTCCTGGGCTTTTTCTCTTTCAGAGAATCGAATATATTAAAAATGTGCTTCTAAATAAAAGCTGGCGAGCAGAGTGTCAGCGTGGAAGTAACTTTTTCAAGACATTTCAGGAAAACAAGAATAGTTAACAATTTGAAATTTTAAAAAGACAACCACTGATGGCTGGTTTGGCTGGGAGTGTGATGGTTTTGCAAAACAGAAAGACGCATGCAGACTTCATGAACAATGCTTCTAAGCCAACATAGGATGGGGCAGACCTCTTTGTGTTTCTTCTCTGAATGCACAGCTCATGGCATTTCTTCAAAAGTTAGCAAGAAGAGAAGTTGGTCTGAGGGCTGGAGCAATAGCTGTAGGACTTGGAGTCAGCCCAGGTCTCAAGGATTGCAGGAAAAATAGGGGTTCACCCTGGAAGAGGGGGTGCAGTGAAGCAGGAGGTGAGTGGTGGACAAGCAAGTGAAGCTTCATCTGTATTTACAGCCACTCCCCATCACTCGAATTACCACCTGAGTTCTGTCTCCTGTTAGATCAGCGCTGGCATGAGATTTTCACAGGGTCTGGAACCCTACTGTGTTTGACTCATCCTGAAACCATCCCCACCCCATCCATGGAAAAATTGTTTTCCACAAAATCAGTTCCCGGTGCCAAAAATGTTGGGGACTGCTGTAGAAAAGGACTTGCATGCATGCATGCTAAGTCGCTTCTGTCGTTTCTGATTCTCTGCGACCACATGGATTGCAGCCAACCAGGCTCCTCTGTCCATGGGATTCTCTAGGCAAAAATACTGGAGTGGGTTGCCATGCCCTCCTCCAGGGGATCTTCCTAACCCAGGGATTGATCCCACATCTCTTATGTCTCCTGCATTGGCAGGCAGGTTCTTTACCATTAGTGTCACCTGGGAAGCCCAAAGGACTTGAGCACCATCTAAAATTCCGGGCATATTGTGGAACCCAGGCAGGGTTCTCAGCCCCTCCTTTCCTACCTTCCTCCCTAAGGCAGTGTGTTGGCCTGATTCTTGGGACATGGGGTGGGGGGAGTGTGGAACTAATGGCCCTAGAATGTCACCTCTCACGCCGGAAAGTGCAGCACACTCGGGGGGTATCAGGGGGTTGGAATTTTTTTTATCAGAACATTTTGAGGGAAAAACCAAATAGCTCAATTGATAAAATATTTCAAAACATTATAATTTTTAAATTTCATTTTAATTAACTAATTAAACAACAGAATTTTATTTCTGGAGACTGGAAGAAATTTCACTTCTGGAAGCTGGAAGGCTGAGGTCAGGGCACCAGTGCTATTGTAGACTATGTGATGGAACAGGCTGGCGACCTCCCTGGAGCCCCCTTTATAAGAGCACTGATCCCACTCATGAGGGCTCTATCGTCATGATTTAAGCATCTCTCAAAGCTCCCCCCACTAATGCCAGTCCCTTTAGGGGTCAGCATTATAATATGTGCATTTTGAAGAGACACAAGCAGTTTCAACCACAGCACCTACCTGAATCACACTTGTTCTTCAAGCCTTCCTCCATGACATCCTTGCAAACTGACGCTGGTCACCAAGGGCTCTCTGCACTGAGCTGTGAGCACATGGAATTCCATCAGAAGAGCAGGACGTTAGTGGGAGCCGTGAAGACGTTTCTTTTCAAACTTTCCATATTTCTCCTCTTAAAAGCTTCATAGGCAGCCAATCCTGTCATTACCTGAGAACCTTTCAGGCTGCACCTCCCACTAGGAGGGACAGGGCACAGCCCAAGGATGTGGGACATCTACCGCTGGATGGCTCCACTGTTCCCACAAACCACAGGGTGATGGCAGACGGCATGACACAAAACACAGTCTCAGCCTCCAGTGAACAGGCTGCTTTCCCAGGGGCCACCCTCCCTCACTCCTTGGTGTTTGAGTGCTTTTATTTTCTGAAGAGTGATCATCTGTGACTCTTGCTATGGCTGCCCCCAACCCTGCCAGGAGAACAGGGTTGAAATATATATCCTTACTGAAGAAGATAGCTAAATTTCATTGGTAAAACCAGCCTTGTGGGAACTAGAGAAGCCACCTTGGCCTCCTCTTTCTCTCCCAGATCCTCTGTCCAAAGTTTTACTGTTAAGTCTCAGAGGAGATGGCCTGTGCCAGAGTCACCAAGTTTGGGTGTCTGGGTTCCTAAAAGGTTGCTCTAACCACAGGGAACAACAAAAAAATCACTGCAGATGGTGACTGTAGCCATGAAATTAAAAGACACTTGCTCCTTGAAAGAAAAGCTATGACAAATATGCATACAGAATATTAAAAAGCAGACTTTGCCAACAAAGGTCTGTCTAGTCAAAGCCACAGTTTTTGCAGCAGTCATGTATGGACGTGAGAGTTGGACTATAAAGAAAGCTGAGCACCGAAGAATTGATGCTTTTGAACTGCGGTGTTGGAGAAGACTCTTAAGAGTCCCTTGGACTGCAAGGAGATCCAACCAGTCCATCCTAAAGGAAATCAATCCTGAATATTCATTGGAAGGACTGATGCTGAAGCTGAAGCTGCAATACTTTGGCCACCTAATATGAAGAGCCGACTCATTGGAAAAGACCCTGATGCTCGGAAGGATGGAAGGGAGAAGGAGAAGGGGATGACAGAGGATGAGATGGTTGGATAGCATCACCGACTCGATGGACACGAGTTTGAGCCTGTTCCAGAAGATGGTGGTGAAGGACAGGGAAGCCTGGTGTGCTACAGCCCGTATGGTTGCATAGAGTCAGACACAACTGAGTGACTGAGCAACGACACTGGCCTCGCTTCTGCCACCCGCATCCCATGTCTTGTAAGGAGAAGGAGCACAGGAAACATCTGTTGATGAATGACTGAGCACACGAATGAATGGGCGTGTCAGATACTTGCTGGTGGCTGAGGATCAACAGCAAGAACCAACACCTACCAACCTCCTTGGAGAGGAGACAAACCATCAGATGCTCACTCCCCCACCTTGGTTCTGCAGCAAGGCTGTGAAGGGAAATCTCGGGGTGCAGGATGGATTTTGACAGGAGGCTGGTCTCGTGGAGGGGCCCAGGGAGTGCTTCCCTGGAAAAGCGATATGATCTGAAGCACCAGGGGATTTTTCTGCTTGATAACCTGGTGTTAACTTAGTCATTCGCTTGACTCTAAGCAGATTACACATGAAAGAAGGAAATCGTATGTGTGTGTGTCTATGTGTGTGTGTGGTGGGGGCAGTGGCCACTCCGCAGAGCCCAGTGGAGTTCCGCTGCACAAGGCTTTTTACACGTGAATTCACTGCCTTTCCCCCTTTCCTTTCCTTCTTTTCTATTTTTCTTTTTGTTTTTCTGAAAAGTGTTAAGAAATTCTCCTCACAAAATACACTGATTTTTTTCAACCCACATTTGCATCCCCCCAGTTGTTTATATTTCCAACACGGGTATTTCAAATGCCTATTCCTACATGTTTTTATCTTTTCTACTTGTCAGATGGTGACAATTTCATGTGTGTGTGATTGGAGCGAAGTTGCTCCTCCTTCTTCTAAAGTCAGCTCAGCACTGCATGGTAGCTTCCCCATGCGTGTCACACACACACACACACACACACACACACACACACATGCATGCACACACAAAGTCAGAGTGCTGCAGCACAGGGGCCCCGGCATCTGTCACGGGCAGGTAGATTGTGTGCCTGAGTCACTCACTTTTCAAAAGGATGATATAGGCAAATAAGACGTCAGCCGGGCTCTGCCAGGTACGTTTTTGTTTCTCCTTAAACTCTGTGCCGGAGAAGGCAATGGCACCCCACTCCAGTACTCTTGCCTGGAAAATCCAGTGGATGGAGGAGCCTGGTAGGCTGCAGTCCATGGAGTCGCTAAGAGTCGGACACGACTGAGCGACTTCACTTTTACTTTTCACTTTCATGCATTGGAGAAGGAAATGGCAACCCACTCCAGTGTTCTTGCCTGGAGAATCCCAGGGACGGAGGAGCCTGGTGGGCTGCCGTCTATGGGGTCGCACAGAGTCGGACATGACTGAAGCGACTTAGCAGCAGCAGCAGCAGCAAACTCAGTGCAGGTCAAAGGAGATTTCTTCTGTGCATTTCCTCTTCATTTAAATCAGCTTCTGAAGACGATGGTGGGAAGAGCCATCTGGAGCACAAGTTTCTCTGTCCCTTTTCACCTTTCCCAAAGCACTGAAAGCCAAGTTAAGTACAGGCTGCCTGAGGTTTTAGATGCTGTCAGCTGGGAAAATCAGTTGTTCTACTGCTCATCGTTAGGGCTCTGCTTTTGTAGGGTGGTTCTTCTTTTCAGCTGTCTCAACCTCAAGGTGATTGAAGCACTGAAGTGACCTAATCCTGCCCTCTGCAGAAAAACAGAACTCAGCGGAGTAAATTTTCAAGATCTCATTGCCTTTGTCCAATGATTCAATGAATCAGGCAGCATCCATCCAGCAGATAGAAATGAAAGACTGTTTTAAAAAAACTGAAGTATAGTTGATTTTCAGGGCTTTCCAGGTGGCTCAGTGGTAAAGAACCTGCCTGCCAATTGCCAGTGCAGGAGACATGGGTTCAATCTCCGGGTTGGGAAGATCCCTTGGAGGAGGGCATAGCAACCCACTCCAATATTCATGCCTAGAGAATCCCATGGACAGAGGAGACTGGCGGGCTACAGTCCATAGGGTCACAAAGAGTCAGACATGACTGAAGTGACTTAGCACGCATACATGCAGTTGATTTTCAATACTGTGTTAGTTTCAGGTACACAGCATCATGATTCAATATTTTTGCAGATTATATTTCATGGTAGATTATTACAAGATAACGGGTATGCTTCTGTATGGATCCAGTACATATTCTAGTTGCTTATCTGATACCTAGTAGTTTGTGTCTCTTAATCCCATACCACTGATTTGTCCCTCCCCACTTCTCTTTCTCCTTTGGCAACCACGAGTTCATTTTCTATATCTGTGAATCTGTTTCTGTTTTGCATGTGCATTCAAAGTGAAAGACTCTTATAGGCAGAAGGGAGTGGGAACAGAGAGGCAAAACAGTGGGTTGTTTTGACAAGGTCGCGTTCCTTTAGCGGAAGGCAGAGGGCTATCAGGCCTACTGCTGATAAGGTGATTCTTGATTGGACTAGTTTAAGATTCCATTTCTTGGGGAGGTCAAAACTGTAAATAAGTCTGAGTTCAGTGATGTGGAGTTTAGCCTAAGTGGCTCCATTTGGGGCTGTTGTCTTTAACACCTCCATGCCTTGACTACTTGTACACTTTGAGAAAAGGACTTCCTGTCCCAAATCAGAGAAAGACTTCAGTTATGCCCAGTTAGAAAACACTATTTTTCTGGACCAAGAGTTCAAGTTTCAGCAGCTAGACTGAGTTCCTCTTTAGCCAACTGCCACCCTCCAGTTGGACAGAGGACAGTGCGTTGGAGTCCAGCATCTGGAATGTGCTGTATGCCATGAACAGATGGTTCTAAACTCTCAAGACACTAAGTTCTCCACGTACCTCTTAAATACAAGGAGCATGTGTTCCTTTTAGGAGACCTGAGGTCTCCTGTTTTGTGCATACACCTTTGTGGCTACAATGGAAAGATGAGGATGACTGTTGAAAACCTGTGAACTTTGAACAACTGATTGAATGCAAAGTTGATGTTAATCCAAAAAACACACATTTTCACATAAAAGGATCAGATCTTTGCAGGCAGTAATTATCACAAACAAAACGAAAGAAGAGGTCCTTCTTTGAGGGTAGGGATGCTTAGAAATCAAGAAGAGAAAGTATTCTCATGAAAAAATTTTCTGAGATATTCCTGTAAGTCAATCTTGGTCCTCGCTTTAGGTAAATGTTAAGATGGGAAGAAAAACATATTCAGGGGAACAAAAAAGCTTACAACAGGGTTTTGGAAACGGTCTTTTTAGACAGATGGATGTAGTTTCAGAATTGTTTTTTGGAAATTGTTTCTTAACTCTTTGACCTGAACTGTGCTTAACGTTTTGCAGAATAAAGAATGCTTTCAGTTTTGGTTGTATAATGTCCTGTTAAGAATTCAGCATTTATTTTTATCAAGAGATGTTTTTATCTAATAAGATACGAAAATATTTTTTCTCTGTTTCTTCAGACTGAGGGAATTAATGAAAAGTATGGAGTTCATCTTTCAGGGGCTGACTGGCTAGTTAACAACGGGATCTCAATTCAAGAACCTAGGAAGCAAGAAGGTAGGAGGAAAGGAATGGCCCAGGCTCTCTACACTTCTGGTTCATTCAAGGTGAAGTCATATTCATTGAACTGCATGTCTTCCAGAATGTACTATTGTTGTTCTTTAGTTGCTAAGCCGTGCCCAACTCTTAGGGACCCCATAGACTGCAGCCCACTAGGCTCCTCCATCCATGGGATTTCCCAGGCAAGAATACTGGAGTGGGTTGCCATATCCTTCTCCATGAGATCTTCTCAACCCAGGGATCAAACCCACATCTCCTGCATTGGCAGGCGGATTCTTTACTGCTGAGCCACCAAGGAAATCCATTCCAGAACATACAAGACACTGGTAATCAGGTACTTCTGAGTGTTCAGCTCCCATTATTGCTGACTTTTCAAAATTCTGCTGAAGTTCTCCCACATGCTAGATTTCTCAATATATGTTTCTTGTTAGATGGACTCATGGTTTAGCTTTTGCTTGTTAAAGTTATTTACGTGGCCTGAGGTCAGATGGTGTTTTTTTTCACATATTGCTTGATGGAAACCTTACTGGACCCCATTGTTTTTATAGCAAAAGATCGGTTTCAATGAAGTGGTAGAGAACTTCAGTTCTAATGTGTCTGTTTAGCAATACATTTACCAGGCACTCACATCTCCTGGAGAAGATATAAAATCTTGAGGTCTGTATCTGGAGTTTTGATGTGGTGGTTCCTGATCTGAGCCGGGTGGATTCGCACATTGTCAGCCTCACACACCAGCAAGGGAGAAGGTCAAGCATCACATTCTTTCCAACAGAGGCAATGGCGAGGTGGCTTTGCTTTCTGGAGGATTATGTAAGAAGCTGAGATGTCTGGAGGTCATCGGTGGTAACTGGAGGAGAAAATTGAACTGAACAGGCTGCTTCCACTTAGCCAGGCTTCTCTAGAAGATTATTTACAAGTCTGGGCCCAGCTCTGGTGAAGCTCAGTTTCATGGAGTCAGAGAAAGACTGTAAAATAATCCTAAATCAGGCCATCCAACATTTTGGAAAAAAGCAAGGAGGGAGGGGGGACACTAAGGAAGGGAAGCAAGAGGACTCATTCCCATATCCGCCCAAATGTATTCCTTTCCTCTTTGTCTTCGTCTCCTTGGCTCTCATCTCTTTCAAGAAGTCTGCAAGCAGAGCAAACAGAGGTGAATAGCCAAAATGGTAGCCCACTCTGCTGCTCTGGTAGGAAAGCCTCCGGACTTAGGCAGCCATTTTCCCTTGGATCATGGATGTCCAAAGTCACATTCTATTAGCTCAGCAGCACATGCAAAATAATAACCATAAACCCAGAAATGTGCTGTGGAATTTTCTCCAGCTCTCTTAACGAGCTCTGCAAAGCTCCTCTGTCAAGGAGAGTGGGGAATGTGTAATTTCAAACACATTTTTAATAGTTTCTCTTGGCTCCCTCCGAAGAAGAGGGAGGCATGCTGACGCGGCTCTAGGAGAGGCAGCAACTTTACAAGAGTAATGTGAAACAAATCACCCAGGTGCCAGTAGCACTTGGAAAGCATGGGGAGCTGCCTGGGGAGTGGGGGCTCATCAGGCAAAGAGCAGTGCTGGAGTCGAATGTGTGGTTCTGGAAGTCAAACCAGTGTGGCACACGGTGAGTACAGAGGAAGCAAGCACCCTCAAAGCTCTGACCAAATCAAGACCCTTTCCCTTTATAACCAAGCAGGATTTTGTAAAAACAGAAGAGAGGTAACTAGAGTGGAAATGGTAACAGGTGCCAGACCACCAAGGAGCATCTGTTAGGATGCCCGGAGCTCTTGGCTCTTGGCTGTAGCAACAGATGGACACCTGGTGTAGCTCAGTGTCTTAGACACATTGAAGAGGACTCACAGCTGGAGACCAGAAAGGAGGAGGAGAAGGTGTGTCACTCCTTGGCTTCTCCGGCTCAAGAATCCAAAAAACAATGTATTGGAAAGGATATGGGGTCTTCCCTGGTGGCTCAGTGGTAAAGAGTCTGCCTGCCAATGCAGGAGACACGGGTTCGACCCCTGGTCCTGGAAGATCCCACATGCCACGGAGCAACTGAGCCTGTGTGCCACAGCTGTTGAGCCTGTGCTCTAGAGCCCAGGAACCATAACTCTTGAGACTGTGCCCCCCAACTGTGGAAGTCCAGGAATCCTAGAACCTGTGTTCTGAACAGGAGAAGCCACTGCAATGAGAAGCCTGCACATGGCAACTGGTTTCACTCACCAAAACTAGGAAAAAAGCCCTCACAGCAATGAAGACCCAGCATAGTCAAAAATAAATAAATCAGTAAATTATTTAAAACAGTCACATGAAACATGAACTCTAGGCTCTTCTGTCTTTCTTCATTTTCCCACCAGTATTGTTAAGTACCTGACCATGGTTCCTTAACTGGAAATCAGAACCGATGGTGAGACAGCAGGTCAGAATATGTGAAATCCTGATAATTTTGAAAAATCTATGACTGTGGTTGGTCACCACACTATAGGCTTGATTCATGAATGTACTGAAGTGATTTGCTCTTCAAATTACGAAATGCCACTTTTGTTGAAATAAAACCTTTTCTTTTATCTGATAACTGGTCATGGAGAAATTATTTCTTCATGATCAATTTCAATGTATCACCTGGTGTGAAGGAAGAGAGGAAATGGACATTTACTGAATCAAGGGAGCAGAAAGTTATCTGTTCCCAGACCCACCTCATTTCATAGAAAATGAATGAACCTGGGGCTCAAGGAAACAACCAAAAGAGTGGCTGACTACCCAGAGCCCCTGCTTTTAAGCTCAGTGTTATTTCTCTGAATTCTGCAGCCCACTGTGTATCTGACTCATGTGGGCTGATTCTGCCTTGAGAATTCTGCTCCCAGCCACCTCCCCACCTACTCTCCGTGTCTGCAGTGGAAGATGGTGGGCTGAGTCTTCAGCTCCTAGCCTCGCGTTGGGCAGCTCTGCAGCCCCAGTGGGAAGGGAAATGCTGAGTGGGGTCTGGCTTTGGTACAAGTAGGCTAATCATGGTGAGTGGCTGGTAGGAGCTGTGAGAAAGACATGAGCTCCCTGTGGTCCCATTTTCTTCCCCGAGACCCGAGTTTATCCTCCTGGCCTCCTTTAGGTCATCTATTTCTTTCCTGACAAAAACATCTGGTTGTTTCAAAACTGAAATTTTCATGCATCTCAGCTCATGTAGGAATGTCGAAAAGCTGTTCTGAAAAACATAGCTCCTCCGGGTGCCAAACCAGTTGGGCTGGATTGAACAACTGTTGTGATAAATCTCCGCTCTGCCGCTTCAACAGCCCCAGAAGGTACAAAACAGAATGTTTCATGAGACCAGCCAGTCGAATTGAATAAGACCTGCCTGGAGGAGCCCTGTGCCTTAACAAGGCTCCTCTTAAGAGAGAAAGGGAGCCACCCCTTTCTCTCCTCTCTCCTCAGGCTCTCTTCTTCTTTCAGACAATTTCTGGGACTGCTGGAAAGAGGACAGTGTGTCAGGATTCTCTGTGTTCACAACAAATTCTTTTGTGTCCTTAAGTGGAAAAATATTTTATGACATGGCAGAGTAACTGCTTGTTCTATGAGTGATTCACAAGGAAAACTCAGGGACCTAATGATGTGTGTCCTTGCCAAGACCGAGGCAAGGAAAAGGATAAAAAAAAAAAAAAAAAGTGACCCAGAATCAAAAGTCTGAGAAGAATTTCTAGGATGCTAGACCACCTTTCCACTAAGCAGTTCCCACCGTGAGCTATGGAACTTCCACTTTAGCTGTCCTTTATTTCAAACCCACCCTTGTCCACAAGGTGAACCATCCACCCCGACAAAGTCCATGCACAAAACCTCCTGACCACTCGGGCTTTGTTTTAGTGTTTTGTTCTCTGTTCCCTATTTCCTAGGATGTGCATTCTTATCAAGATGGTCTGTTGTAATGCTTGGAGCGTGCATGCGTGCTAAGTCTCTTCAGTCATGTCTGACTCTGTGTGACCCAGGGACTGTAGCCCACCAGGCTCCTCTGTCCATGGGATTCTCCAGGCAAGAATACTGGAATGGGTTGCCATTTCTTACTACAGAGGCTCTTCCCAACCCAGGGATCCTGCACTGGCAGGCAGGTTCTTTACCACTAGCACCACCTAGGAAGCCAATGCTGCTGCTGCTGCTGCTAAGTCGCTTCAGTCGTGTCCAACTCTGTGCAACCCCATAGATGGTAGCCCACCAGGCTCCCCCATCACTGGGATTCTCCAGGCAAGAACACAGGAGTGGGTTGCCATTTCCTTCTCCAATGCGTGAAAGTGAAGTCGCTCAGTCGTGTCCGACTAGTAGCGACCCCATGGACTGCAGCCTACCAGGTTCCTCTGTCCATGGGATTTTCTAGGCAAGAGGACTGGAGTGGCTTGCCATTATACTTCAGTATAACTCAGTACTGTAACTAAAATCTTCCTTTGTGCTCCTGGAATCAGAGGACATACAGCTTGTATTTCACCATATTTTCTATCAAAATATTGTTGGATGTTTTGTCACATATTTTGCTAAAATCATTGCACAGCATGTCCACTCAGTTTCCTCATCTATCAACCTGGAGATGCTATAAAACTGGGACTAAATCTAGAAGAAGGCTGATCACCGAAGAATCGATGCTTTTGAACTGTGGTGTTGGAGAAGGCTCTTGAGAGTCCCTTATACTGCAAGGAGATCCAACCAGTCCATTCTAAGGGAGATCAATCCTGGATGTTCATTGGAGGGACTGATGCTAAAGCTGAAACTGCAATACTTTGGCCACCTCATGCGACGAGCTGACTCACTGGAAAAGAGTCTGATGCTGGGAAAGGTTGGGGGAGGGAGGAGAAGGGGACGACGGAGAATGAGATGGCTGGATGGCATCACCGACTCTGTGGACATGAGTTTGAGTGTACTCCGGGAGTTGGTGATGGACAGGGAGGCCTGGCTGTGATTCATGGGGTCGCGGAGAGTCGGACACGACTGAGCGACTGAACTGAACTGAACTGAAATCTAGAATAGAAACCTGTGTTGTTCATGTGGGCAGAAAATGTCTATTCTTAGTAACCACATGAACTTATTTGCTTCACTGCCTTTGCTGCTGGCATCCTTCTTTGTTTCCCTTTTCGATCCCCTTGCTTCCTTGTTCCAAGGACCAAGATACCTTTCGTGTACCATGAAAGAATTTACCTAATTTGTTCCCTGAGTTCCTATTAGCTTGTCCTCTGAGATAACACCTGCATTTTAACAGCAATCCTCTGTGCCTCAACCCAAGAGTATGGGGCTGGAGAATTTGTGGCAACACCAGGGACCAGGGTCATCACATCTCCTGGGATCTGCTGCTTATTCCATAAGGGTGACCTCTTCTCAATCTGCTTGTTTGTATGTCTGGCAACTCTTGCTGTGCCATCAACTCCCCAAACCCACCCCCTTCCCCCAGCATGGCAGACAGTTACACAGTGGGACCCCTCTATGGGTCCCCAGCCAGGCTTCTTTTAGCCAGTATTGGAAATGGCCTCAAGGGATTTTTCCCTTCAGAGCTCTTGCCTAAACTGTGCTAAACCAAGTTAGACCAGTCAGCGGTGAAAAACCCCACCTCTTTTTTTTTTTTTTTCCTCACCTCCCTTCCCAACATGTTCCTTCATTATCAACAAGCAAGAGGGTTCATTCATTCAGCAAAGAGTTGTTAAGCATATTCTGTGGGCCAGTCTGAGGTGGTCCTGGGGATTCAGAGGTGAGCAACACAGCATAGTTCTGCCCTTGAGAAGTCACCAGGTCAATTAGGAAGACAGTTTTTAAATGTATAAAAATGACTGTGTGAGAATAGGGTTATGGGGAGGACAAGCTCTTATCTTGCTCCAGAGGGTCAGGGCAATGATGTAGGAGGTGACATGGATGACAGAAGTGTACTGAAGAGCCTGAGAGAGGCCAGCTGTCCCTGGGGACGGTGCCCAGAGTCCTGTCCACCCAAATTCTTCTGAATGCCCCTGAGGTTGAGGGTTCCCTCGTTGTCTTGGTAAGGTGATCTAATAAGATCTCAGTTCACAGCTCATCTCAATTTAAACTTTGGGCTTGTCCCAGACTTTGTTTATCTGCAGAATATTTACCAGACTGCAGGGTGATTTATTTTTGCAGAAGTGCCTGCAGGATTTCTAGCTCATTTCTGAAGTGGCCAGCTCTCCCCCTTTCTCTTTGAAACTCCAGCTACGCTCAGAATTGCCTCAAAGTAACCAGTTAGAATCAGAATTCCTGACTGTTCTGTCCCAAGTGAAAGTCGCTTTGCCATGTTCTACTCTTTGTGACCCTAGGGGCTGTAGCCCTGCCAGGCTCCTCTGTCCATGGGATTTCCCAGGCAAAAATACTGGAGTGGGTTGCCATTTCCTTCTCCAGGGGATCTTCCCAACCCTGGAATTGAACCCAGGTCTCCTGCATTGCAAGCAGATTCTTCACCATCTGAGCCACGAGGGAGACACTGGATTTCAGAACTAGCGCTGGGACATGGGTTTCTGACAAGTCTAACCATAGCTCCGTGTATGTGGCCCCGTGGGATCAGCGGAGGGCACTGTCAGCTAACACCCTCTTCTGGGGGGCTTCTAGATCTCCTGACACACAGACGCCCCTAGACCTGCAGTCTACGCAGCCAGAAGAAAAGCCCAAGTTGATGAGAAACGTTTGCTCAGCCTTGGCCATCTTGGGAAGGGGCTGGCTGCTTCACCCCTGGACGGCCCCCAACCCCCACCCCCGACTTGCTTGTCTCGGTCCCCCCCCCCCCAACACCCCACGAGGCTGCACAGGCCCTTTGTCGCTTTGCTGGGCGACATTCCCGTTCCCGGACCATCCAGGGCTCTTTCCCTGCAGAATCTCCTTTGCACAGAGCCTGGGGGTTGGAGCGCCGCGAAAAGCATCTGCAAACGTGAAAAGTTTCCCTTGTGCGTTCTCCTTAAACATTTGACAAGAATTAAAGTTTCCCCCAGGGGAACCAATTTCACATATTAAAACCAAACTTTTTTCCTTCTTACAGTCTCTCTCCCTCGCCCAGTCTCAGACCCGGGAGGAATGATTTCCTGTGAAGTCCGGGCGCTCGCCGCCCCTGCGCAGCGGTGAGCGCGCCGCCGGCGGTCAGACCCCGGGCTCCGCGCGGCGCGACCCGCAGCCTCCATACCCACGCCGGGCCGGGCGGGCCCCGCTTTCTCTGGAAAAATAATAAAATGTGAAATCGGTTTCTTTTAAGCTGGCTTTCTGTTTCACAGTTCGAGTTTTCTGTCAGGAAATGAGTACCGGCTAGCCCTTTAGGGTGGGGGAAGGCGGGGGGTGGTGGAGGAGGGCAGGGGGCTGCGCCCTCTGTCGGAAGCGAGGCCACCTCCGGGCGCACTGGGGGACATCAGGCCCTTCGTTTGTCCCTCAGAGCCCGCCCGCGTGGACCCTTCCATCTGCGCCGGGGTTTTTTGTGCGGCTCCAGGAGGGGCCCCCTTTAGAAGGGACAGAGTCCAGCATAACCAGACAGAATATACATCCTTAATAAAGCCAGACGGCCACTGGATGTCTGCAGCCAGGGTCATTTTAGGACCATGGGGACGCGCCAGTGAAAAAATCCCAGGCGTCCCTGGAGAAGTCTTCTTCCAGGAAAGCAAAAATGGAAATGGGGGCATGGGGCTGGGAGAGGATGAGGGGAAGGGGGGCGTGGGGATGAGGAGACGCGAGGAGACTGAAGACAGAGTTCCAGCCATAAATATGCATGTCTGGGCAGCGTGTGTTTCAAATGGAATGTTAACGCGCACACGCAGGGTATTCCGAAGGTTGTTTGTGAACGTCCCCCAAAAGGGTGGAGGGGCTCGAATGCACATTTGGAATTTTCATTGGAAACACATGCACAATTAACAAAAATGAAAGCATATCTTAGAAACATTGAACTTGCACCCAAGTAATTAGCAAGCTGGTTCATTTTGATTTGCTGGGTTGTGGGGCTCAGATAGCCAAACCTTTATGCTGTGGTGGTGGCCGCGGTGGTGGGAGTCAAATACCTTTTAAGTCCAAGGAAGACTTTCCAGAGCCCTGCTATGGCCAAGGGGGCAGGATGGAGGCTGGGTTTGTTACAGTTAACATCCTATGATTCCCAAGCGATCCAGTTTGGAAACAGGATTTAAAGTATTCATCCTGCTTTAAAACTTCTTATAACATGCGTGCAGAGAAGTGTGTCTCAGGTCAAAGTACTTTCTCATGCTGAACCCATCTGTATGATCAGCACCCAGAAGCCTCACTCAGCTCGCTGCCAGGTACTGCTCTCTTCTTCTCATCATTATATTTTAAATTGCAATTTTCTTGTCAGTTACTAAAGAAGATAATGGTTTATTTTGTGCCAGAACTTCAGGGCAAAGTGAGTCCAGGCCAGGGGTGTGCTGTGCACACACCCAGAGCCTCCTCGGGCTCCACTGGCTGCCTGCATCTTCCTCAGGCTTCCAGCGCCACCCAGAGCACAGCATGAACATGGTGGCCCCGAAATCTCTCCAGACCACCAGCTCCTCCATTCCAGAGGCCCTTGGAGTTTATAAAGTTACTCATTTATATGTTGCCTTAATCTGCTGTAGCAGAATATCACAGACTAGGTGGCATTTCTCAAGTTTTGGAGGCTGGAAGTCCAAAATCAAGGTGCCAGTGGATTTGGTGTCCAGTGAGGACCTTGATCCTTGCTCTTCTCCCTGTTGCCTCACAGGATGGAAGGACTGAGTGTGTTAGTGTTAGTCGCTCAGTCATGTCCGACTCTTTGCGACCTCAAGGACTGTCGCATGCCAAGCTGCTCTATCCATAGAATTCTCCAGGCAAGAATACTGGGGGCCATTCCCTTCTCCAGGGGATCTTCCCGACCCAGGGATCAAACCCAGGTCTCCTGAATTGCAGGCAGATTCTTTATCATCTGAGTCACTGAAAGAGGTTCCTATTCTGCCAGCACGAATCCCATTCCTGAGGGATCCATTCTTATGGCCTAATCACTTCTCATGGCAAGCCACTCCAGTACTATTGCCTAGAAAATCCCATGGATGGAGGAGCCTGGTGGGCTGCAGTCCATGGGGTCGCTAAGGGTAGGACATGACTGAGCGACTTCACTTTCATTTTTCACTTTCACACATTGGAGAAGGAAATGGCAACCCACTCCAGTGTTCTTGCCTGGAGAATCCCAGGGACGGGGGAGCCTGGTGGGCTTCCATCTATGGGGTCACACAGATTCAGACACGACTGAAGTGACTTAGCAGCAGCAGCAGCAGCAATCACTTCTCAAAGTCCCTACCTCCTAATATCATCTACTTCAGAATTAGGATTTCAACATAGGAATTTGGGGAGGACATAAACATTCAGTCCACGCCATACATACTGACAGCCAACCAATACCAGGATCTCTACTCCTAAGGAGCTGAACAATCTATAAGAGAGAAAAACAAAGAAACAATAGGGTGTAATCTCTGCTAGGGCTGGAATTAGCACAGGGGAAGGGAAGGATCCGAAAGGGACCTTCAAAGGTGGAGGAAGTTTTCCTAGAAGAAGAGCCTCAGCAGAGTCTTGAAGGAACACCAGGTGAAGGCTAGGGTGGTAAGAACAGAATTCCAGGCAGTGAGAACAGCATGTGCAAAAGTGGGAAATGAGTAGGGTGAGGGAGGGGAGATTAGTTTGGACCAGCTCAGGAAGACCCTGTGTGCTCTGGGTGACCAGATGGCCCTACTTGCCCTGGGGTGGTATCTACCTACAGTTGCTGTTCTATATCACAGCCACCTTCTCCCCTCCTTTACTCTCAGCAGTGACTGATTTGGACCCTAAAATGATGTAGTCACCTCATCCAAGCCATGCCAAAGAAACTGAATTCAATCCTAAAGGTCCAAGGAGCTGGTGAAGGCCTTTGAGGAGGGAAGAAACCACAATCGCATTTGTATTGTAGAAATATTACTTTGGCTGCAATGGAAGAATGTTTTGGAGAAAACAATGATATTTTAGGAGATTATTGCCTTCATCCGAGGTAGAGGTGATGGTGGCCAGGGTTAAGAGCTCAATCGTGGTGATGGATAAATTCAGAATGAATGAGAAATATTGTGTGAGAGGACTTCCGAGGACTTGGTGGTTGTATTTACTCTGTGTTCGTCGAAAGTGTTAGTCGCTCAGTCAAGTCCGACTCTTTGTGACCCTATGGGCTATAGCTCACCAGGCTCCTCTGCCCATGGGATCTTCTAGGCAAGAATACTGTGTTCATTGGTCATTTATATATTGCCTTCTAAGATTTCAAGGAAATGGCAACCCACTCCAGTATCGGAGAATTCCATGGACAAAGGAGCCTGGCCAGTTACAGCCTATGAAGTTGCAAAGAGTCAGATATGACTGAGCAACTAACACTTCAAGATTTAAAACTGGATTCTGCTGGCAGCCTGATGCTCAGGTTCCAGGAGTACAGAAGCCTTGGAGGAGCTGGAAGGGATGATGAGATTGAGCATAGGCCTGGCTTGGGGTTTTCCATCTCTGGAAGACAGGGCTAACCTGTGCTGAGCCAGGTCCCAGCAGTGGCCTGGGTTGAGGCCAAGGTCAGGGCCAGGGCAGGGTGGCGCTACCTTGGGGTTGTACAGACAACATGGTGGCACTGGGGTGCTCAGCAAAGACTTCGTTCTTGGACTGGTAGGTAGGTTCACATCCTGCAAGTTTGAGGAGTGTTACAGGCTTATGAATTACATTTTTTAAAAAAAATTTTATCAATACCTCTAAAATAGTAGGAACTCCAGTCCCCACCACATGTGTTTTCCATGTGTGTTGCGACTGTAGAAAGTAACCAAACAACTCTGTATTGAATTTGTCAGAATATAATCAAAAATTCCACTAATTACTTCAGCATGAAGCCCATTGAGCTCTCTCCCTTAATCATCAGAAGTTAGTGAGCACCAGCACTCGGGAACAGCACTTGACTGTGTTTCTTGGACAACTGCAAAAGCTTATCTTTCACTGCAAGGTTTTCTCATTTTTGGAAACTCTGTCCCCATTACAGTCATCATGACTAACTACATCAAGAGTGCACGACTGAGAAAGGTACATGCAAAGAAATTCCTGAAATGGGAACAGACATTCACGTTGGAGTGGTAGTTTTTGCCAAAAAAAAAAGTTAAACTTGAGCAAATGAATTGATTATCCTAGGCTGCTGGCTTCATTGCTTGAGAAAGCAGCAAATGCAAAATTCTGCCAGTGAGTCCATGCTGTTTAGCACATTTGTTTTACCTCTGAAAGCTGGTAATAATGACAGAAGAAAACTGATGGGGTTTTGAGCCCAGGAAGAAAAATTAAGAGGCTTTTAATATTTATCAAGAAAAACATTATTTCCTTTTCATCTTTCTTGTCTCTCATTTCAGTTCCCATTAAGCATCTGCACCGTGGGGGTGGACAGAAGGGAATTGTGAAGAGAAGAAAAAAGAGAAAGTGAAAGCAGTGAAAAGAAATAGTAACTTCTCAAACAGAAAGAATGTATAATAATTTATACGGATATGAGAGAGCCTTAGTGCAGAGTCTGTAAATGTTTATATTTGGTTTCTAAATGAAATATGGTAAGTCCTATTTACTATTCAGAACTCCAAATTTATAAAACAGATTTTTTGTTATTGTTGTTAGTGGGAAGAGAAGTGGAAATGAGTTGGAATGGGAGTTTATTCACATTGCATAAAAATTCTTTACTTTGCAAAATGATTCACTGAAAACTTCCTTTAAATAACAGCTCTGCTGGTGCATTTAATTTACCAAAAAAATCAATTTTAAACAGAATTTTAGAAACAACGTCTGTGTTATGCAGTGAAAATGCAGTAGGCATTTTAAAATAAAAACAGATTGGGGTGAATATGAAAATAAACTTGTATTCTTTGAATAAATTCTTACAGGCAAGTATCAGGATGGTGGCCTAGAAGTATGATGGGAGGGTCATTGTACAGGAGAAAGTTGAAGGATTAGGTAGAATTAGGGAAGGGAGTATGGATTTAACTTTAAAAACTGGACATGATATCATCTAAGGAATGAGTTTTAATAGGAGACCTTGCTTCAGTAAAAGTAAACAAAGGGATTTCTAATTCAAGTTGCAGATAACCTCCCCTGCATTTAAGCAGGCAGATAATATTGCTTAGATTTCAGATTCCCATTGAAATAACCAAATATGTAACAGAAAACTCTGCATCAGTGTTTAAGTGGTTTTTGCAAAAGCAAATATGACAGAAAAGAGCAGTAAAGGGAAGGAAAACTGATCATAATATTTTTAGATGCAGCTCCTGGGCAGATTGATGAAAGTTACCGGGAAGGTAATAAACATAATGTAAAAAGTTAATATTATTAGTAACCTGGATCCAAAAGCTTAGATTATTTCAACAGCAATTTAGATCTGGGGGATATGAAATAAAAGGCTATTAAGTGTCTTATTTTACTGGAGGGAGGGGCAGTGCTTGATTGTGATCAAGAATTTTGGCTCAAATATTATTGAAAGGCAACCTTCTAAAGAACAAATGTAGGAATAGAGAGAGGTAAAAGATCATAGTGTAAGTTAGGTCAAAAGGAAAAAAAAAGTCTTTATATTGGTCCTTTCAACATATATAGACAATTTGAGGCAAAGACTGAAGTTAAAAACACATGTGGGGACTTCCCTGGTGGTCCAGTGGTTAAGACTTTGCCTTCCAGTGCAGGGGTTGGAGGTTCAAACCCTCCAGGGAACTTAGGGAACTAAGATTCCACATGCCTTGTAGACAAAAAAACAAAACATAAAACAGAAGCAATATTGTAACAAATTCAATAAAGATTTTTTAAATGGTCCACATAAAAAAAAATCTTAAAAAAAAAAAACACATGCAAATACTTTGGTGCTGGTAAGCATAAGATCCATAAAATGCATGCCCCTTTTCTAACATAGCATTTTTTTTTCTAATGTAGACCTTTTTTAAAGTCTTTATTGAATTTTTTACAATATTGTTTTTGTTTTACATCTAGCATAGCAAGTTAGTGAGTTTTGGGATCTACAAAGATGGGTAGGCTTGACTAGGAATGGAGAGCAAAAATATTATCTATGAAATGTGAATGTCCAATGAAAGATATAAGTCAGATTTACATGGTGAAGGAACAGTCACATGTGGGGTAAGGTGGTTCACAAAGAATCTATAATGTCAGGATGACCAAAGAAGTTTTAAGGAGAAATTTGCCTCATTTGATATTACTCATTATTGTGCTTCCCAGGGGGCACTAGTGGGAAAGAACCCGCCTGCCAATAAAGGAGACATGAGAGACCTAGGTTCAGTCCCTGACTCTGGAAGATCCCCTGGAGAAGGGCATGATAACCCACTCTAGTATTCTTGCCTGGAGAATCCCATGGACAGAGGAGCCTGGTGGGCTACAGTCCACAGGGTCATAAAGAGTTAGACACAACTGAAGCAACTTAGCATGCATACATGCACTGCTATGAGTCATAATCTCTTCATCACCTCAAGTCTTCAGTAAAGGCTTTGCAGAAGGTTTGGAAGTAATTAAAAGCTTTAGTACAAGATTTGAAGGGGTGGAGAGGTTGAGGAAGAACAAAGAGAAAGTGAACAGAGAAACATCTGGGCCAGGACAAAGCTGTGGGTACCACGCAGCCATGGGAATGCTCAAGAGATGTTGAGGGTAGAAGACACAGACAATCAGAAGCAAATTTGCCGTGAAAACACAAGTCCCTATAAATTTGCCCAGATCATGGAGAGGATGGTAGATTTCTCACTGAATGTGGTAGCAAGGGTCAGTGGTTTTGTTTTGAAATCTCAAGAAGCCATGTGATATCTGTGTACATAGTGTCTACAGTATTAGAGTTGAAAAGGTAAATCTATCAAAAAGTAAAATGAAAAATAGCTACAAAGCATTAAATGAAATACAAGAAGTTAGGGCAAATAAAATAGTTATGTGAGTAGTTAAATGTGCCATTAAGTGACGAGGACTCAGAGACTTGCACTTTACGACAGAATAGAGTAGGTCAGAGTCACTCAGTGTTCTCACTATATTATCTAGAAAAGTCCTGAAAATTTCCAAAATTATATATCAAAGACATAGGAGAGTTGAGGAAATAGAACTAGATGAATTGGAATTCCAGGTGAGGTCTTCTGGAAATTACCAGTTATTTTCTTTCTAAACCCAATTGCCAATTTGATTTTCTAAAAAGAAATGGACAATATGCTGTTTACAAGAGACACATTTTAAACAGAAGACCATTTACAAGAGACTTACTTTATTTATGAGGACACAGGAAGATGAAAAAATAGGAAGACAAAAATGATATTCCATACAAACACTAACCAAAAGGTAGCTGATATAGTTATAATAATAGCAAATGATAAGATTTAAGGCAAGAAATATTAAAAGAGACAGAGGAAAATCCATAAAGAGAGAAGAGTCAATTATCAAGAAGACATAATAATTTAAAACTTGATTATACCTAATAGTTACAAAAGATATAAAGCAAAAGTTGATAGAATTAAAAGTAGAAATTGATAATCCACAATTACAGTTAGAGATTTAATACATCTTTCTCAGTAACTGATCATAATTCATAGTAATACACAGAGAAAAAAATGGGTATGATATGAACCTAATTGACAAATACAGTATAGAACATCACACTCAACTGCAACACAGTCTTTTCAAATTTACACAGAACATTTACCAAAATAGATCATATGCTGGATCACAAAGTAAGTCAAAAAATTTCAAAGTACTAGGGGATATACAGGAAATGATTTTTGACCACAGTAGAATTAAACTTGAAATCAAGAACAGAAAAGTAGGTAGAAAATCTCCAACTTCAGTAACATATGTATCAATAAAGAAATCACTGTAATAGTTATGAGATATTTTGAACTCAATAATGATAAAAATTTGACATATCAAAACTTGTGGAATATAATTTCTGACCAAAGAGAAGTTTATAGTTTTAAATGAGTACATAAGAAAAAAGAAAGTTGAAAATCAATGATTAAAGTCTCTGTCTTAGGAAATTACAAAATAAAAGGCAAGTTAAAGCCTATTAATAAGTAAATGGAAGGAAAGCTAAAGCTAAAGGGGAAATCAATGATGTAGAAAGCAAAGATATAATGAAAAGTGAAATAAATAATGGAAAGTGATATAATGGAAAATGAAATAAAGTGACAGTACATACCACTTAAGAAAGCTGTATAGCAATATCTATTAAAGATAAACATGGGGTTATCCTATGATCCAACAGTTCTGTTCTTCAGGTGCATATCAAGAAAAATCAGTTTTTATGTCCTATATATATATATATATAATAGGATACATATAAGGCATGAACTAGACATTATAAGAATGTTAACAGTAACATTTTTATAATAAGTATAAATGGAAGCAACTCACATTTCCATAAATGAAAAAATGGATAAATAAGTTTTATTATAGGTTTAAATGGAATATTATGTAGCAACAAAAATAATGGCTTTTGCTACATGTAGGAACATGATGAATCTCACAGACATATTGTTGAACAAAATTAACCAGAATGAAAAGACTGCATGCCTTGATATTCAATTTAAATGAAATTCAAGATTAAACAAAACTAATTTGGGCTTCCTGATGGCTCAGCAGGTAAAGTTTCTGCCTGCAATGCAGGAGACACAGGAAGACGTGGATCTGATCCCTTGGTTGGGAAGATCCCCTGGAGGAAGAAAATGACAACCCATTCCAGTATTCTTCCCTGGAGAGCCCCATGGACAGAGGAGCCTGGCCAGTTACAGTCCAAAGGGTCAAAAAGAGCTGGACACAACTGAGTGACTAAGCACAATCCACAGTGATAGAAGTTAGAATGCTATTTTCCTTGAGAGTTTACTGACAAGGAGGATATGGCAGACACAAGGAGGCACTGCCCAGGCGCCCCTTCAGGGAAGGACCTTTTGCTCCAGCTTCTGGAAGTGCTGTCAGTGAGCAGCCTTCAGCTACTTACGCAAATCATACCTCAGAAAAAAAAAAAAGAAAGAAAGAAAAGAAGAACTAACAGACTCAAAATGCATTTAAAAATGTAACTATATGCTGTTTTCTAAAGACATATCTCAGAATAAAGGATAGAAAAAGTTTAAAAAAGAATAATGGAAACACGGTGTATTAGAAATTCGAGTTTACTCTCTCCAGAGATTCTCCTGAAATGGCTATAAAAGAATATTCAAAAGGTTTAAATCCACAAATACAAGAAGAGAAGAGAAAATTAGCAAACAATGTCAACATTTTGGAAGCAGGAAGATGGTGATTGACTTAACAAAGTAGAAAGAAAGTTGAAATCTAAGTCTATAGGCAGAGAAACCAACGGGAACTGAGATAGTTTCCACACACAGCTCCAGAAAAGCTCAGGGAAACCAGAGCTCAACAAGCGGCTGAGATCAGGGCGGTGGGTTGAAAGTCCTCATAGTGAGCGGTTAGACTCCTGAATCCTTTCCCTTGAGCCCACGCCGTCACCATCTCCCCATTTTCAAGGGAAGTCTGAAAGCTTTCTCTTTGGAAAGGGTCAGTCTGACAGGCTCCAAACTTGGGCACACCCAGCACACAGAAAAGTGAGTGAGGTGCCATATTGAGCACAGAGGATCGGGTGAAAGTTGACGTCCTCAGTGGTGAGACCTTGGTCCTCTTCCTTCACGTACATCTCAGAAAACGAACAGCCAGCATGAACCATCTAGCAGAGGATGAGTTGGTTCTTCTCTGAGGAAACTGCCCAGCCCAAATAAAAAGACTGCTCTCATCCTTCCTTACAAGAGCCCAGTGTTCTTGAAGCCCAAGCAACTGGGTTTCAGCATGACCCAAGTGAGTCAGCCAGTCAACAGCCGAGCTCTGTAGACTATGCACGTCACCTGGAGAACTTTTAACCAATATCCCAACCTCTCCCTAGGGTTCACCTCACCTGGGTTTTCTACTCTATCTAGGGGAAGGTTTAGTAGTGAAGTCGCTCAGTCGTGTCCAACTCTTTGTGACCCCATGGATTGTAGCCTACCAGGCTCCTCTGTCCATAGGATTTTCCAGGCAAGAGTACTGGAGTGGGTTGCCATTTCCTTCTCCAGGGGATCTTCCCAACCCAGGGATCGAACCCGGGTTTCCCACATTGTAGGCAGATGCTTTTACCGTCTGAGCCACCAGGGAAGTCAGGGGAAGGTTCAAGACGACTCAATTTGAATGTCTAGAAATGTGTGATGAATTTTAAAAGAGGAATTAAAAAAAAACTATAATGATATTAAGTGCTCCCTAATTTAATTCCAATCCCAAAGAAAGGGAATGCCAAAGAATGCTCAAACTACCGCACAATTGCACTCATCTCACACGCTAGTCAAGTCATGCTCAAAATTCTCCAAGCCAGGCTTCAGCAATATGTGAACCATGAACTCCCAGATGTTCAAGCAGGTTTTAGAAAAGGCAGAGGCACCAGAGATCAAATTGCCAACATCCGCTGGATCACAGAGAAAGTAAGAGAGTTCCAGAAAAAACATCTATTTCTGCTTCATTGACTATGCCAAAGCCTTTGACTGTGTGGATCACAATAAACTGTGGAACATTCTGAAAGAGATGGGAATCCCAGACCACCTGACCTGTCTCTTGAGAAACCTGTATGCAGGTCAGGAAGCAACAGTTAGAACTGTACATGGAACAACAGACTGGTTCCAAATAGGAAAAGGGTACGTCAAGGCTGTATATTGTCACCTTGCTTATTTAACTTCTATGCAGAGTACATCATGAGGAACGCGGGGTGGAAGAAGCACAAGCTGGAATCAAGATTGCCGGGAGAAATATCAATAACCTCAGATATGCAGATGACACTACCCTTATGGCAGAAAGTGAAGAGGAACTCAAAAGCCTCTTGATGAAAGTGAAAGAGGAGAGTGAAAAGGTTGGCTTGAAGCTCAACATTCAGAAAACAAAGATCATGGCATCTGGTCCCATCACTTCATGGGAAATAGATGGAAAAACCGTGGAAACAGTGTCAGACTTTATTTTTTTGGGCTCCAAAATCACTGCAGATGCTGATTGCAGCCAGGAAATTAAAAGACGCTTACTCCTTGGAAGAAAAGTTATGACCAACCTTGATAGTATATTAAAAAGCAGAGACATTACTTTGCCAACCAAGGTCCATCTAGTCAAGGCTATGGTTTTTCCCGTGGTCATGTATGGATGTGAGAGTTGGACTGTGAAGAAAGCTGATCCCTGAAGAATTGATGCTTTTGAACTGTGGTGCTGGAGAAGACTCTTGAGAGTCCCTTGGACTGCAAGGAGATCCAACCAGTCCATTCTAAGGGAGATCAATCCTGAGTGTTCATTGGAAGGACTGATGCTAAAGCTGAAACTGCAATACTTTGGCCACCTCATGCGACGAGTTGACTCACTGGAAAAGACTCTGATGCTGGGAAAGGTTGGGGGCGGGAGGAGAAGGGAACGACAGAGAATGAGATGGCTGGAGGGCATCACCGACTCTGTGGACATGAGTTTGAGTGAACTCCGGGAGTTGGTGATGGACAGGGAGGCCTGGCGTGCTGTGATTCATGGGGTCGCGGAGAGTCGGACACAACTGAGCGACTGAACTGAACTGAACTGAATTTAATACTCAATGGACATGAACTTGAAGGACAAGATGGGCCTGGTGTGCGGTAGTGCATGGAGTCGAAAAAAGTTGGACACAGCTTAGCGAGTGAACAACAACAATTTAATGCATTGGAAGGGCCACTGCTGAAGCTGAAGCTCCAATACTTTGGCCATCTGATGCGAAGAGCCAACTCATTGGAAAAGACCCTAATGCTAGGAAAAGACTGAGGGCAGGAGGAGAAGGGGGCAGCAGAGGATGAGATGGTTAGATAGCATCACCGACTCAATGGACATGAATGTGAGCAAACTCCAGGAGATAGTAGAGGACAGAGGAGCCTGCTGGGCTACAGTCCATGAGGTTGGAAAGAGTCAGACATGACTTAATGACTGAACAACAATAACAATTTAATACATAAATCCTAATCGTCTTTAACAAAATCAATCAGAGGATCCTAAATTTCATCCAGAATAATAAATATAAAAGACAATACCTTACTTATCATGGAAGCTATTAAAATTAATCATAAATTTTCAGAAATTAAAACAGTGAGGCTCTGCTGCCAGAAAGGACAGATCAATATAACAGAGTAGGATTAAATATGAAAACTCCCCAGATGATAAAAGTGGCATTTTACATCAGCAGAGAAGGAGTAGATTGTCCAGTGAATTGTGTTGATAATCATGAGAAAAAGGACAGGAAAACAATTTTATTTCTTTTTCAGTGGTTAATTAATGAAGATTTCTGGAAAACTGGGTGCTCTGTGTCAAAACTGGTCCCTGTGACTAAAACAAAACAAGATCAGATGAGTTGCCCACGAAGATTCCGCTCAGCTCAAAAGTTCTGTAGTCATTCTAAACTAAGGGAGTTGATGCTTTTGTCTGTCTTTTTCAAAGCGCAATTGAGTAGTGGCATTCTGAATGTCAAAACAGAAAGACAAAAGTAAAAATAAACTTGCTTGAATTTCTCCCTTGAAAGAAGAGGAAAGATGACTGGCCGTTCTAGCCTCAAGGGCCTGAGGGACTTTGGCACTTTTTGACATGCACTGTTTGTTTTCAATGGGAAATTACTCAAAATGTAATAAGGAAATATTTTGCTGAGTAAATAGATTCGTTTACATCTTGTGGCATGGACGGTTAAGAAGAATCCTGGCTTTTAAGCTCACTTGGCTGAAATTCCCAGTCAAAGAAAGGGATTTCTCTTCTCACTAGTATTTCTGTCTTTCCAAGGGACTCTTCCTCCTCCTTCTTTTGAAATCAGATATTTTAAGATACTTGAAATCCAGGGAGGGAATAGAGACTTTATTCTACTGTGAGGGGGAAGAACATCATTAGTGTTTTGTGGTCACAACCTTTCCAGGACCCCTCCTGCCTCTCCCGAGGTTCTAGCTTTGTCAGCTCAGAGTGTGCGATGTGGAATTGAGGCAATGGGTGGGACAGACACACAACTGGATGAGCCAAGACATGGGGTTTACGTTGGAAAGGACCAGATTATTCATGAGAAGGACCACTGGAGATGAAAGGGAGGAGGGACAGGGAAGGAGAGAGAGGAGCAGGACTTGGCCACGGAGAGGGCTGGACCGGGAGCTGAGATGGAGGGACGAGGAGGTTTCTGGGGCCAGCTGAGATTCTGGGGTGAATATTGAGAATGACAGAGGCAGAGAAAGGACCCAGCATGATTTCTGTGTATTCAAAGTGTAGTTCTCTCTACATTTCTTGGCAATTTTTCCCTAAGTAGAAGTTGAAGCTGATTTCATTTGTATATTTCAGCAGAGTGTGGTTCTTTGAATCAAAATGTATGTGCTGAGGCTATGCCAAGTGGGTTTCAGTCATATTTGGGTTATGCCACAAAAGCCAAAGGTTGTATCACTCTTGGCCCTGTTCACTCACTTTTCTCTTGGCCTCTCCCCATCTTTTTGCCTCACATAAGGGTTCTCCTGTTTCTTGCTCACTGGCCTTCTCTTCCTGCAGACTTGTTGCTATTTAGTCCCTAAGTCATGTCCAACTTTTTGCGACCCCTTCCTCTCATCCCAATAAAGGTAAAAATGTATTAAAAAATATCCATCTTGATTACTACGAATATCATCTCATCTTTGTCCTCATTTGCAGCCTCTGAAGAAAGTTTGAGTTTGGAAATGATTATTCCATTCAAAACAACTGCAGGATCGTCCCTACCAACAGGCTAGCATGATGTTACTTTGAATCACAAACCCAGGCGACGGTGGAAATGTGCCACGCTGGTCCTTGCTCGTTCACACGCCTATCCTCTGCTTTCAAACACACAAGCACCCACTGAAATGGCAGTTGCCAAGTATTGTATTCATGAATTCATGCAGCAAATAGTTTCTGAGCACTGGGTGCCAGGTGCTGCTCAAGTGTTGAGGACATAGCGATACAAAGAGAGAAAGCAAAACAGATGCCCCAAATCCTGCTTTCCTGTTGGTTATAACACCCGACTCTTAGTGGTGCCATGGACTATAGCCCACCAGGCTCCTCTGTCCATGGGATTCTCCGGGCAAGAATACTGGAGCGGGTTGCCATTTCCTTCTCCAGGGGCTCTCCCTGACCCAGGGATTGAAACTGGGTCTCTTGAGTCTCCTGCTTTGGCAGGAGAATTCTTTACCACTAGTGCCACCTGGGAAGCCCTAGTGGTGCAAGCTAAGACTTAAAACTGAGGCAGGGATAAGGATGTCAGGATGGGTGGAGGTGGCTGATGTTTTAGACGGGGTAGCCAGGGAAGTTCTCACTGAGAAGGCGACACTTGAGGATAGACCTGGAGCCCGTGAGCAGGGGACAGTTTCAGCAGACGGAATCTCTAGGGGAAGGCTGTGAGGCAGGAAGGTGCCTGACAGAGCGGCTGGAGCTGCGGATTGAGGCCAAGAGCCACCCAAGATGTTTTAAGAGAGGTCTCAGGGGCCTCGGAGGTTATAATGAAGACTCGAGCTTTATCCTCATGTGAGATGGGAAGCCGTGAGAGGAGTTTGTGGAAAGAAGGGACACAATTTAAATGTTAAAAATTTAACATTTAACAATGTTAAAATTTTAACACGATTTAAATGTTAAGTGAAAGTGAAGTCGCTCAGTTGTGTCCGACTCTTTGCGACCCCATGGACTGTAGCCTATTAGGCTTCTCCGTCCATGGGATTTTCCAGGCAAGAACGCTGGAGTGGGTTGCCATTCCTTCTCCAGGAGATCTTCCCGACCCAGGGATTGAACCTGGGTCTCCCACATTACAGGTAGACACTTTACCGTCTGAGCCACCAGAGAAGTCATTTAAATGTTCAGTTCAGTTCAGTCGCTCAGTCGTGTCCGACTCTCCGCAACCCCATGAATCACAGCATGCCAGGCCTCCCTGTCCATCACCAACTCCCGGAGTTCACTCAAACTCATGTCGGTGATGCCATCCAACCATCTCATTCTCTGTCGTCCCCTTCTCCTCTTGCCCCCAACCTTTCCCAGCATCAGAGTCTTTTCCAGTGAGTCAGCTCGTCACATGAGGTGGCCAAAGTATTGGAGTTTCAGCTTTAGCATCAGTCCTTCCAATGAACACTCAGGACTGATCTCCTTTAAAATGGACTGGTTGGATCTCCTTGCAGTACAAGGGACTCTCAAGAGTCTTCTCCAACACCACAGTTCAAAAGCATCAATTCTTCAGCGTTAATGTGATTTAAATATTACCAGGATCATTTTGACTTGCATTTTGAAAACAGACCAGGAATGAAGCAAGGAGACCAGCTACTGAAGCGTCTGTAGATGAGACAGGATGGAGGTTCACACAGGGATGGTAATGGTGGAAGTGAGAGAAACTCGATTCTGATTTATTTTCAAGCAAAAGCTGACTTGTTGAGTAGTTTCCTTCCATTCCTAGTTTTTGAATGTTTTTATCAGTAAAGGGTTGCACTTTTTCAATTTTTTTTCTGCATGAATGGATATAATAATGTGGGTTTTCCGCTTCATTTTGTGAATGTGGAGTATCACACTGATTAATTATTGAATGTTTAAGTGCCCTGAGATCCCAAGAATAAATCCCACTTGATAATAGTGCATAATTTTTCATATGCTTTTGGGTTTGGTTTGCTAGTGTATTTTTGAGGATTGCTGTGTTAGTATTCATCAGGGATATAGGTCTGTAGTTTTGTGTTTTTTTGTAGTGTCTTTGTGTGGGTTGGGTATCAGAGTAATTCTGGCCTCATAGAATGAGTTAGGAAGAGTTTCTTCCTCTTCAGTTTTTGGGAAGCATTTGAGAAGGACTGTTGTTCTTTTTTTAAATGTTTGGTATAATTCATTAGTGAAGCCATTAGGTGCAGGTTTTTTTTTGCTCTTGTTGGGAATTTTTGATTACTGATTCTATTTCCATACTAATATGTTATAGGTCTATGCTGACTTTCTGTTTCTTGTGAATCAGTCTTGTCAGGTTTTGTGTTTTTAATGAATCATTCATTTCATCTAGGTTATCCAACTTGCTGGCATGCAATTATTTTAGTGCTTTTTTATAATTTTTATTATTTCTATAAATCAGTAGCATTATTCTCACTTTAATATCTGATTTTAGTATTTTTAGCCTTATCCTTTTTCTTCATAGTGCTCTGGTTAAATTTTGTCTAGTTTTGTCTAAATTTGCTCTAGTCAATGTCAATTTTGTTGATCTTTAAAAAAACTTTTGATTCTATTAATTTTCTCTATCTTTCTCTAGTCTCTATTAATCTCTGTTCTATCTCTCCTTTCTTCCACTAGCTTTGGGTTTAGTTTGTTTCTTTCTAGTTGCTTTAGATATAAAGTTAGGTTGTTGATTTGGAATCTTCTTTTTAAATGTAAGTTAATATATACATTTTACTCTTAGCCTTGCTTTTGCTATAGCGAATAAGTTTTGATATGTTGTGCCTTTGTTTTCATTCATCTCTAGATATTTTCTAATTTCCCTGGTGATTTGATCTTGACCCATTAGTTGTTTAAGAGTATGTTGTTTAATTTCCACATATTTGTAAATTTTCAAGTTTTCCTTTGTTAGTGATTTCTAATTTCATCTAATTGTGGTTGGAGAAGAAACTCTGTATATTTATCTTGTTAAATCTATTGAGACTAACTTATGGCCTATCTAACATTGAAGAATGTCCCATGGACACTTGAGGACAATTTGTGCAAACTATTGTTGTTAGATGAATTATTGTGCACCTTTCTTTATAGTTTTTTATGTCTTTTTGTTGTTAATATATAGTTTCCTCCTTTGTCTCTTACAATATATAGGTTCTTTCTTTGCCTCTTGTAAACTTTTTTGATTTAAATTCTACTTTGTCTGATTTCTATCGTCTCCCAGCTCTCTTTTAGTTACTATTTTCATGGAATACCTTCTTTCATCTTTTCAAGCTATTTGTGTTTATGGATCTAAAGTGAGTCTTTGTAGGATATAGGATATAGTTGGATCATTTTTTTAAACCCATTCTGCCAATCTGTGCTTTTGATTGGACAGATTAATCCATTTATACATAAAGTTATCATGGATAAGAAGGACTTCTGCCATTTTGTCATTTGCTTTCTATATACTTTATAGCTTTTTGTTGCTCATTTCCTTCATTTCTGTCTTCGTGTTTGATTTTTTTTTGGGGGGGGGCGGTAATAAAATGCTCAAATTCCATCCTCACTTTCTTTAGTATATATTCTACAGATATTTTCTTTGTGGTCACCTTGGGCATTGCATTTAACACCTTAAGGTTATAATACTCTAATTTGATGTTAACTTCAATAGCATACAAAAACTCTGTCCCAATATAATTCTGTCCCAATCTCCTTTCAGTTATTGATGTCACAAATTACATCTTTTTTACATTGTGTGTACAGAAACACAGCCTAATAAATTTTAAATGAATTATGTAGAAATTAAAAAGTGGCATTACAAACCAAGATTACAATAAAACTAGCTTTTATGATTGCCATAAATTTCTCTTCACTAGAGAGCTTTATTTCTTCATGTGACTCCCAGATACTGTCTAGCATGCATTCATTTCAACATGAAGGACTCTCTTTAGATTTCTTCTAAGGCAAGTCTAGCAGTAATAAATTCCTTCCATTTTTGTTTATCTAGGAATATCTTAAATTCTCCTTCATGTTTTGAAGGACAGTTATGCTGGATGTAAGATTTTCAGTCGAAAGTCATTTCTTTCAGCACTTTGAATATATCATCCCACAGCCTTCTGTTCTCCAAGGTTTCTGATAAGATATCTGCTGGTAAGGAACACATTAATTGTCTCTTGAATCTTCAAGATTATCTCTTTGTCTTTTGACAGTGTGATTATAATGTGTCTCTTGGAGGGTCTCTTTAAGTTTATCACACCTGCACTTCATCAAACTTCTTGGGTTTGTAGATTCACATATTGCATCATATTTAGGAAGTTTTTGACCATTACTTCTTCAATAATCTCTCTGCCCCTTTCTCTCTCTTCTACTTATGAGACTCTCACAATGCATATGTTGAACTTCTTGATAAGTCCCACAGGTTCCTTGGGCTCTGTCCACTTTTCTTCATTCTTTTGGTTTTGTGTTTCTCAGATTCGATATTTTAGGTTTTTTTTTTCTTTAAATTCACTGTTATTTTTGCTGCCTGCTCAAATCCATGTTTGAGTCCCTCCAGTGAATTTTTCATTTCAGTTATTGCAATTTTCAATTCCAAAACTTTTTTTCTATATTTGTATATTTACATTTTGTTCCTACATCAGTTTCTTGAATTTATCTATATCATTCTTTAGCTCTTTGATAATCTTTAGGACAGTTGTTTTAAAATCTTTCTGGTAAGCTGCCATCTGATCTTCCTCATAGGTATTTTGTTTTTATCTATTTTTTCCTTTGAATGGGCCATAGTTTCCTATTTCCTTACATGCCTTGTAATTTTTTATTTAAAACTGAACATTTAAATCTTACAATGTGGTATCTCTGGAAATCAGAATCATCCCCTTCCCTAGGGTTTGCTTCAAAAATTATCATAGGGCATCTCTGCCTGGGAATAGCATGAGGCATAACCTTAAGATCTCATTTTTTTTTTTTCCTGAGTCTGTTTCTTTCCCTTGGGCATGTGTAATGACTTTATAAATTGCCTGGGGTATGTGGTTGCTTTTAAATGTCCTAATCCTTAAGTGTTAGGCTTCCAAAAGGGAAAAAAGGAGAAAAAGAAGAGTAGAGACTATTTCTTTAAATTCACTGGAACCCACTGCAGTCAATGGATGTGTCTTGCAACAGTGGTGGCCCACTTCTGTGTCTGCAACTTTATGATCAGAAACAGCAATCAGATATCAGAACACAGATCCTCAATATTTGCAAGGTCCTTCTTGGCTACTCTGGTCCCCAGGAATTACTTTTGTTGGCATGGCTGCCTGCCATGGGGCTGGGGCTGGGACCTTTGTAGCCATTAGCCTACTAATAGCTATTATCGACTAAAATTAACCTCAGTTTACAGACCAAGACTTCCCCTGGAAGCTGCAAGCTTTTGAATAGACTCAAGAGTTACAAAATAGATACAACAGACAGATCCTCACAGACAAACGTTGTGAAGGTAGAGAAATGGATTTCTGGAGACTCTTACCCTACTATCTTCCCTGATGTCAGTCCTTCACTCTCTATTTTTATACTATTTCCAGAAATAGTGTCAATAAAATCAGGCTAAGAATAATGCTTGATTACTGTCTGATTCAGCAAAGGAATCACTCACATCATGAATGTCAGTTGATAATTTTCTTTATTTTGATTGAGAAAAAAGTGAAGCAACATGGAAGCATGCCAGATCTTTACTTGTTTGGTAAAGATGTGAAAAATTTCTTTGTTGAACTATACAATAGTTTTTGAATACTGGGAGAATATTTTCCCAATTTTTGTGCTAATCCTAACGCTAAAAGTCACAACACTCTCAATTTTAACAATTAAGTATCTGCATTCTTTGGGCATCAATAACCTCAGATATGCAGATGACACCACCCTTTTGCCAGAAAGCGAAGAACTAAAGAGCCTCTTGATGAAAGTGAAAGAGGAGAGTGAAAAAATTGTCTTAAAACTCAACATTCAGAAAACTAAGATCATGGCATCTGGTCCCATCACTTCATGGCAAATAGATGGGGAAACAATGGAAACAGTGATGGACTTTATTTTCTTGGACTCCAAACTCACCGCAGATGTTGACTGCAGCCATGAAATTAAAAGACTCTTGCTCCTTGGAAGAAAAGCTATGACCAACCTAGACAGCATATTAAAAAGCAGAGACAATACTTTGCCAACAAAGGTCTGTCCAGACAAAGCTATGGTTTTTCCAGTAGTCATGGATGGATGTGAGAGTTGAACTATAAAGAAAGGTGAGTGCTGAAGAATTGATGCTTTTGAACTATGGGGTTGGAGAAGACTCTTGAGAGTCCCTTGTGCTGCAGTCCATCGGGCCACAAAGAGTTGGACATGACCGAGCAATTGCACTGATTGTTTGGGCTTCCCAGGTGGTACTAGTGATAAAGAGTCTGCTTGCCATTGTAGGAGATGCAAGAGATGCAGGTTCGATCACTGGGTTGGGAAGACCCCCTGGAGCAGGAAATGGCTACCCACTCTAGCATTCTTGCCTGGAAAATTCCATGGACACAGAATCTGGAGGGCTACAACCCATGGGGCCGCAAAGTATCAAACACGACTGAGCACATCTGTATTCTTTACATTTCCTTTTTATTTCCTTAACTCTAGACCACATTAGAAAACTATTTTTTGTAAAGAAGCACAAAGTAAATGTAAAAATAAAATAGAGTGAAAATGGCATTGCAGGCCATACTGACTCTATTGTAATGATTCAACTTTGGTATTATAGCCAAGTTGTTGTTTAGTCAAGAAGTCGTGTCTGACTCTTTTGTGACCCCCATGGACTTCAGCCCACCAGATTCCTCAGCCCATCAGATTCCTCTGTCCACGGGATTTCCCAGGCAAGAATACTAGAGTGGGTTGCCATTTCTTTCTCCAGGAGATCTTCCGGACCCAGGGATTGAAGCCACATCTCCTGCATTGGCAAGTGAGTTCTTTACTACCTAGCCACCAGGGAAGCCCCAGGGCACAAGTTAGCAATAGATAATACATAAACATGGCTATGTGCCAATAAAACTTTAAGGATGCTAAATTCTGAATTTTATTTAATTTTCACATCATTAAATACTCTACTCAGTGAAATGCTTGAACCAAACATTCCTGACTACTCCGTTAAGTGTAGTCCCGCCCCAATTCCTCATGCTCTTCTGTACCTGACACAGTCCTTCACATAATCCAGCACAAGCTGGAGTTATTTTGTTCATGTGTATGTTTCCTTGTTTACTATCTTTCTCTCCACATTAGAATGTGAGCGTCATGAGAATAGATTTCATGAGAAATGTTACCTTCATACTGCCAGCACGTATAACAATGCATGTATCTAGTAAGTGCTCATAATTATGTTTTTGAAGGAAGACTGGAATTTCAATAGTAAACCCATACTCGTCTTTCCATTGTTTTCATTCTGGTACACGTTTCTATGAAACAGAGCCAGAGAATATTACAAATGACATAGAGAATTCCCAATCAGTTTTGCTCCTAAAACAGCTGCAAAAGGCAATGCCCTGTGAGTCTGCAGGAGGCCCTACAGCTCCTCACAGAACGAAAGCAGTGTTTTAGCCAGGGCGGCTGCATAAGGCGACGCTCTGTTGGAGGTTGGTTAAAAACATTTGGGAGAAATGTTTTCCTTAGTGTTCACAGCTAATGGAACGTTGTTATTTTAAAGGTGCCGTCCGGGGCCAGTCATGTTCCTCGAACGTGTTCTCCCTGAAACAGCTCAAAATGAGTTTCAGGCTCTCTGGGGACTTTTTTTTTGATAGAGACCAAGTTTGGCAGTTCCTGACTTGGCTGTGTTTGCTCAGGGAGACAGACTTGCCTGTCCAGCTTGGTCACTGTGAGCCAGAGCTTCTGAAGAACTCAGCAGTCCCATGAAGGACTCCTGTGCGTGCAGCTGATGCTTCTGCCGGCCCTTCCAACGTCCTTCAAGTCGCTCTTCTGACTCTAGATGCGTCTCCTGACCTGCAGAACTTTGACTAGGTCACCACAAGGCACACTGTAATAAGAATGGTCACGGTCACAGTATGGAATCAAGTCCGAGCAAAGACAGAGAATCTTCAGTTATTATTTGCTGCTTGTGTCAGACACTGCAGTTTATAAAGGAATGGTGTATTGTCAGTTGGAACCTCAAAATTATCTACATCAACAAGCATTCTTATGATTTGTGTGCAGTGACTGTGCTCCAGAAACATATAGTTTAAGCAGATGTTCCACAAGGGTCTTGCAGGAAGTCCACGAATATCCTCTGAGTCCAAGGGGGAGGAGAGATGACCCAAACAGAGAGGGGGAGCCCCGGCCAGAGTCTTTTTTGGCCACCCAGCCCAGGGCCGGTGTCTGGAAAGACGGCTGGGGTGGGGAGGCGGGTGTCTCTGCAGCGGGGTTGAGGGTCTCTGTCAACGTGCTCTCTCCGGGAGGAGCCAGGCCAGGGCAGGGCGGACCGTCTGGGGGCCCGCGCAACCTCAGCTTTCTCTGGCCGCAGCATCAGGCAGAGGCTGAGCAGGAAGAGCTTGTCCAGGTCCACGGCTGCGGCCCCAGGGAGTCTAAGCCGGAGGAAGAAAAGCTGCACACCTCTGAGTGGGGCAGACTCCGGACCAGGCCTTGGGAATGGGGGTGGGGGTGGCCTCACCGAGGCCCCCAGAGCCTCTGCCTGGAGGGTCAGTCCTCGCCTCATCCCGCCGGGTGAGCGGCCAGCGCAGGAAGCACAGCGCCTGCCGAGAGGAATCCTTTTGGCACAAATACTGGCTCTATATAGAACCCTCATTGTTCAGAAGAGGACAAAGGAAACCAGGAGGCAGGAACCGGGAGGCCGAGCTCCAGGATCCCCAGCTCTGCCTCCGGGGCTGTCTTGGTCCCTGGAGATGTTGATGAGAGGCAGCGGAGGGAGGAGGCAGGCTGAGGCCCCTGGTAGGGGCTCAGGCTCCCACCACACTGGCTCCTCTCCCCTGCCTGAGCCAGCACTCCTCCCCCCCAGCCCCCCAGTACCCCCACAAACGTCAGGCGGCTGAGGCTCGGGCTTCCCCGGGCAGCCCGTCCCATCCTCCACCAGCCTCTCCGCTCTTATCCTCCGCCCGGGGGGCACAGCAGCGTTCCTGTCTGACCTCACACCTCCTCTGTCCCCACCTGCCGATTCTCCCTCTGTAACTTGCCGGTTTGAAATATCCACGATGTTTATGTTTTCCTGATTGAATTCTGACTCACAGAGGCCTTAGGAAGAAATTCTCTAATAAGAAAAACACAGTAGCCCAAAGGGTAGAGAGAACCTACTTTTATTAAAGATTTATTGCCTAAAAAAGTGGCCAAGACTCAAAATTTAAGAAAATGTGGAATCTATGAAATAGGACCGAAATTGGTCATCAAGCTGAGATTTTCTGAAAAAGTGAAATGGGATAAGGAAGAACACTATGAGATGCAAGATGAATGGAAAGATCCGAATTCCCCTCTTGGACTATCAGATTGGTAATGTTGAAGATGGGGCTTCCTAGGTGGTGCTAGCGGTAAAGAACCCATTTGCCAATGCAGGAGAAGTAAGAAATGTGGGTTCGATCCCTGGGTCTGGAAGATCCCCTGAAAGAGGGCATGACAACCCACTCCAGTATTCTTACCTGGAGAATCCCATGGACAGAGGAGCCTGTCCAATCGGGTCACAAAGAGTCAGACACGACTGAAGCAACGTAACACATCCTCACAGCTTAAAATATTTGTCAAAATGAAGAGAAAAGGAAGAAAAATTATTCTGAGAAAATAGTTTTAGAAGCTATTTTTATAGACTTAGCAACAAGTTCTATTAATATATTTTGGTAAATGCAAAGTAGAAATGTATTAAAATCGGAAGGACCTTTGGGGAAATTAAAAAAAAAATGTTGGGTTCTAAAACAATGTTTCACAGTTTGTACCAGGAATTCTAAAAACTAATTGTGAATCTGATTTCACCTGAGAACAGTTAAACAGAAAGTCATGAATCCTGTTCTCAGAAATTTTATTGAGTGGATCTGTGACAGGGCCTGAGAATCTGTGATTTTTTTTTTAAATAAAAAGATCTCAGTCCATTTTGACATAGCTGGTCAGGACCAGGGTGTTAAAGCTACTGGTTTCCAGGAAAAGTTACAGCACTACTCCACCTAGTGGTGGAATACCCTAATTGCAGATTCTGCGGGGCGTGGTTGCTGGCTAGAATAAGACATTGTTTCTTTTTTTTTTTATGTTAATTTCTTTTTTTTTTAATTAATTAATTTATTTTTTAGGTAATTATTTTTTATTGGAGGCAAATTATTTTACAATATTATATTGGTTGGTTTTGCCATACATTGATATGAATTTGCCCCGGGTTTACACAAGTTCCCCCTCCTGAACCCCCCTCCCACCTCCCTCCTCCCTTTATCCTCCCTCTGGGTCATCCCCGCATGCCAGCCCCGAGCATCCTATAACATGCATTGACCCTGAACTAGTGATTCGTTTCACATATGACAACATACGTGTTTCAATGCCATTCTCCCAAATCATCCCTCCCTCTGTTTCTTAAGAGTTTACTCTATTGAGCAAAAGTTAGTAGCTGGCTGGAAATATTTGGGGAAGAAAGCAGATCATTAAGTGAACTGGAAGGAGAAGGTAAAATAAATCCTAACTTCTGTAATAAATTTAGTATCAGCAGGGGACTCCCATTTTGGGGAGATACCCTGAGTCTGTCCCTGCCACAGAGCATCATCCATAGGGTCATGCAACCTCAGGGATTCACTGAATCCTTAAGACACTCGGACCTAAACAGTAGCAATGAGAGTCTTTCCTTGACTTCCTAAGAATCCTCTGATCATGGATGGGGATTACCAAAGGGAAATAAATGCAGAAAACATTGAAAGGGGAGGCAGTATGCTTGCTTTGTGAAGGAGAGCTGTGGCCCAAGGTCACAGCCACGTGGGGGACCCAGAATGTCACATCCAGCTTTGCTTTTTTACTTTATTTCCTAGGAGTCAGTTTGAAAACGCCACATGTAACAACCAGCATTTAGGAGCATCCCCTGGATCTCAGACCCTGTGATATACAGACCAAGAAAAGCCAAACCCTCTTTTACACCTAACTGGGTTCGTGCTCTTGGTTCCAATTTCCTTTCTGAGGCTCAAATTTCTTTCCCAAAGAAGTTGGCCCAGGAATCTCTCCATCCTTCCAGGGAGACTCCACCCACCAACGGGGGTGCAATCCAACCCTTGTGGATTCAATAGTAAAACCTTATTAAAACACAACAATGCTGTCATTTTCATTCTACGAGGTTCCCCCCAGACAGTAAAGTGGAGTTTTCAGAAAGAAGGTCTCACACTTGAGCTGCTGGGGTTTTGTGTATTGTGCGTGTTCTGTTTGCTTTGATCACCAGAGACTTCTCTCTGACTTCACTCAGACCTCTACTCTGAGACAGAAACACCAAGGAAAAAGGAGGGAAGCGGGGGATGGGCAAACAACTAAAGAGAAGTGAGAACGTAAAACAGAAGCATGGGGTCCAGGCAGAGAAGCAGCGAGCCTCTGTATGTCGGCTGTTTGGGCACAACAGTGGTGGAAAAGGGAGTGAAATGTAATCCCAGGTTCTTTAGTGCCGTTTGTTGGGCTTTGATCTGAGCGAATAGCACAGGAAGCAGTCAGCTCCACTCTGGTTTAACGTGATCAGGAACCTTCCCTCTGGGGTGAAATGCTAAAATCCACTGGCTCCTTTCTGAAAGGTCTTAATGAGCCAGCTTGAAGCTGAGGCTGTTTCTCCATTGGTCAATGGCAAAAAGTATGGAAAATTCCAGACAGTGGATAAACAAAACTTTCCAATGTATTTGGCTTTGGGGGTGCATGATATACGACGGTGGAGCTCGCAGTAGCAGATTTCCTTCCTAATGATGTTTTTCTTAGGCTAATAGGCAGCCCCCTTTATGCTCCTGCACATTTGTGGCTCTGGCGGCCATGCTGCCTCAGAAGCTCTGCCACTTCTTACCACCTCCACCTGCTCATGCGAAAGTTCCTCTGATGATTCTTAACTAATTTAAGCAGATATATGCCATAAAACTCCACTTCCTGTGTTCCCTGGAACCTCTTTGTCACAACTGAGTACAAGAACTTTACTATTTAATCAATGCATTTGGCATACTACTTCTCTCCTGCTGTGGTTATGAGACACATTTGACCTTTTTGAGAAATCTGAAAATCAACTTAAAAGAACCAGCATGGGTTCTAAGGGGGAATCGCTGGGCTAGACACTCCCATTATCCGAAAGCAAATTTGCTAAACCTCCGTTCACTCAATGACTCATTTCTTGAATTAATAAGGATTCCCTCACCCTGCCCTCCTTGTTTTGTGCCATGGCTTCTGCACAGGTCTCCCACCTGGCCGACCTCTGTCCTGTCGCTGCTGTGGTGAGACAGTTCCCTGTTTTCCTGCTCTGGCAGAGCTGACCCCTGGCCTGGGCTTCTGCTGCAGCAGTTGCCCCTGCCTCAATCATGGTTTAAAAAGAAGAGAGGTCTTCTTCTTTGAGCACTGTTTAGGGCTTTCTCTGTCTTGGCTGGTCTGTGCCCCACAGCTGCTCTTGAGACCCTGCCCGTCCATGGCCTGGATCTGCCTCTTGCTTCTGGCAGTAAAACCACAGCAAACTGGCCCCCCTGACCTGAAGGATTAAGCCTGGGGCAGAAGACAAATGGTCACCAGCCTACTTGGTGATCTGGAACACGGGCCCCAGCGTGGCCTGGTTCCCAAGTGGCCAGTAGGGCTGAGGTTATGGTTCTTCACAGCCAAAAAAGGCCAAAAACTCAGGAAGTGACTGCTCCGAGTGCCCTCCTGTCTTCCTGCAGAGGGACAGGAGCCACGGTGGTCTCTACCCAGAGGTCTTAGAGCCAGCATGGAACTGGGGAAATGTGTTTTATTAAATCTCAGCTGGTTGGACTTGTCACAGCCACTTTCAAATGGCTGGTGGGGGTGGGGGACTCCTGCAGGGAGTGTCACTCAGCTTCAGAAGTGAGCAGAGGGCCTTTGAGGTGGGCAAGGGTGTGAGAGAGGAGTTAGGTGGGGCCCCTCCAGGAGGGAGAACCAGGAATGGAGAGAGTGGGGAGGGTGATGGTGAGAGAGCTACTCAGACGTGCCCCAAGGGCCTTTCTTTCTGAGTGAGGAGAAGGGGTCCCGGGCAGGACCCTCTCGGTTCCCTCAGAAGGGGTGGAGGAAGTGGAAGTCCTGAAATGACATCCTGACATTTCAGTTTTAGGTAAGTCTTTTTACGAACTGTGGAAAGTGTTTTAAAATGCACAGTTAAGTTGTTGCACAACTATCACAACTATCTATTTCCAAAACTTCATTGCCCCCCAAAGAAGCAGTAAATCCCCATTGCCCCCTCCCTTTGCAGCGCCTCAGTTCAGTTCAGTTCAGTCGCTCAGTCGTGTCAGACTCTTTTCAACCCCATAGACTGCAGGACACCAGGCGTCCCTGTCCATCACCAGCTCCTGGAGCTTGCTGGTTAATCTATAAAATCCACTTTCTGTCTCTATGAATTCACTTATTCTAGGTACCTCAAGGGCAGTCAGACAACATTTGTCCTTTAGTGTTTGGCTTATGTTACTCGTGTCTTCAAAGTTCATCCATATTGTAGCATGTGTCAGAAATTTCACTCCTTTTTGTGGCTAAACGTCAAGGTTGTGCATTGTCACCCTGCTTATTTAACTTATATGCAGAGTACATCATGTGACGTGCTGGGCTGGAGGAAGCACAAGCTGGAATCAAGATCACCAAGAGAAATACCAATAACCTCAGATATGCAGGTGACACCATCCTTATGGCAGAAAGTGAAGAACTAAAGAGCCTCTTGATGAAGGTGAAAGAGGAGAGTAAAAAAGTTGGCTTAAAGCTCAACATTCAGAAAACTAAGATCATGGCATCCAGTCCCATCACTTCATGGCAAATAGATGGGGAAACAATGGAAACAGTGGCTGACTTTATTTTTGGGGGCTCCAAAATGCAGATAGTGATTGCAGCCATGAAATTAAAAGATGCTTACTCCTTGGAAGGAAAGTTATGACCAACCTGGAGAGCATATTAAAAAGCAGAGACATTACTTTTCCAACCAAGGTCCATCTAGTCAAGGCTATGGTTTTTCCTGTGGTCATGTATGGATGTGAGAGTTGGACTGTGAAGAAAGCTGATCGCCGAAGAATTGATACTTTTGAACTGTGGTGCTGGAGAAGACTCTTGAGAGTCCCTTGGACTGCAAGGAGATCCAACCAGTCCATCATAAAGGAGATCAGTCCTGGGTGTTCACTGGAAGTACAGATGTTGAAGCGGAAACTCCAATACTTTGGCCATCTGATGCGAAGAGATGACTCATTTGAAGATCCTGATGCTGGGAAAGATTGAGGGCAGGAGGAGAAGGGGATGACAGAGGATGAGATAGTTGGATGGCATCACCAACTCAATGGACATAGGTTTGGGTAGACTCCGTCAGTTGGTGATGGATAGGGAGGCCTGGCGTGCTGCAGTTCATGGGGTCGCAAAAAGTCGGACACGACTGAGTGACTGAACTGAAAGTTCAAAGTCTTTCTTTTTTTTTTTAACTATTGCATTTTCCACACTTTGGATACCTTTGCAAAAACACAAGGTCCTCGATAAGATGTGTGAAGTCACGTATGTCATCAAAGTCTGCTTTAAGAAAAGACACCAAGGCTGGTGGCGTAGCAGCTGCTTATAGATCAGGCTAAGGAAAAAAGAGTTCTGCCTTAGGAACCCAAAGAGGTCTCCATCAAGACTGACCAAATATGACCTTTTAGAACTGGTCAGATTTGGAAGAGTGACCCGGCAAGGAGTTAATAAACATGGAGGAAAGACAATTCGATATCCATTTTAATCTTTGCCTACACCTTAAAGAAATGTTCCTAATTTGTGGTTATTTACAACACAGTAAATCAAGCAAACGCCATGAGGTGCCAATAAAAATTTTTAAAAATCAGCCTTAAATAGCTAAACTCTCAACAGCAGCTCATAAAGTGAGGCTTGGCAGTTGTTAGGTAGTTATGGTTAAATTGACAGTCCTTTGGGGAGTTAAGATATCCAAAAAAGCAGAGGTAGTTAAGACTATAGTGATAAATGGTTGGGCTTGTTGGTTGAAGAGATTTTACAGCACACATTTAAAGTTTAACCGCCTGTGAGAAAGTGAACAGGAAATAGAGGTTATCACTTCTTCGTGGCCACTCCATTCATTATTGACCTCAGGGGGTCGGTGACACACAAGGCAAGACTCAGGCTGTTTGAAGGAAGAAGTCATTTCTAGGTAACATGATACTATCAGGCAGAAAGGGGGGTTAGTGCTGGAGAGTTCCGCAAATCTAGCAAAGGTACAAAAAAAGAAAGTAAAAACAAAATATCAGAACTAGGATTTTTAAGACTACAATAAAGAAAAATACTAAGACTGTAATTCCCCCTGAGATCTCTGTTAGAAGATGACAGAACAAAGTTATATTTACTTGACTCCTTTTGCCAGGGTTTCCCACAAGTTCCAACAAGAAGAAAAACAGAGGGCAAAGCTTCATCTTTGATGAAACTTGGCTTCGACACAACCAGGGAACATGAAGACTGTGTGATGTGTACAGAGACACGGGGATCATTCTGAGGGGTGATGTAAGAACTAATGCATAGTGCTCTCTACATCTCAAACAGGATGTAGATTGCCTAAAAGTGAGTGAAACAAAATCCTAAAATAGCCAATGAGTAATCTCTTACTTTGGAAGACCAGGGCTTGGGTCTTAAGCGGGTCACTGGAGAAGAGGTAAATCCCATGAAGCATTTAGTTTCATAACTTCAAGACTTACTGTCTCCTATGAAAAAATGGACTAGACTGGAAAAGGAAATGGCAACCCACTCCAGTGTTCTTATTTGGGAAATCCCATGGACAGAGGAGCCTGGTGGGCTACAGTCCATGGGCCCGCAGAGTGGGACACGACTCAGCACAGCACAGCAGCAACTTGCAGAGTATATTCACTGCCCTAAAACTTCACCTGTGCCCTGCCTGTTCATTCTTCCTTGTCTCCCAACCCATGGCAACCTCTGATCTTTTTTCCTATCTCCATAGTTTTGCCTTTTGCAGAATGTCATACAGTAGGAATAATATAGTATATTACCTTTTCAGATTGACTTCTTTCACTTAGTGATATGCATTTAAATTTCCTCCCAGGTCTTTCTTTTCATGGCTTAATAGTTCATTTCTTTTCAGTGCTGAACCATGTTCCATTGTCTGTACCACATGATATTTATCTGTGTGATTAGTCGCTCAGTCGTGTCTGACTCTTTGTGACCCCATGGACTGTAGCCCACCAGGCTCCTCTGTCCATGGGGATTCCCCAGGCAAAAATACTGGAGTGGGTACCGTGCCCTCCTCCAGGGCCCAACCCAGGGATCAAACCCACATCTCCCACATTGCAGGTGGATTCTTTACCATCTGAGCCACCAAGGAAGCCCAAGAATACTGGAGTGGGTAGCCTATCACTTCTCCAGGGGAACTTCCCAACCCTGGAATTGAACTGGGGTCTCCTACATTGCAGGCAGATTCTTTACCAACTGAGCTACAAGGAAGCCAGATATCTATCTATCCAATTACTAAAAAACCTTTTGGTTGCTTCCAAGTTTGGGTGCTGCTGCTGCTGCTAAGTCGCTTTAGTCGTGTCTGACTCTGTGCGACTCCATAGACAGCAGCCCACCAGGCTCCCCCGTTCCTGGGATTCTCCAGGCAAGAACACTGGAGTGGGTTGCCATTTTCTTCTCCAATTCATGAAAGTGAAAAGTGAAAGTGAAGACACTCAGTCGTGTTCGACTTTTAGCGACCCCATGGACCGCAGCCTACCAGTCTCCTCCGTCCATGGGATTATACAGGCAAGAGTACTGGAGTGGGTTGCCATTGCCTTCTCCCCAAGTTTGGGTGATTGTGAATAATACTGCTATAACTATCCATGTGCAGGTTTTTGTGTGGAAAAGATTTCAACCCCTTTGGATAGATACCAAGGAGCACAATAACTGATTCGTATGGTAAGAACATGTTTCTTTTTATAAGGAACCACCAAACTGTCTTCCAGAGTGGCTGCACCATTTTGTATTCCCACCAGCTATGGATGAGAGTTCTGTCACTCCACATACACACCAGCATTTGGTAATGTCACTGTTCTGGTTTGGGCCATTCTGATAGGTGTGTAGTGGTATCTCATTTTGGTTTTAATTGCATATGATGTGAGACATCTTTTCATGTGCTCATTTGCCATCTGTATATCTTCTTTGGTGAGGTGTCTGTTAAGATCTTTAGCCTATTTTTAAATCAGGTTGTTTTATTATTGAACTTAGGAGTTCTCTGTGTTGTTTGAACAAGAGTCTTTTATCACATGTGTTATTTGCAGATATTTTCTCCCAGTCTGTGGCTTGTCTTCTTATTCTCTTGGCATTGTCTTTCATAAGTTTTAAATATTAATGAAGTACAGTTTAGCAGGTTTTTTTTCCCTTATGTATCATGTTTTTGTTGATGTATCTAAAAAGTCATCACCATACCCAAGGTCATCAAGGTTTTCTCTTATGTTATCTTCCAGGAGTTTTATAGTTTTACATTTCACATTTAGATCAGTGATCCATTTAGAATTAATTTTGGTGAATGCATGAAAGTTCTGTCTAGATTCTTTTTCTTTCCTTTGCATGTGGATGTCCAGTTGTTCCAGCACAAATTGTTGAAAAGACTGTTTTTTCTCCACTACATTGCCTTTGCTACTTTGTCAAGTATCAGTTGACTGTATTTGTGTGAGTCTATTTCTGGCTCTCTATTCTGTTGCTCTGCTGAATTTGTCTCCTTTCAGCAACACTACACTACCTTGATGACTGGAGCTGGATAGCAAGTCTTGAGGTCAGGCAGTGTCAATCCTCCCAATAAATTCTTCTTCAATGCTGTGTTGGCTATTCTAAGTCTTGCTTCTATATATAAACTTTAGAATCAATTTGTCAATATCCACAACAGAACTTGGTGGGATTTTCCTGGGGATTGTATTGAATCTATAGATCAAATTGGGAAGAACTGACATCTTGACGATATTGAGTCTTTCCAATCATTAACATGGAACAAATTTTTTTTACTTCTTCTTTGATCTTTGATTTTGTTCATCAGAGTTTTGTGGTTTTCCTCATATAGATTTTATACACAGTTCATTAGATATACACATAAGTATTTAATTTTCAGAAGTGCCTAGGTTATTTTGCGGAGAAGGCAATGGCAAGCCACTCCAGTACTCTTGCCGAGAAAATCCCATGGATGGAGGAGCTTGGTAGGCTGCAGTCCGTGGGGTCGCTAAGGGTCGGACACGACTGAGTGACTTCACTTTCACTTTCACACATTGGAGAAGGAAATGGCAACCCACTCCAGTGTTCTTGCCTGGAGAATCCCAGAGACGGGGGAGCCTAGTGGGCTTCCGTCTATGGGGTCACACAGAGTCGGACACGACTGAAGTGACTTAGCAGCAGCAGCAGCAGCAGCTTATTTTGGGAGAAGGCAATGGTGACCTACTCCAGTACTCTTGCCTGGAAAGTCCCATGGACAGAGGAGCCTGGTAGGCTACAGTCCATGGGGTCCCGAAGAGTCCCTTCACTTTCACTTTTCACTTTCACACATTGGAGAAGGAAATGGCAACCCACTCCAGTGTTCTTGCCTGGAGAATCCCAGGGACGGGGGAGCCTGGTGGGCTGCTGTCTGTGGGGTCGCACAGAGTCGGACACGACTGAAGCGACTTAGCAGCAGCAGCAGCTCATTTTGAGTGCCAAAATAAATTGCCAATAGATGTAAGATTCAATAAAACTAAACCAAAAAACTAATAGCAGAAAAGTTAGATGAATCTTTTTATAATCTGCTGCTGCTAAGTTGCTTCAGTCGTGACTGACTCTGTGCGACCCCATAGACAGCAGCCCACCAGGCTCCCTCGTCCCTGGGATTCTCCAGGCAAGAACACTGGAGTGGGTTGCCATTTCCTTCTCTAGCTCATGAAAGTGAAAAGTGAAAATGAAGACACTCAGTCGTGTCCGACAAGATCTTAGCGACCCCATGGACTGCAGCCCACCAGGCTCCTCCGTCCATGGGATTTTTTATAATCTAGGCACTAACTATGTACCAGGTACTATTGTTCTAAGTGCTCTTGTATATATAACGAATTTAACCCTCGTAATGCTAGGAAGTAGGTATCATTATGATTCATATTTTACAGATGAGGAAGCTGAGGTTAAGTATCTTGTCTAAGATTGTAGAGCTACTAAGCAGAAGAGATAGAACTTGAACTTCAACAGTCTGGCTCTAGAGCCGAATTGCATCTGTGATGACCAAATGCATGTAGTTCCCGCTTACACACTGTAGGTATATGCACATGTGATGTTTAAGGTTCTACATTTTTAAAATATTATAAAGTGAAATCGAAGTCACTTGGTTGTGTCCGACCCTTTGTAACCCCATGGACTGTAGCCTACCAGGCTCCTCCATCCACGGGATTTTCCAGACTGGAGTGGGTTGCCATTTCCTTCTCCAAGGGATCTTCCCGACCCAGGGATTGAACCCGGGTCTCCCGCTTTGTAGGCAGACACTTTACCATTTGAGCCACTAGGGAAGAACTTTCAATATTATAAGGGAAATAAAAATATATTAAAAACTGGGGAAATATTTGCAACCTATATTATAGACAACGTTGTTGTTGTTCAGTTGCCCAATCATGTCTAACTCTTTGAGACCCCACGGAGAGCAGCACCTCAGGCCTCCCTGTCTATCCCATCTCCCAGAGTTTGCCCAAGTTCATGTTCCTTGCATTGATGATGCTGTCCAGCCATCTCTTCCTATTACAGTAATGAAGTTATAAATACACAAAGAGCTCACTAAGAAACAGACGAAAGAAAGAGAAAGAAAGAAAGGGAAAACAGACAGACAGGTAGGCAATTCACTGAATAGAAACACTAATGGCCAATAAGCTTATGCATAATGTTTCTCATCGTTAAAACAATGAAATAATTTTTACTTATGACATTTTCAAGTATTGAAAAGCATAGTAATAGTCAATGTTTTGACCAAGAGGAGGAAAACGGACACTCATGCCCTATTGTTAGAAGTGTAAAATGGTAAAACTTTAAAATGGTAATTTGGCAACGAACATCAAAAATTTAATGTACCTATTGTTTGACATTAATTCCACATCTAGTTATCTATTCGACTGATGTATAAGTGGCTGAGGGCTTCCAGGTGGCTCAGTGTTAAAGAATCCACTTACCAATGCAGGAGACACAGGACATGTAGGTTCAATCCTTAGGTCAGGAAGATCCACTGGAGGAGGAAATGGCAACCTACTCCAGTATTCTTGCCCGGAAAATCCCATGGACAGAGGAGCCTGGTGGGCTACAGTCTACAGGGTCTCAAAGAGTCAGACATGACCGAGCAACTTGGCATGCTTAAGTGGCTGAAGACATATATACACAAATACAGAGCTACTCAAATACAGTCTGCATAATGATGGTAATCTATAGATGGCTTATTATTTGTCTGCCAGGAGATCAAAGGCCAGAATGTAGATCAATCTCACTTTTAAGAGCACTGTGAGTTCAGGTGACAATTTTTTTTCATAGAAAGACTTTCTTAAGAAAACAGTATATTGATTTGTATTTTGGTGAAAGCTCCTTATCTCACTGTGAAACAGCACTTTGAATAGCACTAGTTTATAATAACTAAAAACTGGAAATAACTCAAAAGTCCTTAGGGGTATTTGTTGGATAAACTTAATAACCCCAAACCCAAATTCTATGTATTCATTTAAAATAAGGAAATCTACACATAGTATATACATATATACACTGCATATATATGGGCTTCCCCGGGGATCAGCAAGTGAAGAATCCACCTGCAGTTTAAGAGTCGCAGGAGATGCAGGTTCAATCCTTGGGTCAAGAAGATCCCCTTGGTAGTTATGAAGAACTCACCTGCCAATGAAGGAGGCATGAGACCTGGGTTCAGTCCCTGGGTTGGGAAGATCCCATGGAGGAGGGCATGGCAACCCACTCCAGTATTCTTGCCTGGAGAATCCCATGGACAGAGGAGCCTGGCAGGCTACAGTCCATGGGGTCACAAAGAGTCGGACACAACTGAAGCAACTGAGCATGTGCCCATGCACTGTATATGCATGGCGTGGATGGAGTGGAAAAAATTTTGCAAAGCAGCATGAATATATTAATAGTAAGTACAAGATGAAGAAGTGCAAGTACAAAAAGTACAAGATGAAAAAGTACATGCACATAGAGTCTCTGGAAGTATACACAAGACTGTTTTGAACCATGGTTATCTTTGGGACCAAGGATAGGGTGTGGGGCTTTTATGCTTATGTCCCTCTGTAATAGCTTAAATGTTTCTACAACTAGCATAAGTTACATCTATGATGTTTTAAAATATGAATTAAAATTTTTGTTTAAAAGTCATGAATCAGGCTCACTGCAGAGTGAATTTTCAGAAACTGGAAATTTGAGCTGAAATTTGTTTCAGAATACTTATTGAGATAATCTTGGAATGGGATGAATTTCCATGCAGGCATTTGTGTGAAGATGTAAGAACACATCAGCTTGTCTTTCCAAACTCAGAAATCCATTTTTCTCACCTCGTTATGGCCAATGCACACACCTCCCAAAGCAAATTTTCAGTCCACCTCTAGGATGGGTCTCAAAATTAGGAATTGGTGAAGTCAGGACTCTGCCCCTACAGTGTGACAATCAGTGACCTAAATCGGATCGTGACTGTCACAAAGAAGTACAGGACCAAAAGATACTTTGTGCTCAAAAGGCCCAAAGATGGTGGATCATAACAAGTCTTTTCAAAATCTAGGGTTCCTATATGCTTCATGGAAACCACAATTTATTCTGCCAAAAATTATGGGATATTAGGCCTTTCAGAGTCATCTGGAACACATTAATAATCATTAACGTTTGTACAGTACCATGCAGTTTGCAAAGCACTTTTTTATCCACTGTCTTACTCAATCCTCATAACAGACCTTTGGGGTAGGTAGATTTCATAGATCAGATTTTATAGATGTAAACACTGGGTACAGAAGGCTTATGTTTATTCCCAAAAGACACCGAGGAGTGAAAATGCGAAGCCAAGCTGTGGCAGCCTAGATTCTTACCACCACCCACACTGCCTTCCAAGGCATCTGACCTAAGTGATGCAGACAAGAGCGTCTGGGCAGCTTGCTTTTATTCTCTGTGTTTATTTGCCTGATGTTATGCCTTTGAGCTGGATGAGTTTTAAAGCAGACTGTGGCTGTTGCCACTGTTTGTTAAACATCGCTACTTGGAGTGAGCAGAGAGTACAGACAGCAGTTTGAGTTCTTGGTCGTCTTGAACAGGATCAAGCAGGACAAACAGAGGGGACAGCAATTCTTATTGATGGAATGAAGGAAGCCATAGCACACGCTGCATTTTCTATGGGCACATCTGTTCTTCCTACCTTGGTTCTACTTTAAGCTTTTCTCCAGGAAGTTCAAAGTGATGATAATAAAATGATCTTTCTTGAAGGCCTAATTTTAATACCTACTTTAACTATTTCATGCAATCTTCCATGTCAGAGAGCTTTCTTTCCCCAAGGTTCTTTATTAAACTATCCACCTCTTGTATTCCATTTATATTTCTACTTCTTTGCACATAAGCTCATAGAGAGGAATTAAAATTATGTGATAATACCTTCCATTTATTGAGAACCTATTAACTGCCAAACAACGTGGTAGGGGGCTTCCCAAGTGGTGGCAGTTGTGAAGAACTCACCTGCTAATGAAGGAGGCATGAGACCTGGGTTCAGTCCCTGGGTTGGGAAGATCCCGTGGAGGAGGGCATGGCAACCCACTCCAGTATTCTTGCCTAAAGAATCCCATGGACAGAGGAGCCTGGAGGGCTGCAGACCCATCAGGTCGCTAAGAGTCAGACACGACTGAAGCAACTCAGCACACAGGCACCCACTGTGGCAGGCACTTTGTATATCATATATTATCTGCAGCAACTCTACAGGTTATAACTCATTGCTCTCACTTGCAGATGAAGAAATTGAAGCAGAGAGAGACTGGGTCTGGACCTGTCAGTAGTGAGTGGCAGAGCTGGGATGCAGGCACAGATCCATGTAGCCTCAAAGCCAAGGTTCTCTCTAACTCATAGCTCGCAGTAATAATGCGTATTATATTAGCTACTGGAGGAAGGTATTTAATGAAAATGTTCATTTTAAAGTTCTGTATTTTAACAGTGAGCATCATACATTCTTTTCCTCAGCTCTTAAAAGGTGGGTTGGTAGTGATCTCAGGTGATGAAATTCAACGCTGATCCAAATGTGAAGCTCCCACATCACATCCCTGACCAACCTTAGGAGAATTATGGCACATAATGGACCCTTCTGTTCTGCTTCTCTCTCCACCTGGTCAGCTCTCAAAGGAAAACAACATACTTATGATCATTGTGAGGTCTAGAAATTAACTTTTATTTTAAATCTGTCAAGAACTCCTGGCAGTTATTAATTATTTTATTAAAATGATTACATATGGCAAAACAAAGAATAGAGGTAATTCTATTTCTCTACAACATAAATTATGAGTTAGGGTCTCAGCTGCTGACTCAGCATTGTTGAAGTTTTTTTTTTTTTTTTTTAAAGGATTGGCGGGGTGGACTTTAATTTCCAGAAATATTAAAGCAGCAAAAGAAAAAAAAAAGTAAAAAGTAATTGCAACTGGAGATCCTGCCTAGGATGTGCTAATTATATAATTGTCTTGATGTATTTATAGACCAGACTCCAAGCTTTGGTGTTTAAAAACAAAAAATCACGTGAAGAGCTGTCCTTATTGACTTGTCATCATAGTTTATAACATAGAACAAATTTGCTGATTTTTTTGGAAAAGGTGGTAAAAATCAATTATGATTAATTTAAATAAAAAAGCAGCCAGCATTCATTTATCTAACTGAAATATGTAAAAACAAAAACAATTTTATTAAAATATTTAATACCAGAATAACTTATAATAGTATGAAAAAGAGTGAAGTACTTGCCCTTAGTTTTTACTGACATGATCACATTTTGGCAAAATTGTTTTATAAAGATTCCAAAGTTTTTATAATGGATCTATAACTATTGAAGGATCTTATAAACCGAAAGAACTCATACTTCATCTGATCATACAGTCATAACTTACATATTTTGCTTTGCAATTACTCTTACTGCAAACAGCAACTTAGAAAACAAAGTAAAAATATATATATATACAAAATATTTTTATATCAAATTATTTTCATTACACTAAATAAACCCAACCCCCAAATGTTATGTTACATGAAAAAGTGTCCTACAATTTATATCAAGACTGATACTGTCCATATATCAACTAGAGCAGCCTTTGGTTTTAAATGCATTTTGCAAAATAAAGAAAAATATCTCCATGCGGCTGCACTGCTGGCTGTCATTCACACTCACAAAAACGCTTTCCAGTTTTTTTAAAAAAAATTATAAAATAGGTTACATACCCAGAAAAAACATCCCACCATAAAAGAGTCAAAGCCCTTTTACTTCTCTGAGCACAAATACTCTGTTATATTTGGCGTCTCTTCTGTTTATTCAAACTTCAAGCCTCCCCAAGCTGATGAGAATACTAACGTTTGACTGAAAAAGATCTTCTTTCTTGATATTGATTATTCTCACTCAATGAGAGCCTAATTTAGAAACAAAATGTACTTATTTTAATGCATGATTTCATCCTAATGTCCTACTTGGCAAAATTCAGAGACTGTTCAATGTTTGTTTTCCATATGTTTTAAATTTAAAAATCAATGTTGTGTTTATATGTATACCCACAGAGATCCATTTCCTTTATTGCCTTCTTCTCAATGCAGTGTAAGTTGCCCATCAGCAATTGTGATTTGAAATGAACCAAATAAAAGGTTTTTCCATATGAAAAAGAGCTATTCCATATGAAAAACAGTTTCCATCACAAAAAACACTGAACTCGAATGCAAATGGGATTATGTTTTAAAACTAAATTATAAATTGACTTTTACATGGGAAAATTTCAAGTTACTTAGATAATGAAGTTTTTGAAGACTTTGGCAAAACTTGAGAAAAAAATCCAAATCAATTCTAAAGAGCATCATGGTGTTTTCCAGCAGTGCTTAAAGACTTATTTTTCTGATCACATTCATTGCCATTTTCCTTGAATGTATACACTGTGTGATTCCCAAGCCTTTCCTTTTGGAAGTTTGTAACCTACCAGATATATCCAGGCAGGATACATGCATAAAATTCTCACGGTCACTCTGCAAAGCACATTGAACAATTTTAAATATTGCAGGTTTTTTTTTTTTTTAAAGGAACATTTCATTTGGGCTGAAGAGATTTCCAAGCTTTAACATGTGAACTAGTGAACACATTTCAAGGTGTTCAGCAGTTTTGGTTTCAGTCCTGGCACCGGTGGCAGGTCCATCCAAGAATAAAGCTCACAGTTTAGTAAGCATTGTGGTGCTATCATTTTGAGGCACTGCTGCTCTGCTGTGCCCACGTTGTAACTTATTTTCAAGAAGCAAGGCACTTACTGTAACGGCGACACAGACATTTTACGCATACTTGGAGTAACATAAAATAAGTTAATATTTTCGATTAAAGTGGAGTTTTATAATTTATATGTCTTTTATAGAAGCAACTAAATGATACACTTAGGATGATTAAAAATAAGAAGAGGTTTGAGAGGGAGTCATTGTCACTCCTGCTCCAGCACTTAGGATGAGGATTTACGAAAAAACACTGACGCGAAGCAGAGCCATCCATCTGAAAAGTGACAAACCCTTAAAACTGCGGAACCAGGGGCACTTTGACTGTCTTCACTTCCGCAATGTGGGACGACTTCTGGATGATGCAGCTGGTGGTCCCCTGCGGCTTGTCCTTTCCCTGCGCAAGATTGGTTAAGGCCATGGCTGCGTTGATCTCCTTCCAATACGTGTCATCCTTGCTCGGTCCCTTTCTAGGAGCTGCACTGGATTTAAGCAGAACAGAAAGAAAATGATCAAACTCACAGCGGCGTACGTAGAAAAGATCATCACTGAAAAGCACGGACAGCAAATAAAAACATACCACTCACCTGTCACCCTTATTAGATCCATTTTCCAGAGTGTCTGTAAAGAAAAGCAAAGATTGGATTACTTTTCTTTTTTTGCTTTCTTAAAAAAAAAAAACAAAACACAGTATTTACTTATTTTGGGCTGTGTTGGATCTTTGTTGCCGCTTGGGCTTTTTCTCTAGTTGGGGTGAATGTGGGCTACTCTCTAGTTGCGGGCTTCTGATAGGGGTGGCTTCTTTGGTTGCAGAGCACAGGCTCTAGCACACTCAGCCATCAGTAGCTGCAGTGCATAGGCTCAGGAGTTGCAGCTCCCGGACTCTAGAGTGCAGGCTCAATAGTTGTGGCATATAGGCTTAGCTGCTCCACAGCATGTGAGATCTCCCCGGATCAGGCATCAAACTCCCTTCTCCTGCACTGGCAGGAGGATTTTTTTACCACTGAGTCACCAGGAGAGCCCGAACTATAAAATAGGAGCTCCTGGATGATCTTTGGGGTGCCTGTAGCTCAACAGTCTATGGTTTCCTGGAAATCAAACCTCATCTCAGGAAAAAGACTGGCAAATAGTCCCGTCTGGCACGTCAGCAGATGAACAAATGACCCAGTGCTGACAGCAACCTGGAATCTCTGGTGCATTAGAACAAGCAGCTCTGGTGTGTAAGGTCCACATGCGTCCTGCACCCTCCACTGCAGGGAATGAATGTCAGGGTGTGGCCTCTGCTCATGCATTTTCACCTTCGGTTTAGACTGGCTCCTTCACTCAGAACATGCATGTCTATCAAAACCACTTTATTACAAAGGAGGATGAAATGGTTTCTGGTCTGGATTAAGCCTCCTAGGGAACTCCTTTGGCCAAAAGAATGAGATATTGGGAACACAAAAACAGAAATGCTGGAGGGAAAGATTCCAGAGGGTAAAGAAGTGGGGAAGAACAAAGAATGGGGTTGGGACTCCCCATCAGCCTTAGAGACCCCAAAATACAGTAGTTCAGTCACTGCCACAACCACCACTACACCAAGAAGCTGCAGGAGACGCTGTGCCACACACGAGAAGCACAAGAAACGTGGCATTTGCTCACAGCTGTCTCTGAGCACCCTGGTTTCTGGAAATATTTTTCCTACTCCCAATTCTCTCCTTTTCTTCTTCTCTCCTAACTCAGTATTTCTGAAGGCCATTTTTTTTCTCTGCAATGCTCAAGGCTAGTTGGGCTATGCACCCTAATGTCCAGCCCTGGGCTCCCAGAGAGTTGTGGAACCAGGAGAGACCTGGGAGGAAAAGCATGAACATGATCATAATATAGTCCAGCCATGGCAGCACTTCCAGGGCTGAGAGGGAAGAGAAAATAGCGATGTGGCCACGTTGACATAGTAGCTAAACTTCGATGCCTTCAGAAAAGAGTCAATGAAATGTGTTCACACGTCCTGAGTCAGGCTGTGCAGTGAAGACCTGAGACAATAATGATCACCGTGAGCTCTTTGCACAACCTTTTACTCAAGGCCCACCTCACCCCCGCATCAAAAAAATAAAAAAGGAAGACATCAAGCGAAACAAAAGCACTTAGTGAATAAATGACAAGGTTGTTAAAATAAATGAAACTAATAAATACGTGTGCTGCTGTGCTGTGCTTAATCCCTAAGTCCTGTCTGCCTCTTTGTGACCCCATGGGCTATAGCCCGCTAAGCTCCTCTGTCCATGGGATCCTCCAGGCAAGAATACTGGAGTGGGTTGCCATGCCCTCCTCCAGGGGCTCTTCCCAACCCAGGGATATTACCCAAATGGATTCTTTACTGTCTGAGCCACCAGGGAAGCCCGAGACTACATGTGTCTGGCCCCAAATGGAACAATAAATGTTAGTCCCTTTGGTTTTCTTTTGTCTTAAGGCATCTTTGGAAAAATAAGTGGATCTGTGAGCAGTTGATCACCTTCTGGACCTTCTGGCCCCTGCAAGGTCGGCTTGGACGGTTAGCTCCACCTCTGCTGCTTGATAATTTTGGAATTAGAATATTACTCATGTAAACAGAAGAAAAACAATGACAACTTTGAATTCACAGAACTGTGATAATCCTAGCTTACTGACTGTGTCCTATGTTCCTTGTATGATTCTAGGCACTTTGTGTCTAACTTATTTGGCGTTAGTAACTTTGGCCACCTGATGCGAAGAGCTGACTCACTGCAAAAGGAGAAGGGGCAACAGAGGATGAGATGGTTGGATGGCATCACCAACTCAATGGACATGAGTTTGAGCAAGCTCCGGGAGATGGTGGAGGACAGGGAAGCCTGGCATGCTGCAGTCCATGGGGTCGCAAAGAGTTGGACGTGACAGCGACTGAACAACAACAAAACAACTCTGCGTGTGGACAGCAAGTCTCTGCTGTCTGTTAAGTTTTTGTTTGGCACTATTATCTGCAAATTTTTGCTCAATGACGAAAGAGACAAGGCATGACCAGAACAGAGAATAAGTCAATGCCTTTGTTTAGGACAAGAAAAGCTAACAACATTGGACATTTTACAGAGAGAGAGAGAATAAAAAAGGGAGTTAGCCTTTGCTCACTTTTGTCCACAAATTGCAAACATTCTGTTGCCAAAGAGAAACAATAGGTTTTGGAGATATTTATTCAATGGAAAGTCTTGGCAAAAGCAGAGTAAGGTCCATGATTCCCTAAATACCTTTAGGGAAATAACACAACCTGAGAGAAGACCACGTGACTCATGTTCTGGCTTGGGGATGGAGCTCTCTCGAATGTACAGAATCAGATTCCCCACCTGGACCGTCATCAGAATGTAGTTACAGAGGAGAGGACAGGAAAGAAGCAGGTGGCTGCTGGCTGCACATGCAAGGAAGACACAGGCGTCCCGTGAAGGTCCACAGAGAGCTTCCTCGGCCCCCTTGCCAGCTGGACACTGCAAGCACTCCCAACTTCGTGACTGCTTGCTGGAATCGTTCCACCAAGAAACACCTTGACCACGGCCAACTGTGAAACTGTAAAACTCTGCTTACTCTTGAGGTCTACGTGTTTTACAGTTTGGTGCTTATGAAAATATCTTATGAAAATACACTTCAAAGTGTAAGTACAGCGACCCCATCCCCATTTGGGCGTTCTTCATTAGTTTCAGGAATTTTCACAAAGTCCTTGCAACAAAGAGGATTTCTGTGTTTTATTTCTAGGGCAGATGGGCACTTAGTGTCATTAGGTATGGGTTCAGGTTCCTTTCCCAACCACAAAAGAAAAGGTTTCATAAAAAAGGAATGAAAAGAAACAGTTTGCTTCTGTATCAGTTCAGTGTTAAAACAGCATGTAACAAAGTTCAATGTCTAAGATTTCAAACCAAGAAGGAAAGGTGTCTGTGACTGCTTTGGAAGGTATGTGTGTGGGTCTCTGTGCCCAGGTTTTGGTACAGAACATACACTGGTGTTAGAAGGGTGTGCTTTTCCTACTACTGGGTATTATGAATCTGAGAGACACCCCCCCCCACTCCCCTACCCCCGCCCCCTCAGAGGCGTAGTTCCCAGAGGAAGCAGCCAGGGGAAGACAGCAAACAGGGGCCCTTTTACTCTGAAACATTCGTGCTTTTGTAGGAAAGCAAAGGACTATAAAGATCTGGCAGTTTGGGGAGACTTTTTCCCCCTGTTCCTTGTGCTGAGACAAAATCTGGGGAAATGTCCCAGATTATTGGAGGGGAGTTCAGAAAATGCACGACCCGCTCATTCTATGAAATAATTGTGTTAAATGTGAATTTTTTTTTTCACATGATCTTTTCCTTTGAAGTATAAACCAGCCGGCAGTCATCTGGTTCAATGGCTTTGTGTCTTTTCAGCTGATCATCAGGATTTAAGGAAGGGTGGGTTTCTGAGCACTCCCCACACCCGCCAACTCAACGCCACTGCAGCAGATGGGCGGTCTCGCTGGCTCTCCTCCAGGAGTGGCACCCAGTAGCTCAAGGAAGGATCTGACAGGAGAAGGAAGGGCTCTGAATGCTGCTGAAAAGAGGGCAGTCTGAGCCAGAGCAGGCGTTTCCCTGCCTCTAATTACCATGCACAGACCCGAGGTCTATGCATGTCCTACATTCAGCACAGCCTATCTCCTACTCTGCAAGTAGCTTGGCTCAGCCTCTCCCATGTCTGAGCTAAAATGCCTTTTTAGATCCTCAGGTTCCAAAAATCAGCTACACTGTCAATTACCATAAAAGCAACTGGTTGGCAGGAACAACTTACTGAACCAGCCAAAAGAGCGTGTTTTAAGACCAGAAAAGAAAAGGAATGAAAAAGAAAAAAAAAAAAAAATGACTTGCGTAGTTAGGAAAATCTTGGATGCTGTAAAACCCAAACCATGTTGAAACTTAAAATTGGGCTATCCTCAGTTTGGACATGTGTTTCCTTATAAAGTTAAGTAGAGAAACAATTATAAAGGAAATTCAGTCCTACTGCAACTCGGAGTCATGCGAGCGCAAAGCCCTGTGGGCAGAGTGTCCATTCAAGTTTGAGAAACATGGTTCAGAAATATTAACTCTGAAATATATATTCCTGAGGTAATATTTCTGGTCATAAAAAGAGACAAAAATAGGGCCAACGCTTTTGCGCTGAGATGGTTTTCAAATTTAATCAGTTAAGTCCTAAAGTTAGGAATGTCTTAAAATGTTTCCCCAAAGACTACTCACACCATGGAAAGGTAAATAAAATTATATCTAAGAACCTGAGTATTTTTAATTAAGTGATCTGAGTCATCCATCCATTGTATGTTTTCCTAAATTAAGGTGGATAGAGAGCTCCAGATGCTTGACATCTGTACCCTCTCACCCTTGGTTGGTTTGGGGGCCACTGCTGGAGACAGCAGGGGTGGATAGCCAGCCTAGTGCTTCTCACCTCAGAGTCCTGAGGGCCCCTGGCACACCACCCGGATCCATCTCCGGAGTTATTTACATGCTTGGCACAGTGGAGATAAAGACCAAGACGCTTGGGGAATTGGCCAGATATGAAGCCTCACCAAGATTCTGAAACACTGATTGCTCCAAATCTGCAGGATCTCATAACAGACAGATCCCCATTCCCCTTGTCCTGTCTTGTCTCTGCTTCCCTAGGCACTAGGTCTGGGCTGGCTTCACATACCCGGCAGACTGATTCCACTGTAACCCTACATTTATTTACTTTTAAAAACAGAATTTCGGGACTTTCCTGGAGGTTCAATGGTTAAGACTTCGCTTTCCAAGGCAGAGGGTGTGGGTTCGATCCCGGGTAGGGGAGCTAAGATCCCACATGCCTCCGGCCAAAAAAGAAAATCAAAACATAAAACAGAAGCAATACTGTAACAAATTCAATAAAGACTTTAAAAATGGTCCTCATCAAAAAAAAAAAAAGAATCTTAACAAATAAACATTTGAAAAAAATAAAAGTAGCATTTGTTGTTGTTCTCTAAAAAGAAAGTCATGTAGGTTTGCTGCAGGAAACACAGGAAAAAGTGGAAAAGAGAAAATCAAGGGCAGTTTAGGAATAACTCGAATTAATATTTGGACGAATGGCCTCCCAAAATAAGTTTATATACATTTTTTTTAAAAAAGAGAGTCATTTTATACATGTTTTTGAACTTACTTTTTCACTTAACTTCTACCTTTTCCTTACCCTTTTGCTAACAAATAAGATAATCTATCACCAGATGTGGCAATATTTGTTTTTTCTTTTTAAACCTATGATAAAGAAACAGGTTGAAAAAATTCAAAATCTAGCTCCACTCGGTTTAAACTTGGATATTGAGAATCTTGAATGTTATAAGAAGGGATACCATTAATATAACAATTACTAGCATGTCAGCATTTAAGCGATCTTGGTTGATAAAGCCACCTTCAAAGACTATGGAAAGGTCAAAAGCATTGTTTACATAGAAAGCCTATTAGAAACCTATTCAACATCTTATCCGGAGAAGGAAATGGCAACCCACTCCAGTACTCTTGCCTGGAAAATCCCTTGGACGGAGGAGCCTTGTAGGCTACAGTCCATGGAGTCTTAAAGAGCCGGACACGACTGAGTGACTTCACTTTCACTTTTCACTTTCATACACTGGAGAAGGAAATGGCAACCCACTCTAGTGTTCTTGCCTGGAGAATCCCAGGGACGGGGAGCCTGGTGGGCTGCCATCTATGGGGTCACACAAAGTTGGACACGACGGAAGCGACTTAGCAGCAGCAGCAGTAGCAACATCTCTTCTGTACTTTTTGCTAGTATTTTAGACCATAAAGATACCCCCCACCAAAATAAAAAAAAAAAGACTTGGTGTAGCGTTAGTTGCTCAGTCATGTCTGACTCGTTGCGATCCCATAGACTGTAGCCCACCAGTCTCCTCTGTCCATGGGATTCTCTAGGCAAGACTACTGGAGTGGGTTGACATTTCCTTCTCCAGAGGATCTTCCTGACCCAGGGTTCAAACCCGAGTCTCCCGAATTGCAGGCAAACTCTTTACTGTTTGAGCTACAGGGAAGACCTCCAAAAGGCTTATCCCCTTATTATTTAATCTGTAATATAAAAAAAAATTGGTCCAAATCACAGAATAGGAAACCTAAAGCTCTGTTGAGCTCATCCTTGCACTTTAATAATTTTATTTATTTATTGGCTGGGCTGGGTCTTCATTGCTGTAAAGGCTTTTCTCCAGTTGCAACAAGTGGGGACTACTCTCCAGAAGAAGTGTCCTGCTTCTCACTGCGTTGGCTTCTCTAGTTGCGAAGCACGGGCTCTTGGGCACGTGGCCTCAGGAGTGGTGAAGGGGCTCCCTAAGGCATGTGGAATCTCCTGCCATGTTTCCTGCATTGGCAGGAAGATTCTTTACCATTGAGCTACCAGGAAGCCCCATCCTTGCACTTTAAGTTAGAGTGACACTCCCTAGCAACAGTGGTCCCCAACCATTTTGGCTCCAGGGAATGGTTTAACGGATAACAATTTTTTCCATGGACTGGTGTGTGAGGTGGATGGTATCAGGATGATTCTCATAAGGAGCATGGAATCACTTTGCCGACAAAGGTCCGTCTAGTCAAAGCTATGGTTTTTCCAGTAGTTATGTATGGATGTGAGAGGTGGACCATAAAGAAGGCTGAGTGCCAAAGAATTGATGCTTTTGAACTGCAATGTTGGAGAAGACTCTTGAGAGTCCCTTGGACTGCAAGAGATCAAACCAGTCAATCCTAAAAGAAATCAACCCTGACTATTCACTGGAAGGACTGATGCTGACGCTCCAATACTTTGGCCACCTGATTTCAAAGAGCAACTCACTGAAAAAGACTCTGATGCTGGCGAAGACTGAGGACAGGAGAAGGGGACGACAGAGGATGAGATGGTTGGATTGCATCACCAACCCAATGAACATGAGTTTGAGCAAGCCCCGGGAGACAGTGAAGGACAGGGAAACCTGGTGTACTGCAGTCCACGGGGTCGCAAAGAATCAGACATGTCTGAGTGACTGAACGACAACAACCTAGCTCCCTTGCATGTGTAGTTCACAGCAGGGTTTGTGTTCCTAGGAGACTCTAATGCCACCCCTGATCTGACTGGAAGCAGAGCTCAGGTAATGCCAAGCCATGGGGAGTGGCTGTAAATACAGAAGAAGCTTTGCTCACTTGCCCCGCCCTTCACCTCCACAGGCCAGGGACCAGACCAGCCTTTGGCCCCGGGGGACCTCTGTTCTATGATCCCTCTTGCATCACCAGGAGGGAACAACTGCTAAGTAACTGCCAGACAGCTGTTACTGCATCACTTTTAGAGGAAATGTTTGTGGTTATCCTCTCTTTAGGGGTAGTGAGAGCTTTTGAATGAGTAAAGATAAATCATCCTGAGTGATTCTGCCCAAAAAGGAAGGGGAAAAAACCTATCCAAGAACCTGTAACATTTATCTGTTGATGATTCAGCTGCTTTTTTTTCCAGCACCACAGACCAAAAGTGAATTGCACTTTAAAAGTTCAGCATGACAGGAAAAAACTGCCACGAACACTCCATGACTATCAAGGCTGTTGCTCATGGAAGGATTATGGAGCCTTTTGGAATAGTGAAGTGAAGTGAAGTGAAAGTCGATCAGTCGTGTCTGACTCTTTGAGACCCCATGGACTATACAGTCCATGGAATTCTTCAGGCCAGAATACTGAAGTGGGTAGCCTTTTCCTCTCCAGGGGATCTTCCCAACCCAGGGATCGAACCCAGGTCTCCCGCACTGCAGGCAGATTCTTTACCAGCTGAGCCACAAGGGAAGCCCTTTGGAATAGTGAAAATTATAAAATGAAACCCACCTCAGCTTCATGGATGGAAGTGGTATTTTTTTTTCCCTTTTGCAATATACTAGTTACATTATTTATCCTGGGGCCTAAAGAATGAGTGGCTTGCAAAATTATTTGAGTTTAGAGAAAAATCTTTTCCAAAAATTAAGCCAGTGTTTCCTCCAGCCATGACTTCCACCATCTGGCTGAGGATTCTTCTCTTTCCGGTTACCTCTCATGTGGGCTGGCCCTGCACTACAGCTAATGGTGCCCAGATGGCCTGCATCCACAGGGTCCCCACCTTCAGCTGCCTTTCTGTCAATGCAGCCTGCTCTCTATCTCCTCCCAGAAAATAAAACATTAGAAACCACACCCCTCTATTCTAGACCAATAGTGAAGTGGGAGAAGCTTTCAGGATAGGTTATAGTTGCATGATCAAAAGCAGAACACCTTCCTTGTTCCAGGAGCACACGTGCCTGTGGATAAACCTGGATAAATGTGGTGGGGTCCTTATCAGTTAGGGGGCTACAGAGCCTTCCTGTGACTTTTCTGACTATGCAGAGGGCCTCCTTGTTAATTATGAGCTGAACCTTTGTTCTGGTAGAACAGTTATTTTGACCTCATCAGTCTGGCCTAGAGGACTAAAGGCACAGGAAGTGGGATTTGCAACTTGAAAGTAACTTTTCAAATATGCACAGTACCACCCAATTAGAATGTCTCAGCTCCACTTTCCATCTTTCCCACTAAAGATATTAAATGTCCTCAATCCTAAATTACTCTGCATGGTCCCATTACCAAGATCGCTCCTCTGTGATCTCAAAGGCTCCACCTTCCCAAAGTTGAAAACCTTCAGTTTGAAATTTCACTTTGAAGATCAGAATGTAGTCTCTGGGGAGGAAATTGTTGGTAAGTAACCAGAAAGGGGGTCTGGAAATGTTAAGTATTCTCATTTCTATTCTTAGCACACCATTACTAACTCTGAGGGTGGTCTGGCGTGAAGTACAGAGGCAGTGTGGGGCAGTGCGTGGAGCCCAGATCCTAGAACCAGAGGCTGGAGTTGGATCTCTGCTCCACTACTGATTCTCTGTGTGACAGTCTGCCATCGGATTGACCTCTCTGTGCTCTGACTTTCTCACCTAGAAAGTGAGGCTAATCACATTAGATTCAGGGTTGTTATGAGGACCGTGTGATTTTATATTTTCTAAAGCTGCTTACAAGAAAGCTTAAGCATATATACCAAGAACTACTGATACATAAATCCTTGTAAAAATTAACCTCTTGGAGAGGTTGAATGTAGTCACCAGAAAAGTTAGTATTGTTCAGAGATTTGATATGAAAACCATTATGTAAGATGAAATATTTTAACTCCAGGCAAAGCCCATCAGCCTAGATTAATGGATTAAGTGTGCAGAATCTATCATCTTCAAAGACAAAATGGCTTTTCTGATTCTATTTTGTGCCAAAGTATGGTAACATGCCAAGACAGAGAACACTGGAGCCACATTAAAGAATATCCACTGACTTTAAGTGTCGAACGGATTTTGTTATTCTCAAGGGGAATATTGGAGATGTCATCCAAATATTTCATCCATGAAAGTGAAGTTTTCAGCCAAAACCTCAGACAATGACTTGCTAATTATACACGAACAACTTCTGTGTGTGCCTGTGTGTTACAAGAAGCATTAATTGTTTATAAAAGTGCTCTCTTTTACATGCAAGTTGGGCTACTAGTTCTAAAAACAAGGTAGACTTACTCTGATTCTTGGCTAAACTTCAGTTTTGTCCCAAGGTGATGACATTGACATTCATCCACCAAGTTTTGCACAATGCAAAACGGTCATGGGTGTGGCTGCCACACCGCAGTTCTAGAAGGTTGATGTTTAGCAAATATATAGCTGAATAGTGTTAAGTTAGAAAGTACTAATATAACTTCCTTTAGCAAAAAAAAAAAAAAAGGCCTTTTAAATGGAAAAATGTGTATTTGTTATAATCTAGAAATTGGCTGGAAAATCTGGCTCCATCTATGTATTTTTAAGCAAGTCAGTATCTCTGAAAAATCATCAAAAAGTACTTCTGCTTTGATATATGAACCGTAGTGTATCCTTGACTTGGCTCACATTATGGCCATGCTTTTCAAATTCCTTAATACCATCTCCAGAAATGACACTTCAGACTAGGCGATCTTGCTGTTAAACCTGTCTGAATGCATTAACACCAGAAATGACACAAGAGAGAGGATGTTTGCCAACTTCTCGGCTCTTTCAGAAGAGGAGCAAATGACAGTTTCTCTACTCACAGTTCATCTGCTGTATTTATTAATAGAAAAGAAGCATATTTCAGACATAGATGAACTGTACTACCAGTCCTTCTCCTACATTTCAAGTACATTTGGATGTTGCTAATAAACTTGAAATGTTAAAACTATACTTGGCATGTCAGGGTTCTATGTTCACACATTTCTACACTTAAAGGTTCTGTGATTTTCTGCTTTTAATTCCAGGAACAGTCATTTAAAGTCTAAACTAGGGTGGGGAAGGACTTTCAAATGAAAATTGGGAAGGTTTTTGTTGATGGTGTGGAAGGCGGGAGGCATAAAGATGAGGAAGAGGACTTTGCTGGCCGTGGGTGTGGCTGTAGGTCCAAGCATCTCCCTAATCTAGAAGTCTTCTGATGACTCGCTTTGATCAAGAAAAGACCACATGATCACCAGGAATCTAAATAGATTAAATGGCATAGGGGCTTCTTAGGTGTCACAGTGGTAAAGAATTCGCCTGCCGATGCAGGAGATGCAAGAGATGTGGGTTTGGAATCAGGAAGATCTCCTAGAGTAAGAAATGCAACCCACTCCAGCATTCTAGCCTGGAGAATCCCATGGACAGAGGACCCTGGTGGGTTACAGCCCATGGGGTCACAAGAGTTGGACATGACTGAGCACACACACAATGGCGAATAAAAGTCCTATTCCACTGCTATCACCCAAAATTAGGATACAAAAATTTTCTCTAAAAAAGAAGGGTATAAGTTGCTTACCTCTAACAGGTTGATCGGTTTTGGGAGAAATCAAAAACATTCTATAGGACAAGCCCACCATTTTGTACAGTCATCTCTCTAAGTTATAGGATGTGTCTTAAGATCACAGGAAAATAGGTGTGGGTTCACTAGGAATAGGACTTGCGTGAGTCACTTATGTGAACTGCATCTGAAGGCCTCACCTAAAAATGGAGAAACAGTAACTGTCCCTCCTGGGCTTGCAGTGAGGATTCAATGTGGTGTCCAGTGCCCAGCTCTTGAAACAGAACCTGGCCTATAGGAAGGGCTATGATGCTACAATTCCCCAAGTGAAGTGACGCTGACACTGTCGGCCAACCGTCACCAACCAAGGGGGCCATTCCAGGCTCCGCGTTGTTGCCAAGTGCCCTCAGCCTCAGTAGGGACAGCCAAGGCTGCAATTAATGCTCCAAGTTTCCGACTCTATCCTTGCATCAGTAGCAGATATAACACTTGTATTAGGAAAATGCCATTCAGAAATGGGTGACTCCAGGTTCAAAATGCTTTTGTCTATTTTTGCTTAACACCACTAAAAAAAAACAAAACCCTGCCTTTTTATTAATCGGAGGAGTAATAAAACTTTGGGCTTCCTTGGTGGCTCAGCAGTAAAGAATCCACCTGCCAAGGTAGGAGATGCAGGTTCAATTCCTGGATCAGGAAGATCCCCTGAAGAAGGAAATGGCAACCTACTCTGGTATTCTTGCCTGGGAAATCCCATGGACAGATGGGGTCGCAAAGAAGTTGGATACAGCTTAGTGACTAAACAACATATAAAACTTGACTTGCATTATTTTCCCCAGGTGTTACAGTTTTTGCTATGGAGTGATGTATAACTTAGGGGGAGTCACTACAAATACAACTTAAGAATAAAGGAATCCACAATTTCCACTGTAAAACATGGCACAATTCTTCAAAATAATCAAATCACCCTTCTTCTTCTAACTGGAACAGCTATGGTAATGACAGACTGTTACAAGATCTGTGTTTTCTATTTTGAAAATAAACATGTAGACCCACTTCTATATTGCTGTGATGGTAGGGCCTTTTATTTTCGAGAGTCTTATATTTTTCTAAATTTTCCTTTGGGAAAATAGAGTGACAAATAGTAATCCAGATGGGGGTCATCAAAAAGTAATTATACAATGTAATGCAGATTTTTTTTTTTTCTTTCTAGGGTAGGATAAAAAGCCTTTATAAAGTAAAGTAAACTTAGTTTCTGTTGCCCTGAGTAGAATATTTTGTTCAGGCCTGCTTCAAAAAGAACAGACCTTGGTTTTATTATACACGGTGATGAGGTTTACAAACAGTTTTTGGTTATTTTTAATCTGTTATTTTTACAGCAGCCCCGAGAGGTAACTGGAGCTATATGATCTCTAAAGAGGAATGGGGACAAGGGGAACAGAACCACCATGCAAACAATGTGGTCACCCCGGGGACCAAAATCACTAAAATAGAGCTCAGTGGTCAGGATGCTGAGCTGAGCGGTGAAGGAGGTTGGAGGGGCTTCTGTCTTGGCCTGCTGATGACTTTGCTTCTGAACTAGAGCAGAAATGGCAGAGACTCTGACTCAAAGGGCTGAAACGGATCCAAGTACTGACGGTTGTCACCTCGAAGCCCCCCAGAGTTCCAGGGGCAGGCTGAAAACTGGAAACAACCCTCGGCCAGTATCTGCTGGAGAACGAGCTGGGTTCCTTCTTCCTGCAGAGCACATGGATTCTTCCTGTGCTGGGACCACCACCCGCCAATGCTGACCCAAATTAGACATACAGGCTCCACACCACAGCCTGAAGAAGCTGAGTCTCCAGGGGGGTGTTTCTCTCACAGGATAGTAAAAATGTAGTAGTTAAAGATGAAGCAAAGAAATTGTAAAGAGAGAACACTCTTAGGATCTTAGATTAAAAAGAAGAAATCCAAGTGCTTGATGATCATCAGAAAGAAGAGTGAGCTTAACATACAGAAATGTTTCTGCACAGCCATTTCATGGAAATTTAAACACAGAAGACTGGCATGCTCGCATGATTTAAATATATTTAAATGCTCAGCAGCTGCCATTCACAATGTTCTATAAATGAGTTCCCTTCTCCAGGGGATCTTCCCAACCCCGGGACTGAACCAAGGACTCCCGTATTGCAGGGGATTCCTTACCAGCTGAGCCCCTAGGGAAGCCCAAGAATACTAGAGTGGGTAGCCGATCCCTTCTCCAGCAGATCTTCCCGACCCAGGAATTGAACCGGTGTCTCCTGCATTGCAGGCAGATTCTTTACCAGCTGAGCTACCAGAGAAGTCCTGTGTTATAAGTAAATAAGACACCTCAAAAATAAAAGAGAAAACATATTTGTTTTAATCATTAAAAGTGACTGATTTAAAGAAAAGGACAATGAATCCAGTATTATTTTTGGACTAGAAGCCATCCTCTGCTATTATATTTTCTACCCTTTCACATACTTTTTGATGACTTTTGGAGAGAAATATGTTTCAGCAATCAGCTGTGTAAACTAATTTTAAAATAAAAGAGAGAGAGGGAAAGGCAGAAAGCTGTGCAAAAAAAGAGAAGAGAAACAAAAGTTACCTTTCCAGGACCAATCAGATCCAATCAGTCACACTTCAGCGTTTGGTGATGAGACATATCATGCATACCCAAAAGTAACTTAAGTATTAAACCTCTAGACAGCCAGAAATAGGTGATGAGTGAGCAGGGTGAAGAAGACTGAAGTCATTGTTTTGAATCAAAAGACTAAATAAACAGCTTGGCTCTCATAATCAAAAGTATACAAACTACATATTGTCATCATGAAAGGACAAAAATTTGCTCCTTCTTTAGGTACCAACAGCTGGAAAATTGTAATTCCTTGCAAGATCCCCAAGTTCCTGCAGGCAGATGGCCTCTCCCCATCCCATGTGGTGATTCTAGTCACTTTTCCACACTTCTAGACAGGGAAACAGAAGGGACCTTGGATCTGAGGGCAGAACACTTACAAAAACAGCAGAGCTGTGAAGGCTCCCGAAACTACAAACGTGCCACAGCACTGCTCTCTGCATCCTCCACTGTGTGAGTGGTCTGTCCTGTTAGGCACACCCCAGTTCAAGCCAGCAGGAGTGAGCCGCACTCCGCTACACATACGGTTTGCATGTGGGTCCCAAGCCAGGGGAGCTGACAGCATCCACTGAACACAAGAAGAGAATCCATCCTTCCCGGCCACCCACAGTGGGAGCTGAACAGGGGCATTACAAACGCGCAGGAAGAGGTGAGCCATTGTTCCCTGGGCTCTGGGGCAGCATTTAGTTACACAGCCCTTAGCACAAGAGGAGAACAGGCGTCCATCCATAGGGTATTTCGCTCATGTTTCACACTCTAAGTAACCGGATACATTGTCTAGCTGATCTTCAGTCTACTTTAGGAGGTTTATAAAAATCATCTTATAGAGAAAGACAAATACTGAATGGTTATCACTTACGAAGTGAAGTGAAAGTTGCTCAGTCGTCTCTGACTCTTTGAAATTCCATGGCCTATACAGTCCATGGAATTCTCCAGGCCAGAATACTGGAGTGGATAGCCATTCCCTTCTCAGGGGATCTTCCCAACCCGGGGATCGAACCCAGGTCTACCGCATTGCAGGTGGATTCTTTACCAGTTGAGCCACAAGGGAAGCCCAAAAATACTAGAGTGGGTAGCCTACCCCTTCTCCAGCGGGTCTTCCCAACCCAGGAATGGAACCGGGGTCTCCTACGTTACAGGCAGATTCTTTACCAACTGAGCTATCAGGGAAGCCCGATATCACTTATATATGGAATCTAAAAAATAAAACAAGCAAATGTGTACAGCAAGACAGAAACAGGCTCACAGATACAGAAAACAAACTCATGGTTACCAGTGGAGACAGGTAGGGAAGAGGGGCAACCAGGGGTGGGGGAAGGAAAGGTGCAAACTACTGTACATAAAATACGGGGAATATAGAGCACATATATAATCCCTGTAGATGCAGGGAATAGAGCCATTATCTTGTAATAACTGTTAATGTAATAGAGGCTAACCTGTAAAAATGCGAATCACTATGCTGTGACCTGAAACTAATATAAATATTGTAAATCAGCTATACTTCAACTTAAAAATGGAATGATCTGCTTAGAAAAATAATACAATCATGAGATTAATTTTTAAAAATTAAAAATATTAAAGTTATAAGATAGTTTATTAGACAACATATAGGTTCTCATTTGGACAAAAGGATGCCCAAAAAATACTTTCAGGAACGTGTATTTGTGCTGACTTATAGGAGCTCATGGGTTTCCCTGGTGGCTCACACAGTAAAGAATCTGCCTGCAATGCAGGAGACCTAGATTCAATCCCTGGTCAGGAAGATCCCCTGGAGAAGGTAATGGCTACCCACTCCAGTATTCTTGCCTGGAGAATTCCATGGACAGAGGAGCCTGGCAGGCTACAGTCCATGGGGTTGCAAAGAGTCAGACATGACTGAGCAATTAACACTAACTAACAGAAGCCCATAGGAGAAGCATAAAGAAATGAAGGATGTGTAATGATGAAAATGCACTGAATTATTCACATGAATAGTCATCATCATTATAATAATTAGCAGGGTTAGGAAAAGCAGAAAGAGGGTCCAGAAATGGAAAAAAGATGATTATTTTTACCCTGGAGAAAAAAGGGAGGTAACAGGAGTTGTGTGGGGAAAGCGCTGAAAGCATCCGTCAAAAGGTGGCTTTAGAAATGGGAGTCCCAGTTCATGATTAATTGAAAAATTATTCAAATGGAAATTCTGTGCTAACATTAGCCGTCTTTAAGACAGAGAATAACCAATTAGTTACTCAAATTCCTACAGCTGCTTTTAATGGAATTCATGCCTTATTTTGGGTTTACCTTGCATTGAGAGATTGAGTGCACCTGTTAGCTGCTGATCAGTGTGACCTGTGAAGGGTGGAACTCACTTAACCACATGTTACTCCTCCAACAGTAGGTGCGCTGGAAGAGAGGAGATTTGGAACCAGAGATCTAGGGGTCCTAATGCCAGTTCTGCTGCTTATTAGCGTGTGGTTTGGGGCAAGTCAGTTAATATCTCTGCGTGTCATTTTTTTTTCTCATATGTAAAATAGATACAAAACAGGGAACAATGAAGGCTGTTGTAGAAATAAGTAATAGTTTCACTACAAAACATCAGGCAGCCAGGAGTTCTCAATAAAGAGCAGCTACCATTATTTCACATTGGCAAATATGCTTCTTGTAGTGGCAGCCATCAGGGATGCACATGGAAGATTTACCCTGAAATGGAACAGATAACGAATAACACAACAGTCCAGCTTAGTCTTTGAATTAGAATCATCTCTTCCAGGTCAAGGGCAGGCATGTTATGTCTATGACACTCTAGTGTGGAAAATTCCCTGAAGGGCAAGACTGCATGTCATGGAGACTTCAGTTTTGCAGTCCGCTTGGAGAAGGTCACTTCTGTTGCTTAGTAGCCATAATATGAAAAACATTAGGAGAGTGAGAATAAGCATACCCCGTGGCAAATTCCAGGATTATGTCAGCAACTGGTCTTTGCTATTCATTTCTGGGGCTGGTGCATGTGGCTGTTATCAGACTGGCAGTTCCCACATGTTACCCATGCCATCATACAGGTATACTGGAGTAGTTTGCTCTTAATGGCTTAGAAAAAGTTTTAGATGTGAAGGTCTTTATTCAAGGTAGAAGAGAACATCTGGATATGGGGGAACACCTTTGGGAATGCCCAATTGTTAAAAGATAGGTCTTTAATCCATGCAATTAAAATTTTTTATGAAGAGCTAACTGATGTACTTCCACAAGGGAAAAATAACAACTTAAAACATACATTACTTAAAAGACCTTCATTGCTTCATCCTAAACAGCTGTACACAGGGTCCTTAAATTCTTAGGTTGGAGCAAGAATTTATCAATTGTTTCAATACTCCTGATATCTTACAAAAAGACCAACATTCATTAAAAAGTTCTTCCCACTGCAAAGAAGAATGTGAAATACTCAGTTTCATAGAGTGTATAAAAACACTGCAGTGAAGCTGAACTTATCCAAGTAAAAACCAAAATTTTTTTTGAGTGTCAAATGGAAAATTACACTTTGTACACATTTTACCCCCATCCCTTTTGGGAGCATAATTAAGGTCTAGATCAACTTAACACAATTCACAGTGGTGACAACAATACCTATCAAGCATTTTGCAAGTCATAAACGTGCAATTATTAATCTCATTTCCTTTCTGTGCACACATATCATTTTCCCCATTTTATAACTAAGAAACAGAAAAGCTGACTGACAGGTCCAGTACTAAGCTGTTAGTACACAACAGGTCTGGGTGTGCGTGCGTGCGTGTTCAGTTGCTTCAGACATGTCCATCTCTTTGCGATCCATAGCCCACCAGGCTCCTCCGTCCATGGGACTCTCCAGGCAAGAATACTGGAGTGGGTTGCTGTGCCCTCCTCCAGGGGATCTTCCTGACCTAGGGATCGAACCCATGTCTCCTGAATCACAGGCGGATTCTTTATTGTCTGAGCCTTGGGGGAAGTCCAACAGGGCTGGTACTAGAAGCTGCATCTTTCATTTTAAGTTCAGCAGACTGGGCTGTTCTCGTGGTGTCTTCTTTCACTACTTCAGGGGTTTACTGGTTGGTCCAGCAAACATTTACTGAATGCACCCTGACCATCAGGTACCGTGACAGGCCCTAGAAATACCACAAATTACAAACGGGTCTCATCCGCATGCAGCTCACTGCTTACCGAGTAAAGGTGGGGGCAGGGGCACGTGATCCTGAAAGCAGCTCTGAATGAGACAATGCCCTTTGGGCAGCAGAGGAGAGGGCAGGTGTGTCCAGCAAGGCTCTTCCTCTATTCATGCCAGCCCCAGCCAGTGGGGCACCAGGGCCCAGGAAAGATGGGAAAGCACAGGCCAGGGCAAAGATGGGCAGGAGAGACCGAGGTGAAGATGGGGGATGGCGTTCCAGGTAAAGGGGCGTCCGTGAAAGCACAGGTGACGACACCCTCACGGGGCCCTTCAGGGAGCTCTATCTTTGGTGCAGCTGAAAAAAATGGGGTATGTGCAGGGCCAGGTGTGAAACGACCCAAGAGGGACTATAAAGGCCAGGCACTGAGGGTTTCTTTGATCTTGAAAGGTATCAAAGTGAAAGTGTTAGTCGCTCAGTCATGTCCAACTCTTTGCGACCCCATGGACTGTAACCCACCAGGCTCCTCTGTCCACGGGATTCTCCAGGCAAGAATACTGGAGTGGGTAACCATTCCCTTCTCCAGGGGATCTTCCTGACCAGGGATCGAATCTAGGTCTCCTGCACTATAGGCGGATTCTTTACCAACTGAGCCACTGGGGAAAGGCATGGGGAATGACCAAAGGATGTGTAACGGTGACAGGATCAGATCTGGATTTCAGAACGCTCCCTCTTGCCTTAGGTGTCAGAGGAGCCAGGTAGGATCTCAGCGGGAACATCAAGACAGAAGAGGAGCCCTGGGAATAAGAAGATCCCCTGGAGAAAGGATAGGCTACCCACTCCAGTATTATTGGGCTTCTCTGGTGGCTCAGACAGTAAAGAATCTGCCTGCAATGCGGGAGACCCAAGTTCAAACCCTGGGTTGGGAAGATCCCCTGGAGGAGGGTATGGCGACTCACTCCAGTATTCTTGCCTGGAGAGCCGCATGGACAGAAGAGCCTGCGGGGGCTACAGTCTATGGGGTCACAAAGAGTCGGACATGACTAAGTGACTAAGAACATACGGTGGAACTGTGGTGTTAGAGAAGATTCTTGAGAGGCCCTTGGACAGCAAGGAGATCCAACTAAAGGAAATCAGTCCTGAATATTCATTGGCAGAACTGACGCTGAAGCTGAAACTCCAATACTTTGGCCACCTGATGCTGGGAAAGATTGCAGGCAGGAGAAGGGGACGACAGTGGATGAGATGGGTGGATGGCATCACTGACTCAATGGACACAGGTTTGAGTAAACTCCGAGAGTTGGTGATGGACAGGGAGGCCTGGCATGCTGCAGTCCATGGGGTCGTAAAGACTCAGACACCACTGAGTGACTGAACTGACAGGACAAACTTGCTGAATGGCTAGAGGGGGTTTGGGGGCAGGAGGCAGGAACTGCCTTGGATGACTGGGAGGATGGTGGGTCTCTGAACCAGGGAATGAAGGAAGAAGAACGTGTTTCACCCAGGAGGAGACAGCTCGTCATGAGTGTGATGTTGATATGCTGAAAACATGAGGTCTCTTGAGGACCTTCACATGTGGATGTGGTCAGGAGCATAGGGTGTTGCCCTGAACAGTAAAGAAGGCAGCATGGCTGCACTGCTTAGCAACATATTTAGGAACACTGTGATGTTTTCTCCTCAAAATATTCATTTTAACATGGAAACTGAACAGCATTAGGTAAGAGAGGTATGTGTGCGTGCGTGCTCAGTCACTCAGTTGTGTCCGACTATTGCAACCCCATGGACTGTAGCCCGCCAGGCTCCTCAGTCCAAGCGACTCTCCAGGCAAGACTACCGGAGTGGGTTGCCATGCCCTCCTCCAGGGGATCTTCCCAACCCAGGGACCAAACCCGAGTCTCCTGCCCTGGCAGGAGGGTTCTGTACCACTGGGCCACTTGGGAAGCCCGAGAGAGGTGTACATGTAAATGAATACAGACAGGTCTTACACGAATCTAGCTACAGAATGACATTTTAGCACAGATATCTAAATATTCTCCCAAATGCTGGTTAATATTATTCAACATGTAATTTAAAAAACAATCTCCAACACAGAAGTCTCGAAAGATGAATTATTTTACAGTCTTCATGTGTCATGCCCTCTATTCACACTACATGTACTTTCAGAAGGAAATGTACATTCAGAGGGTGAGAAGGAAAAGAAGTTTCCTTCAATGAAGGAGCAGACAAGAGCAGCCTGTGCACCTGGCAACCTGCCAGTCAAAGGACTCTGAAAAGTTAGGAGTTCCAAGGCAAATCTACACTAATCCATCTTTTACCAAACTTCTCACTTAAAGTCTACCTTTTGACATGAAATATTTAATGGGAACTTTAACCACGAAGTGCCCTTTAAAAAAATGTAACACTGGATTCCATACTAGGCTAAAAGAAGAACGTATTAGGTTAAGTGAAAAAAAAATGTATTAAAAAAAAACAAACAGAAGAATAAAAGGACTTGTGAAAAGCATAAAGCAGTTAATGAGAATTTCCATTGAGAACCGAAAGTTACTGACAAGGCAAAGTTTCTTTGCTATTGAGGACAGATGCTTCTTAGAGAATGAATAAGTCAATAAAGTCCATTTTCCAGTGGCATTTGGAGCCACAGTTTTAATCTGTTGAAACAGCACAAACACAAAAACCAAAATACAAATAAACAACAACAAAAAAGGTTTTCTTTTCAAAAGGAACACCATTTAATTGGCTTCCACTCTTGTGGTTTAAGTCGAGCTCCTTAAGCAGGGAGTAACTCCCTCAGGAGGATGACTTTTTGTTGGGTACGTGCGTGATGTTCATTTGTCTTGCATCTAAAAATTAGAACATAACAAGCTTCTAATCATCACTTGTTAATTTGAAACAAAAAGAATTCTTTTTTTCCATTGAAAGCAGATTGCTGTAAAAAAAAAAAAAGCAAAACAGCAGCATTCTCCAAGGTCATATGCTGTTGGCAAAGCTCAAAAAACTCTTATAGTCCAACTTGCTTATGTTCAGCTGTGTTTACTTAGACTTAACTCGACAAAGTCTGCCTCTGATTACTCTGAATAGTCATCTGCCCACAGATAAATAGATATTACACAAACTTTTAGAGGGAATGACATTTGGCCTCCATAATTTTGGAATAATTTACTATGTACCCTCCACTTAAAACACCAAAATGCTCCACAATATGTTTTGGGCTTGGAACATAAATATTTCATTTCACAGAGGGAGCAGTGTCCATGACCTTCACGGATTTCAGGTGATTTACTAACAAAGTGGCGCCTTGCCCCAGGAGGTGTGGAGTTGTTCTGCAACAGGCAATTTCAAAGCAACATCTATTTCAGTCTTCTCAATAACCATCAAGATTTCAAGGAATTTCTGTAAATAAACTGTCACTTAGAGAAAAAAACTTTCCATCAGTATTTTTGCAACAAAGTCTCCAGAACAGAACATGCATATAAAAATAGGAGTTAACTAAATTATTTCCAGAGACTACATGTTACAGTAATGTTTACACTGTTGGTAGAAAGCAAAAGCTCAGTGTTTTACCACTATTTCTTACACTAAATGCGAAATTTTGCTTTGGGGGTAATGTAAACCATTTGCATGGCAGAGAGTCTGTTCCTGATTACCTAAGAATTGATGCTGGCCAATCTTATTTACTTTGCTTGCTGTTATATTTACATAACAAAAGATATACACACTCTCCAAACTAAGATTGTCTGGGAGGTGGAAGTATTCATTAAATTCCCCAGCGATCAATCAACGAAGCATCAGTCAACAGATCTTCCTGCATTTTGCCAACAACTGACAATACAGTAGTGAGCAAGGGAAGATGCTTTTGTCCTCTCAAGCTTATCTAACGAGAAAAGTGATACACTGTACACACACTGTCATCTTCTACGTTCTTCACTTTATTTTATATGATTATGAAGTGTTTTCCCTGCTGAAACTAACACATTTTCTTCCCTGTCTCTTGTCTTATTACTGAACTACCCTCGGGATGGGGCCCTTCATTTGGAATTGTGTTAAGGGAGCCACGGTTACTCACTGGGCCAGCTCCCTCTAGCAGTTCAGGCTCTGTCTGTAACAGGGTTAGTTCTTGAGTGATTCATTTAATGCTCTCTATTTTGGCTTTTATACTAATGCACTATTTTGGTTTGATAAGCTCTCTGTGAAGTGAAATAATGTAAACAATGGTACTGCTACTGTTGGAGTGGCTGCCATTCACGCCTAACGAGACAGGGTTTCCGAATTTCTCCTGAAAGGACTGAATCCACTGATGGACCTCAAAGCACATTATCCATTGTTTTCTCCCATGATATTTTGGCTTCGAGGTTCACAAAAGATGCTTTTGCATATAGAAATAAAGAAGGAATATGCTTCTAAACGTGCCTGCCTTTCAAGATCAGCTAACAAATCCAGAACACATGCTGGAGACTGGAGCGCCTTCAGACTAATCTTTGTGAGAGAAAACAGTTAAAGCCTCCTCATTAGCTTTAAGTGCAAAACTGCATCCACAATCATTCTATGGACAGAAAGGGCAGAGTCTTCAAATTCAACTTGCAGTCAGAGAACTGAATCCAGGAAAATGAGGGAGAACGCAGCTGACTTCCGAAGCCCAGCCATGTGACAAAACCAGAGCTCTCTCCAGAGCCACAGATACCAGCAAGCTAGGTGAGGAAGGCTGCTGATGCTTGAAAAAGGAACTTTCCACCTCAGTATCTAGGTGCCCTGAGAGACGTCTAAAAGAGAAAGGTAAGTGGAGTTGGAGAGCATGTGTGCACGCGTGCTAAGTCGCTTCAGTCGTGTCCGACTCTGTGCGACCGTATGGACTGTAGCCTCTCAGGCTCCTCTGTCCATGAGATTCTCTGAGAACGTGCAGGACATGCCAACAACCACACATTGTACATTTCAAGCACGGAGGGAAGGAACAGCTGATACCCTTCAAGTGAAGAACGGAACTCCTTGTGGGTGGTTTCTTACAAAGGAAAAGTCAATTGGCAAATTTAATCAGATTGGAGCAAGACATAACTGCACAGAAACTAATACGGAAACTCATCTTGGAAAACGAATACAAACCCCTACATATGCCAGTTACTGTACACGTAAGCAAGGCTACAGAGAGCAGTGTGATGTTTGAACAGCCAATATATCTCCAGACACTTGGTTCATTATCTAAAATGCAAGAAAATTTCACAGAGAGGTAAAATTTAGTTACGGGTCACTGGCCGGAATTAGCTTGCAGAAGATCTGTTGTTGAATCAGATTTATACGGCCCTCTCAATGTTAACCGAAGTAGGAAAAAAAGTAAAAAAAAAAAAAAGGAAAGCTTTCACAACCAAAAATCTTGAAAAGTTTCCTATATTTTTTGGTTTCGTTTTTCCCAGAACTGAAACCCCACAAAATAACACCACCTCAGTGCACTCACTCACATCCAGCTCAGTCAGGAAGTGCCGAGGTACATAAACATTTTTTATTTCACTTTTTTTACAAGAAGGTGACCAACATTTTCTTAGCCTTCCAACATGCTTCAGGTTTGGAAGACATTTTGGTTAAATGTCAGCAAAGGAATTTGCTCATCATTCAAACAGCACTTTTTCTTTCCAGCCTTGGAGTACGTGTAGGAACTGTGCTGTGAACGGAATTACAAAACAGCTCAGAGCCACAGAAGGGAAGGCAGTCCTACAGCAGGGAAACATTCATGCAGGAGAAAACTGGAGTCACAAGGCATGTTTACACACACAGTTCATCAAGGGCTTTCCCAGTTATCATCAATAGCTTTGAGACACTGGGATCTTTCTTTCCCTCATTTTAAAGATACTGACATATATCAGAAAAGTTAGATGATTTACCAGATGTTTCTTAGGTATTCATAATTACTGGTAGAGAAGAAAATCTGAACCCAGGTCTTTAAAATCTAAAACCATAATCTGAAAGGACAGTCACTGAAGCCCAAAAGTCAGCATCACAAGTGATGGGCAAACACTGGGAGTACGGTCAGCAAGGTCAGAAACAAGACAAGAACGTGCCCCATCGTTACTATTACTTAACACGGAGCTGGAGGAACAATCTAGGCAAGAAGCCAGAGAAAAACTTCATGGCAAAAATTTCAGAAAGGAGGTAGAATCATTACTATGTGAAAATAACACAATTATATTACTGCAAAATGTAAGAAAGTCAACTGAAAAAACGACCAAAAATGATAAGCAAATTCATGGTGGTGGCAGAGTACAATATTAACATACAATGTTAACCTTGCTTATGTAAAAACAATAGTTAAAAAAGCTGTGGAAGAAAGAACCCTGATTACAACAACATGACATCAAAAAGATAACATGTCTAGGACTAAATTAACAAGAAATGTTCAAGACCTATTAGGAGGACTTAACTGAAGCGACTTAGAACATATGCATGTGATCAGGGCAGGTGCTCAGTGGTAAAGAATCCGCCTGCAATTCAGGAGACATGGGTTCGATCCCTGGGTTGGGAAGATCCCCTAGAGAGGAAATGGCAACCCACTCCAGTATTCTTGCCTGGGAAATCCCATGGACAGAGGAGCCAGGCAGGCTATAGTCTTTGGGGTCGCAAAATAGGAGGACACGACTTAGCAACTAAAAAACAACAACGACCACAAAAGGAGACCTAAACAAACATACCAAGTTTTTAGACAGCGTGATTCTACATCCTAAAAAAAAAGTCCCTTTTCTATTATTAGTTCATAAATGTAACACAATCCCAATAAAAATAACATTTTTTTTTGAGGAGACAAGTTGATCCTAAAGTTAATATTGAAAAATAAACCAGCAATAATAGCCAAAAAAGCTATGAAAAAAGAAGACTGGGGGAGAATGAGCACAGTCAGGTGTTAAACATATTCTACAGCCTCAGTAGTTAAGACAGGGTGTGATAGGAGCACGAGAAAAAAAAAAATCCATAGGAGAAAGAAAGATAAGATAGACTTAGCTTAAAATGTAGTATTTCCAAACAGGGAAGGAGGAGAAATTGATCAATAAACAATATTAGAATAACTAGGTAGCTTTATGGAAAAAAATTAAGTTGGACATTTTCTCTACACTGTATTATACCATTTCTCAAGCTAAGATACATTCCAAAGAAATAAAATATTTGAGATACAAATTGAGATTCATAGAAACACCAAAAGAAAACCTGAGACATTCCCTTTAAGGTTTTTTTTTTTTCTTTTTTTTTTTTTTTTTATTGAAAAAGCACAAATGCAAAGAAATGAACAGAGGAAAATTTATGCGTCGAACCTGGACTGGTCACTTATGATAATATACATGCTACAATTCCATTCTCCCCAATCATTCCACCTTCACCCTCTCCCACAGAGTCCCAAAGACTGTTCTAAATGCCTATGTCTCTTTTGCAGTCTTTGAAATGAGGAAGTTCTATTACATAAAATCTAGCAGCCATACAAAGCAAGATCAATACATGTAATTACATTTTGTTTCCAAGACTACATGGAGAAAACCAAAAGGAAAATCAAAGCATATATAACTAATTGGAACAAAATGTCTGTTACTCACAAACATCCTAGGTTTATCTCCCTGCTCCATAAAGTGATTTTCAAGTTAATAAAACATTATCAATGGAGGGTCGATAGCAAAAAGATTATGAATACATACACAGAATAAAGAGACTGTTGCTGAAGCTGAAATTCTAATACTTTGGCCACCTGATGTAAAGAGCTGACTCATTGGAAAAGACCCTGATGCTGGCAAAGATGGAAGGCAGGAGAAGGGGACGAAAGAGGATGAGATGGTTGGATGGCATCACCCACTCAATGGACACGAATTTGAATAAACTCCGGGAGATAGTGGAGGACAGAGGACCCTGACGTCCATGGGGTCGCAAAAAGTCGGACATGACTTAGCCATTGAATAACAACTATATATATATCCCCTCCCTCTTGAGCCTCTGTCCCACCACCCCCCGCCCCCAACCCAGATTATCACAGAATACTGGCTGGCTGGTTGGGCTCCCTGTATTACACAGCAGCTTCCCGCTAGCCATCTATTTTACACATGGTGGGTGTATATATGTCAATGCTACTCACACCACGCCAGAGGCTGTGGTACTGGGGATCAGGAGGCAGGAATCCAACATGCGTAAAGAGATGTAAAAGAAGCACAAAAATTCAACCATGCCAATCTCATGGTTCTGGAAGCTCCCCTGCTTCCACACTACTGTTTCTCTACCCTCTCTGACAATTACTGCTGCAATATTTGGCAACCAGTAGCATTAAAATGCCTGGAGAATCCCAGGGATGGGGGAGCCTGGTGGGCTGCCATCTATGGGGTCGCATGGAGTCAGACACGACTGAAGCGACTTAGCAGCAGCAGCATTAAATATGGAATATATCTGCAAAAACATCTTAAGTTTTGAATTTAAAAAGAAGAAAAGAAAAATAGAACTTTCTTCCTTCCCTATGCTAAATATTCCTCTAGTTAATTCACTTGTTTTTCAAGGGAGATTAATTTAAAGAAAACAAACAAATGTGTTTTTCTAAGTGGAAGCTTATATCCTATTTTTTAAAAAATTTTGTTTGAAATCACAGTGACTCATGTCATAAGGGTACAGGTTAAATTACACTGGGCTCTGCATTATTCTATCAGAGCAGGTTAAACCAGTGGCAAATTTGTGCCCTTAAAAAAATGAGAAAATGCTATTGTACCACACATGGAACTCTGCTCAATGTTACGTGGCACCCTGGATGGGAGGGGAATTTAGGGGAGAATAGATACATGTATATGTATGGCTGAGTCCTATTGCTGTTCACTTGAAACTATTACAACGCTGTTTGTTAATCAGCTATACCCCAATACAAAATAAAAAGTTAAAAAGAAAAACTGAAAGTGGATGATGCCAGCCTTTATAAATTTTTTAAATAACATTTTCCTACATTTTATCCCTGAAGAGGGAAACTATTACCTCTCCTTACTGATCTAAAGAAATTTTTTTTAAAGCTTAAGAAATACTTCCAACCATAGACTATTAAACAAGTTAACAGCTGGTACGGCATGTACACCAACCAATTCGAAGACATGCTGGCTGGAGAGACCGGGACACTGATGCCCACCATTGAATATTTAACACGTGTTGTAGAAAAAGCTTTGCTCCCAATTTCACATGCTTTCTCCCCAATTTAGTTCACTGACCATCACAGTCAGTTCAGTTCAGTTCAGTAGCTCAGTCGTGTCCGACTCTTTGCGACCCCATGAATCACAGCACGCCAGGCCTCCCTGTCCATCACCAACTCCCGGAGTTCACTCAAACTCATGTCCATCGAGTTGGTGATGCCATCCAGCCATCTCATTCTCTGTCGTCCCCGTCTCCTCCCACCCCCAATACCTCCCAGCATCAGAGTCTTTTCCAGTGAGTCAACTCTTCGCATGAGGTGGCCAAAGTATTGGAGTTTCAGCTTTAGCATTACGTCCTTCCAATGAACACCCAGGATTGATCTCCTTTAGAATGGACTGGTTGGATCTCCTTGCAGTCCAAGGGACTCTCAAGAGTCTTCTCCAGCACCACAGTTCAAAAGCATCAATTCTTCGGCGATCAGCTTTCTTCACAGTCCAACTCTTACATCCATACATGACCACTGGAAAAACCATAGCCTTGACTAGATGGACCTTGGTTGGCAAAGTAATGTCTCTGCTTTTTAATATGATATCTAGGTTGCTCATAACTTTCCTTCCAAGGAATAAGCGTCTTTTAATTTCATGGCTGCAATCAGCATCTGCAGTGATTTTGGAGCCCCTAAAAATAAAGTCTGATACTGTTTCCACTGTTTCTCCATCTATTTCCCATGAAGTGATGGGACCAGATGCCATGATCTTCCTTTTCTGAATGTTGAGCTTGTTCAAGCCAACCTTTTCACTCTCCTCTTTCACTTTCATCAAGAGGCTTTTTAGTTCCTCTGCACTTTCTGCCATAAGGGTGGTGTCATCTGCATATCTGAGGTGATTGATATTTCTCCCGGCAATCTTGATTCCAGCTTGTGCTTCTTCCAGCCCAGCGTTCCTCATGATGTACTCTGCATATAAGTTAAATAAGTAGGGTGGCAATATACATCCTTGACATACTCCTTTTCCTATTTGGAACCAGTCTATTGTTCCATGTCCAGTTCTAACTGTTGCTTCCTGACCTGCATACAGGTTTCTCAAGAGGCAGGTCAGGTGGTCTGGTATTCCCTTCTCTTTCAGAATTTTCCACAGTTTATTGTGATCCACACAGTCAAAGGCTTTGGCATAGTCAGTGAAGCAGAAATAGTTGTTTTTCTGGAACTCTCTTGCTTTTTCCATGATCCAGCGGATGTTGGCAATTTGATCTCTGGTGCCTCTGCCTTTTCTAAAACCTGCTTGAACATCTGGAAGTTCATGGTTCACCATCACAAGGTCTTCGCTAATATACCTGAACTACAGAACTTATATTATTTTTGGGTACCATTCAGCTATGTATTTCTGTATTTCTTGAATGCACACAGAAAATCAACCATATACCAGATTATGTTGGCAGCTGGAGGTGAATGAGACAGCCTCTATACTGTAGGGAAGTCAGAATCTAAGGAGGGCAGCAAAGTAGTTCTGTTCTTCACACTGATTTCTGAGATCTGGTGACAATGGTAAAACAAAGGTGAATTAACTGATAGATGGATGTGGTTCAACCCACATGCATGAAGGACCCTGAAGATAGCAGAGCTTCCTTAAGATCACTCTGCATCTTTCACCCACTAGTCTCCCCCTCCAGCCCCCCGCACCACTAAGGCACTGCTGTCCGAGAGAATCACATGAGATGGGAGCACAGTCAGATGACAGCACACATGCAAACCTCAGAAGCAATTTTAAACTGTCTGGTAGACATGCTGAAAAAAGGAAGAGGAAAAAGAAAACATAGTTTCAACAAAATATTTTCTTTAACTCAACACAGCCAAAATATTATCATTTCAACATGGAAACAATATAAAAATTATCCATGAGATATTCCCCATGTTCCCCCCTCAATCCATGCTAACACTTATCACTTTGGACTGGTCACATTCCAAGGGCTGTCACCTCACGTGGCCAGTAGCTAGCATACGAACAGCACAGTTCTAAGAGACTCTGTAGAATGCAAACATGAGCTATTCGTTAAATCTCATAGTGAGACAGTGAATTCTGAGGAATCTTCAAAAGTACAGAAATGTCCACAGTTTGCTATAGACTTCCTGTGAAAGCAGAGATTCCCAGAGCTGCCATGCAATGAAACAGGTGAAGATAAGTTAGGGCTGGCTTGGTCACCATATATTCTGCTTCCTGTTCTTAATCTCTGGCTTAGTCAGTCAGTTCAGTCGCTCAGTCATGACCAACTCTTTTCCACCCCATGGACTGCAGCACGCCAGGCCTCCCTGTCCGTCACCAACTCCTGGAGCTTGCTCAAACTCATGTCCATCGAGTCAGTGATGCCATCCAACCATTGCAACCTCTGTCATCCCCTTCTCCTCCTGCCTTCAATCCTTCCCAGCATCAGGGTCTTTTCCAATGAGTCAGTTCTTCACATCAGGTGGCCAAAGTGTTGGAGCTTCAGCTTCAGCATCAGTTCTTCCAATGAACATTCAGGACTGATTTCCTTTAGGATGGACTGGTTGGATCTCCTTGCAGTCCAAGGGACTCTCAAGAGTCTTCTCCAACACCACAGTTCAAAAGCATCAATTCTTCAGTGCCCAGCTTTCTTTATAGTCCAACTCTTACATCCATACGTGACTACTGGAAAAACACTCTGGCTCAGTGGAAAGGATTCACTACTAATTGGCCACAAAGACCAGATTTCTTCTTTCCAGTCCCTCTTGGTCTTGGTATTGGCCTGAGAAGGAGCTGTTTCCTGAGGCTGCTGACTCAACAAACTGCAGCACACTGTTTCTCCCTTAAAGATGCCTTCCCTTAAAGGCCCACCTTGCTCATGGTCCCCTGGGAGAAGACTGGACAAACTTATAAAGACTTAAACTACATCCCTCAGTACTTGGCAAGTAACGAATACCAGTGTAAAGACTCAGCAGTGCTCCTCTAGATTAGGTCCACGAACCTCTTCAAGGGCCCTTTCAGGCCTAATTTGCCTATTGTTCTTTTTGTTGAGTTGCTAAGTCATGTCTGACTCTTTTGTGAACTCACAGGCTGTAGCCCACCAGGCTTCACTATCCAGGGGATTTCCCAGGCAAGAATACTGGAATGGGTAGCCATTTCCTTCTCCAGGAGATCTTCCCGACTCAGGGATCCAACCCACGTCTTCTGCATTGGCAGGCAGATTCTTTACCGTTGAGTCACCAGGGAAGCCCTAACTTGCCAGTAACTCCTGGTATTTAAGGATCCTCAGATTCTTAGCAGGCAGAACCTGACCCATCCCCCTGTTTAGGTTCTGACTTTCTCTTCTCCCTCCAGCTCTCTCCTTTTTAATCCAATCAACCTTTCCAAATGTCCTTTTCTCCACATCACTATGAAGTTTTCTCGGATCCGTCTCCTCCAGATTTTCTTTCCTGTTACTCATTGTTTCATCTTTCTGTCTCTGACATCATTATTTCTTATAATTGGCATGCAATCATATTTATACTTAATATCGTTGCCCTGATGGTTCTTTCTCAAAATCAGATTCTCTAAGTCTTTAGTCATAGTCAAGGCTATGGTTTTTCCCGTGGTCATGTATGGATGTGAGAGTTGGGACTGTGAAGAAAGCTGATCACCGAAGAATTGATGCTTTAGAACTGTGGTGCTGGAGAAGACTCTTGAGAGTCCCTTGTACTGCAAGGAGATCCAACCAGTCCATTATAAAGGAGATCAGTCCTGGGTGTTCATTGGAAGGACTGATGCTAAAGCTGAAACTCCAATACTTTGGCCACCTCATGCGACGAGTTGACTCACTGGAAAAGACTCTGATGCTGGGAGGGATTGGGGGCGGGAGGAGAAGGGGACGACAGAGAATAAGATGGCTGGATGGCATCACCGACTCGATGGACATGAGTATGAGTGAGCTCCGGGAGTTGGTGATGGACAGGGAGGCCTGGCGTGCTGTGATTCACGGGTCGCGGAGAGTCGGACACGACTGAGCGACTGAACTGAACTGAAGTCTTTAGTGATATATTTATTTGATACACAGTCAAATATTAAGATATCCCTTCCTTGCCAAGAAAGAAATTTATAAATAAATTGTTCCAAGTGGTCATTGGTTAAAATAAAGAGGTGATCCCAGTGATTTTTGACCCTGGCTGATTCTTTTTACAAAGGCAGGAAGGACCTGCAGAGGCCAGTCAAATCATGGTAAGCCAGTGAGACAAGACAAAATGTGTCTGAAGTCGCTTCTTTCTCTCAGCCTTCCTCCAATTGATCAGAGAGTGGTGCCCCACTGCTAGAAGGAGGATGCATGGACAGGGCACAGTGTCCAGTTTTAGAATTTCTACCTCTGCAATGCCACTTAGGAACAGCAGTAGGTATAACAACATCTCTGATCTCGCCCCAGCCCCAGACCTCTGTCAGTTTCTTAACACCTGTGTTCACCAAGTCACATCATGATCCTGGAGTTTCCTTCAGAAATATGATAAATTCCAGCCCAATCATATCACTGCTTTCAAGTCAGACAAAAACCTTTTGGGACTGTAGAGTCACAGTAAGAACAAAGCTGTACAGGCCAGGACACCCTGACACAGAGGAAGACGGCAGGAAGCAGTCCTCTGAAGTCACAGACCAAAGAGGGGACCTCGTCATTTCGAAAGAGAATTCATCTCTCGGAATAACACAGCTTCAGATTTAAATCAAATGAAAGAAATGATCTAAAAAGACTCCTTTCCTAAAATTGCTATGCAGCTTATTATATACAATTTATGCCATTCTCTATTCCTATATCATGTTCTTCACTTCTCCTAATAATACATGTATCATTTTCTCTTTAAAGAACACAAGCATGAATCACAGTGGCTTTTGTTGGATTAATTGATTTGTCTTCTTTTTTCCCCAGAAGTTTTGATACCAATCCTCAGTTTCTAGTCTGGCCAGCTGAGTGGAACGAGGTGGTCCACAAGCAGGGGATCCGAGTCCAGGGATGGCCTCTACATCAACTCTCCTGACTGGAGAGGACCCTGCACTGGGCATGAGGGTGCTCTGCATCTGATCACTAAGTCTACCCCTATGAGGAGCCCCAGTTAAGTCCTGAACTCACACAACCCCAAACAGACCAGAAACCCCAGAGCTATATCCAAATGCTATTCCAATCCTAGTGAGGTTTTAGGAAATCTCTGAGACCCCTGAAATAATGAACAGGTATAACAGAAGAAGGCAAATGGAAAAGGCGGTGCCAGAGAGTGAAATGGTTAGATAGCATCACCAACTCAATGGACATGAACTTGAGCCAACTCAGGGAGATACTGGAGGACAGGGAAGCCTGGCGTGCTGCAGTTCATGGGGTCAAAAAGGGTCGGACACAACTTAGCGACTGAAAAACGACAACCACAGAATAAGAAAATTAATTGCCATTTCATATCACAAATGTCTTAGCAGGAAGGTGACAGGTATGAACTACAAGCCCCTCTGATTTCCTTAGCGCCTGGGGAGGGGCTGAGTACACACAGCAGGCCTGGGACAAATTTTTGTAGCTAAAGAAAGAAAGAGCTAGACTGCGTGGAAAGAACCTGGAGACTGTGGAGCCACTTGGGAGTTAGGCAGTGAGCAGGAAAAGATGGAAGGGGGAGGCATGGGTCTGGGAGATGCTGGGCTGCCGGGGACCCGCTGAGCCAGAGAAGGCAGGGGTAAGATTCCACTTGCAGTGGCTAAGGAGAGCTTAGAAACAAGGAAAGCAATGTTCTGTAGGAAGTGGGGTGAACCACCCTAATGTAAGGCCCTCCTGTGCTCTGGTATGCTCAGTCACTCAATCGTGCTCGACTCCTTGTGACCCCATGGACTGTAGCCTGCCAGGCTCCTCTGTCCATGGAGATTCTCCAGGCAACAGTACTGGAGTGGGTTGCCATGCCCTCCTCCAGGGGATCTTCCCAACCCAGGGGTTGAACCCAGGTCTCCTTCATTGCAGGTGGATTCTTTACCATCTGAGCCACCAGAGAAGCCCAAGAATACTGGAGTGGGTAGCTTATTCCTTCTCCAAGGGGATCTTTCTGACCCAGGAATCGAACCGGGGTTTCCTGCATTGCAGGCAGATTCTCTATCAGCTGAGCTCTCTCCAAATTCTCCACACAATCCAGGTCACGCCTTGTAGGGGTGGGGAGTTGGGCGGTGGGGGTGGAATCTTCTAGAATCTGAAGAAGGGACCGCATTGCACATCAGAATCAACGTGATACAGAGCAGGGACCACAGGTGTGAGAGGGCAGCATGACCACAGACTGAACTCACTGTGGAAAGTAAACGTTTCCAACACGCTTTGAAGACAGAATCCTCAGGCATCGTTAGAAACCTTCAGAAGGGTCTGCTCTTCCACAGCAGGAACCGTGTCCTTTTTGGACCTAAAAAATCAGAGTCAACCCTGTTGCCGTCCCTGGTTGCACAGAAGTGCAGGCTGGGGATGTGCTTGTGCTTTTCTTTGGAGAAGGATCCAAAGCTTTTAAACCAGTTTTCAAAGCAGTCCATGTACAAAAAGAGGAACAGTTCCAAATAAGTTAAGAGTCACTGTTTTGGAGAGGTCAACTCTATAAATGATTTTTAAAAAAAAAATCTGAGTACACTTAACCAGGATGGAAAACACCGTAAAATCAAGTGGAAAGAGTCTGAAGGAGAAGCGAAGGACTCAAGTCCTCTTTCTGGCTCTGCCATTAGGTAGCTGGGCCCCAGCAGGCCCCCTCCCTCTCACCTGGTGAGAAAACCCAAATAATTATCCTCACTTTTACCTCACAGAGTTGTAATGAGGATCCAATAAAATGACAGATGTCTGTGCACTTTCTACAGTACACACAGCAACACAACATATTATTAGATCTAATCTGGCATTAGATTTGCTAACCAAATACCAGAATAGCAAGTTCAAAAATGACCTTAGTGAAAATATTTTTACAATTCAATCATGGACATTATCCCCCTCTTCTTGCCATAATAAATAAAGGCATTCGACTTTAAAGGATATTTTTATCATTCATCTGACTTTTGGAGTTTCACCGTGTTCTAGCCTCGCTGTACAAGTTCTGTTTGTGACTCTTCCTCCCTACTGCTTTGCCCCTCTGTGGGTGCACGCCGAATTTGTGCAATCACAAAGGAAGCTTCTCTGTTTTTTTCTATGCATGGCAATAAGCATGACATTTGATCTTACATAGGGATTAAGTCATTCATGAGTGGAGCCCAAAGGGAAGAAGGGCTCCAAAATAACAACCAGCCTTGCTGGTACTACAGCATTCAGAAATTCATAGTCATTTCTGCAACAGTTATAATTTGTAGTCTGTCTGGCACTGAGAAATCTAACTGCAGTCTCTGTGGTTTAAATAAAATGTATCTACAGTAACTTGGAGCCATGTTTTAAAATGTTCCATGTTATTTTAGTTCAAGGACAAGCTTTTAAAATGAAAAGAAAACTTTGGTTTTAATTATAGATTAAAAGTGAAAGGTTTTTTTTTTTTTTTTTAAGGAATGCTATGGAGTCCCAGTTTTGGAGAAAGCATTTGAAATTAGTTCTCCTAAGGTAACAATCTTTATTAATGTAGGAAGATCAAGAACTGAGAGCACACACTCACACACAAAGACAACATTTTTGTGGTTTTTAAACTATGATAGTCACAGTTCATCTACTCAGTATTATATTTTCCAGTGATTTCAGTTGTATTTTATGACCAGGATGCAATATTTTAACAGGCACTACTGCTGAAACAGCGACAGACCAAATACAAGGCAGTTGATAGTGTTGTCTAACTTTAAATCTAAGAAAACCCTCAGTTCAGTTCAGTCGCTCAGTCCTGTCCGACTCTTTGCGACCCCATGAATCACAGCACGCCAGGCCTCCCTGTCCATCACCAACTCCCAGAGTTCACTCAAACCCACGTCCATCGAGTCGGTGATGCTATCCAGCCATCTCATTCTCTGTCATCCCCTTCTCCTCCTGCCCCCAATCCCTCCCAACATCAGAGTCTTTCCAGTGAGTCAACTCGTCACATGAGGTGGCCAAAGTATTGGAGTTTCAGCTTTAGCATCAGTCCTTCCAATGAACACCCAGGATTGATCTCCTTTAGAATGGACTGGTTGGATCTCCTTGCAGTCCAAGGGACTCTCAGAGTCTTCTCCAACACCACAGTTCAAAAGCATCAATTCTTCGGCAATCAGCTTTCTTCACAGTCCAACTCTCACATCCATACATGACCACGGGAAAAACCATAGCCTTGACTAGACGGACCTCTGTTGGCAAAGTAATGTCTCTGCTTTTTAATATGCTATCTAGGTTGGTCATAACTTTCCTTCCAAGGAGTAAGCGTCTTTTAATTTCCTGGCTGCAATCAGCTTTCGCAGTGATTTTGGAGCCCCCCCCAAAATAAAGTCTGATACTGTTTCCATTGTTTCCCTAGTAGAACCTAAATTTATCAAGCACAGAAGTTGAGTTACATTGTTCATACAACAAAAGGATTCACTGACGGATTGTTTTAAAATACCAAGTGTCTGTGCTGGCCTTAAGATCTGATTTAATTTAAATCTAATATTTTTAGAATGTATCTATCTAAAAATTCAAGGCACAAGTTTATTATATTCTGTGGACTGATACAGAGTGGCCTAAAATAGAAGCTTTAAGTCAAGTGCACCAGCAGGAGCAGTAAGTAAAGGCATAGACCCCAGGTTCCGGTCAAGGGCTTCCCACCTCGTGCCCTCGGCTCTCTGGGGCCACTCAGGATGCTACAGAAAGGAATCTGATTGCAGACTGCTTATTTTCTCAACTGCTCCTTCCAAGATAACATCTCCCTCTACCTCATCAACCTTGTTCTGTGATTGTTTTTCGACTCCGTAGCTTCAGGCATGGTGTTTCCAGGAGTCGTGTAATGATGTGAGAGTTGGACCATAAAGAAGGCTGAGTGCCAAAGAACTGATGCTTTCCAAACTGTGATCTTGGAAAAGACTCCTGAGAGTCCCTTGGACTGCAAGGAGATCCAACCAGTCCATCCTAAATGGAACCAACCTTGAATATTCATTGGAAGGACTGATGCTGAAGCTAAAGCTCCAATACTTTGGCCACCTGATTCTAAGAGCTGACTCATGGGAAAAGACCCCGATGCTGGGAAGATTGAGGGCAAGAGGAGAAGGGAGCAACAGAGGATGAGATGGTTGGACGTCATCACCGACTCAAAGGACATGAGTTTGAGCAAGCTATGGGAGATGGTGAAGGACAGGGAAGCCTGGCGTGGGGTCGCAAAGAGTCAGACATGACTTAATGACTTAACAACAGCAAGTTTTGTGTTCTCTCATCCTCAAAATAAGGATTGTTAACACATGTATCATAGAATCACTGCAGGGACTAAAGTAACACATGCAGGTGGAACACAATTCAGGGACAGAGTGAGTGCTCAGGAAACTGCAGCTATTGTCAGTAAGTGCAGACCACGCGGAACTCTCTAGCCATCAGTCTGAGACACAGCCTGTCAGTTGCCTGATGCCTGCCTGCATGTTATAGGTAAGAGGTATGTACCCTTCAGGAAGCAAGATTAACCGAAGGTATAAAGAGAATACATATGTGTGTTTCTTTGTGCTTATATGTAAATAATTATGTAAATTTTAACTAATTTACTTAGACAAGATTTTATTACTCAGTTTACAGATTATCCATACCCAAAGCATTTACAGCAGTATCTTTCTTGTACTTTATAATTAACGGATCACACTAATGATGATGCTTGCTGTTTAAACATTTGAGGTTGAAGAGGCAAAACCTCATCCAAATCCCCCCACTATGTGATCTCTGCTGGGATATGCAGAATTCTGCCCCCCATAACTTTCCCCTATAGTGTCACATCTGTGAATGTGCTATGTTATTTATTAAAAATGACTTTGCAGATGGAACTAAGATTACCCATCAGCTGACCTTAAATGAAGGGTGGGCTCAATGTAATCACATGAGCCCCTTAAACACAGAGCTTTTTCCTGGTTGGGGCCACAGAGGGGAGGCAGAGCAATTCAAGCTTTTGGAGGATTGGACTTACTGTTGCTGGTATGAAAATACAGGGACCAGAGAGAAGGAACGGTGCAGCTTCTAGAGGCTGACACGTGAGTGGGCAGGACCTCAGTCCTACAGCCATAAGGAAATGAATTCTGCCAGCTGCCTAAATAAGCTTGTGAGTAGGTTCTTCCCCAGAGCCACCAGGTAAGAACCCAGTATGACCAAAACCTTGATGTCAGCCTAGTGAGACTCTGAGCAGAGTATTCAGCCATGCTGCGCCAGACTGTCCACTGAGATAATATATAATAATATTTATTATGTAATACATTTATAATAATATTTAAGTTGCTAAGTTTGTTAAGCAGCAATAGAAAACCAAAATATAAGCATATGATTTACAACCACAGTCATCACCTTTGAACCTGTGATGGTTCTTTAATTAAAAAACAGCACACTCCATCACTAACCATGACACAGAAGCTGCCATTTCTGCCAATGGATGTGCTGTGATCTCAAGCTAGTCTTCTGACATTTCTCTGTCTTAGTTTCAGGGGCCTCACTTAACACTTTCTGAAAATAATTGCTTGGATCTGTACCTGCTCATGTAGCATCTCTAGCAGAGGGTGTGCAAGGTCATTGAAGAGAAAACCCTTCAAATACCTATATTCCAGGAAAAACCTTGAGAAAGGGACATGATGTCCCTTGGATATTTCCTGTTTATGCTGCTGCCCAACGGCAAGATCGACCGGTGATACCATGTGGTACTCTCGACCTCATCCTCACTGGGAGGATTCTAGTGCTTCTGTGGAGGTGCCAAAGCATCAGTACATCATTCAGGGGAAGAACTCCTCTTCCCCCAGGAAAACAGACACCAAACAGATCATGAGCAAGGGACTCTGGGGACGTCAGACATTCCAGCAAGAAAGGGTGCTGCTCTCGGAATGATATTGGGAACAGCGGCCCATTTTGAACTCATTAGTGTTTACAGCACAGTATCCACATGCTGACAGCTGCACAATCAAGCATATCCCTAAGGGAAGAAAGAAACCTCATAGAAAAGTATTCTGTGGTCAGTCTACCGCTGCCCAGAGACAGAAATATGGTGAAATATCCATCAACTGAGACACAGTTGAACAAACCAGGAAAGAATCTGGACAGCAGAGCCCTGAACAAAGACAAGGGACTTCACTGTTAAAACAGAGACAAAAAAAGAGACGGAAGTGGGGAGACAGGGAGAATGGTAGGAGGAAGGAAGGAAAGAGGGAAGCACAAATAAGAGGAAAAAAAGAAAAGAAGAAAGGAAAGAAAGATATTAGAGAGAAAAAAGAAGGAAGAAGGAAAGAAAGATATTAGAAGAAAGACAAGCTATTTAGACATTATCCAAATAACTTGAATATTTAAATTTCAATATGTATACTTTATTAACATATCTTTAGGGGCTTCCCTCTGAGGAGGCAATGGCAAGACACTCCAATACTCTTGCCTGGAAAATCCCGTGGATGGAGGAGCCTGGTAGGCTGTAGTCCGTGGGGTCGCTAAGGGTGGGACACAACTGAGCGACTTGACTTTCACACATTGGAGAAGGAAATGGCAACCCACTCCAGTGTTCTTGCCTGGAGAATCCCAGGGACGGGGGAGCCTGGTGGGCTTCCGTCTATGGGATTACACAGAGTTGGACATGACTGAAGTGACTTAGCAGCAGCAGGGGCTTCCCTTGTTGTTGGTATAAAATCTGCCTGCAATATAGGAGACCTGAGTTCAGTTCCTGGGTCAGGAAGATCCCCTGGAGAAGGAAATGTCAACTCACTCCAGTATTCTTGCCTGGAGAATCCCATAGACAAAGAAGCCTGGCAGGCTATAGTCCATGGGGTCACAAGAGTCAGACATGACTTAGCGACTAAACCTCCTCCAATATATTTCTGAAACATAATAACCTTTTCCTTCCCATATCATTACTTTATTTTGATAAATAATTTTAATTAAATACATTTGTACTACTAGCTAAAAATCATTAAAGTAATCCAAGTATGAGAGGGGAAAAATAATATAAAGCAAATTTAATGCTCCATTGATACTTTTGCTAGAAGGAAAGATTGGCAAAAATGAATGGAATTCTTAGCTTCCTGTTTTTACTTAAAAATTCCCAACAGTACTCGCTCAAACAAAGAACTTAAGTTTTCCACTGGAAGGACAAAAAGAAAAGTTAGTTCTAGCATGTTCTGCCACATGCTTCACTTCAGAGACTTCAGAGTAAAATAGTATCGATTTGGATTCTAATCGGCATTTCAAAAGTGCAGTATTTATTAGGTGCATGACTGTCAAGTACCACTATATCACAGTGTTATAATTAGAGGCCTTACTACATTGTATTAAGTGCTTTATTTCAAACACTATAGTTGATGGAAAGTCTTACCCATCATAACATGTCATGTTTTTGTACATGAAATCCATCAGGAATTTTCCAGGAGTTCCCACATTCCTCTCTGCACACAATTTCCTTTGATTTTCAGAACTGATGCCTAATTCTGAATGTACGCAAATTCCCAGTAAAACAGAAACAAAGGAAACATCTCTTATGACAAAATCATTTACTGGAAGTCTGTACTACAGAGTTCCCTTTAAGATGGTATACTGACTAAGCTTGATTTACTTCTCTCTCAAAACCCATTAAAATCACAGACTGTAAATTTAAAACCAAATGAATGCCTAGCAGTCCTCAAAAACAATAAAAGGTACCATCGCCAAATCAGAAGAGTTGAGAAATTCATGGAAGATGAAATGCAGGTGGCATCTAGTGGGTGGGGAAATTCAAACAGAACCACAACTCAAACCATGTGGAGGGCAAGATCGTGGTTGAGCATGAGCTGCTGCTTCCAGCAGGGCAGAGAAGATATTCCAAGTCACAGAGTAAGCAGGTCAGAACTCCTGAGGGTTACCAGTCAAAGGACCAAAGGACAGTTAAGGGAAGAGCTAGGCCATGCTGCCTTCCTGAGTCTGGGGGTGGGGGGTCTCTGGTTCATCCAGCCCAGGACACAGCTTCTGCAAATGTTCTTTGTACAAGGTAATTGTTTAATCACTCAGTCGTGTCGATTCTTTCACGACCCCATGGCCTATAGCCCTCCAGGTTCCTCTGTCCGTGGGATTTCCCAGGCAAGAATACTGGAGTGCGTTGCCATTTTCTTCTCCAGGGGATCTTCCTGACCTAGGGATCGAACCCATGTTTCCTGTGTCTGCTGCATTGCAAGCAGATTCTTTACCTACTGAGGCATCAGGGAAGTCCTTACACAAAGTAGGAAACCTCTGTCAAGAGGGTGCCTGGCATGAAAGCCATAGAGACATGCAGAGCAGAGATCTCGGCAACTTCTGATCAATGTGGGATCATGGCTGCTGGGAAGGAGAAATAAGAAGAAAAGGTGTTCTTGGAAAACAAAAATGAGATATTACAATGAGAACTGCAATAGGCTGATTAATAGAATGGAAGTGGCAAAGTTGAAGGTTATGTGGGTGACGGGGAAAAAAAAGTTGAGGAAACTGTTCATAAAATAAAGAAGAAAGATGAAAAACGTGAGAGGAAAAGGAGAGGACTAGGAACACCAGGCCAAGATCATTTCACGGGTGAATTCCTTCAAACCTTCAAGGTACCAGAAAGAGCTAATCCATGCTTCATTTTAACTTTTCTGATGTAGAAAAAGATGAAATACTTTCCAGCTCATTCCATAAGATCAGTGTGACTCTAACCTCAGAACTGTTCAAGGAGAGCATTAGAAAAAGAGAAAAATCACAGACAAACCTCACTTGAGAATTTTGATATAAAATTACTAAATAAAATGCTAATAAACTAAATCCAGAAATCTCTTTAAAAGAACAATATATCTTGATGGAACAGAACTTTTCCTAAGAATTCAAGGCCAGTTGAACACTAAGAAATTTAAATAGATTAAAAGAGGACAACTAGATGATGCTCTTAAAAAAATGTGGAAAAGCATTTGATAAAGGAGCAACCTGTTTAGTCATATGTGTGTTTTGGGCAGGGGATTCCTTATCAAATAATCTAGGAATGGAAAGAGAATCCCTTAACATGGAAAAATGATCATATCAGAAGCTTGCTGTGAAAATTATACTTAAAGGTAAAATATAAGGAAAATTCCCTTTAGTGTCTGTCGTCACTGCTATTACTCAACACTGTTTTAGAAAACTTGGTCAGTGTGCTGCAACGCCTGGAGGATGGAAGAAAGGGAAAGAGGGGAGGAAATAAATACCTGAAACGGTTACTCTCTGAAGGTTATATATGTTTGTGTGTCTTGACAATTCAACTGGATATAAGAAAAATATACAAAATCCAACAGATTTCTAGGATATCTAGTGATGACTATTATAAAATGTAATAGACAAGTCATTCACAATAGAAACAATAAGAGCAACAAAAGATCCTATAATTAACTTAATGAGAAATAGGCAGACCCTATGTAAAGGAAAACTACAAAAACGTGTTGAGCATCATGAAAGACGCTCATAATAAATAGAGAAATAAACCATATGACTGAGTGGGAAGACCTGACATAATAAAGATATTAAATTCTGTGCTATCCTAATTTCCAATGGGATTTTTTTAAATAGAACTTGTCAAACTTCTTCCAAAGTCCAACTAGAAAAGTACATTCAATAGGCTAGATGAGAATACTTTGAAAAGAGTGAACATAAAGTAGACACAGCCTGCCAGACATCAACATGGACAACAAAGCCACAGTCATGAGAGCAGTGTGCTACTGACAGAGGAGCAGCTTTTAGGTTTGACGGTATGCAGTACAGTCTAGAAACAGACACACATAAGGGAAGCACTGCAAATCAGTAAGGAGCAGTGGATGCACTCAGGATGTCATGCCAGGACAACTGGCTATCAATGTGGGAAAAAAATCAGATCTTTAGCTCATACCATTTATATAAACTCTTTAGGTAGATTATGAACATAAATGTGAAAGTGTTAGTCGCTCAGTCCTGACTCTTTGCAACTCCATGGTCTGTAGCCCACCAGGCTCCTCTGTCCAAGAAATTATCCAGGCAAGAATATTGGAGTGGGTTGCCATTCCCCGCTCCAGGGGATCTTCGAACCCTGGTCTCCTGCATTGCAGGCAGATTCTTTACCAACTGAGTCCCCAGGGAAGCCTGATTATGAGCATATAAATGTACAAATAAAATAATACAAGCAGTAGAAGTAACTGTGGAGGCAAACTTTTATAAAATTAGGAGAGTCTTCCTAAAACGACACAGATAGAACCCCTGCAGATTTAACAGGGGTCCCTCGCCACCTCCCGGCCTAGCACCCGGGCAGATGGTCTACTTGCCATCAATGTGCCAACCTCTGCTGGGCTCCCTCATACTCCTGGGAGATGTTCCCCCTGTTGTTCAGAGCCTAGGTTCTGTTTCTAACAGAGATAATACGATCTGTATTTAACTATGACTTTCAGTAAACTGTGGGCTCCTTCTCTCCCTAAAAATGTCACAGGATCTCAGATGATCAAGGGTAATAAGGTAATTCCCTGGTGAAGGAAATGGCAACCCACTCCAATATTCTTGCCTGGGAAATCCCATGGACAGAGGAGCCTGGCAGGCTACCACCCATGGAGCTGCAAAGAGGCAGACACGACTGAGAGACTAAACAAAAGCAAAAAGGTACTTATGGATTATCTTGTCACAAGCCCTCATTTTACGGCTAAAGGAACCAAGGCCCTTGGAGCATATTATCAATTACTAGCAGTTCTGGGTGAATATGGAGAGCCTGATGTCTAAGGTGATGCCATAACTTCCTGTGGCTAAATCTACAAGTGAGTGATTTCAGGTCGGGTAAGAAGGGAGGCTGGAGAGAAATCTGGGACATAGTAAAGTCATTTTCCAAACCACAGATGAAACAGCAGATATTTAACTATAGTAAAATATACATTGAACTGGTCATGCTTCCACTGGGCGTCGACCCAGAGCTTTATACTATCATTTTAATTAAAGCACCAGAGAGAGTGAGGTCAAACACAGATCATTTACCTTTCCGCTTCTTCTCTGAGTTTCCTATTAGCATTTCACCGAGTGTGTGTAGGGGGGTGGGGATTAGGAATGGTATTTGGGGGTTGGTAATATGTCATGAAATCATAAAGTTGAGCTTTTTTTATATTTTCCTAATGAGAGAAAAGTTACTCTAACTATAAACTACAAGTTTTACTGCTTCAATCATAGTAACCATGAAATAGAACTCAAACACTTTTCAAGATAGTTGAGAATGACTATTCCAGATGATTTACATTTATACTTTTTAAAGCACGCTTTAAGAAAAAAATATAAATTAAAAAAAAAAAAAAAACTCCTGGAAGAAAAAAGTACTCAGGTTAGATAAACCGGAGGTCCCACGGGTCATGAGTAAATCTGAATTGGTGCCATAATTTCTGAAAAGGTCTAAAGTAAAGGAACCCAGGAGACACAGTAAAAACCACAACAAAACCAATTGCACTACTGACAAAGTTGTGAAAAAACTCCTTGATCCAGCTGGAGAGATTTAGCAGTCCCAGAGAGGAGAAGAGGAAGAAAAAATACAGCGAGACGAAATGCAACCAAGATGATTAAGGAAGATGCAAAACAATGATAACATTCGGCCTCGGCTGCAAACCAGGGAAGGCTGTGGTTCTCAATCAGCCATTTAGCTCTGTGCTGGGCGAAGACATCACAGCAAAGGCACTTGGCACCAAGCAACTTCTGGTTGGGAGTTTACGTTTAGAAATGTAAGACCCAATAACATCTAAGGAATTCTTGTTCTTGCCAGACAGCCACCCTCTTGCCCCAAAGCCATGTGACAAATGATCCCGAATACCACTCTGCCTTTTACGCATCTGCTGTCTAAATCAGTGCAGAAACTGGAAGCAGCGACTCTGAATTTTGGCCTCAGCAAAAGGGTACATTTTAGTGTCATAATGACAGTCTTGGCAGAACAGGGTCTTCTTACTTGCAGTGTCTCTGCCGTGCTGAGAGCTCTGTCCACCGTAACCTGCATCTGGCTCAAGCAAGGGACCATCAGTTCTCAATTTCAAATGCAGGGGCGATGGTGTGGAAGCTTGAGAGCAACTGTTTCTTGGAAATTCCACTTTATGAATGGTTGTCTCCAACTTTCAGCACTTTAAAAAGGTTTCCTTTTCATCTGCATGGTTTTTCCATTTTAATTTTATCTCACCAAATGAGTCCTCTCAACATCACTGTTTTAAAATATGTTATTCTCTTCATTTAAATGAAGCTCAATCAAAGGCAGACCTACTTTATATAATGCTGCCCAAAAAGGAACACAGTCTTTCTGTCAAAGAAAAGACTGTTTATCGTGGTCCCTCTATCCAAGCACTGAGTCAGTGGGCAAGAGGCTGCTCTAACCCCATTACAGCCCAGGGGTTGTGGAAGACGCCACACAAACGCACAGTGCCATCCAGCCACACAGCAAGGTGCTGCCCAAACCTGGGGCCTGGGCAATTCAGCTTTTCCCACACTCACATAGAGGAGGGTCTGATCTGAGGGAAAGCTGCAGGTGAACCTGGCCCCGAAGCACCTTAGTGTTATCTTTGCACTTCAGCGTCCTACTGGCCTGAGGGAAAAAAGACTCAACATTGTGAGAAGCCAATGAGTGATGTCGCTGCTAAGCTGAGTCCAATCTAACTTCCCCAAACCACTCTCCAATTGGACTGTTGGTATCACTCCCATGTTTTTCAGACCACTCTCAGATAATGAGGCGAGGTCTTCAGGGTAGACCCATGGCAGAGGGAGGGATACCACTGGTCATTTTCAAAAGCCTCTTTGTTTTCCGAACTGTGTTTAATTCTCTACTACAACTGCTACACACAGACACACACACATACACACCAAGAGACTTCTGCCCCACAGCAGGGACCACTAGAGATCTTCTACAAACCATTTATCTTCTCAGAGCAACATAGCATAAACCCTAGGTACCAGATGTCTGTTACAGTCTACCATCTACCAACATGTGTGAAGACCTTTCAAGTGCAGCCATTAAAACAGACAAGTTTCTGCTTGAAGCCCGTGTGCCTAGAGCCTGTGCTTCAGAAGAAAACCCACTGCAATGAAAAGCCTGTGCACTGCAACGAAGAACAGCCCCCTCTTGCCACAATTCGAGAAAGCCCTCACAGTAACAAAGACCCAATATAGCCAAAAGTAAATAAATAAATTTAAAAAAAAGAATCAGGGAAAGGAAGGTAGCAATAAGAGACCTAAGCTACCAAAAAAGATGAGTTTTTTAAAAATGCACAACCGTCTATCCTAAATTCTGAAAAGTTCAACACGAACAACACGATTTTAAAAATAAAATTCAATTAATTGAAATTGCCAAAAGCCATAGACTTAGGGCACCAATGATCAGGATCATGTTTCCAAGCAACACAACCACCTGCATACAAAACCTCAACCATTTCAGTGCTCAACGTAGAACCCAAAGCAATGTCCTAATCTGCAAATTAAGGGATTAAACTGGAAGACCCTTTAAAGTTCACTGCTGAATTTATAAAAATCCTTGACCATTTTCCTCTTTAGTAAGACAAAAATAAGACAAATTGGGTAACGAAAAAAGGAAAGGTTCATTACACAGCTGCCATCCTTCATTTAAACTGAAAACCATGAACAATTCAAATGTGAAAAAAATTGAACAAAGTGAACAAAATTATTATTACTTTTCTTCTTCAAAAACCACAATTATAGATGCTATAATGTCTAATAGAAAACAAGAACAAAATTTAAAAGTACCCCAATTCTGGGCTAGAAGAAAACACGTATTTATTCTGAGTAAAAATTCTGTTACATCAACAAGACAAATTTTGACATAGAAAAATACCTGTTTAATTTTAGAAACAAAGTCGGGAGGCAGAAGGGAAAAACTAACTGTGACTCACCAAAAAAGAAAGAAAGAAAAAAAAAAAGAAACCACTTCCATGTTCATTAAACAGAATGTCTTGTTATTTTCACAGACAGTAAAAACTTTTTGACATCCTTCTCAGTCCCAGGCTGGAGAGGTGTCAACGGATCTTATTTGGTCTTGTCAGTGTGTAAAGAGTTTACAAACCTGACTAAATTTAGAATTAGCAGGAGTTAGGCACTTATATTCCTTATACACAGAAGAAGGGGGAAAAAGGTCCTTTTATGCCAGCTTTGAGTTTGGCTTGACTTTTTATGACTTATTTAGAAGCCCTAGGGAATGAAAAGAGTCTCTTAATGGAAACACTGACACAATCTTAAATGCAGTGACATGAACCAGCACTTCTATGAAACTACACCAGGTGTGACTGACCCCTGCAGCAAGTCTGAAACGCACAGTGTCAGAAAATCAATTACCCTAGATGGAATGCCAGGAGACAGTCCTGCCAAAGTACATGGGATACCCCCACAGAATCAAAAGGTAACGTTGATAAACTTGTTTTTAACAGGAAAATAGGTAAAAATGTGTGCGATCTATATTCTTGCATGTGGAGGATGGAGAAAAGGTAAAATTTCTGCATAGACTTTCTCCAATTCCACCGTAGGATTAAAAACAGTCATTCTTAAAAAGCCAAAGAAGTCATGTCAACCCTGACAGTGAATGGGACAGAAGAGTTTAAATCACTGGATCTAAACCTGCACTGTGTTTCTTAAATCTCACCCACAACGTGATGACCTAGATAAGTAGACAATAGATATCATTACTTAATGAAGTCAAATCCATAAAAGTTCCTTTTCTATTTGCCTGTCTGCTACACTTTTTTATTCTTCAGCGGATTTTTTTAAACTGCTAAACTTTTCCATTTATCATCCTTATATTTTCCTGAAAGTCACTCTTTTAACTTGAAAATTGGTTTTGTTTCATTTTATACTTTCTAAGTTTTTATTTCAACTCTCTTAAACATCTCGTAGTTCTAAGTTTCATTCTGTTTAGTTTTTTCTATCAGTTTTAACTTTCTCTGCATTTGCCTTTTTTTTTTTTTAAACCCATTTAAACGTATTTGGGACCATTTTCTTTCCCTGGTCCTGTTCACAGACACAGATCGACATGTACATATGTACATTACAATGTCTTTGGTGATTTAAGAGGCAGACAGACGAAATCATGAAAACACTAACTCATTCACTTAAGAAAAGAGTTCTGGAGCAAATACGTGAGACACACTGTATTAAGTGCTAGGGGAACAATAAAAAGGAATAAAATACTATTTCAGGGCGTTCGAGGGCTTTTAATACACACAAATCGGTGAGTATCAGCACATAAGGAGAGAGCCCATACAGCTGCACTCCAGGAAGCCGTCTCTCTACAGTCATACAAATTTGAAAACAATGCTGCCATCATTCTAAGGCTCCACTTGCAGAAAACAATATAAAAGGACAAAAAAAATAGTCAGGATCCAACACAGCCCTAAAAAAGGTGTACATTTTCTAAATGAAGCTGCCATGTATTTTTGTTTGTAAACCAGGTTGTTGAACGGGGTTGCTAAGTCTTAACATCTGCATATAGACTTTTTCAGGCTCTCACATGATACTGTGAAATGAAAATATCTCCTGTCATATCAATAAATGAGAAATGTCACAGACATCATTAATTTCTGGCCTTCAAATGTGAATGAGAGCTCCCAAAACTGCGATTCAGCAGATGCTGCCACCCACCACGGTGATTGCTGAGGGGCTGGGGAAATGCAAGAAGCAAGGTGAACAAGGAAACAGGATTGATCCAGATACATGAGGTGCATATATGAAAGGAATGAATTCAGTGAGCCCAGAGGCTTGCATCTTCGCATACATAGAAGGCTATCCGTAACTTGATACCTGATTTTTGATGTTCAGATGGCCTGTTCCCTTTGTTGCAAACTTGTATTCTGACGTCCCCTCCTGCCTCCTTGGTGCAGTTTTCTCAGAGCTACTGAAATGGGCTCCAGTCCTAAACATTCCCATCAAATAAAACAACTCTCTACATTCAGGTTGTGACTATGTATTTTTTTAGTCGACAATACCAAATAACAAACAAAGAAAAGTGAATGAAAAACTAACCCCTGAAGGAGCTTATGCCTAACTGCTTATGCCAAAGCTTGTTCTCTTTTCTTATTTTTGTCTGCCATGAATCTCTCAGCCTTTTAATATTACGTGGAACATTTAAGCAGCTTCATTTAAATTTTTCAAGAAGAAAATTTACTTTCAAAAGTCAAGTTAATGTGCTACTTCAGAAATAATCCAAGTGAATGTGTTTTGCCATTATCATCACTGATAAATATTTAAATATCTACAGTGTTCATAATATCATGCTTGCTGCTGCTGCTAAGTCACTTCAGTCGTGTCCGACTCTGTGTGACCCCATAGACGGAAGCCCACCAGGTTCCCCTGTCCCTGGGATTCTCCAGGCAAGAACACTGGAGTGGGTTGCCATTTCCTTCTCCAATGTGTGAAAGTGGAAAGTGAAAAGTGAAAGTGAAGTCGCTCAGTCGTGTCTGACCCTTAGCGACCCCACAGACTGCAGCCTACCAGGCTCCTCCATCCAAGGGATTTTCTAGGCAAGAGTACTGGAGTGGCTAAATTTTTATAATTCTATCCCAAGCCTCCCCAAAGGTCAGAATTTCTATAAGTCTCATTTCAAAGGTTACTGCTCTGGAATAAGTAATTAGGAAAGACCCCTTTTTAAAAAGGTTATCAGAAAGACAGTGTTCTTTATTCAAAGGTGTCAGGAGCAAGTTTAGTCTGGAAGCATATAAAAAGCAACAGGAGGAGGAGTTTAGGGAAGACGTGGGGATGCTGAGACACAACCCACAGGCTGTGTTTCATCCTGTATGTCCAGAGGAACAGAAAATTCTATCTTTTTAAAAATCAGTCCTGAAATTTCTATCTGGAAATTTCACTTCGGTGGAAAACCTCATTTCCAGATGGTATCTGATAGGTGAGGTATTATTGTAGTAAAAGACACAAGACAGAAAAAAAAAAAAATTGGATAACCTTTAAGTATCCTTTAAATGTCACTAACTGGGCTGGTGACAGAGGGTTTTATTATTCTCTGCTGGAGCACATCAACAGTCATTTGCATGCCAGGAAAAGAATGTCTGGAATCATCCAACAGGGCTGAGCTTAATCTTTCACTAAAAACAAGGAAGTGACAAGCATAAAAAGGGAAATAAAAGAAGATGAAAGTATCCAAAGTCGACTTACTGGTCAACAAAATTCCAGAGAGAAACTAGCATGGACACAGAAACCCACACCATCCGTAAGAGTAACGCCTTCTCTCAGCTACCATGAGGCTTTCTTTAAGCTACCCCCCCAAACACCTGAAATTGATGAAACAAATCAAGAGTCGTCATTCAGTGTTCAAAAAGATGTGGCAAGGCAGTTCTTTAAATCTTTCCCTCTGCTTCATTTAAGCTATGATTTTTTTCGACAAGCAGCCCAGCATAAAACCCAGGGCTCTCGTGAGCCTGGAGTGTTTTTGATATGTGATGTGAATGCCTGAAGGACACCTCGTACCGTGTCCCAGAAGTGCACTGTGAAGTCAGTGGTTGAGAACAGAGACTGCCATTTCTCCAAAGAAACTATGCTATATAGATTACAGTTAAATCCCAGGTTAATCCAATGGTTTATTCAACTCATGAGCATCCCTATGTTTTACTACAGAAAATACCAGCTTAATTTCTAAAGTACACGAGTGTGCAGAAGAGAGCGAAAAAAGAACATCTCCACCACCACACCCACTCCCCACCTCCTGGGGCCATCGTTAGCCAAGAACAAAATTTGGAAATGGCATTTAGCCTTGTGTCCTCCCAGATTTACTTTCTGCTGCTTCGTTTGTCTTTCCCCAGTAACCAAAATCCCTAGTTCCCTCATTTTGCAGGCCATTCAAATGGACATTTCCCAAAGAGTCTGGTTTACGGAATAAATGATTTCTTTCTTCTTTCCATCAAAATCTCCATTGCTTCAGGGATATTCACCTTCATCAAATTGAGGGAAAGCTAATCTGGTTAATTCACACTAATATAGAAAAGAGTTCTATCCACCAGTATGTTTTTGCTATCCAGATGTGTATAATTAAGAGGGATTTCAGGCAGTTTAATAAGACGAAGTGAAAACATTCAGGCTTTAGGAAGCAGAGTAAATTTATGAATTATATACTGGGGAGGCAGTGGGGCTCAGAGGGTAACTATTAGCATGTACTAGCCATTTATAAGCTGATCACTTGTGAGCTGCGAAAAGAAACAGCAGGATAGGAACTTGTCTGCATGCCAGCAACATAGCAGGGAGGTTCACACATTTTATTTCAAGACTTGCCTGTCCTTCCCCTTATCAAATAGACTTCTTAGAAGTGACTCCTCTCTTCTTCACTGAAGAAGGAGATTTAACAGGCTTGGTTTGGAGGGTAAATTAAACTCGAATCCAAGTTAGGAAAGGCTCTATGGAGGACACCCTCTGGAAGAAGCTACAGATGTTCACAGATAGTCCCATTTGGAGAAGCTCAACTACTGAGTCAAGAGGAATGGAGGTGGGCATGAAGCTACAGCCCTTATCCTGATGTCTCGGAGAGCAGACCCATCCAAGGACTAGAGACCTGGAGGGCAGTTTACAATGGGAAGTTACTCCATCCAATATCTGAAAATTACCATTGGAATGGCAACCCACTCCAGTATCCTTGCCTGGAGAATTCCATGGACAGAGAAGCCTGGTTACAGTCCATGGGGCTACAAAGAATTGGACACGACTGAACGACTAACACTTAACATGATGAAGAGGACTGTAATTTTAATTTAGATGAATTCATTGAACAGATGAGACCGAGTGACTTATTTTCTTACATATTACTTAATTCTATTTAGAAGGAATAACCTTAATAATTCTGATCAATTCTTATGATTGCTGCTGTCAGAATACTTGTGTGTGTGTGTGAGAGAGAGAGAGCACTCAGTCATGTCTGACTCTTTGCGACCCCATGAACTGTATAGCCCACCAGGTTCCTCTGTCCACAGAATTTTCCAGGCAAGAATACTGGAGTGGGTTGCCACTTCTTTCTCCAGGGGTCGTTTCCAACCCAGGGATCGAACCCGCATGTCTTTTGTCTTCTGCACTGGCAGGCAGGTTCTTTACCAGCAGAGCCACCAGGGAAGCCATCAGAATACTTATTAATAGCCTGCTATGCCCTTTAAATTTAAAAATATCTTTTCTTCCTACATGATGTGGGAGATTGCAGATTACAGAAAAATATTTAATATCTACATAAAATTAAAAAAAAAAGTTTGTATCTATTTGGATGGTGTCTAGTAATATCTTCAATTAGGATTACTGCTTTATGATCTCCCAGACTTCTCCCTCCTAGAATTTAACAAGGGAAATAAAATTCAGTGATTACCCTTCCAAAAACCAACTCTTTCTTTCACTTGGCTTTTTACCTCCGTATATTTAATGAAATGCATCATGAGATTGCAGCTGTCTTACAAAAATGGGTGGAAGAAATGGATACAATTTCTAAGCACAGATAAACCAATAAATTGTATTTAAAGGTGATCTCTTCTGAATAGGTCATCTACTCCTATAGAACTAGGGTGGGAGAAAGGGTGTTTAATAGCAGTCTTAGAAGTTTGCTGTTTAGGTGAGGAAAAAAGATATAATCAGAAAGAACTGAAGAAATTCAGAAAAGCCTGTGTGCCAGGGAAAACCAAAGCAGTTTCTCAGAAAGTGTTTATTGAAATTCCCTGTTCTACTACTCATGCATGACTGCTAACCCAGCTACAACTGCAGCAACATTGTCAGTTTTCACAGAACACAGTCATTTGGTGTTTTGGTCTGAAATTTAGTAGACCAGTCTTAGACCAACCACTCTTGCTTCATTTTCCGTCCACAAACTACAATTTTATTCTGTTCTTTTAAAGCTTATACACATGCACGAGAAACCAGAGCTTACGTGTCTAGGCTGTGATCTCATTGCTTGCATAACTAAAAGATAGGTTTTTATTTAAAAATAGAATTTGGCAAATGAATAGTCCATAACCCGAACCAAGTGCATCTGGAATGCTTTAATAAAAATAAATGGCCAGGCTATTTCACTTTGAAAAGCATTGACTGTACAGGATGTTAGTCCCTCTCTGATTTTATATTTTGTCACCTTTGAAGAGAGCTTGCATTTTCAGAAGACCCACACACGCTGGGGAAACTTCACAGGCACATGACCTTGTTTTTACTGGGCAACATAAATTTATGAGAAATAGAAAAAAAAATTTTTAAAGAACAGATCTCAATTACCCCACCTCATTCAACTGTAATTTTTATTGTTTTTATCTTTCTTGTCTTGTCCATACACACTTGTCATATTCAGGGCATCCTCAATTAAAAATTTTCCACTTAAAATTAGATGATTATCAATATTTCCCATGTTGTTTCATAGTCAGGATCAGTACCACGATAAAAATTTTGACTTTATGCTGTCTTAATCTGGTTTGAGGTCAGGAAAACACTCACATTTTAAAAAATTGAGATACTTCCCAAGTTTTTATATGTTCCAGAAACATATATAAAGCATAGGAATTATTTCTTTAAAGTTTGAAAAAGAAATCCAATGGCTTTATCAAGCATTTGGGAACTGAGTTTACTAAAAACCTTAATTTTTCCTGTATTAGCAGTCATTTATAACTTTTCTTATTATCAATTAACAATTCATGTGGATAATAGCAATTCACTTTATCCATACATTTGCATACGGTGTATTGTCAAATGATGGTGTATAGTACTTTATAATAATTTTTTAAATATTATTTTAATCAAAAATATGTTGATTACTATATCCTCTTTCTCACTTCCAACTTTAATTTGAATTAATTTTTGCTTATTTTACTACTGACGTCAAGGAGCCAACTCCTGATTTATTTGTCTGTTTTTCAGTCTTTACTTTACCATTTTTTGTTTTCTGTTTATTCCTTTTTCAATTATCTGTACTTAAATGACTTGATTTTTTTTTTCCTTTATCTGAAAATAAACATTCTGAATTACAAGTTCTGGTCTGGCCACATCAGTTAGGTATTAACAGATAGTTTGAACATTTTTGGTTTTGGCTAAATTATCTTTTATTGTATGTTTTACTTCTTTCTAGACACAATTATTACTTATAAGCCTATGTATTTCTGAGTGTCTGGAGATGTTTTCATTGTTGGAGTTGGAGATACAAACAGAAAATGAGATTAAGTCACTAACAATGTATTGTGACATCTTCTGAATCCTCATAGATAGTGTATCTTGTACATATTTGTAGACACTTGAAAATCAGATTTATGATGAAATAACCTTAAGGATATATTCAGCTGACCAACTTTAAATGTCTTTAAAGTTAAATGTCTCTGTTGTTTAAATATCAAGCTTCTTGATAGTATAAGGACTCAGGGTAGCAGCACATGCATAGTATTCAACATCGAACCTAGTATATCACAAATATTCAATTAGTGACTGGTGACAACATGTGTAATAATAACAAAACAGCAGTCTAGCAGTAACTACATTCCTCGGAACTCTGGTGCAGGCTGAGCTGCACTGTTGATCTATAGAAGAGTCACTAGCTGTCTGTTCTTCGTCTGGGCTTTATTATCTGCGACATAATATGGCTGGATTCCACGCTTCCTGAAGTTAATTCACGGGGTAACATTTCTAAATCTCACTGCCTGGCATTTTCAGGACATGGACTCTACCTGTACCAGATGTAGGACACACACAATCCTTTGTCCTGAAGCAAACTTGCTCAAACACTCTTTACATGCAAAGCTCTGGGGAAACTGAAGTCAAGATAGAAAATTTTGACCAAGCTTAACACTCCACCTGAAAGCTGAGGATAGATAGAAATTGATTCATTTTTTTTCTGAACTAAAAGTAAAGATTTCAAAGCTATTTATCAGCCCTACATGTGCTTTTCATAAATAAAAGTAAGATTTCCAAAGCAATTTAAGCCACTTTTCCTTCACAAACATCTCGCCACCCATGCTAGTTTATATTCATTTTCCATCAATATAAGCAATCAAAGAATTTAAGAGAAAAGATGGAATACAAAATATTTGCATGGCTAGTTATGATCTGGGACATTCTTCCATTATAATTTATTCTTAAAGCCAACATTTATCTCCTCTAAGTATGTTTATTGCTAAGATTGAAGATCTTCACTGAGGATGAAAACTTTCCAGTAGACCATCATCTGCTAACAAGCATATCTGCTAATGAAGAACAAAATGAACGCTTTCAAATTGAATTATGGGCCATATATGCAAATCTGATGCACAGGCTATAAAAATTATGTCTTGACACCTGTAGAAAGAAAGCCCTCTGTGGCAGACTTCATTCTGTTTAAACAAGGTTATCACGAAAAGCACAGACTTACCTGTGCGATAGACAAAGTTGCCTTCCGTTTCTGATGACGAGGGAGATACCAATTCCTCCTCAAACTCATTGGAACTAAAAGATCCCGAATGGTTTCTTTGCCTTGTCTTTCCCATCATGGCCGCATTTGTGACCATGACGTGTCTCAAAGAGTCGTTAAGGTAACGATTCAACAAGCTGCTCTTGTATTTGGGGGGCGATACGTAGTCCTCACTGGCTCGTGACTCTGGCCGTACTCCAGCCTTTATGACTGAGCTCTCACTTTTAATCACAGGATGGTGAACTGGATTATTATAGCCCCCATCATTCATGTGGTTTCGTGGAGGGTTTTCTCCATCTAAGAAGGAAAATACCACTAGGTAGTTCTTAACATGTACTTTTCCCCAGACACCCAATTGTTATATTTAATGATTTAAAATATACATACAGGAAGAATATTTAAAGTGTGTAAAGTTATCTTTGATATTTAAGATTAATTTTTAGGCAAAGAAAAGCAGGAATCTAAGTAATTTCTCCCTTTGGTATTTTAATGTTAATAAACTTCACAGAAAATGTTATTCTGACACATGATAAATCTAAGAACAAGAGGAAACAGCCATAATCTAGTTGGTCATTTATAGTATTATAAAAGTCAAGTTACCTTGTGCAATAAGAAAGAACCATTATGACAGCATTATGTTTTGTGGGATCGACCTTAGAAATAGGAATTGAGGTGAATGTCTCCTTACAGAGGCAGAGTAAAGAAAGCAAGATAAAATATTAACAAACCTTCAGAACAGGAGTCATCACTGCTCACACTGAGCCGCTCAGCATTCCCTTGAACATACTTGTTGTATAACTTTATTCTTAAGGCCCAGCTTAAATCTGGCTGTCGAACAGTATTCTTAAGCCGACGTCTTGCATTAGCAAACCAATTTGACACCTAAAAAGGTTTTATTTCTCAGTTAACACAACATAAAAAATTATCCATCATACAGTTACTTTCCCAGAAAGGACTTAAGCCTCTCGCATAATCTCTGATCATTACATATTCTCAGACATAACAGTGCTGGAATTCATATCTGTTCATTCATTCATTCAGCAAATGTGCTGAGCCCTTACTGTACAGACTGAGCACTAGCTATATCCTGGGAATAAAAAAATATTAAAGGACTTTGCCCTAAAATTTTGAGGCTAGTAAGAGAGGTAGGAGAATACACAAATAACTCTAAAATCTATTCACCATTGCCAAGACATGGAAGCAACTTAAATGTCCATCAACAGAGAAATGGATAAGGAAGATATGGTACATACACACAATGGAATATTACTCAGCAATAAAAAAGAAAAATGCCATTTGCAACCACATGGATGGACCCAGAGATAATCAAACTAAGTGAAGTAAGTCAGAAAAAGACAAATACCATATAATATCACTTACATGTGGAACCCAAAAAATGACACAAGTGAACCAAACAATGAAATAAAAACAGAATCAAAGAATACATATATACATGTCTATAATGGAATACATATATGTCTATAACATATAAACAGAATACATACATATATATGTCTATAACGGAATCACTTTGGTGTACAGCAGTAATTAATACATTGTAAATCAACTATAATTCAAAAAAATAATTCTAATATAGGAAAGAAAGTGATAAATGGCTTAAGATGCATTAAAATAAAATGTTACAGCTGTGAAACAGAAGGAGGGGTTACTTTCATGTGACTCAAGAGTTCGTGAAGCTAGACTTTGAAGGAATATGTCAGGGATAATGGAGGGGAAGTGTGTTTCCAGTACAGACTTGGAACAATAGAAATCATATTACAGAGACATTATGGGAGGTAAATAAGAGGGAAGAATTAGAGATGCCCTTGAGTTATCAAACTTATGTAAGAAGAGAAGACAGTGCCATTCTGAGGAAGAAAGAATTGTTTGAGGGTGAAATGATGGGTTTGGTCTGGGAACGTTTAGTTTGAGGTACCAGAAGAGCATACAGGTGAAATGTGCAGTGAGAAAATAAAAAGGCAATCTGAGATTCAGGGGCAAGGAAGATCAGATTTGGGTCAAATGCACAGAAGTGAGAGCTGAGGTTGTGACAGTAGGTAGAATGAAAAGAGAGTCAAGGAACAAACCCTGGAAACCTCTAGCAATTAAGGAGGTAGCAGCTGGCAAAGCAGAGATAGAGCAATCAGACAAGTAGAGAGAGAAAAAGCCAAATAACACCCAACTTCAAGCTAAAAATTAAGTGCTTCTAAATAGGTGATGGCAAATAAATGAATACTGCAAAACAAAGTTAGTCCCATTGTTTTTGTTTAAGGTGCTGCTGGATTTCTAGAGGGCCTCCCTGGTGGCTCAGATGGTAAAGAATCTGCCTGCAATGCAGGAGACCTGGGTTTGATCCCTGGGTCGGGAAGATCCCCTGAGAAGGGAATGGTTACCCATTCTGTTATTCCTGCCTGGAAAATCCCATGGATAGAGAAGCCTGGCAGACAACAGTCCATGGGGTCGCAAAGAGCTGGACACAATTTCACAAAGCGCTGGACACAATTTCTAGAGGCTAAAATGATACTTGACATTTCTTTTTAAATATCATGTTCTCATCCAAATATATAGATAATAAAAACCTGAAAGGCCAATATTTGCCTTTACATGGATGAAATGTGGGAAGAAGATTATGTCTTTCTGTCAATTTTTTCTATAACATGATCCCACAGTATATTAATGGTTTGTGTGGTGGTACTTGCTCTGGAATTTCTTTCTTTTTTTTTTTACATTTAGTCTATAAATACACTTTTTTTTTTTTTGCACATTACTCAAGCCTTAATTATTGAATGAACCTGTGGTGAATCCTACTTAAAAAAAAAATCTGAAACTCATTTCCCCCCACCCCGTGGGTAAAACAAGGTAGTCTATCCCAGTTTATATACACACAAACCATATCATACATAACATATATTCAATTCATATATAATATACATTTGTTCAATGTTAACCTACCTTTGTGTATTAAGCAATGATGATTGTCCTCAAATTTATGAGCAGTGGTACAATATCTCACCATGGCATTTCAGAAGCCTTAGATACCACCAACCACTCTTCCTGCCAAACTGTGCTATTATTACTATGGTTTTAGCCCGACTTCAAATTCTCCATCTCCTTCAACCTCTACAAACAGAAAACTTCTGGGGCTATTCATTCAACAAATATACACTGAGAAGGTCTTGTATGCCACGGTGTTAAGTGCTGGGAATGAATAAACTTTGTCCCCTACACACACAGAAGGACTAGCAGTGAAGAGATTGATTATGACACACTGGTGAACCTGCACTGTGGAGGCATGAAATGCCTGGTCAATTTTTTCTCAAACCTCTCTCTATTCTCCAAGTCATGGCCAAAATGTTCATCCATGTCCTCGTCAGCACTACCTGGGACATTTAGAACATTATTTTTTGGACTTCCTCATCTTTCTTTCTGCCCACGTGAATGGATCTTAACAACCGCCATCAAATTCAAGTGATGAGGCACTGTTATGATTTAATTACTTAACATCTTCAAATCCTCAATCATGTCCTGTTATCCTCCAACCGTGGTGTAAGAGAAAGAGACCCAGTTTCCTCTTTTGACTTTGCCAAAAACAGGCTGTGTGAGTTTAGATAAATCATTCAACTTTTCAGAATTTCATGGTTCCCGACATCCTTGCCAGCTCTGAAAATTAAAATCTGCGAATTATTGTCCACACTCTCCTACACAAGTATTAATTCATCTCCTTTATGGTTGGTACCAACCTATTTTCTGCTCTTGACCACCACTTCTTCAGCAGTCACAGAGAGGTGCTCTGCTCCTCTCACACACAGGACAGCCTGCAACTTCCCCTAGGCCATGTCACTTACACTTAAAAGAATCCAACTCCAGAAATTTTTTGTTACTTTCTCTACTAAACACCATATAATTCAGAGGCTAGTCTTAAATCTTAACTGACCTTAACTCTTAATACAACCAACACATTGTACCACATGGTGTAAAATCCAATTCTTATGAACTCTTCATATTTTTATTAAAATGCAATGGACTTCGTATTTAAAAAAATCAATACACTTACAATTCTAACATACAAAACTAGGAACCTTTAAATGTCATGGTGGGATTGACTAGCTTTTCATATATAGGAATCACATTTTTTTTATGTTTTACATATTCATAGTTCTTACCAGAGTATATTAATCATACACCAGAAGATTTTCCATAAAGGTTTGCTGGTGTCTAATAGGTTCTTTCTAAACTGATTTCAGAAGTCTGACTGGCACCCAATCTACTAACACATTTACTCTGCCAATGTTTTATTATCAGAAATTTACAGTACAGCCTTAATGGCTGTATATTGTTGGGGGTGTTTAATATCTTCCTGTGTTAAGTCATGCAAACAGCAGATGACAGGTGGGGAACAAATCTGCATAAGTATCATTTCACAAGTTTTTTCCCAGTTAATTGATGCAAAGGCCCTTCTGTTTCACTGAAGGTAAAAACACCAGTTCAAATTTGCCACCTTTAACTTTCTATGGATTCCTTCAGGTTATCATTCAAATTCTCTTGAAATTCTATTTTACATGCAACAAGCCTCCTTACCAAGGATAGGGGCTGCAACAGCATTTTAATCAGAGCTTTAAAAAACGCTGTATTTTACAGGTAAAGCTTAGAGAACCAAATATCTAGAAGCTGGAAGAAAAACTAAGTCATTTTCATCCTACTCTAACTGAAGTGTTTACATTCATATTGGCAGAGCAATCATTATGGTAAACCCAAGGGGACATTTTGGTATCCGTCTACCTTTGAACGCACAGAATTAACTTACACTCAGTCACTCTACTGAAATATCGAACACCTCATTTCTACATCATGGAGTTTAACACTTAAAATAACACAGAAGAGGACTTCCCTGGTGGTCCAGTGGTTAAGAAATCTACCTGCCAATACAGGGGACGTGGGTTCGATCCCTGGTCCAGGAAGATCCCACTTGCCTCAAGGCAACTAAGACCATGCATGGCAACTACTGAAGCCAGAGTACCATACAGCCTGTGCTCTCAAACAAGAGAAACCATTGTAAACAGAAACCTGTGCACCACAAATAGAGAATAGCTCCTGCTCACCGCAACTAGGGAGAGCCCATGCATAGCAACAGAGACCCACAATGCCCCCCAAAAAAAGAAGAATGCAGGACCAATCTGAGATTTTGCTGAAAATTTAACAGTAGCCATAAGCCTTGCTGTTGATAACTGCACACATATCTCAGCAGACACATTCAATACTAAGCAAAAGCTATGTCAACACAGAGGCAAAATCTTGCAATATAGCAGATTTCACCAAATGATACATGGCTATATGACAGGAATTTGGAATGTCTACTATAAGTGTATGGCTTCCCTGAATAAGATAAGGAATCTCCCTGCAATGCAGGAGACCCTGGTTCGATTCCTGGGTCAGGAAGATCCGCTGGAGAAGGAACAGGCTACCCATTCCAGTATTGTTGGGCTTCCCTTGTGGCTCAGCTGGTAGAGAATCCACCCGCAATGCAGGAGTCCTAGATTCTCTCTTGCTGGGTTGGGAAGATCCCCTGGAGAAAGGAAAGGCTACCCACTCCAGTATTCTGGCCTGAAGAATTCCATGGACTGTACAGGCCATGGGGTCGCAAACAGTCGGACATGACTGAGCGATTTTCACTTCACTTCACTTCAGTTAAGTGAAGGGAGCATTAACATCCAATCACTAAATACAGTCTCAAACTCTACTTGCATTGCACTCTGTATTGTTATCTGAAAAAAACCCATCATTTCACTCTTATAATCCAGAAAAAAATATTTTTTAAATATACATGCATAAGCAATGGGAAATATTGAAACCAGGTACAGCCCCCATTTGCCCTTCTTTGAAAAACTTCTTCAGTCAGTTATTGCCTGGGTAAGCTCCACATCCTACAAGAACACAAAACCCCAATCACATACTTGTTATTCCACAATAAAGTTGTTTATATTTTGAGAGTAGAGGGTGTGTTTGAACAAAGGTCAGTCATAGGAAATAAGCACAATGGAATTGTTTTGGTTGGGTAAAGTCAAAACACGCACACAAATCATCTTCCTGTTAATTTTTTATAAAAATCCTTATATCTTATTAGAAAGATGGCAGATTAATAATGCAAACAGTTATAACTAATTAAGACAAGTTGCCAAGTCTAGTGGGTAGAAAAAGATGAAGTTTGCGTAAATACCTCTCTCTGCTTCATCTTCCAGGGATGAACAAAATGTAGTTTTGTTTAATGTCCTTTTAGAGCTTCTATTTATCGGAAAAAGTAACTTATGTGATCCTAAAACATTCTCTCCATTAAAGTTTCAGCTTTTTGTTTCTAGGCTTAATGGAGATGACCGACCAGATTTTATACCCTTCAGAGTAGCAAAATAAGGCAAAAGCACTTCTTATGAAAAGTTTGAGAGTTTGACCACACAACCAAAAGGGAAATATTAAGTGTAAAAGAAATTTTCAAAAATATGACACTCTTGTAGTTATTGAATAAATAACTATGCTGACAACTTAATATAAATTATAAGAAGCAGAGACAAGAAGTATTATAATAAACAAAAAATACAGTCTGGAGCCAGAAATAAAGGAAATATTCCATATTTGTCTATAGACATAAAATATGACATATTTCTAGATAAACCAAAAATAATAAGGTCAGTTACATGCTTGTTCTGTAGAACCAACATGTGTCATTAAAGATAATTCATTCATTTTCTTCTGCTCTCCATGTATTTCCTACAATGAGATAAATTTTCAAACCAGAATATCTTCCTCTGATTTCAAGACATTCTCCAGTTTTCAGAAATATGTCTGGGCAAGTCACATGGTGATTCCAGCGGTATTCCCCAATTAAAACCTATTCAAACACGTATGAAGAGTTTACTACATGGAAAGTACCGGACTGGATTGAAATGGGAAGATGAAGATGGATAAGACATGATCACTCTTGTCAAGAAAGTGAATAGGAGAAATTGATTCAATGGGAGAACCTGACTCCTGAAACAGAAGTCTAATTTCCAGGGCTCAAAAGTTTTATTCAGATCACAGCTTGACATTTTTCCCCCAGAAGTAAAAAGTATTGACATAATTTATTTGGTTTCCACAGAGTCAAAATTTGATTTGGATGTTTAATACATGTCTGACTTATACAAACTCCTTATATTCATAAATATATATTTTTTCTTTGATAGACATTCCATTGTGCCTAATTGAAAATAACTAGATCCAAACTGAACGCTATATAAGGGGCCCTTGGTCATTCTATACATTTTGAATTTTTCCATTTATCACTTTAATGTTCTAGAAACCAACTTCATTTACTATAAAATTTGGAAATCATTAAATGGGTATCAATTATAATTATAAACAAGTACCTCTGTCCCATTTAAAAATTACGTATTTGTATGCATTTTATTTTCTGAAGACTATAGTGTAACAGAAAAAAATAATGGCAAAATTTTTCATACATGAATAAAAACTTCATGTGTATTAGAAAAACGCAATAGTTTTACCAAGATCTTAACACAAAAAGAATTGTTAACTGCATTTGAATGACCATTTCAGGTAGAAAACAATTTGATTTTGTATTAAAAATAACTATTTCTATTGCAGCTAAAAAAACTATGGCACATAAAAATTTAAATGTCTGCTAATGACAAATACATTTCATGTTTTAAAATGTCCTAAATATGTCATAAACATTTTTTGCTTTCTATCTGAAAGAATGGCAAGTATTAAATATGGAACTATATAATCAATAATCTAATGCTTCACTGTTGACATCAGAGTGAAATATTCATACAGCTCTATAAAGTAGTGTATTTTCAAAATAAAGAGCATACCAGTTTAAACTGAAATCTGAACACAAGGATTTGTTTTCTTAAGTCAAGTTTTTCTGATTGGAATGATTTATTTAAGAACTAATTTTGAACATCACTAGTTTATGTTAAAATAAAAAATCATAGTTTTGAAAATCATAGTTTTATGTTAAACAGATATTAAGCCAAGAACACTAAATTAATTTTCCCCTCCAGTGCTACAGCAAATCACTATTAATACTATTGCCTGTTAATATAAAGCAAAACAGATGTTTTTCTCTACAATCATGCTCTGAAAATAAGCAGAAAATGCATATTACAGTTTTAATAAGGCTGAATACAAGTCAATTTTCATGCTTTGTCAAACTTTCTAGTAATTCCTAAAAGGACAATCTTACACTCTGGAAACAAATCTTTGTTATCTAATAGTAAAACATTCCCTTTTATTTGGGGGTTCTCACTATAACTTTCACGGAATGACCAAAATTTCACGATGCAGTGATGCAGTGCTACTATAATGCATGAGATTTCTTGGCTCATTTAGCACCTCCTCCTTTTTTTCTCAGTTAAATGCTTTGTTTGATGCATAAAAGTTTATCTTACTACATTTATGAAAGAAAACTTGTGTGATGGAAAGAGCATTTGATATAGAATCACATTATTTCCAGGCCTTCCCTACCCCTAGGAACACAACTTCTTCCTGCCTTGATTACATCATCTACAAAAGGCTGATAAGAGCTCTACCTATGACACCCAAGCTTGTGATACTGCTATGGAGGGGAAAAACTTGTCCAATGTAATTCACTAGATTGGCAACAAACTCACACCATTTCTCTACACTTGACCAAGTAACCCTACCATTTGAAATCTGCCTCTTCTTAGCCTGAGTAGAAAGATAAACAGCGGCAAAACTGTGTGGATTCTAGCTGATGCCCTGGGTGTCATGTACTAAAAAAGGAGAAAAAGAAAAGAAAATCCCAAATCCAATTCTTGCCTTTCCAATCCACCTCCTAGCTCTGTCAGGAATGGGTAATTTAAAAGTTATCCTGTACTTGACCTTTAACATGGGGCCCTGATGTGGGTGTCTTTCTGCCTGGTTTTCAAAGTGTGGTGTCCGGGTCAGCAGCTTCAGCATCACCCCAAGAACTTGTTAGAATGCAAATTATCGTCCTCGCCCAACGACTACTACAAACTCCGGGTGGGGCGTAGCAATGCGTGTTTTAACAAGTCCTCCTGGTGAGTTTGGTGCGTACACAAGTTTGAAAATCACCGCGGGGGTAGTCCCATCCGTAGCCATCTATACTTGTATAGAATCCGGACCCCTTCTCATAAGTCTGCACTTGACTTTTCACTGCCCTCCTCAACGAACACCACACAATCCTTCCTGGATCAAACTGAGATAAGATGGGAGGAAACCCGGAGACTCTTTCCGCATCAGAACTCTGCCCTGCGCCCGCCTCGCATCATCCACAGGCCGGAGGAGCATCCGGACCGGCCGATCTCGGCCAGTCCTTTCCCAGCAGCGGGGAAGAGAAAGGCGGCTGCGCCCCAGCCTCACCAAGAGAGGGGCAGGGGCTCGTGGCCCCGATTACCTGTACGAGCGTCATCTGCGAGCCGAGCGCCAGGAGAATCTTCTCGGTCTTGGTGGGATACGGGTTGTCGCGGTGCTTGTACAACCACTGCTTCAGGGGCCGCGCCATGTCCTGCAGGGCCTGCCGCTTGTGCCGCACCTTCCCGCCGCTCTGCCGGGCCCTGGGACAGCGGGAGAGGAGGGGCCGTGAGCCGCGCCCTCCTCTGCGACCCCGGGGGTCTGCACGCGTCTCAGCCTGCGTGGACCCCTGCCCCGCGCGCGCGGAGGTGGAGGAGGCATTGGCGGTGCCAGGGCGCGGATGGCCTGGGAGACACAGGACAAGGCCACCAGCTTTATACTGAAAGTGGGGGGAGAGCCTGAAGCCGGAGACTGGCGGGTTAGGTGGTCAGATCTGCGCAGCAGGGCTGTCCCCGCCAGGGGCCCTGGCCTCGCGGGCCGTGTACACTCTCCAAGAACTTTCAGGGACTCAAGCCCGCCACTGGGGCTTCCCGTCGTCTGTGGTCAAAGGTCGCCACTGGACGGTGGGAATAAAGCGAGGAGGTGATGGCCGCCCCCTGCCCTGGTTCCTCTGCAAAATCTCCCTGTATCCTTGGATCCTCTGGGTAAAGGGGAAACTGTTCAAGAAAGGGTTTGTGGAGGAAAGATGCTGAACCGGAAAAAACAAAACAAAACACTGTTGGGGACTTTTCACGACATAAGGAAGAGCTTAAAAGTATGGACAGGTCTGTCCCACCTGCTAAAGTAAAAAGACCTCAGGAAGACCTTTTTTCCAAGGAGGGAGAGCGGGCCGGGGCGCTGCGCTCCTCGGCGGCTCCGGGAGGGGTCGCCGCGCAGCCGCCCGCGCGTCCGGGCTGCTCAGCGAGCTGGCGCGCCTGCGCCGCAGCCTCCAGGGCTTTTGCCTCTTTAAACTCTTTGAAATCCAATTCCATCCGTGAGGACTGGTAGTAACATTTTGACGAAACCCGATCTCTACTTCACTAACAGGCAACGCAGCAGAACAAGCAGCTGATGCAATCTCTCAGATGGACCGGCCAGCACGGCCGCCCGCCGTTCCCCCCGCACCGCCCCACCCCGCGGGGCGCTCCCGGAGTAGCCCGGACGTGGCGGGGCCGCAGACGGCCTCTGCACCGGAGCAGCTGGCGGCCTGCGAGCTCTTGCGCGCGTCCCACCCCACCAGCAGCCCTCAGCCGGCTAAACCGAAACCCAGGCCTGCGGCACCCACCCTCCGGGCTCGCGGCGGGCCCCGCCGAGCCGCGCGCGCATCCTGGGCGTCCTGCGCAGAGCCGACCTTCCCAACACCTTGGCCGACGCAAGGCCCTGTCGTGACACAAGATGGGGAAGCCCACGGGGCTGGCCTGACCGGGGGAGCCACGACTGCCTGACCCTGCCCGGTGCTCATGCATCCCGAGCAGGCCTTTCTGCCTCATCCTCAGCCGCGCAACTGCATCGCGGTCCGGAGAGGGACAGTCACCCCCATCCCCACCCCCATCCCTGGGGTCCAGGCTTCGGAGCATTCAGGAGTGCTTTCAGGTGTCCTCCGTTTCCAGCGAGCCTCTTTTGAGCTGTTCTGACGAATTGATCCCTCACCCCCCATACTTAGAACAACTAGTATCTTAAAATGAGAATGCGCGAAACCGGGTGGCGAGACCTGTCCTCCCAGGAAATTCTGGGCCCCTGACCCGCAGGCCCGGGTTGCCACTAGCGCGCCCGCGTCTCTCTGTCCCCACCTCTCCCGGCAACCGGCGGGCTGGGGCCAAAGGAGAGTGAACTTACCCGGTCCTCCGGTGTCTCAGGCCCAGGTTGTCCTTGAGGGGTGGGCCGTCCATAATGCCCACCTCGGGGCGAGCGTGGGGACTGTCCAGGACGCCGCCGTAGGGCCGGCCGCCCCGATCCCGCTCCGGAGCCCCGCGGTCCTCAAAAAGCACCCCGCCGCTGAGCTTGTTGAAGACGATCGTGTTCATGGCGCGAGCAGGCAGGGGCGCGCGGCGCGGCCGCAGCGCCTTGGGACCGGGCCGCCAGGAGCTCCACAGGGCTCAGGTTCTAGGAGATAAAGATGAATCACATTACTCGCTGCGTGCTCATACACCGGAGCGTCCCGAGTCCGAGGCTGGCCTTGGCGCGGTGCTGCGGAGCCCAGGGGAGGAGCGACGCCACGGCACCTGAACCCGGTGAAGGTGACTCCCGCCTTCCCCTCCCTGGTTACACCGATCCCCGGTAACCCGGGTCACCGCCCCCGAACACCCCCGGGACTGGTACCCACCCTTCTCTCTGCCCCGGCTTCCCAGCCCGCAAGGAATGTCAGCTAGAAACAGTTTACCCGCCTGACAAAGGAAAGTGATTCCTAAACAAGCCTTCCAGAGTTGGTTTTAATCTGGATGAAGCACACTCCGGAAAGAGGGGGAGGACAACGCGGGGCCGTGCGTGATTCTTAAATCACAACCGGAGACTAAAGCCTCCCAGAGCTCCCACTCGGGCTCGTCAGGAAGGGTTGGAAGAAAGGAAAAATTGGGGGTAACACGAACGACCGCATCCGCCAGCCCCAGTTAATGAGTCCCAGTGCATAACAGGATTTCAGGGATTTGCTTGTTTGCTAGATCCTGGGTGGTTTGGCTGAAACCTCTGCGTCCTTTTTTTTTTTTTTTTCCAGCTTCAGCTCCTGGGGTGGGGGGTGAGGGCAGGGAAAGTTAGCAGATTCCACAGAATGTTAAGTGGCCTCAGGGAGTTAAGCGGCCCTCCCTCGAGGCTCCTGCCACCCCTCCCGCCGCTCCGGATGCGCAGGGTCCGGGCAGGTCAAAGGCGCCCAAGTCCCGGCCCTCCAGAGCTGGTTGTCAGCGCTATCCTCTTTCGCAGCGCGGGCGCGAGCCGCGAGCTCGGAGTACTTTCCCTCCCACCCCTTTCTGGGGTCTCGGGGAACCACTGCAGAAGTTGCAAAAGGTGTTAAAAGAGCGACGGAAAGGCGTCTCGGTCCGCGCTCCACAGAGCCTGCGGGAAAAATTCCGTAGCTCACCTCCCGGGTCGAGACCGCCGGGAGCCTCTGCCAGCCGCGCGTGAGCCTCGCCGGCCGGTCCGCGCCGCCCGGGAGCAGCCGGGTGGCCGCACGGAGGCGCGCAGCCGCCCCTGGCCGCCGCACCTCCTCGCCTCGCGCCTGGGGAGGAGCGGGGGACAGCTCGCGTGGCTTCCGAGCCGCCCCCGCTTCGGGATCCGCGTCCCCTCACCCCGTCCTGCCCCGGCGAGGGCAGCCACCCCCAGGCACACAAGCCGGGTGCCCACGCTTGCCAACGCCCCCGCCCCGCCCTCCGGCCACCGCAGCAGCGGCCACGCACGATGTTTAGGGTCGTGACCGCAACGGTTAAACTTCAGCTTGCGGGCAGTGTTCGTGGAGAGGTGGAGTCAGACCTCTGCCGGCTACCGGGTGTACGGCAGGGCCGAGCCCTCCCGCGCACACAGGTACATCTGGGGTTCAGACAGCCTCAGAGAGCAGCGGGGAAAGCGGACATCCACGATCGCAGCCCATGCTCCCCTGTCCGGATGCGCCTTGGTTTTCTTTTACAATCTGTGCGCTTAGTGATTTGCGTCCAGGCTGCTCTGTTTGGGAAGCACACCCGTTCCCGGCCCGCGGTCTGTCCCCACCTCAACCCTGTCCCCCTGTGTGCGACGGCGTGTTTTCCCTGGCCATTGCGCCGCGAGGTTCGCCTTGCCGACCCTCCCCGCTGCCCCAAACCCGTACGGAGGTCCCCACTACAGATCCCAGAGCGGCAAAGGGCCGAGAGCTGGGTCCCCGACGTCCGGGGGCGTGTGAACTGCAGCTCCAAACCCTCCCCGGGGGCCCCCGGACGGTCCCCATAGTCGCCTTTCGGATCCCGCGCTCCCCCACTTACCCGGATTCACTCCACTGTGGCTTGGGCAGCGCCCTCCCTTCGGATCCGCCCCGCCCAACCCCCGCGAACAATTTTAAGCAAAGGGGGCGCAGCCAGGTGGGCTTTCCGACTCCTCGCAGCCCCTCCAGCCAGCTTCGGCCGCCGCCACCCCCCTCCCCGCCACCTCCCTCCCCGGCGCGTCCCCGAAAGACCTCGGAGGGAGGTGGGGGAAGGGCCGGGAGCTCCAAGCGCCGGGCGCAGAGGGAAGGGGCTGCTGGAGAGGGGAGGGAGCCTCCCTCCCCGCGGCTCCGCGCGGGGACGGCGCGGCCGGGGCTGTACCTGTCGTGGTGGGGCCCGCGGCCGGCGGCAGAGAGGCTGGCTCTCCCGCGTCGAGGCTAGGCGCGCTCCCATCCCCGCCGCATGTTCTCCGCGCGGGCTCCGGCGCGCTCACCGCCGCCACCGCCAGCTTCGCGGCTTTATTTACCCGGACGGGCGCGCGCGGCCCGGGAACAGGAATAGCGAGGCCTTCTCATGTTTCCTGACTGCCCATCCCAGCCGGCGAACATCCTGCGGGCGCGGTATACACGTTCCCGGGCCAGCGAGAGGAAGCCACCGCAGGGACCTCTGTTAACCCTCGCCGCAGAGGCGCTGCCGCAGCCGGCGCCGCCGGGGATCCCCCGGCCAGCGATTCCTACCCATTCCGGCCCGGCTCCCAGATCCCTCGGCCTCGCAGGCAGGGAGCAAAACTGCGCGATTTCCTTCTCGCTTCGGGGAGCGATTGGAGAAGATGCAGTAGCTCCCGGCTCAGGCTCTGGAGCTGAGCGGCTGCGGTGCGCATCCTGTGTCCTCGCTGGCCCGAGCGCCGGAAATTTCGCCACGCGTGGCTAGGCAGGAGAGGGCCCTGCGACGCGCCCCCTCCCTTTTTTTTTCCCCTCGCGGTGAGCTGGAGTGAGGTTAGCTAGAGCTCGGTTGTGCCTCTAACGCGTGAGAGCGGATCGCAGAAGGTGTTTGCGCCCTTTTCTCGTGTCCCTGGGCTTCTGCAGTCCTGGCTGCCTCCAAGCCAGGCACGAGTCACCTTCCAGGGCCAGCCCTGGAGAAGAGGGAGGCAAGGCGGGGTCAAGGAGGGCTCAGGTGCGCAACCCACGGCTACCCAGGTGTGGAAGAGGCGGCGAGTGCGGGGCCAGGACCTGCGTGGAGTAAAAGGGATGGAACTCGGAAGGACCCCGAGCCTGAACACAGAGAGACTCCTATCAGATTCTCATACAGGTGAAACTTGCTTTCCCACCATCGCCTCAAATATGAGAGGAGCGAAAGCTGTGGTTTAGGTACTATTGAAGTTCGGGGCTTCCGGCAACCTGTATGGTCCCCACGGCACGGAGCGCGCCACGCCGCGCGCGTTCTCGCCGCGGGCCCCACTGCGGCAGCACCTTTCATCTTTTTTTTTTTTTTTTAAGAGCGAAAGTAGATTTCCCCCAAGCCTGAAAGTTATGACATCATTTGTTCTTTTCTCCCCTAAAGGTGGCTGGCCAGCCTGGCGCGGTGGCCCACCCAAACCTCTTCCTTTTAATGTGGCTGGAAGTGGTTAAAACGTACATTAAAGCCATTGTTTCCAGCACTGTTCACCCCCGAATTTTCCATTATGTTATCCCCCGAGAACGCGACTGTGCCCTGGCAGGGGCACCGTCTAAAGCAGAGAGGGGCGCTGGTTTAAATTTGTGTGCATCCGGCAGACAAATATGATCATTTGTTCCCGTTTCGAGATGCCCTTGGTTGTCTTTTATCGCACAGTTTGCGGTTGTGGCACTCTCGCATCTTGCCCCGGGCGCTGCACTTGACTTCTGTAGGGTGGGTTCAGTGTAGTCGTGGGTCTACAGACCTCGCGGTGGGGACTTGAAGTCAGGGATACACCATAAAATTTCAGCCACTGACTTGCAGCGAATAAATTTCACAACAAAAGCAGATCCAGTTTATAATTCATAGGAAGAAAAGGCTGGTTCTCTTCAAAGGACTCTGTGACTGATGGTGGTCATCAGCCATATATAATGGAATTGAATCGGCTGTAACACGCCCCTCTGATATATATTTTGGTCAGCTGTGCTGGATAAGGCACCAGGCATGCATGCAGTTGCTTGCAATTTCACAGTATTCTACTGCTTACCTAACTGTTTCTTGTAGTATTTAGTCTAGTAGAGGACAAGTGAATTTCATTGTTTAGTCTTAACTGTATTTACTCAAGTGTAATATGTATTTGGAGGATTTTGACTTTTTGAAGCATTTTTACATGTAAGATCATTATAAATCTGGTATACACAGCAAACAGTCTTTCTGCAAAATGTTTTTAATTTGTCATAGGAATAACATACACCTCAGCCTCAAATTAAGTCACTGAAAAATTAAGACATGGTAATTCCTTTAGACTGTAGCCTAATAATTAGAATCCATTTTTAAAATGAAAAAGAACAGTGGAGGGTCCATTTTAAAGTGAAATAGTGTGGAGAATCCCTCTCTAATATACAAATGAGTGTGTACTGTGTAACAGACCAGAATTTTATTTTTGCAAGTGTCGTCTTTTATGCAAGAGAGAAATTCCTTCTTTTAATCCACAGTACAGATGCATTTATCATCTTAAATTTCACCTTTTCCTAAAATGAATTTTACTCAGTTTCTTATGCTATATTCCAATCTCCAGTATATGAAATACTGTTTTATAATCCTCAGAAGTAAAACTTTTTGTTTTAGAAAGAACTATCAGAAGATTTAAGAAAGTGTATGTAGTTTGTGGATACTGGCCACATATGGGGGAAAAACCCAAAACTTAGGCCACAAGTCACAAAACTTGAACCCTAATCTTAATTCTAATTAATCTGATGTTAGTTTAGCCTGAATTTATTAAAGTGTAAAATACATATTTTAAGTTTTCTGCAAACTTGCCTTATGCTACTAAGATTTTTTTTTAATGTGCAAATAACAATTGCTTTTGCTAAAACTAGAAAAATGTTAAGTAAGAGCATTTGGCAGAAATCTTAATCCATCCTATTGAACTTTGAGTGTGATTATAAATGTGAGTAATTTGAATTTTCTAATAAAGAAAAAAATAAGAAGCCTTCCTTATAAACCTTTTGGTATATTACCAAGGAACCTGACATTTCAGAACAATTATTGGTCAAAGTTTTTGAAACTAATATTGCTTTTAAACTCTCTTTCCGTTATTACTTATAAGCAATGTAATGAATTACAAGCCCAGGGAATGACTGTTACTCCCCAGCCAAATAGTATAAAGTGGTAAATTTATAAACAAATAGCCGGTCCTCCTCACACTTGGCCAGTTTGACTTGTAAAGATACACACTGGAGTTCATAAGTGAAACAACAGAGCAAGCAGGGAGAGAACCAGCTGCAGACACATCCTGAGCAAACTAGGAGAACGGATGGCCCCAAAGTATCTCATTTTTGCTTTCTTTATAATGTAACTCTAACTGCATACACAGTACAGAATAAACTCCTTCAGAGAGGGCCTTCTCCATAAATGCACTCTCAAACATCAAAGAACAGAGTACAAGTGAAAGTTCCTCTTCAACCAGCTCCACCCAGTCACATTTCTGAAAGGCAACAGCCAAGAGGTGGCCATTCTTTTAAACTTTTTTTCCATGTAGTGACATACACAAATGTAAGCAGATTATTGTTTTGTTTTATGAGTTTCTGAAATAAATGAGAGCATACTTTACATGTGTGTACGTAAACACACACACAATAGTAAACTAAAACTTGCTTCTTTACTCAGTGATATTATACGGAACTTTCATATTGGGTCCATACAAATAGAACCCCACCTTTTTAACTGGTATGACATGCACCATAATCTGCTTATGCATTCTTCTATGAACTTTTCTGTCTTTTCAGTTTTCACTGTTATTAACATTAAATACTCTTGTAGGGGACTCTTTCTGCATGTGTTTGTTTCTCAAGGAATAACTACACAGAAGTAGAATTGCTTGATTGGGGGAAACAGGATTTAAAAATTTTGATAGGTCCTTAGAAATTTGCCCCCAACTTATACCCCCAATTTTCTCCCAATTTATACCCCTACAATGTTTCCACTTCCTTACATGCTGCATAGCATTCCATATGTTTGGTTTTCATCATGTTTGCCTGTATGATGAGGAAAATAAGGTCCCATTGCTTGAAAGACTTTTCATTAATTTGTAGGCCATTTGTATTTCTTAGTTGAAGAAATGTGCTTATATCCTTGTTAGATGCTTATTCATTTATAAAAAGGTTCTTTAAAAAACACTTTTCATGAAATATATACTTTATATATTGACAATGTGAATTAAGAAGACTGCCTTTTACCTAATTTGGTTTTTGCCTTTGGTTTAAACAAGAACACAGGTCAATAGAGGGCTTCCCAGATGGTGCTAGTGGTAAAGAACCCACCCACCAATGCAGGAGACATAAGAGACATAGGTTCAATCCCTGGGTTGGGAAGATCCCCTGGAGAAGGGCATGGCAACCCACTCCAGTATTCTTGCCTGGAGAATCCCATGGACAGAGGAGCCTGGTGGGTTACAGTCCATAGGGTTGCAAAGAGTCAGACACAACTGCAGCAACTCAGCAAGCACGCAAAAGTCTATATTTTCTTCTAATACTTCAAAAAATGGTTTTCACTCAGCTCCTTAATCCTTTTGGGATGAATTTGCATGTGTTGTAAGGGAGGAGTCAAATTTGATTTTTTTTCTTCTCCAATTGAATGGTCAATTATTCCTATGGAATTTATGAAAGAGCTTTCCCCCCATCAATGTGAAATAACTTTGCTCATATATGTGGTGAATTCCTTTCCATATGTAGATTGGTCTAACAAGGTTTTGAGAGATGTTGCACCCAATAGACTGTAATAATAATCTTCAAATTTTTTAAATCATCTTGGGCTCCCCAAACTTCCAATATTATTCTGTTTCTAATTTCAGAACATGTCAAGTATTAGAATAGTAATATGTGCGGCCTGGTTATGGTTCTCATTTAGAAAGCTAATTCAGTACGGTTCTAGGATGAAGCTGCTGGTTTCTTTTTTTTTTTCTGTCTTGGTCCTGCTAAGAAACAAGAGAGTAATTTCAGGCAGCCATATTCTCCAGGATAGAATACAGCTGATTGGAGCTCTTCAAACATAACAAGTGATAACCAACCACCAGCAATGTAACATTATTTGTAAAAGTGATGAGTCCCTGCCATCCATGATTTGAAAAAAGAAAATTCATCTTTTTTCTTGCATAAATACTTATAGAATGTGAATTAATTCCCACCCTCCCCCTCCCCCCCCACCACGAAACAGCAAGTCAAGAAAAGGATGTTTGATAGGATCGCAAATTAGGCAAGTTCACTTGGACAAAAATGAAAAAATTTTATCACTGCAATTTAAAAAAATTACCTACATATAAGTGCAGAAAATACTTGTAATAAGCAGTCAGCAGAGCTGAGATCTGGGCGAGTTCATGTCTTCTTCTACCTCATAGAGCTTGGGACAGGACTGAAAGTAACTCTGGAGCCCTAACGAGGCTTCATCTTTTCTCTTGATTCCAGAATATTTTCTATCTTTACTGCATGGGTCCTGAGGGGAACCTGGAGAACATTTTGTCCTCAACATGTGCGCTGAAATATGAGAATTTCTTGTGGAAGTTCTAGCTTGAAAATCAATTTGCCGTCACATCAAAAAGTGGCCATTTTAACAAGTATCGTGAAGACTTTTCATCATAAGCAAGGATGACTATCCATATTTGGAACCTAAAATGAACTTAAGGCACTCAATAGGTGTTTCTGTTTGTTTGTTTTTTATGACCTCAACCAGGTGGAGTGTTTTTTTTTTTTTTATTGGAGGCTAATTATTTTACAATATTATATTGGTTGGTTTTGCCATACATTGTTAAGATTTAATTACAATATGTACTCCATGGCTGTATCAAGTTTTTGGTACACTCCACCCCCTCCTCTACCCACCCTCCCTGCTTTCACCTTCAGCCTCCTTGTTTTCATCTCTGGGTAGAATCTTTCTTAAAAAATTTATTGGATGATGTACATGGTTGATTTACAGTGGTGTGTTAGTTTCTGCTGTACACCAAGCTGTGTAGGATTATCTGAATAAGTTCACCAAAGGAAAGCTTGTGAACAAAACTGATATGTGCAACTTCTACTTCCCATGCTGAAAAAGAAATTTTGTTTGCCCTTCTTTTTAATTGTTCTTTGTTAAGGAGGGCTGGGGCACGGATGTGGGAGTGGCCTGAATCTGCCAATCAGGAAACAGTCTCTAAAACGGGGGAGCCAGTGCAAGATGAAAAGGACCTGGGGCCTTGGATGGACCACCTGAGTTAGAGCTCCCTGGTCTGGGCTCAGCATACTATGTCTGTAAAGGGCCAGATAATAAATACTTGAGGCTTTGCAGGTCATAACCTCTCTGTTCTATTTTGCCATTTGTAGTGCCTAGAAAATCCCATGGATGGAGGAGCCTGGTAGGCTGCAGTCCGTGGGGTCGCTGGGGGTCGGACGCGACTGAGCGACTTCACTTTCACTTTTCACTTATTGGAGAAGGAAATGGCAACCCACTCCAGTGTTCTTGCCTGGAGAATCCCAGGGACGGGGGAGCCTGGTGGGCTTCCGTCTATGGGGTCACACAGAGTCGGACACAACTGAAGTGACTTAGCAGCAGCAGGAGCAGCAGTGCAAAAAGTAGCGGTAGATAATACTTGACTGTGAATGAGTTGTGGGTCAGTGTTCCTGTAAAAGTTTATTTAACGGACACTGAAGATTGAATTGTATAAAGTTTTCATGTGCCACGAAATATGCTACCTTTCTTTTTTCTCCCCCCAGCCATTTAAAGATGTGAAAACTACTCTTACCTTAGAGAGCAAACTAGATTTGACCCCAGGTGGGCTTCCCTTGTAGCTGAGTTGGTAAAGAATCTGCCTGCAATGTGGGAGACCAGGGTTTGACTCCTGGCTTGGGAAGATCCTCTGGAAAAGAAAATGACAACCCACTTCAGTATTCTTGCCTGGAGAATCCCATGGGCTGAGGAATCTGGCAGGCTACAGTCCATGGGGTCCTAAGAATCAGACACAACTTAGTGACTGACTTAACCACCACCATGTTTGTTCCCTTCCCCCCTCACTCCCCCCACTACCACCTAGGCTACTGAGCTCTGGACTGTACTGAGAGACAAACTTCCTCTTCTTACAGTTCAGTTCAGTCACTCAGTCGTGTCCGACTCTTTGCGACCCCATGAATCACAGCATGCCAGGCCTCCCTGTCCATCACCAACTCCCGGAGTTCACTCAACTCATGTCCATCGAGTCGGTGATGCCATCCAGCCATCTCATTCTCTGTCGTCCCCGTCTCCTCCCACCCCCAATCCCTCCTAGCATCAGACTCTTTTCCAGTGAGTCAACTCGTCGCATGAGGTGGCCAAAGTATTGGAGTTTCAGCTTTAGCATCAGGCCTTCCTCTTCTTTAAGTTGCTATATTTTGAGGGTTCTGGCTAAAGGAACTTAGCTGGTACCCTATGTAATGCACACCTGTGCAAAGATGATCTTAGTTACCTTGAGTGAACTTGGAGGAGTGCTTTTTGTGTGACTAGAAGCTGCCATCAACAGCTTGAGATGGAATGGAGATGGAGGGACAAACTGCTTTCTCTTCTCTTCTCCTACGAACAGGCTGTGTGTTTAGAGAATCAGTCTAATTACTTGCACAAGAGTTTTGAGGCCATGTATGTTTTAAATTTTAAGCGTCTTTTAAGGTATTGATATTTGACTGTTGATGTTTGTTTTTTGTAGTCATGGAAAACAGTGATTAATTCATAAGAATGACTATTTCTGGCTTAGCCCTCCCCTACCAAAAAAGTCCCACAAAATTTGAACTGTTTTTTCATTGTTTTCTTTTTTGATAATCAACAGTCAATATTTATGGGACACTTGTATCCAAAATCCTGCCAACAACTGCATTAAATTTACTTTAAAAGACATGATCCTTGTCTAGCTTTCAGACCTGTTAAGAAAACACAGGGAGACATACATACCTCATCTAAAAAGTTTTAGAGTGTCTGATATACAGATCGCTTGAATCCAGTAATCTGCAAATCATCTGTGGAAACACATGAGGGACCTTGCAGATGATAGAAGGGCCATTTGGTGTGTCTGCTAAAAATTTTGTAACCATATTACAGACAGTCCTTCCCAAAAACATGCGAAAAGAGATCATTATTTCAGAAATTTGAGCCTGATTGAAAAACAGCATCTTGACCTCTTACATCAGACTTTTTCTAGGTTTATGCCCCAAACCTCTGGGTTTCAGGAGAGAATTTTAGGGCTTATATTTGAACAGCAACAACCAAAACAGTAAGAATAAATAAATATACTGAGGTTAGTGCACCATCTTTCCTCCTTCCCATGTCCAGGCCTCTTTGAACCTCGCTCTAGTTTTATCCTTTTAGGAAAAGTGTCGGAGGGAGAGAGAGGTTGCAGGGGAGAAATTGTAACTCTGGCCCATAAGTCTGGTGCCAGCCACAGGAAAGCAGCTGCACCTTGGGCTGTGTTTGTGGCCGTGAGTAATTCTCTCTTTGTTTTGGCATTCATTGACCTTCGTGAAGTAGGCTTTGATGTTGTGTTGTTTAGTTGCTAAGTCATGTCCTACTCTTTTGCGACCCCCTGCACTGTAGCCTGCCAGGCTCCTCTGTCCATGAGATTTCGCAAGTGAGAATACTGGAGTGGGCTGCCATTTCCTTCTCCAGGGGATCTTCTCGATTTAGGGATCAAACTGGCATCTCTTGCATGGACTGGGGGATTCTTTACCACTGAGCCAGCAGGGAACCCCTTTGATGTTGTAGGCTATCATAATACTGCTCAGAAGGGAGCTTGGGCTATGAGAAAGGGAAATGAAAAAGATGTTAAGCCAATTAATTATTCTGTTTAAGTGACCTAAAGTCTAGGATAAGGGGAGCCTTACGATAGACAAATAGCTCAGATTTTTTTCTTGGTCCTGCAGTAGTGGTCTGCTCAAAACATATGACCTCATTTTCAATAACTTGGATGGACATGGAGGGTATTATAATAAGTGAAATAGGTCAGACACAGAAACTGTCCGATATCATATGTGCTGTCTAAAATATGGGCTTCCCTGGTGGCTCAGACAGTAAGGCGTGAATGAATAACAAGTTGGAAATAGACTCACAGATAACACTAAACAGAGAATGAGCTAGTGGTTACCAGTGGGGAGAGGGCAGGTAAAGGGGTGAGACAGGGTAGGGTATTAAAATAAGTACAAATTACTATGTATAAAATAAATAAGATACAAGGATATATTGTACAGCACATAGAATATAGCTAGCATTTTATAATAACTTTCAGTGCAGTTCAGTTCAGTCGCTCAGTCATGTCCAACTCTTTGGGACCCCATGAATCACAGCACACCAGGCCTCCATGTCCATCACCAACTCCCGGAGTTCACTCAAACTCATGTCCATCGAGTCGGTGATGCCATCCAGCCATCTCATTCTCTGCCGTCCCCTTCTCCTCCTGCCCCCAATCCCTCCCAGCAGCAGAGTCTTTTCCAGTGAGTCAACTCATCACATGAGGGGGCCAAAGTATTGGAGCTTCAGCCTTAGCATCGGTCCTTCCAGTGAACACCCAGGACTGATCTCCTTTAGAATGAACTGGTTGGATCTCCTTGCAGTCCAAGGGACTTTCAAGAGTCTTCTCCAGCACCACAGTTCAAAAGCATCAATTCTCCGATGATCAGCTTTCTTCACAGTCCAACTCTCACATCCATGCATGACCACAGGAAAAACCATAGCCTTGACTAGACGGACCTTTGTTGGCAAAGTAATGTCTCTGCTTTTTAATATGATATCTAGGTTGGTCATAACTTTCCTTCCAAGGAGTAAGCATCTTTTAATTTCATGGCTGCAATCACCATCTGCAGTGATTTTGGAGCCCAAAAAAATAAAGTCTGACACTGTTTCCACTGTTTCCCCATCTATTTCCCATGAAGTGATGGGACCAGATGCCATGATCTTCCTTTTCTGAATGTTGAGCTTCAAGCCAACCTTTTCACTCTCCTCTTTCACTTTCATTAAGAGGCTTTTGAGTTCCTCTTCACTTTCTGCCATAAGGGTGGTGTCATCTGCATATCTGAGGTTATTGATATTTTTCCCGGCAATCTTGATTCCAGCTTGTGCTTCTTCCAGCCCAGCGTTCCTCATGATGTACTCTGCATATAAGTTAAATAAGCAAGGTGACGATATACAGCCTTGACGTACTCCTTTTCATATTTGGAACCAGTCTGTTGTTCCATGTACAGTTCTACCTGTTGCTTCCTGACCTGCATAGAGGTTTCTCAAGAGGCAGGTCAGGTGGTCTGGTATTCCCATCTCTTTCAGAATTTTCCACAGTTTATTGTGATCCACACAGTCAAAGGCTTTGGCATAGTCAATGAAGCAGAAATAGATGTTTTTCTGGAACTCTCTTGCTTTCTCCATGATCCAGCGGATGTTGGCAATTTGATCTCTGGTGCCTCTGCCTTTTTTAAAACCAGCTTGAACACCTGGGATTTCACAGTTCACGTATTGCTGAAGCCTGGCTTGGAGAATTTTGAGCATGACTTTACTAGCGTGTGAGATGAGTGCAATTGTGCGGTAGTTTGAGCATTCTTTGGCATTGCCTTTCTTTGGGATTGGAATGAAGACTAACCTTTTCCAGTCCTGTGGCCACTGCTGAGTTTTTCAAATTTGCTGGCATATTGAGTGTAGCAGTTTCACAGCATCATCTTTCAGGATTTGAAATAGCTCAACTCGAATTCCATCACCTCCACTAGCTTTGTTCGCAGTGATGCTTTCTAAGGCCCACTTGACTTCACACAATGGAGCATTATTTATACAAATATTGAATCATCATGTTGTATACCTGAACCTAATATAATATTATAAATCTCCTACACTATAATTCTTGAAAAGACATATGTCCTAATACAGGTCTTTTAAATGGGGGCATAATTAAGAATATTTTTATTTGCCCTTACTACATGAGATGGTTAGATAGCATCGCCGACTCAATGGACATGAATTTGAGCAAACTCCAGGAGACAGTGTAGGACAGGGAAACCTGGCGTACTGCAGTCCATGGGGTTGCAAAGAGTCGGACACAACTCTTTGCGACTGAACAACAATACCACGTGCTCCCACACTCTTCTAGGAACCCAACCCATATAATTCTCACAGCCATCCTCTGGGGAAGTATCCGTTAGTATCCATCTTGTAGAAGAGGCGTAGAAGTGCCCTACTTCCCTAGTTGGTAACTGGCGGAGTCAGGATTTGAGTGGAATCAGGCAGATAACAGAGCTTGTTGGCTGAGTCACCCAACTCAGACTAACTGCTTCTTTGAAGGTCCATAGGCAGGACAGAGAAAAAGAGCTGTAAACACTTGCTGGATAATTGTAGGCGCAGCTAACTGTGTGGTTGCACATCTTCTGGATCCTCAGTGAACCGCACGGCATTTGAGGCCACTGTGTTCTTTTTCCCTTCTGTCTGTGGCCTTTCTCCTGGGTGGGGAGAATGTGGACTCTCAGTGTCACCTGGATATGACATCCCACGGCTCAGACATGTTGGTGAAAAGGCTGTAGGTCACGTCAGTCTGCCTGTGTGAGCTCATACTCAAAAGTCAGTGACTTCTGCATCTTCTGCGGGTTCTCTAAATCCAGAGAGCATCCTTCCATTTGGATATTGAAATGGTTCAGCAATGAAAAAGAGCATGGTTTAGAACAGCCGCAGCAGGCTGGAACGTTTTCTGTTGTAGGAGTGGGCACAGCATGGTTGAAAGTGGCATATCTCGAGTGTGGTTAAAGCCCAGCAGCTTTGATTAAGAAGCTTTGGTTAAGATGACAGTGGTCTTTACAACTTCCTAACCCTCGGTTTTCTGTTTTGTCTCTGTTATGCTTTGTTTTGTCTTGTTTTCCTTTGTCAGGCCTGCCTCTAACAGTTGCAGAGCCCACGGCAAGAGTACAAATGAACGCCCACAGACCATATGTCTAAATATTTTAAAGTTATAAAATCAGCTAAAACACAGTTAAATAAAATATGTTCCATCCTTCTACCTTGACAAATATACCATCATGGTAAAAAGTGGGAAACTATGTAAAGTTATGGCTTTTGTTGGGAAAATATCAGACAAGTAAGTGTAATTGTTTTTGCATATGTCTGGGTGTTTTGTTGTTGGGCTGCAAATGTTTAGATGAGTGATGAAATGAAAGAGAAATAATTCATAATTTACTATCTATCCCATTGAATTGATTTTTTTGTCTGCATTTCAGTAAAAATCACTGTCGTTATAATCAATATTCCATAATTTGTGTCCTGAAGGGTTGCAAATACACTGTAATTCTACTAAAAGTGTCCAAAAATTTGAATATATGTTTATCAAGAATGTGTATTAATATAAATATGGAAAAATTTTAAGTTAAGTTTATTTAATACATATTTATAATATGCTATTTTTATTCTAAAATACTCAGATTATACATACAAATAGAAAAGAAAAATTATAACTAATGAATATAAGATTTTTTTAAAAGCTGAATTTTTATTTAATTTTTGGAAAACAAATTTGAACTATTTTAAGCAAATACAAGTATTTGCTATGCTAATGAAGCTGGTTTTCAAGGTAAGGTATTGGTATTCGATTTCATGAATTACTTGTGTGGATTTATAGAGTTACCAACCTGGTAGTAATATGAATTGACAGTAGAATGTTCTGCTGCCAGGGGCAACTATTGCAGGGATTTGCTAAACATTCAATACCTGCAGAGCCGTGTATTGGAGAAGCAAGAAAACAGTGCCAGGCCTGCTGGGAAATGATACTGCATGAGGAAAGGCCTTTGTGGGGTCTGCCAGGTTGATTCATTTGTCTTTTCTGCCTGCTCTTGAAGCAGTGTTCACTTCCAGTTTTCTGAGCAGCATAGCCCAAACCTTTACAACGTTTGGATGTGAACACCTTCTACTTTGAGGACACACAGCAAACCCATTTCCATGGGTCCTGAATGGAGTTAGTCACAAGAGCAGATGTTGAATTTTAAAGTTGCACTGTATCCTTGTTGAGTCCTGACTCCCAAATGACAGAGACATCGTATGTTCTTTAATTTCCCTCTGTGTGTGTATGTGTGTGTGTGTGTGCGCGCGCGTGTGATGCAGGGCCTTTCAAAGAAGGGCTCAGCGCAGTGACCCTTTGCCTGGGTCTAAAAGTGGTACCGTTTGGGGAAATGTTTTTAAATTTGTGTTATTTGTTTACTTACATTTTACTTATTCTTTTTTTTTTTTTCTTCAAGTTTTAAACTTAGACCCTCTGATGCAACAAAATGAAATCACACTTATGGGAGTCTTTCCATGAGCTTGTCCTCTGATGATCCTGCAATGATTAATACAGGCCACTGCTTCTGAAATTGCAGAGAGCAGTCATTTTAAAAAATTACTTATTCATTTATTTTGGGTTGTACCAGGTCTCCATTGCTGATCTCAGGCTTTCTGTAGTCTCAGTGAGCGGGGGCTACTCTTCATTGCAGTGCACGCACCCTCACTACAGGGGCCTCTCTTGCTGCAGGGCACAGGCTCTGGCACAGGCTTCAGTAGCTGCTGCACTCAGGCTCAGTATTTGTGGCACATGGGCTTACATTCCGCAACATGCGGAATCTTCCCAGACCAGGGATCGAACCCGTGTCCTCTGCGTTGGTAGGCGGAGTCTCATCTACTGTACTCTAGGGACGTTCAGAGTCATTTTTAAAGCCCTCTGGGGGCAACATCGATTTTCAACAGGCTCGATTATTCCAGAATCATCTTTTAGGAAGTAATATTTTCACTGGGGGTCAGAGGTTTATACACTGGGGAGAGGTCAGTTTTGCAAAGTCTTTCTTTCAACTTTCAACAGGGATAGCAAGGAGACAGCTGATGATGGTCATTACCTATGGCACATGGCTGCCACACACAGGCACTTGTGGTCTCCATAGGAGGCTTTTTATTTCCTTCAGTATGTATGTATGTGTATATATATATATCCCATGAACCACCTTTATTTAGTAAGGGTGCTTGTTAAAAAGGCAGTTTCTAGATCTCAACTATACATGCCCCAAGTGAGGTTTTCTGAGCTTAGGCTCTAGAGCGATACTGACACAGATGCTTTTCAAAACAGGTTTTGAGAAAAATTCATCTAGATTAATGATCCTTAAACTTTTAAATTATACACTCTTATCATTAAAATATTTTGAGCAGGTGGATCTGATATATAGTCAATTATTTACAAACTGTATATATGGACTATTATGCTAATATATCATGTAAATAGTAAAACACACAAAACAAAGTTTTCGAAAAGGCAAAAATGATATAAACAATATTTTGAAATAATTTTGTTTTATCTCTTGATAATACAAAAATACTTTTTGTTCCCATCAAAATGTCACTGTTAATGGATAAATAACTATTGATATGATAAACAGGCTATTTTTAGTGAAAGCTATATAGTTCAAATTGCTTTATATATATTTTTAAAAATCTAGATTTAATAATGATATAAAGATTGGGACTTAAGTTCTGGTTAATTAGAGACTTGTTTTTAATGCCATCTTTAACAGAGATACTTCAGGACAAGCTAGGTTCACACAGAAGAGGTGAATTTCTGACTGTATTTGCTACCTGTTTTCAGTCCTATCCACAAATTATATAAATGGTTTGGCTGAAGTCATGCTTATAAGTGTTCTTTGAGATCTGTCAATTCTTGTCAATTTGTTGTAAAGTGTTACATTTTTATTTTCGAAAAATTGACTTCAATAATTTGCTGAAACTCTTTGAGAGGTTTTAAAATAGATTTGAAAATTCTGTTTCCAAGTTTTTAAAATGTGATGAGTTTCCATTGGCAATACAGTCATTTCCAGGAATAAAATCACACTATGAAGGGGACATTTTTAATCACATGTGTTTTAGAAAGCAGTTACTTTTGCAATTGTTGTGAAATGTCATCTTTACCTGAAGGGGGCAGATGAAGAGTGTTTTATGGTTTTCATTTTTAAATAACTGTAGATTCTCATGGAAATCACATCCTGGAGAAGGGAAACAAATTACTGTGGTTTAAGGCTGAAGTTGAAGAGGTACTGGGCTTCCCTGGTGACTCAGATGGTAAAGAATCTGCCTGCAATGCAGGAGACCTGGGTTCGATCCCTGAGTTGGAAAAATCCCCTGGAGGAGGGCATGGCAACCCACTCCAGTATTCTTGCCTGGAGAATCCCATGGACAGAGGAGGCTGGTGGGCAACGGTCCAGGGGTTTACAAAGAATCGGCCACCACTGAGCACGGACTGGGGAGGTACTAAGGACACAGTGAAAATCACGACACTGCCAAGAAATGAGCAAAGGCTGAATAAGGAGAGGCCTGTATTTTATGCCCATGGCTGTTGTTTCTATCTTCTGAGAACAGAGCAGACATAAATGGCAGTCTTGGACATCCCAGTTCACTGTGGAAGGGCTCGTGGCCCCAGCAGGTGGACGATGGCATCCTCTCTGTGAGATAGAATAGTAACAGGTATGGGAGCTGACTGTAACAGAGCCCTTGGGTGCAGGCATTGTTCTGGGGCTTGCACGTGTAGCACTTCATTTAATACTCACACCAACCTAAGTACAGTCCAAGTGCCAGCCTTTTTATGGGTGAGGAGCCTTAGCGTGGGGTGTTACAGCTGGTCAGTAATGGGGTCAGGAGTCAGCACGTCTGGGGATGAAAGCTGTTGACACAAAAAGTCACAGTGTTTTTAGGGCCTAAACCTACTCAGTAGGACTCAACTCTGCCTTCCCAGTCAGACGGAGGAGCCACTTGAGGACACCTGGGGTCTGAATGCTCCACACTCAGAAACTGAAGTTCCCGCTTGCAGAAGCTGCCCTCTGTGGTCTTAAATCTACAGAGCAGAGACTGAAATATCTGAGATTATCAGATGATCCTGTGGGGCATGGATTTCCTGAGGTCTGCAGGCACAGCAACCCACTCTAGTATTCCTGCCTGGAGAATCTCATGAACAAGTCTGGCAGTCTACAGTTCATGGGGTCGCAAAGAGTCGGGCTTGACTGAAGTGACTTAGCATGCATGCATGCACACTTCTTGGCAAGAATTTTCTGTCTGGCCATTTTGAACATCATTAACTTAAAAATGTGTTTATTTAATTTTGGTGACATATACAGACGTAATATTAGTTGCTGGGGCATTTTCTTGGACTGTTATAAGTATTAGTTTGTGTTTTCTTGGAACGATTCCTCCAAAAGTGTCAATGTATAAGCAACCATTCTATTGCAGATGTTGTGTTAGATTCTTGAGATTCAGAGGTTTCAAAGATCTGTCACTTACTCTCAGGAAAATGACAGTCTAGAGAGACAGGTAAGTGGGTATGTAGTTCATATACTATGTTGAGGTTGTTTATAGGGACAAGTGGCTGTTCACAGGACTTCCCAGGTGGTTCAGTGGTTGGGAATCTTCCTGCCAATGCAGGGGACACAGGTTTGATCCCTGGTCCGGGAAGGCCATGGGACAACTTAGCCACAAACCACAACTACTGAAACCTGTGTGCCCTAGAGCCAGTGCCCCACAATGAGAGAAGCCACAGCAATGAGAACCTCGAGCACTGTACCTAGAGAAAGCCTGTGCACAGCAACGAAGACCCAGCACAGCCAAAAATATATATAATAACAATAATTTTTTAATGACTATGCACATGGGAAGACAGACAAGGCTTGCAGAAGGAATGGTCTATGGCTGCTGTGTGGAGGGGTGGCCTTTTTCCATTTGTTCATCTCAGAACCTGAAAATGGATGTCACCTGTTCCTCCTTTCACTCCCCACTTTCCTTCCCATTTCCTCTGCACAGATTTCCTCCCATCCACACTTCTATTTTTGTCTTCTTTTCATTAAAATAGAATTCCTTTACCATCAGAAGATATATTATTAACAGTAAACAAGAAGGGGAAGAGCAAATCTTCTCCAGTACTCTTTTCCTGGGATTAAAAGTTCTCTGTTTAAAGGAATTTAAATTTATTGCAGTAATAGTGCCAGGTACCAGAAAGGTCTGAAACTTTAAGCTCATTGAATTAAGGCATGCCGAGCTTCAGCGTATGCTTTTGTTTTTTTAATGAACAAATATGTGTTATTGTTACAAAAGCTGTATTTGTTCCTTGAGAAAGGCAAAAAATAAGATAAAAATAATAAAATAAAGGCACTGAATTCCTACCACTGGAGATTATCTTTAATATCATTTTGGTTACATTTTCAGGTACCATGTGTGTGTATTTATTAAAATGAAATAATACTTTGCAAGTTGTTTCATATCCTGATTCTCTAGGTTAATGAACTTTACCTTTATAATTCAAAACTTTTGTTTGCCTAATAGTCTATCCACATTTAAATTTCCTCTATTTTCCCCAAAATACCCTTTAGATCTAGATTGCCCAAATTTGAGTCTAATTCAAGCCCACATATTGAATAAAGTTGTTACATCCCTTCAGTTCAGTTCAGTTCATTTCAGTTGCTCAGTCATGTCCGACTCTTTGCGACCCCACGAATCACAGCACGCCAGGCCTCCCTGTCCATCACCAACTCCCAGAGTTCACTCAAACTCATGTCCATCGAGTCTGTGATGCCATCCAACCATCTCATTCTCTGTCGTCCCCTTCTCGTCCTGCCCCAATCCCTCCTAGGATCAGAATCTTTTCCAGTGGGTCAACTCTTCACATGAGGTGGCCAAAGTATTGGAGCTTCAGCTTCAGTCCTTCCAATGAACACCCAGGATTGATCTCCCTTAGAATGGACTGGTTGAATCTCCTTGCAGTCCAAGGGACTCTCAAGAGTCTTCTCCAACACCACAGTTCAAAAGCATCAATTCCTCGGCACTCAGCTTTCTTCACAGTCTAACTCTCATATCCATACATGACCACTGGAAAAACCATAGCCTTGACTAGACGGACCTTCCTTAGTTTTCTTCTAATGTAGAATCATCTCTAATTTTTTCCCATTACATACTTGATTTGTTGAATTGGTTCAACCAGACCAAGGATCCCAGAAGAATGATTCGCCTTCATTTGTCTGGGTGCCTTCAGGGGCAGTCAGTGAACTTTCCCCATTCCGTCTATTTTCTCACAGTGAAAATTAGGCCTAAAACTCTGCTGGATGCATGTTAAACACTCTGACTAGAATATTTTTCAGCCAGTGGTTTGCACTTTATTGTGTGTCACATCAGGAGACATGACATATGATGGTTCCCCATTCATGGGGCTAAATGTGACCACTGCATTAGGTGATGAAAATCTTATCCCTCCATAAATTTACACTTAGATTTATGGTGTGGCTGGGAGGAAATCTCTGTGATGTTACTTCGGCATCCTGTGAAAGTCAGCTTCCCTGTAAACCATGGCACTTAATGCTTTTAACACTAGTTGACGATCCTTGCCCTAGGTCAATAATTTCATTAGGGATTGACAATGATTAAAATCTACTTCAGGGGTCTCCTTGGTGGCTCAGTGGTAAAAAGTCCGCCTGCCAATGAAGGAGACAGAGGTTTGATCCCTGGTCCAGGAAGATCCCACATGTTGGGGAGCAACAAAGCCCATGTGCCACAACCATTGAGCCCATGCTCTAGAGCCCGGGAACCACACCTACTGAGCTGTAACTACTGAAGCCCGCTCTCCGCAACTACAGAGTAGCTCTAGCTCAGTGCAACTGGAGACAAGTCCTCACAGCAACAAAGACCTAGCACAGCCCAAAATAAATAAAATTATTTTTTAAAAATCTAATTCAGTCCTTCCTTTTCTCTTAATAGGTAGCATACTTCTGTAAAATAAAGCTTTCTCTCATCACATGAAGATTTTTTGGTGGGGAGAAGTTACTGTGAAATATAGTCTTACTGGAAATGCAGGATAAAAATTTACTTTTTCCCGTTAGATACATATTATCAGAGGAACTCACCACATGCTCAGTCATGTCCGACTCTTCGTGAATCCATGGACTGTAGCCCACCAGGCTCCTCTGTCCATGGGATTCTCCAGGCATGAATACTGGAGTGGGTTGCCATGCCCTTCTCCCAGGGGATCATCCCAACCAGGAATCGAACCTGCATCTCTTATGTCTCCTGAATTGGCAGGTGGATTCTTTACTGTTGCACTACCTAGGAAGCCCATTGTCAAAGGAAAGAGGTGACCTAATAACAGGTTCAAGATGATGACATATAAGTTGGAGGCTGCATGCTCTCTCTTTTTTTTTTTTGGAAAATTATTATCTACTCATGGATTTTCAGTGATTCATCCAGTGCCCCTACACTGCTGCAACATTTTTGATCTAAGAAGTTGTTAAGTTGAATAATTCAGTATCAGTTGTCTTACTGTTTAATGTTATTCAGGTACAGTTCAATTTACAATTTTATGAACATCTTGAAAAGATGAGATTAACCAGACAGTTAAAATCACTTTCATTACACGGGGATGGGTCACTCATCCCAGAAAATGTCCCCCACCAGGTGTGGTGTCTAATGTTCAATGTGTCAACCTCACATGATTAAAATGAATTTACTCTCGTAAAATGGGTTTACTGAGACTTGAAGGGAAATATCATTTCAAGAACTGTTCACCCGTATGCAGTGCAGACAAGATGTTTCTATTTGAGGAGGCACTAGTGGTAAAGAATCCACCTGCCAATGCAGGAGAAGCAAGAGATATGTGTTCAATCCTTAGGTCAGGAAGATCCCCTGGAGTAGGATATGGTACCCCACTCCAGTATTCTTGCCTGGAAAATTCCAAGGGCAGATGAGTCTGGTGGGCTACAGTCCCTGGGGTTGCCAAGAGTCGGATATGACTGAGTGACTGAAAACTTTATTGAACTTTATACTTTATCCTTTTTTAAAAAATGAGTTGCTGGATGACTTAACTGCACAGTTCATTACATAGCATATCCATTGAAAAGAGCTTTATATTTGGTTATTATCCTCCCCTCTAAAATGACCTTAAACCCATATGAAAATGATAATGGTAAACATATGTGAACATGCACACACACACACACACACACACATATTGAGAGGTGTTTTGCTAAATTGTAGAGTGACCAGTTGTCTCAGTTTTATAACTAAAGTTATGTGTCCCAGTAAGCACTCCAGTCCTAGGCAAAATGGGATGGTTACTCACCCAAAATTTGTCAGATAAGTAACAGCCTGGCATTCAAGCAACAGATCTCAGATGTATTGCCCTAGTCTTGACTCAGATGTTAAACAAAGTCTTTAATTCAGAAACAAACTGATATGTCACACTGGCAGGAAACTAACCTTTTAAGCACATTTGAATTGTTAGAAATATCAAGAATGCACTAAAAGGGTCTAAAACTGCCAGTATAAAAGAGTCCAAGTGTCTCACTACTTTCAAAGAGCCAAAGCTTAGAAAATGGAATGGTGTAAGGTACAATGTGCTTGAGTTGATTTTCACTATGGAATTTTATTTATAATCATAAATTATCATAAATAATAATTTATTTTATTTATAATAACTATTTCTAGAGAGACTAGTCATTGAAGGTTAGGTTGAAAGGGATCTCGAGAGGTGATAATCTTTATCTTCCCATGTCTAGTCAAGGCCACAGTTAGACCATAATGGAATTCTGTCCAATGTATTTTTAAATACCCTCAAAGAAGGGAATATTCTATTACTAATTTCATATCTTACCTAAAAGTTCTCACACTTTATTGGAGACCAATCTTTTTTTTCTGGATGATGCTAGTAATTGTGAACCGCAGGGGAGCATTCTTTGACAAAAGTTTAGAGATTATTTTTTAATTTTTTTTCAGTATTTTAATTCTGAAAGATTTTAATTTTTTTCAAAGTTTGTATTTTCAAACCTTTAGTTACATTTGTGGTTCTCTGAATTCCTGGAGCATAGATTTGGGTGTATTAACCAAGCAGGGCTGCAAGCAAAGGTTTTTCTTTGGGAGAAAACAATTTCTACTTTGTAATGTAAGTTTTTATAGTTAAATTATAGTGCTCATGAAACTGACATCTTTGTAATGAAGAAAGTATTATATAAAAACCTATTGTTGAAAACCATCAGTAAATTCACATATCAAGGAATAAAACTATTAGTTTAACTTATCAGAGTTTAATAGATTTTGTAGGATCTACAAATGGTTTTACAGGTATGACATACGATTCTTAGAATTTATCACTAAAATCTCATTCTTCATCTCAGGACCAGAGATGAACATAATCCTGATGCTTTCCAGTGGAAAAAAAAAAAAAAAAAGTGCTTTGAGCCCATAGAAGGGAAAGACTATGATGCTATGATATATATATATTAATTTTAGTCCTTTTTCTGGTTTCCAGATATTTGACCTGAGTTATTGCATTTGGTGGGTTGTTTAGGGATTAGAAGTATTTTATTTAGGTGGTTAGTATTTTGGAGAGTCAAAGAGATAACAAGTTAAGGGGTATTTTCCACTTGATGCTGGTGCAGAAAAATTGAAAAACAGATTTCCCGGACTTTAACATGCAGGCAAATTCACCTGCAGGATCTTATTAAAATCCAATTCCAATACAAGGTAGTCCAAGCTCTGTGCTACTAACAAGCTCCTAGATGGTGCTGATCCTCCAAGAACTACATTTTGAATAACAAGATTGTAAAAAATGTACCTACAGCCTAATTTAGTCTTTCTCTTCTCAACCTAGAAAAACAAATAGCACCCAATGAGATGACATCATTATCGAGATAGGTGGGGACATGGGTAAGGATGAGAAAAAAAACCTTTATGCTATTATTGGTATAGCAAAATACTTGAATTTCTAATTAAAACTATTCATAATTAGTTTAATAAGGCCACTAATAAACTCATGAACAAACCTTGTAAAATTAATTAAGAAAGCTATTTCTGTAGCACAGTGACTAGAATGTGGCTATAAATCTGAATGCTATATATAATGGCAGCTGTAATTGTCTGATGTTTTATTAATAGTTTGAATTTTTAATGCACACTTTGCAGCTAGAGTTACACTTATTTTACTCCCCTTTAATGAAATTTATTTTTCTCTATTTTGTATCAGGAAAATACCAAATGACTTTCTACAGAGAAACTTCCTATACAGAAATTTGGTATTACAAATACCATAAACCAATTAAAATTTTATACCCAAAGTTCGCATTTAGATATTTTGAGCCAAGTCTCAATAGCCTTATTTCATGTAATGCTACTTCAATTCATGGTCATTTAATAATGCAGTGAAACATTTACTGAGCAGCTCTTTATTCACTGATTATACTTTATGAATTTTTGCCTGATCTGTTAGGATTGTTTGGTTGTGAGGGACAGAAGAACATCAAATCAAAATGGTTTCAACAAGATCCTAGCTTACTTCTTATATCCACAAGTCCACCTGGCATTCCAAGATGTCAAGGATCTAGTAACCTTCTGTCTTGTTGCTTCCCAATGCTTGGCTTTTGGGCCAGAGATTATTATCTGGGCCAAAATGGCTGCTGGAGTTTCAACCATTGCAACCACATCCCAACCAGAGGAAAAGAAGACAGAAGATAAAAATGCATGCTTCTTGCACTCCCACAATACCTCTCTGTCTCCCATAGATGATGTGCCACATTTAGCTGCAAGGGAGGCTGTGAAATGCAGTCTTTATTCCAGGTGGCCATGTGCATATCTGCGAAGTGCAAGATCCTGTTACTATGGGAGAAGGGATTGGCAAACTATGATTGGCGGGCTGAATCTGGCCACTGTGTATTTTTGTAAATGACGTTTGATTGGGACCTTACCATGCCCATTTATTTACACAATGCCTACTGTTGATTTCACAGTGCAGGGGTGGAGCTTAGCAGTTGAGGAAGCAATCACATGGGCCACAACGTCTAAGTGTTTTCTCTCTGGCCCTCTAAAGAAAATTCTTGCCGATCCCTGCTATGAAAGAAAAGGAGGGACAACTTGAAGCCTCTGTTACATTTCTTAGGTGATTTCTCCCTCTTCTCTCATCTTTAGCCAGGTTTAAGTCATTTATAAAATCCAGCAGCTTCTACGAAGTGCTAAGAAGCAGGGTCTGAGCAGGAGTTGTGCTTCCCATGGTATGTGCTGTGCTAAGTCACTCAGTCATGTCCAACTCTTTGAAGCCCCATGAACTGTAGTCTGCTAGGCTCCTCTGTCTGTGGAATTTCCCAGGCAAGAATACCAGAGTGGGTTGCCGTTTCCTCCTCTAGGGGATCTTCCCAGCTCAGGGATTGAATCTGCACCTCTTGCATCTCCTGCATTGGCAGGCAGGTCCCTTACCACTAGTGCCACTTAGGAAGCCCTCCCATGGTATAGAATATCAGGAATAACTTGCAAGATGTCCCCCCATATCACTGTCTTTTTCTTTATTTTATCAAGGTAAGATTTATAGTTGTTCCACATCTGGGTCTAGTCTTAAACTGATGCAAACAGAATCCACTTTATCTAGTTCAACCAGGAAAGGTTATTACAGAATATTAGTTCAGTTCAGTTTTGTGGCTCAGTCGTGTCCGACTCTGAGACCCCATGGACTGCAGCATGCCAGGCTTCTCTGTCCATCACCATTCCAGGACATTAAATGGCATACAAAATCATTAAGAGCTTAGAATGGGGAGAAGGGAGGTGCTAAATAATAAAGTCTGGGTCAGTTTTTCAGAAATGACTCTTTACACCACAAGCAGGACCACCAAACAGGTTTCTATCTTGTCCCTAATCCAGGAGGGATTTTGGAGGTTTGCCCTGTGACCTCAGTTCCCTGATGGATCTAAGAAGAGTTGTTGATTCTGTTTATTCAGCCTTTTTCTTTTGAGTGGCCAGGAGAGATAGATGACTTCCAAGCTCCTTGCATGCTGGGCTGGAAACTGAAAGCCTTCAAAACTTTTTACAAATAAGCTGAATAAATCCTATAAGAATGGACAACTGTTGGTTGCTTCACTATCCTTGTTTGCTCTATTGTTGCAAATCTGAACTGTATTTTAATCAATCACAACATTATTGTACAGGAAAAGATGCATTGTCATTCCAGGAAAAGGTGCTTCTCAGACATGATGATGATCCCCTATGGTTGAATATTTTAGTGCACCAGACTGTTTGCATGGTACAGAAAGTCTATATAAGTTATATTACCCATTTTAGTTAGTAATTCCCTAAACGAAAAGCAATGTATTCTAAATGTAGTGATTACAGTACAGCCTAAGCTACAAAAGGAGGAGATCATGGCAACCCACTCCAGTATTCTTGCCTGAAGAATCCGGATGGACAGGGGAGTCTGGCAGGCTACAGTTCATGGGGTCGCAAAGAGTGGGACTTGAATGAGCAACTAAGCACACACAAGCTATGATAACAAATACTTCTTATGTAATAGAGGTATACTCTCTTGCGGGAACTTTTGGGAGAAGGTAGCTGAACATGATGGATGGGCCAAAGTTAGTGTAGAGACCTGGGCTCCTTATGTGTTGTGCCTGCTGCTGTGTTGTTCTATCTGTGTGTTTGAAACTGGTTCAGCTCCTTGTCCAGAATTCAGCTTGCAAAAAGAGAAGCTTTAGAGAGCAGGTGGTTTTCTTGGTGACGCAGAGTTTGCACAATCACCTGTACTCTGTCCACTGACACAAACGTAGTCCAGTGGCCAACTAGCTCTGAGGGAGGCTGGGAAAAGTAGCCTCAAGCTGTGTGGCCAGATGTCTGGAGGATGGACTGAGGGTCAATTAGGGATCTTCTCCAACACTATGCGACTCTGGGCCCATGCATGACATAGCCTTGCTTAGAAGTTTTAAAATGCATTTTGAAGTCTGACAAAACTACCTGTTTTCATAGGTGATATAGTAACTTTCTCTTCTTGAAAGTATGTTCAAATAAAAAATCTCACACTAAGTACACAGAAGGCACTCTGGAAAATGCACTTTAGTGATTTTGCAGAGTTTTAAAGAGTAATTAATATATAATCTTGATGCTGGCTGTTTACTTAGGAAATATTGCATATGATCAAAGTATAAAGTGTGTGCGTGTGTGTGTGTGTATGTTGAGAGAGTGGCTTCAGATGAATCAGTTTTAACATGGTGTTCCATCTGAACAAATATATATTTCAGTGGCCCAAAGTAACTTAAAAGGAATTTCACTATTTTATATGCATTTCTGCAGAAATGTTAAGGAGATCTATGTTATAACCCACAACAATTATTTTTAAAGTATTATCTCTCTTCTATGCATCTCCATATTTGTTCCAGAGTCTCTCGAGCTCCCCCAGTTTTCCTAACATCCACTGTTAATGGTTTCTGTCTTCTGTCTCCTGCCCCCACATCAAAGCTCCTTCTTATTTAGATCAATTTAGAGTTGAGTTTCTTTTTATAGTTTCATTTCTGCGTTGCTCATTACCTGGATTCTCCTCAAGAAGGAACCCAGGGCTGACCCAGAAAGCAAAAATCCTTTCCCTTTTCTTCATGCATCTCCCCTGTCTCCTAATTTTGCATCACAAAAATGCCAAGAACTGGACTGGCAAGGAAAGGATGCCAAGATGGTGAAGGAAGGATAGAATCTGCCCCAACAGAACAGGCAGGCTGTGAACACTAACACATTCAAATGTCTTGTTTCCATCACACATATATCATTAAGAGCTCTAGTGAGGATAATGTGGACTGCTATAACTCCAAAACAGATGGAAAAATCTCTCAGTTTAAAAATATTCACAAAGCTGGATTTATACAGATGTTCCACCTGAAGGCAGAACTGAACAAATTAATGCTCACAGTGGACTATGAAACTCTAATCTATAAAGTGCAAAGGGAAGGGACGGGAACTAAAAGTTATCAAGCACTTACTCAAGTGTTGTGTTAAGCTCTTTAAATAATTTCGAGCCATCTAAAGCACCCATTAACTCTTCGGATCAGTGTTCTCAGCTTGGGGATCTACAGATCATATTCTTGTTAGTCCACGAGTGGTGAGATTCTAAAAGGCTTGTGTGTTTGCAACAAAAATAGTATTAAAATGCTTAACACGATGTAGTGTAAATGCCTGATGATAAGTTGAATGGAAGTCCCTGACATTGAGCTTTTGATTGCAGAAGCATCCGTTCAAAGATGTCATCTCCTATAAATAGATCGCCAGCTGTGTGACAGTTAGTAACTAAACAACTTGATAAGGACCAGACCGACCTCCTTATCCGTGAAGTTCCCCTTTTAGAAAGTCTGGGTTAATCTTGACAACTGACGGCTGGAACGATTCCACTTTTTCCTTCCTGCACCCTAATTCCCACCTTATTTTAAAATGTACCAATAAAGAGTAAACCCATAAAACCCTAGACCCCAGTAAAGGCAGAGCCCCAGGTCCACGATCCCTCTCTTTCCACTCGTGACTTTGCTGTGTGGTACCTGGGTGTGTTGTGTACCCACCAGAACCTGTGAGCAGTAATCCTTGTTATTCCAGTCCCCTGATGCTTGTGGCTGAGGTGCATCTTGCATTCAGAATAAGTACAACAAGGGCTGGTCCAGCCATGGCATTGGCTCTCATTGGTCAAGGTCTGCAGGGCCACACCCCAGGTAATGTGGGCCCTGGTGAGAGCGTTCTGCATTCCTAGGGATAGCATCACTCTCAACAGATGAGACTAATACAAAACCCATGAGCATACTCTGCATCATCAGGAGAACTGATTTCATAATCAAACACTCATAACCGAAGAGTCACACAGTATCCCAGTGTGCTACTTTAATTGAGGTAGAACAGTGAGAAAGGCACAGAGGCAGACCCAATAAATGACACATGTGTGCTAAGCAGAGGCCAAAAGACTTCATATTTTGTGAAATGAATGGTGGCTTTGCAGGAGTTTAGATTCAAAAGAGGGCTAGGAGTTTGCCCTGGCATGTGGCAGCAGAGTCATCTTCTAAAGGACATCATCAGGGCAGTGTCAGGTTAATAATTTTGTACAAACAGGACAATATCATCTGTTAATGTTGTTTCTTTGAGTTTTGTTATTTTTATGAGTATTGTAACAAATTTACAAATTTGTGTTGATTTACATTGGTGTGGTAAGTTAGATTTTTCTTCCCAATTTTTCAGTCTTTCTCTATTAGGTGATGATACAGCCAAACTTGTGTCCTGTGACTTTGCAGTACCTTCTACCAGAGAAGGCAGAATGTTATAGGTATCTGTGAAAAAAAGCAGCCTACATTACTTGGCAGTGAAAATTAGCAAAAGTGTCACTTTCAATAAACTGAAGACCAAAAAAAAAGAAAAGTACCTAATGAACTTAAAGCATTGGACATGGAGATTCTGAATCAGAATGTGGAGTATCTAGACAGGCTGCAATTCACTGCATTTGGAAAGGTACAACAAATTGATGAGCTCAGAAAAGAACTGGCCAGTTTGTAGGCAAAGCTAAGAGGGAATGTGAGAAGCTAGAAATTCCAGCAGTTGTAGAGGTGATAAATAAAATCATTGTTTTGTTTCCAATTAGTAAAAGATAAAATTGAAAAATGCCTTGTATGCGAAAGACCTACTAAAATAGCTTCAGGGAAACAACAAAATCCAAGTATAACCCCAGTAAGAGAAATCTTAGGGCCATGTCTGACAGTACATACTTTTACCTGGACAAAAGGACTTTGAGAAAAGCGGCTAAGTGCTCTTGATGGATACCTGGATTAAGAAGAGACACATCTGGCCCTGGGGAGAGCACAGGTTCTGATCTGATCTGGCCCTGGGGAGAGCACAGGTTCTAAGCCTGATTCCAAGATCATGGGATGAGGCTATGGTATGTTTGGAGGCGTGGGGAGAGTACTTTGCAGAATACAAAGTGAATAGTTACTGTGAGGGAGATTGGTGAATTGTTCTTGACTTCTGCTCCGTAGACTCACACTTTGATGTTTTTAATTGTGGGACTACACAGCCCCTCCAATACAGAACACGCAGAGTGTATTTCACTGGAGGCTGAACTTGGGTGAGATGTTAATGAACATGACACAAGATAAGGCTTTAAAAATGTATGCATGACTTGGTTTGATCTTTGCCGTCCTATGATACATCAGAAGGCTTCCCTGACAGCTCAGTTTGTAATGAAACACTGAAAACCAAACCAACCAAACAGACCCTAAAATCTATGCCCTGTGTCACCTCTGGTATCAGAGTGAAGACACATGTGGGTGTGGGGAGCAGAATGAACCTACTTGTTCAGTTCAGTTCAGTTCAGTCGCTCAGTCGTGTCCGACTCTCCGCGATCCCATGAATTGCAGCACGCCAGGCCTCCCTGTCCATCATCAACTCCCAGAGTTTACTCAAACTCATGTCCATCGAGTCGGTGATGCCATCCAGCCATCTCATCCTCTGTCGTCCCCTTCTCCTCCTGCCCCCAATCCCTCCCAGCATCAGGGTCTTTTCCAGTGAGTCAGCTCTTCGCATGAGGTGGCCAAAGTATTGCAGTTTCAGCTTTAGCATCAGTCCTTCCAATGAACACCCAGGACTGATCTCCTTTAGGATGGACTGGTTGAATCTCCTTGCAGTCCAAGGGACTCTCAAGAGTCTTCTCCAACACCACAGTTGTTACCTAGCACTAATCCTTATCCAGTCCAGCTAAACTGAGCCAAACCTTGCTGTGAATTGAAAAAAAAAAAAAATTAATGTATAAGTTGCTGAGATTTAGGGGTTGTCAGCTCTGCTGCACTATTTTAGTGGTTGTTGACTAACACAATTGGCATAAGCATAAGTATAAAAGAAATCATACCTAGTTTTCTATTTACACATCAGCAACATTACATTAGAAAACATTTTGAGTCAACACTAGAGTTCTTATTTTCTTCCTTTTATTTTTTTTGATTTTTAAAATTTTTTACTTTTAAGTGAAAGATAATTGCTTTACAATATTGTGCTAGTTTCTGCTTTACAACAGCGTGAATCAGCCATAAGTATATATATGTCTGGGATTCCCTGGTGGCTCAGCGGTAAAGAATCTGCCTGTAATGCAGGAGATGAACCCACAGGTTTGATCCCTGGGTCAGGAAGATCCCCTGGAGAAAAAAAAGCAACCCACTCCAGAATTCTTGCCTGGGAAATCCCATGGACAGAGAAGCCTGGTCAGCTACAGTCTATGGGGTCACAAAGAGTCAGACATGACTTAGTGACTAAACAACAAATACATATGTCCCCTCCTTTTTGAAGCTCCCTCCCACCTCCTACCCCAACCCATCCTTCTAAGTCATCGCAGAGCATAGGGTTCCATTTTTTAAAAGGTCTCCATATATTAATCAAGTCTTAAAAACCCTTGAAGAGTCCTGATTAACCCCATTTCATGGATCAGGAAACTGAGGGCACGGAAAGAGGCCACAGGGTCTGACTAGGGCCTGCCTGATCTTCATCATGAATATTTTTCTACTACACACCTCACTGCCTCTTTTTATTAGTTTCAAGTAGCTTCTCTTTGGTTTGGGTGACTATTAAATTAAAATTTGACATAAGATCATACAGAGATCAAAGGAAAGAAAAAAAAAAGTTTTCCAAAAGGAAAGACAGAAAGGACAAAGATAAACTGCCAAATTCAGATGATGAAGCCTGGAGCAAACCTGGAGTTATCCAAACCCTGGGGGACATTTTCACCATCAGAGGATTGTGTCTCGTGTCTCTACTGTTAGCAGTTAAGCAATGCTTTCAAAATACTTCAAAACCTGTGACTGTCCACCCGTCTGACGCCAACATCAAAGTGTGCAGCCTGAGAAGAGCTGGACTCGGGGCATGGGGAGTGAGGCCCTGACAGAGGGGCGTTCTGGAGATCAAAGGGTGGATTCCCAAACAACAGGTTCTTTTTACGTTCAAGAGAGCTTTTCTTGTTTAAGTTTTTCCTCTTTGGAGCATAATTTGAGTAGTTTCAGATGTGAATCGCATCATGAAGGCGGGGGAGAAACCCCTTCAGAGGATTATTTTTTCCTGTGGCTTGGTGTTAACAGGTTCTTTTAAACGTGGAAGAAACTCATAAGCTCCTTGGGATCGTTTTTCACAAACTGTCCGTTTGGAACCCTGTCGACAGTCAGGCGGTGATGAGAGTCTTTGCTTCCTTAAATCATTGCCTCCCTGGGTGAGGAGAGACCCTAAACGCCTCGGATGTGTCAGCAGCCCAGCTCCGCCTTGTCCGTCTTGAGCGACCTGTGGGGACTACACGGGGAGGCAAGTTGATAACAAGAATGCGTTGTTTATAAGCATCGCTTCCTCAGGGAACGCGGGGGGAGTGCTCAGGGGTGAAAGGAAGAAAAGAGAAGACTCATAAGAAAAGGAGGAGTTTAAATCCTCTCTAGCCATGGACACCCAGATTCCTTCCCTTTTGAAATTCCTTCTTTCTTTCTGAAACGTCTCAAAAGATGCCCACTTCTTTTTTTTTTTAAGATTTTTTTTGATGCAGACCTTTTGTAAAGTATTGAGTTCGTTACAATATTGTTTCTGTTTTAAGTTTGGGTTTTTTTTTTTTTTTTTTTTTGGCTCTAGGGCATGTGGGACCTTAGATCCCCAACCAAGGATGGAACCTGCACCCTTTACATTGGAAGGTGAAGTCTTAACCACTGGACAGCCAGGGGAAGACCCTCCCATTTCTCAATTTACCACTCATCTCCTGGACAAAGGACTTCCCTCTTTCGTAGGACACTCAGGGACACAGTTGCCCTGGAAACAGTTTTGAATGAGGACAGTCACTGCATGAATTGGGGGGGGGGGTCTCTTTCAGGAGCAAAAGCATATTGATTCAGGCTGGGGACATGAAGTGAAAGTCACTCAGTCGTGTCTGATTCTTTGTGTCCCCATGGACTATACAGTCCATGGAATTCTCCATGCCAGGATACTGGAGTGGGCAGCCTTTCCCTTCTCCAGTGGATCTTCCCGACCCAGGAATCGAACCGGGGTCTCCTGTATTGCAGGCAGATTCTTTACCAACTGAGCTATGAGGGAAGTGAAGCTCCTTGTAAAAGCTCCCTTCGTGGTCTCACTCACCATCCTGGAAAGGCCCCTTCAAAGTTTGGAGTTTCTCCTCTCAAGTCCGCAGTCCTGGCTCTTTGTCAGTGATGACCTTGGGAGCAGAGAGCAAGGAGAGGCTTCATCCTGCAACATCCTCAGGAAAATAACACTTCAGATTCTCAAACTGGCACTGACAAAACTCAAGGATTTTTTTTTTTTTTTGGACAAAATTGAGACCCCCATGGATACGTTCACTATTGATTAACGGATTGATTGCTCTTTCCTTGACTGTAGATGCATATATCACTGCCTCTTTTGCACACACACCCAGCCCCCACTCTTTTCTCTGAGTGATAATTCAGTTCTTCATGTCCTGGGAACAGACACAGACAAGGAGGGTGGCTGAGGAGTTTGAGAAGGAGTGAGGTATCAACCATCTTCTCTGTAGTTTTTGCAATAGACTTTCATTAAAAACATGTCACAAGGCTTCCCTGGTGGCTCAGTGATAAAGAATCCACCTGCCAATGCAGGAGACACCAGTTCAATCCCTGATCTGGGAAGATCCCACCTGCCTCGGAGCAGCTAAGCCCATGTACTGCAACTATCGAGTCTGTGATTTAGAGCCCAGGGTGCCGCAACTACAGAAGCATGTGTATCCCAGAGCCTATGCCCTACAACTAGAGAAGCCACCGAAATGAGAAACCCACATACCACAGCTAGAGAGTAGACCCACTCATTGCAACTGGAGAAAGCCCATACAGTGATGAAGAGCCGGCACAGCCAAAAATAAGTAACAAATAAATAAAAATGTTTTAAAAACCACATCACACTGAGCTTCTAAGATGTTTGAAACAAACTGATATGAGCAAAATGGATATAAACACATATTTTGACATATTTTAAAACATATCTAAGTGAAATATCAAAATACTCTCAAATGCTTGAAAACATATGCCTAATTTTTTTTATTAGAATTTTTCTCTAATCTAAAGTTAGATGTGAAATCATTATAATAACTATTAGATGCTTAATAAAATGTGGCTTACTAGGCGTAAATCTGAAATTAACACTAATGACAAAGCTATGTCTTATGCATGTATGGAGCTTCTTTCACTGCTTTTCTTTTTTAATAACCGAATTTAGCCTCTAGTTCCATAAGGATCTCACAGTTATAGCGCCTTTGCTTTATTTAGAGAACAGTTTTTCAGGCTTTTTTTGGGTGAAAATGCCACCGTTTCTGTGGGGTCCTAGCTTAGTACTATTGTAAAATTTTAAGTGCATGACTGTCTACAAGCCTGTAGCTCACTTTAACCTTTAATTGAGGCTGTTCTCGATGGAACGATGGTATTTTGCTATCTACCAGTCCTCGCCTACATGTGCTTGGGGCTATGGACACTCACCTGTGGTTTCCTTTTAACTCCAATTGCTTTTCGTCCTAAGAAATTCTTCAGCATATCTAGACTGAGCGTATTATTATAGAAAACCTGGAAAATGAAAAAACATAAAAGGAAGGAAAAAAGATCTATTATCCAATCACCTCAAAACGATGACTTTTTTCAATCGTAGGAATTTTCTTGTAGTCCTATGAAACAACTATTTGTAATCATAATATAGGTATTTTTGTTTCTTTTAAATTTAGCCTTATACCAGAAGTCTCTTGTACTATAATGGCTTGTTTTGTAATGAGTGTATTATTTTTTAAATCACAATTTCCATGGTTCTAAAAACCTTGTTTTTAAAATGTATACACACTCTTCAGCATCTCCCCCCACTTCCAGCCCAATCCCTGGCACCCACTGTTCTATTATTTGCTTTTATGTATTTCACTATTGTAGATGCCTCATGTAAGTAGAATCATGTAGCGTTTGTCCTTTTGTGACTGGTTTATTTAACTTGGCATAATGTCCTCAACGTTCATGCATATTGTCACATGTGGCAGGATTTCCTTCACTTTAAGGCTGAGTAATATTCCATTGTATATATAGACTACACTTTATTTATCCATGTTTGTAGCATATAGATGTGCTTCATCTCTTTTTGTTTCCAAATAATATTCTGTCCTATGGCTTTTTGTCGAACTCTTTTTGACCCCATGGACTGTAGCCCGCCATGCTCCTCTGTCCATGGCATTTCCCAGACAAGAATGCTAGAGTGGGTTGCCATTTCCTACTCTAGGGGTTCTTCCCGACCCAGGGATCAAGCCCACATCTCCTGCATCTCCTACATTTGCAGGAGAATTCTTGACCACTGAGCCACCTGGGAAGCCCATGACTTTAGCACGTTTTGTTTATTCATCATCAGTTAATGGGCATTTGGACTGTTTCCACCTTTTACCTTTCTCGAATAATGCTGGGATGTCTCAGGGGTCTTAAGTGGGGGAAAACCCTAAGGATTTTGGGCCAGGCATTCTTAGATGGTGCCGTGAGATGTTCCCCTGGCTCTCTCCACTCCATCTTCCTATTCCAGCAAGTGGATTTTCTTTTTTTCCCCTTCTCCTTTGCTTTCTGTCTGTGAATCCTCCTTTACTGCTGTCTGCGCCTCATGTTGACTGCTCCCCAGGGTCTGCCGTGTCTTTTCCTTGTCAAGAAAGTCAAGAACAGAGAGTCAAACACTTTCCCCCGTCAGTGGTGAGATGCTGACAAAGGGCTCGTCCTTCTGCAAGAGCTGCTTCTGTTCTTGTTCACACTGCTTCCCCTCTCTCCCTGTGAGCCTCTCCCCAGATTGAGTAGGGATCACAAACATGTTTGGGATTCCTTCTTCACTTCCCCACTGTCTGGGAATGGAGAGCCAGGAGTTCATCCAAATGACATAATTTATTGTCTCTCTCCTGCCCCAGCTGCCACTTTTCAAGTATTATAAGAAGTTGGCCTTTTGAGTGCTGGCTTTTTCCTTCTGCTTTTACCTATTTGTGCTCATTTCATTCATTTTTAAGGGGAAGGGCACTTTGCAAGTTGGCTTTGCTTTTTCTGGGAAAGTCTTCTCCCAAAAGATTACAAATTATTTATTTAATTGCTAGATAATAGTCCACTGAGCGAATTGTAGCATGATTTATTTAAGAACTCCCCCTATTTTTGGACCTTACATTTGTTTCCATTTTTGGCTATTATAAATAATACTTGGAGGAGCAGTCTTTGCAAAAATCTTTTTGTTTTGAGATCATTTATTTTGGCTGAACTGCCAAATGTATAATTATCTGACCAAAAACTAGGATAGTTTTTTAGATCCTTGGAACATCTATGCTAAATTATGTCCCACAAAGATTATTTGAATTTATATTCCCACCAGCATGGGTTAAGTGTGCCCCTCTGATTGAATCCTTGCTTTTACTGAAACAAAACAAATCAACAAAACACACAACAATTAACTTCTCATCATTAGAATTTATAGTGCTTTGGGGGGTTAGAAAGACCATAGAAATAATTGTTATTGCCTTAAAAGGCATAAAGGTGTAACAATGCTATTATTGCTGTTGTTGGTGTTATTGCTTTTTATATGTGTGCTTTAAAATTATTTATTTCAACCAAAAAAGTTGAAAGACATTTGTTGGTATCAGTGTGAGCTAGCAAGTTTGAGTATAATTAAGAAGATTTTTCAGAATCTTGACTTCATTCAGGCCTCTTTTTAACAACTTTATCAAGGTAGACATATATACTGAAAGATCAAACCAATCAATCCTAAAGGAAATCAACCCTGAATACTTACTGGAAGGGCTGATGATGAAGCTGAAGCTCCAATACTTTGGCCACCCGATGTGAAGAGCCGACTTATTGGAAAAGACTCTGATGCTGGGAAAGATTGAAGGCAAAAGAAGGCGGCAGCAGAGGATGAGATGGTTAGCATCACCAACTCAGCGGACACTAATATGAGCAAACTCTGGGAGATAGTTAAGGACAGGCGAGCCTGGAGTGCTGCAGTGCATGGGGTTGCAGAGTCAGACATGACTTAAGGACTGAACAACAATGACAATAAATTGCATATTTTAAAGTGTACAATTTGACAAACTGACACGTGTGCACTGCTGGAAGCATCACTACCAAAAATGATGAACCTTTCCATCACCCTTGAGTTTTCTCTTGGCCCTTCATACGCTTCCCAGATCCTACCTGACCGCCCCCCGCCCGCCCTGTTACCCCATTAGATTTTTGTCACTAAGGACTAATTTGAATTTTATGTTTCAAATACATAAAACCATGAATCATCTACGCAATTTTGTCTGGCTTTTCTTTGAATCAGCATAGTTATTTTGAGAGTCTTCTATGTCGTGTTTCCAGTTCAGGGCTTTTCCAAAACCATTGCTGTGAGCATCCGTGCTACAAAGCCCATTTGTAAGACAAGTGTAAGACTTTGTAAGACTCTTCTTTTGGGGGAGCACTTTGGGATGGAAAGGGTCGGTCACAGGTGAGTGTCTGCTTAACTTTTAAAGAAAATGCCAAACTGCTATCCAATGTGTCTGTCCTGTATCACATCCCACCAGCAAAGTATGACTCCAATCCCTCATACCAGCCTCATTAACACGTGGCACAATCTTCTGGGTTTAGAAATCCCAATTGTAGTGAGTGAGTGGTGGTTTGTCACTGTGATTTTAACTTGCCAACTGGGCTACTTTGATGCTGTAAGGAAACAGAGGTATAAAATGGAACTGTTCACTCCCTTTACAGTTTGGTGACATTGGATAAATTACTTAATATCTCTGTGCCTTGGTTTACTCATCTAAAAAATAAAGATGATGAAAACTGTTCAGTTCAGTTCAGTTCAGTCGCTCAGTCGTGTCCGACTCTCCGCGACCCCATGAATCACAGCACGCCAGGCCTTCCTGAGTTCACCAACTCCCAGAGTTCACTCAAACTCATGTCCACAGAGTCGGTGATGCCATCCAGCCATCTCATTCTCTGTCGTCCCCGTCTCCTCCCACCCCCAATCCCTCCTAGCATCAGACTCTTCCAGTGAGTCAACTCGTCGCATGAGGTGGCCAAAGTATTGCAGTTTCAGCTTTAGCATCAGTCCTTCCAATGAACAACCAGGATTGATCTCCTTTAGAATGGACTGGTTGGATCTCCTTGCAGTCCCAGGGACTCTCAAGAGTCTTCTCCAGCACCACAGTTCAAAAGCATCAATTCTTCGGCGATCAGCTTTCTTCACAGTCCAACTCTCACATCCATACATGACCACAGGAAAAACCATAGCCTTGACTAGACAGACCTTGGTTGGCAAAGTAATGTCTCTGCTTTTTAATATACTATCTAGGTTGGTCATAACTTTCCTTCCAAGGAGTAAGCGTCTTTTAATTTCCTGGCTGCAATCAGCATCTGCAGTGATTTTGGAGCCCCAAAAAATAAAGTCTGACACTGTTTCCACTGTTTTTCCATCTAGTTCCCATGAAGTGATGGGACCAGATGCCATGATCTTTGTTTTCTGAATGTTGAGCTTCAAGCCAACCTTTTCACTCTCCTCTTTCACTTTCATCAAGAGGCTTTTTAGTTCCTCTGCACTTTCTGCCATAAGGGTGGTGTCATCTGCATATCTCAGGTTATTGATATTTCTCCCAGCAATCTTGATTCCAGCTTATGCTTCTTCCAGCCCAGCGTTCCTCATGATGTACTCTGCATATAAGTTAAATAAGCAAGGTGACAATATACAGCCTTGACTTACTCCTTTTCCTATTTGGAACCAGTCTGTTGTTCCATGTCCAGTTCTGACTGTTGCTTCCTGACCTGCATACAGGTTTCTCAAGAGGCAGGTCAGGTGGTCTGGGATTCCCGTCTCTTTCAGAATTTTCCACAGTTTATTGTGATCCACACAGTCAAAGGCTTTGGCATAGTCAATGAAGCAGAAATATGTGTTTTTCTGGAACTCTCTTGCTTTCTCCATGATCCAGCAGATGTTGGCAATTTGATCTCTGGTGCCTCTGCCTTTTCTAAAACCTGCTTGAACATCTGGGAGTTCACGGTTCACATATTGCTGAAGCCTGGCTTGGAGAATTTTGAGCATGTGAGATGAGTGCAATTGTGTGGTAGTTTGAGCATTCTTTGGCATTGCCTTTCTTTGGGATTGGAATGAAGACTGACCTCTTCCAGTCCTGTGGCCACTGCTGAGTTTTCCAAATCTGCTGGCATATCGAGTGCAGCACTTTCACAGCATCATCTTTCAAGATTTGAAATAGCTCAACTGGAATTCCATCACCTCCATTAGCTTTGTTCGTAGTGATGCTTTCTAAGGCCCACTTGACTTCACATTCCAAGATGTCTGGCTCTAGGTCTGTGATCACGTTATCGTGACTATCTTGGTCGTGAAGATCTTTTTTGTACAGTTCTTCTGTGTATTCTTGCCACCTGTTCTTCATATCTTCTGCTTCTGTTAGGTCTATACCATTTCTGTCCTTTATCGAGCCCTTCTTTGCATGAAATGTTCCCTTGGAATCTCTAAGTTTCTTGAAGAGATCTCTTGTTTTTCCTATTCTGTTGTTTTCCTCTATTTCTTTGCATTGATCGCTGAGGAAGGCTTTCTTATCTCTCCTTGCTATTCTTTGGAACTCTGCATTAAGATGCTTATATCTTTCCTTTTCTCCTTTGCTTTTCACTTCTTTTCTTTTCACAGCTATTTGTAAGGCCTCCTCAGCAGCCATTTTGCTTTTTTGCATTTCTTTTCCATGAGGATGGTCTTGGTCCCTGTCTCCTGTACAATGTCATGAACCTCCGTCTAGAGTTCATCAGGCACTCTATCTATCAGATCTAGTCCCTTAAATCTATTTCTTACTTCCACTGTATAATCATTAGGGATTTGATTTTGGTCATATCTGAATGGTCTAGTGGTTTTCCCTACTTTCTTCAATTTAAGTCTGAATTTGGCAATAAGGACTTCATGATGTGAGCCACAGTCAGCTCCTGGTCTTGTTTTTGCTAACTGTATACAGCTTCTCCATCTTTGGCTGTAAAGAATATAATCAATCTGATTTTGGTGTTGACCATCTGGTGATGTCCATGTGTAGAGTCTTCTCTTGTGTTGTTGGAAGAGGGTGTTTGCTATGACCAGTGCGTTCTCTTGGCAAAACTCTATTAGCCTTTGCCCTGCTTCATTCCATGCTCCAAGGCCAAATTTGCCAGTTACTCCAGGTGTTGCTTGACTTCCTACTTTTGCATTCCAATCCCCTAGAATGAAAAGGACATCTTTTTTGGGTGTTAGTTCTAAAAGGTCTTGTAGGTCTTCATAGAACCGTTCAACTTCGGCTTCTTCAGCGTTACTGGTTGGGGCATAGGCCAGGATTACTGTAATATTGAATGGTTTGCCTTGGAAACGAACAGAAATCATTCTGTCATTTTAAAGATTGCATCGAAGTACTGCATTTCGGACTCTTTTGTTGACCATGATGGCTACTCCATTTCTTCTAAGGGATTCCTGCCCACAGTAGTAGATATAATGGTCATCTGAGTTAAATTCACCCATCCAGTCCATTTTAATTCACTGATTCCTAGAATGTCTATGTTCACTCTTGCCATCTCCTGTTTGACCACTTCCAATTTGCCTTGATTCATGCACCTAACATTCCAGGTTGCTATGCAATATTGTTCTTTACAGCACCGGACCTTGCTTCTATCACCAGTCACATCCATAAGTGGGTATTGGTTTTGCTTTTGCTCCATCCTTTATTCCTTCTAGAGTTATTTCTCCACTGATGAAAACTGTACTGCATACTTAACAGACTTGTTATTAAAATTAGTGGATGCAATGAATGTAAAATGCTTGTAGACTACATAAGTATTAGATATTATCATGATGATGGTTAAATTGCTGTATGATTTTAGGCAAATCACTTCAACTTGTTTGAAGATTACTTCCCAGCCCTATAAATTGAGGGGCTACATAAGGTGACCTCTAAGTTTCCTTCAAGTACAGAAATGTTCTTGTCTAAAAAGTATACTGATGTTCCAACACCACATGTATATAACACATTTATGGAAAAGTACTCTTTAATGTGGAAAAAATGATAGCTAAATATTAAAAAACCATGCATACATTGTAATTTCTTATTATCGTAGCTATGCCAGATTTTAAAAGTTGACCACAAATTTCTATTCTTCTGTGTCCTACGTGGAGGCAGTTAGTAATAAATTGTTCCTTTATTTCTGCAATTAATCTGATCCAAAGATAAATCAATTTTAGGATATTCAGAGAAATATCTTTTATATTCCAAATCTTCAAAATAACGTGATAATTTCACTAAATATCATACAATGAGTTCTAAGCATTTTTGCAAAGTTTAAAAAACTTTATCTGTTTATTCAGATCAAGAGCTATGCCAGATCTGGGGATGATGAAAGGTCTAAGAACCACATTTATTTGGATTTGTATAAAAATGGAATCATTTAAAGAAATACCTGACTGAAGCTGAGAAGACCAAATGAACTGTGGTCTAAGCTGTTAGGAAGATGCCGCTCTTTTTTGAAATAATATCTGCCAAGCATCTGCTTTATTACTTAAAGTAAGGTAAACAAGTAATATGAAATTTGATAGAAGAGCAACTCAAACTTTATTGCTAAATGAGTGAGAGATTTAATATAGTGTCTTGAACCTAATTAATGTGTTTCTTAGTAGTTGACTGCTAAGTAGTCGTTTTGTTGTTGTTCAGTTGCTAAATCATGTCTGACTCTTTACAACCCCATGGACTGCAGCATGCCAGGCTTCCCTGTCCTTTGCTATCTCCCAGAGCTTGCTCAAATTCATGTCCATTGAGTTAGTGATGCTTTCTAACCATCGTATCCTCTGCTGCTCCTGCTTCTCCTTTTGCTCAATCTTTCCAACAACAGGTCTTTTCCAGTGAGTTGGTTCTTTGCATCAAGTGGCCAAAGTATTGGAGCTTTAACTTCAGCATCAGTCCTTCCAATGAATATTCAGGGTTGATTTCCTTTAGGATTGACTGGCTGGATCTCCTTGAAGTTCAAGGGACTCTCGAGAGTCTTCTCCAGCATTACAGTTTGAAAGCATCAGTTCTTCGGCGCTCATCCTTCCTTATGGTCCAACTCTCAAATTCATACATGACTACTGGAAAAATTATAGCTTTAACTATACAGACCTTTTGTCAACAAAGTGATGTCTCTGCTTTTTTTTAATACACTCTCTAGGTTTGTCATGGCTTTTCTTCCAAGCAGCAAGAGTCTTTTAATTTCATGGCTGCAGTCACCGTCCATGGTGATTTTGGAGCCCAAGAAAATAGAATCTGTCACTGTTTCCACTTTTTCCCCATCTATTTGCCATGAAGTTTATCACTGATAAATTCACTGATATGAAGTTTAGTGACTTCATATCAACTTAGTCAACTTCAGTGACTTCACTGATATACTATGATATGGTTTAACTGTTTGCTTTTAAATATACTCACTGTAACATTTTTTTCTTCAAATTTCCTTGACTGCTTTATAATATATCCATATTTCACAGGGATTAACAGTCATATTTAGATAGATGATGGATAATAGAAAGCAGGCGCCAAGGCCCTCCTTCCTGTTCTCTAGTATTTAACAAAATTACACCAATGATTTCCATTTCTGTTTAAAAATTCTATCTTTCCAGCATTTATATTGAATGTATTTGACATATAACATTGTGGACATTGAAAGTGTACAACTTGTTACTTTATATAATGTAACATGATCATCATTGTAGTGGTATTTATCACATTACATGATTATAATACTATATTATTGTCATATAATACAATATGTTTATTATACTGCACATAGAATATCATACTGTCATATAATATGTTTATTATTCTGTCCGTAGATCTCTGCAGCTTATTTACTGCTTATTGCAGGTTTATACCCTTAAACAACATTAATCTTATCCCCCACCCCCATACCCTGGTAACTGCCATTTTACTCTCTGATTTTTATGAGTTTCGCATTTTTAGATTCCATGTATAAGATTAATCATATAGTACTTGTTTTTGTCCATCTGACTTACCTCAGCATAATGTGCTTAAAGTCCACCTGCGTTGTCACAAATGGCAGGATATACTCTTCGCTCATGGCTGAATAAAGCCCCACTGTTTATATGTGTCAGATCTTTTAAAGCTTTATTCATCTGCTGATGGGTGGTTAGATTCTTTCCATATCTCGGCTATTGTGTATCATGCTGCAGTAAAAATGGGAGTGCATATATATCTTTAAAATACTGTTTTTATTTCCTTTGGTTATATACCCAGTAGTGGAATTACTGGATCACATGGTAGATACATTTTGTAATTTTTTGAAGCACCTCCATATTGTTTTCCATGACCAAGAGTGTACAATTGCTCCCTTTTCACCATCCTCATCAGCATCCTTTGTTCTTTGTTTTTTTAATGATGGCAAATATAGCAGGTGTGAGGTGCTATCTCATTGTGGGTTCAACTTGAGTTTCTCTGTTGATTTGTGATGTCAAGCATCTTTTCATGTGCCCGTTGACAATGATGTCAATCATCTTTTCATGTGCCCGTTGACAAATTTGATGTCCTCTTTGGAAAGTTGTCTGTTTAGTTCTTCTGCCTATTCTTTAATTGGACTTTTTTTTTTTTTTTGCTATTAAGTTATATGAGTTCTTTATATATTTTGAACATTAACCCCTTATACAATATATGACTTGAAAAATTTTTCTCCTATTCTTTTTGCTTCTTTTGCTGTGTGAGAGCTTTTGAGTTTGACTGTGGTTTAATTTGTTGATTATTGCTTGTATTGTTTGAGCTCATGGTGTCACGTGCAAAACATCATTGCCAAGATCAATACTGAGGACTTTTCTGTACATTGTCTTCTAGGAGTTTTATGGTATCAGGTCTGTTGAGTTACTCTTTGTGAGTGGTGTTGAGGTAGGGGTCCACTTCCATTGTTCTGCATGTGACTCTCCAGTGTTCCCAGCCCATTTGTTGAAGAGACTATCCTTTCCCATTGGGTGTTCTTGACTCCTTTGTTTAATATTAGTTACTTGTGTATGCTGAGATTTAATTCTGGGCTCTCTATTTTGTTCCATTGGCTCATGTGTCTATTTTTGTGGCAGTATCATACTGTTTTTACTACTACAGCTTTGTAGTATAATTTGAAATCAAGAAATATTTTTTCCCCTCACGATTGCTTTGGTTATTCGGTTCCATGCAAATTTTAGTATTGTTTCTTCTATTTGTGTAAAAAATGCCTCTGTTATTTTGAATTGTAGATGGCTTCGACATATGGACGTTTAAATGATATTATTTCTTCTGATCCATCTTATTCAGTTTCTTTCAGCAAATTCTTGTACTTTTCATTGTACAGATCTTTCACTTCTTGGATTAAATTTATTTGTATTTTATTATTTTTGATACTGCTGTTAATGGGATGGTTCTCTTTATTTCTTTTTCAGATGTTTCATCATTCATGTATGCATTCATGACAGCAACTAAGCAACAGGTTTCTATATGTTGCTTTTGTATCCTGCAACTTAATAGAGAAGTTGTTGATTAGTGCCAACAGTTTCTTGATTGACTCTTTGGGATTTTCTCTGTATAAGATTATTTCATCAGCAAAGCAACAATTTTACTTCTTTCTGATCTTGATGGCTTTTAATTTCTTTGTCTTGCCTAATTGACTAGTTAGGACTATCAGCAGATTTATTGTATCGGAGATGTGAGAGAGGGCATCCTTTTCTTGTTCATTTGCTCATGAGGTTCTTGCTATCAAATAACATAATCTGGAAAAGTTTCCCACCCAGCTCTTGGCACATGGTAGTACTCAATAAATGTTGCCTATAATAATAATAATTGCTTCAATTTCTATTATATTACAAAGCAGTTGGTTCTGTTCTATTCTACTGAGGAGCTTGTTATTATATTTAGGTAATTATGTATTTTCTCAGAACTTTCAAGGTCACAAATTTTCTTCTATGGAGTAATGTGGAATAAATGTAATATCTCTTCCAACTGAGGAGACTTCAGCTATTTGGAAGAAATGTACAATATTTTGTACTCTGGACATTCCTCCCCATCTTTCCCCCTTCTTTTGGCAGATTGCCTCTGCTTCATTGCGCGCAGTATTAAGAAAAAGATAAGTCAAATGAATTAGCTTGCTCAGGCTGCCCTAACAAAGCACCACAGACTGAGTAGCTTAAACAATAGAAATTTATTTTCTAACAGTTCTGGAGGCTACAAGTCCAAAATCAAGATGTCAGCATGGCTGATTTCTTCCGAGGCCTCTCTCCTTGGCTTATAGACAGTCATCTTCGTATTCATGGGGAATTCTCCCTCTGTAGGTGTCTGTGTCTAAATATCCTCTTCTTGTAAGGACGCTAGTCATCTTAGATTAGGGCCACACTGATGACCTCATTACAACTTGTGTGTGTGTATGTGTTAGTCACTCAGTTGTATCCAACTCTTTGCAACCCCACGAACTGTAGCCCTCCAGGCTTCTCTGACCATGGGATTCTCCAGGCAAGAATACTGGAATGGATTGCCATTCCCTTCTCCAGAGGATCTTCCCAATCCAGGGATCGAACCCTGGTCTCTTGCACTGCAGGCAGATTCTTTACCATTTGAGATACAGGGAAGTCCCATTACAACTTATTTACCTCCTTTAAGACCCCCTCTTCATATACAGGCATCACGTTCTGAGGTACTAGGACTTCAACATTCGAATGGGAGGAGGGCACAGATCAGTCCACTACACCACACTCCAGACTCTTCTCCAGGACTCTCAATCTCAAGCACAACGACCAAGGGAAAACATGACTGCTTCACCAGGGCAGGAGTGTCTGGGAGGGTCTCTCTATCAGATCCCCATGGTTGCTCTGTCTTAATTGCTGTCCTTCCTGACAGATATTTCTCTTCTTTTCTATGAGTAACCCTGGTATCATTATGTTAAATTCTTTTTCTTTTCCTGTTTAAGCTAGCCAGAGTCCATTTCTACTGTTTTCAATAAAAAGACTCTGAGACCTACCCCTAAGTCCATTCCCCAAATGTGTTTTCTAGACCATGGGTGCTAGAAACGAGTCTCATCCCTTTGAAGTTCCTGTTACCAGAACCAACATGTTCCCAATTTGAGTTGGAACTAAAGAAAACTCTCTGATTGTTTATGTGTATCTGCAGATATTTCACTTTACAATTGGATTAAATTCTGTGTATGTTTAATATTAATATGTGCTGTAAAGTATTAGGATAAAGTGCTCAATGATTTTTTAAAAAAATTATCATTGAAAACCATTATTATAGGCAAATAATCTTTTTTGTTTGCTTAGTTTACAATTGTGATCTGTGATGAAGATGAAGGAAAAAAGCTGAGTTAGAAGCAGTTTCACTGGAGCACAGGTTTTGTGTGCAAAGACAGGTGTTGCTTGGGAATCAAAGATTACAATGGAAGGTCAAAGCCATAATGCTTGATTCACAGGAAATAGTTGGCAGTTCTGGCAGATATTGCTAAACGTAGTCAAGATCCATGTTTTCCCTTTTTTATGTTGTTGTTATTGTTTAGTCACTAAATCATGTCTGACTCTTTTGTGACCCCGTGGACTGTAGTCCACCAGGTTCCTCTGTCCACGGAATTTTTCAGGCAAGAATACTGGAGTGTGTTGCTGTTTTTTTCTCCAGAGGATCTTCCTGACCCAGGGATCGAACCTGCGTCTTCTGCATTGGCAGGAGAATTCTTAACCACTGAGCCACCTTTATGGTATTAGACTATTCTAGCTGGGCACATGGCCACCCAGAATAAAGGTGGCATTTTCCAGTGTCTCTTGCTGGTAGGTGTGACCGTATATGACTGTGCTCACCTGGATGAGATACATACACATATTTTCTTAATGGCATAGGTGGTAAAGAATCTGCCTGCAATGCGGGAGACCCGGGTTCAATCTCTGGGTTGGGAAGATCCCCTGGAGAAGGGAACAGCTCCCACCCAGGACTCTTGCCTGGAGAATTCTATGGACAGAAGAACCCGGTGGGCTACAGTCAGTCCATGGGTTGCAGAGTCAGACATGACTGAGAGACTAACACTTTCACTTTCATCGTATTAGCAACCTCTGAGATTTGTACGTCGTCCTTCTTTTTTCTAATTGTCAATCTAGTGAGTTCTTCTGGGTTATGAATACAAGGCAACACTGCAGAGGATTACTAAGCTAAGAGAGAAAGAACACAGACGTCCAACAATCGTACAGGATAGAGCTTTGGTACCAGCTTGGATATTTGTGTGATGCAGAAAAATAAGCATCTATCTTCTTTCAGAAGATATTTTTGTTTGACCTGAAACAGTTTTATGGTCTAAGTGATATGCATGCATGCATGCTAAGTCGCTTCAGTCCCTTATGAACCCACCCCCATCTCTTATGTCTCCTGCATTGGTGGGCAGGTTCTTTACCACTAGCGCCACCTGGGAAGCCCAATCAGTTCAGTTCAGTTTAGTCGCTCAGTCGGGTCCAACTTTTTGCGACCCCGTGGACTGCAGCATGCCAGGCCTCCCTGTCCATTACCAACTCCCCAATAGTGGTCATTAATATGCTTTCTATCCTTGATTAAATATTGGGACAATAAAGACTATTTTAATGACTTCTGGTGGTTTGCTAAAGGAACATGTATTTCAGTCTAATTATTTTTGTTAATGCCTGATTCTATCACTTTAGAGCCAAAAATAATTTTTAATGTTGAGGATGAGAGAACAGAATGTCTTAAGAAAACCAAACTCTGGTGCAAACAGCTTTATCACTATGTGTGTGACTTCTCAAACACTGAATATTCAATTTTCTTCCATCTTTAGAGGAAAAAAAAATAATGACATCATATTGGGCACATTATAAAACCACATACATATGCTGTAACAGTGGGAATGCTTTCCAGAGTCCAGTGAAACCAAAGAATGGAAACCATTTGCTCCAAACTCCCAAGTCGAAGTCTACAGCAGTCCAGCTTTTGAGTGTGTTATATTCCTTGATTTAGTCTTTGACAGAATGTTGAAAGTAGTTGGAAATTTCTCCATAATTTCAATCCAGATATCCACATCCATTTGTCAGAGCCAGAAAACATTTTCTGCCTGTTCTGATGAACTGTAATTGTGAGTTAGAACTTTCTTATCTGGTAGAATAAAAATAAAAATAAAAATAAACATTTGGACCTGGACCCTGACCTAATACTTAGCTATTCCTTTTTAAGATTGATGTAGATTTTTGGTAAAAAGATTGTAAATGTTGAACTCCCTTGACAATTACATATATTTTAAAATCCTTATGAATCTTCCTAGAGAAATTTATCTAAAAATGGATGGTCCCTATACACATCCAATGTTCAATTAGAGGATCTTGTATTCTAAAATTTAAAGAAAAACTACTGAAAATCCTTTTTTTTCCCCCTAGAGTTTTCATTCTCAGATTCCTTAGGATTGAGATTCTTAACTTGGATCCGGTGGATTTCTGGAACTATAATATGGATAGAAATGACAGGCAAAATTTCGAGAATACAGATTCATGGGTTTCATCAGATGTATATAAGTGTCTATGACCTCCAAATAGATTAAGAACCTGTAAAGTATTGAATAATAGGTAGTAAATAAGCGTCTAATATAAGCCTGGCTCTGTAGCATTTAGAAGATTAAAGCAGTTTAATCCTGTTGGAATGACAAAAGCAGAACATCTGTTGCAAGAGTCCGTGGTTTTCAAAACCTTGCTGTTTTTCCTCAAGTGTGCAAAATCCTGCTTGCTGTCTATGACACTGAAGCCAGAGTCTCGCAGAGGCTTAATGGAAGCTATAACCCAAGACTGGGATAAGAGTTTGATGTTTACTGCATCAGTTTCAGAGTCCAGCTGTAAATATACTATAGTTGAGAGATGGAGCAATATAATCTTTTCAAGCTTGAACAAACAGTGATGCATAGCCAAATACTTGGAACTGTTTGCTTATTTAAGATGAAGTCTATTTCAAGATTTGATTACCACTAACTCAGACAACTTTTTCATCACTAAGTCCTTTCAATTCCATATCATGTGTTTCAAATTTAGTCTGCATAACTTATTTTTGTTCTACTTTTCTGTCAAAAACAACGTGGAAATCCCAGGTTATATAATTGAGGTCTTGGAGAGGCAATATACATCTAGCCAACCAAAATAAAATGAAAGCTATTATCATGAAACATGCTTAAGGAAGTCTATCCTTTGTTCGGTTATGAGTGCCAACATTTGTGATCCTAGGATGAAGTCAAAGGAAACTAAAATGGGTTTTCCTTAATGCAACCATGTGCAGAATCGCTCTTTATTGTAGCAGATGATCTGTAAAAATATTTGTGGATTTTTAAATGCCCATGAGAAGAAATCAATTTAAAATATAACAAGAATGTATTATTTTTATAATGTAGGTGGAAGCTGAAATCATTATATTCATCCTCCTTAGTTAAGTTTATTATCAGCCCTATTAGACAAGTCAAGTGAGAGACTGTTCTGCAAACCCACTCTCCTCAGGGCAGACACTGAAATGATCTTTTCTTCCTTCCTCTTTCTTTGCATCAGGTTGCTCACACAGTTCATTTGAGTTACTACTAGAAGGGATGTATTGTATGGTTTTGCACCAATAGAATAACTGAAATCCATAGATTTTTAAAATCATATATGAGTTATGTTCCAGCAAGAAATCACTAGTGTGCAGAGTTGTGAAGCTAATGAGTAGACAAGAAAATGGTTAGTTTGGCAATACCTGGGGCAATTTCTTGGTTGCCTGGTCCAAGGAGGGAGTAAAAGACTCATTTGATAATCACCTGATAGAATAAAGAAAACATTCCTGTCTGTCTGTCTCTCTGTGTGTGTGTGTTGGGGGGCAGCACAAAAAGGCTAACTGTTACTGAACTGGCTATTTCTGTAAAATTGCCACAAAAATGCTTACTAAAGAGAAAATGAACAGCATATGGACTCTAGTTGAGACTTCATGGAAACACCCAGGGAAAGAAAGAACAGAGGGCAGTCTTCCCAATGAGCATGGAAGAAGTAAAACGTTTCCCTAAGTTTTTCTATCAATGTCAACATTTTGGATGGAAATATGCTATTAGGGGAAGATTAGCTTCGGTTTGCTTAGAAAGAATTTTCCCTGCAAATAATCCTGGGTGAGCTTTTAATATGTAGGGCTTACATTGTCAATCAGTTCTATTTGGCTGTTTTTAATATGATTTCTTTTTTACCCATGAATTATTTAGAAGTGGGTTTTAAATTTCTGAATATATTGATTCTTGGTTATCTTTAGCTATTGATTGTATTTATAAACTGTATTTCTAATTTTAATGCATTAGTTGAGTAGTGCTTTAGGGTGAAGAATATGATCAGTTTTTGACGATGTTCAATGTGTACTTGAAAATAATATGTAAACTATATTTGTGTGGGATTATATACATGTACAGTGGACTTCCTAGGTGGCGCTAGTGGTAAAGAATCTGCTTGCCAATGCAGGAGATGCAAGAGAAGCGGGTTCAATCTGTAGGTTAGGAAGATCCCGTGGAGTAGGAAGTGGCAGTCACTCCAGTATTCTTGCCTGGAAAGTTTCACGGATAGAGGAGCCTGAAGGCTATAGTTCATGGATTGCAAAGAGTTGGACATGACTGAGTACACGCACACACAAACACACACACACACAGGGTGCTTAGAACTCAGTTGAAACACAGCAGAAGAATGTTCAAGGAAAGTAAGAAAGACTAGTAAGTCTGAAGTTATGACATGTGAGTCTTAGTAACTTACCAAGGAAAAAGTTCTGCCTTTTCAAATGCCTTTGAAAACCAATAACCTTAGTATCTGTGCCTCAGTTTCCTCCTCTGTAAAATGGGATAATAAATAATACCAACCCCCTTTAGGTCTAGTCTGAAGACAGGGTGAACAGAGGTAAAATGGGATAACAATGATATTACAATTATTAAAAAAAAAAGGTAAATTGGATGTTGCTCAGTTATGTCAGATTCTTTGTGACCCCGTGGACTGTAGCCTGCCAGGCTCCTCTGTCCATGGAATTCTCCAGGCCAGAATACTGGAGTGGGTTGCCATTCCCTTCTCCAGGGGATCTTCCTGACCCAGAGATCCAACCTGGGTCTCCTGCATTGCAGGCAGATTCTTTACTATCTGAGCCATTTGGGGAAATTGCCAACATCCACTGGATCATGGAAAAAGCAAGAGAGTTCCAGAAAAACATCTATTTCTGCTTTATTGACTATGCCAAAGCCTTTGACTGTGTGCATCACAATAAACTATGGAAAATTCTGAAAGAGATGGGAATACCAGACCACCTAACCTGCCTCTTGAGAAACCTATATGCAGGTCAGGAAGCAACAGTTAGAACTGGACATGGAACAACAGACTGGTTCCAAATAGGAAAAGGAGTACGTCAAGGCTGTATATTGTCACCTTGCTTATTTAACTTATATGCAGAGTACATCATGAGAAATGCTGGGCTGGAGGAAGTAGAAGCTGGAATCAAGATTGCTGGGAGAAATATCAATAACCTCAGATATGAAGATGACATCACCCTTATGGCAGAAAGTGAAGAAGAACTAAAGAGCCTCTTGATGAAAGTGAAAGAGGAGAGTGAAAAAGTTGGCTTAAAGCTCAACATTCAGAAAACTAAGATCATGGTATCTCTTCCCATCACTTCATGGGAAATAGATGGAAAAACAGTGGAAACAGTGGCAGACTTCATTTTTTGGGGCTCCAAAATCACTGCAGATGCTGATTGCAGCCATGAAATTAAAAGATGCTTACTCCTTGGAAGGAAAATTATGACCAACCTAGATATCATATTAAAAAGCAGAGACATTACTTTGCCAACCAAGGTCCATCTAGCCAAGGCTATGGTTTTTCCAGTGGTCATGTATGGATGTGAGAGTTGGACTGTGAAGAAAGCTGAGCACAGAAGAATTGATGCTTTTGAACTGTGGTGTTGGAGAAGACTCTTGAGAGTCCCTTGAACTGCAAGGAGATCCAACCAGTCCATCCTAAAGGAGATCAATCCTGGGTGTTCATTGGAAGGACTGATGCTAAAGCTGAAACTCCAATACTTTGGCCACCCTATGCGAAGAGTTGACTCACTGGAAAAGACTCTGATGCTGGGAGGGATTGGGGGCAGGAGCAGAAGGGGACAACAGAGAATGAGATGGCTGGATGGCATCACCAACTCGATGGACGTGAGTTTGGGTAAACTTCTGGATTTGGTGATAGACAGGGAGGCCTGGAGCGCTGCGATTCATGAGGTCACAAAGAGTCGAACAAGACTGAGCGACTGAACTGAACTGAATGGTATTTTTGTTTGTTTCTTATGGGCACAACCACCAACTTTAACTTTTAATTTTAATGCTGAATTAACTGATTTCTCTTTGATAGAAGCTCTGGTCTGAAGGGTATCCTGGAGTCAACGTTGGAGGGATGGCACTAATTACTCATAAAGTTCATGACTCAACCTCTCTATGATGATGTTGTCACCTGACTGGTCAACGTAGGTGACAGGACACCTCAGCCTCACCTGTCTTTGAGGGGGTGCGTTATCTGGTCACTTATGTGACCAGATCTGCCTATGGATACCTGGCCCCTGGTGGTAACAGAGAAAAATATCCGAGTGGTGCCTCCATACCACTTTCACATCCACAAGAGCCTCAGGGCGCACTTCTCGTGGGGTTCAGAATGGTTATTTAAGCAAATGGTAACATTGTCACTAATAACTTGGTTTTTATTACTGCAGCTGATTAAGTACTTTCTGATGTCTTTTATTTCTACCCTACTCTGTATTATCTTTCCCACTTTTGATGTGGTCCCTACACATTAGTTCATCCTTGGTGATCTGGCTGGACGATGTTTCTTAGTTCCCTAATTTGCCTTTCAGAACTTTGCACAACGCTGGTTTGCCAATTTGGCCAGCTGTTCCCTGTCCCGCATGCCCTATGCAGTCTGTTCACCTGCCAGAATTGTTTGTTTAAAGACCATCCAGCTCTTTGGGCTCCTTTCTTCCTAACAATTTTTTTTTTTTTTTTTTTTGCCAATGCCCTAAACTTGCTGAAATTTGCTTTCCCAGAACTGATTATTTTTTTCTCATCAGCTTCTTTCCTTTTCCTTAGGAATGTTCAGCCTTTTAAAAATTATTACTTTCACAGAAGTTTCAATTCTCTTTTAGTTCTTCATGAACCATGCCACTATTGAAAATTGAATTAGAAAGGATCTTTGCCTTCTGATGAATTTGGTAGCAAGTAATTATCTCCGGTGGACTTAAAATCTATTTCACAGTTTGTGGGTGACCTATTTTCTATAGCAAATAGCAGGATAGTTAGAAACCTGACTACCACAATGGAGTGTTAAGATGCATGTCCTTATGTAATTCTGTATTGGATAAAACAAAATAAAGAAGCCATAAATATGTATTTATATTGTTGGCTTATCTTAAAGAGACTACAAAATTTTAAATGAAATTAACATCATAAACCCAGGGAACTTTTATTTTTAATGCCCATGCCCCAACACACACACACTGGCCCTATTTCTATGAATTCTTAGGAAGAGACAACCCAGGGGCTTCCTTGATGGCTCAGAGGTAAAGCATCTGTCTGCCAATGCAGGAGACACGGGTTTGATCCCTGACCCAGGAAGACGTCACATGCCTTGGAGCAACTAAGCCTGTGCACCACAGCTATTGAGCCTGTGCTCTGGGGCTGGAGAACTACAACTACTGAGCCCACATGTCATAACTACCGAAGCCTGTGCATCCTAGAGCCTGTGCTCCTGAAGAAAAGCCACGACAATGAGAAGCCCTCGCACCACAACTTGAGAGTAACCGCTGCCCACTGCAGCTAGAGAAAAAGGCCACGCAGCAGCGAAGATCCCAGCACAGCCAAAACTAACTAACTAACTAAATAATTTCTCTTTTTAAAGAGACAACTCAGAACTTTAAGAGGTGGTCAAAAATTACTCTGGGGGGGGGGAAATGTAATTTTTTGTAAAAGCAATTTAAGGATTATTGATTGTGGAAAGATAGCCCTAAGGATTTGTCCTGGATGGGTTCAGAGCGAGGCAAAGAGAGCTAAATGACTGTCTGTCAGGGAAGTAAGAAACTGCAGTAAATTATTGGCTAAATGCTCTGGTATTCCCCACCTACCCCCAGCCTGCCATGGGCACAGCTCCTGCAGTGTGACTTGTAGCTCACGCCATTAATGGAGACATTGCACTTGCTATGACCGATAGAGTGCAGTGAAGAGATGGCAGACCAGTTGTTCCTAAGGTTCAAGAGCCTTGGGTGCGTCTGCCTGTTTTTATAGAAACCAGCCCAACCTCTTTGTGAACAAGCCCTGGCTAGTCCACCGGAGGAAAAGAGACTGCCCAATGGCAGATTCAGATCAGCCCATTTGACCCAGCAGAAGCCCCAGGGAACACAAGAACCCAGCCTCTAAAAACAAAGTCAGTCTGCCCCGTCAGCAGATGCCTGAGGTGCCCAGCCAAGTCCAGTCCAAATTGCTTCCCAGCAGATTTATGATTCATGAGGTCAGTAAATGGTTGTTTGAAATAGGTGACTTCCCTGGTGGCTCAGACGGTAAAGAATCTGCCTGCAGTGCAAGAGACCAGGGTTCGTGCGAGAGACCAGGGTTCAATCCCTGGATCAGGAAGATCCCCTGGGGAAGGGAATGGCTACCCATTCCAATATTCTTGCCTGGAGACTCCCATGGACAGAGGAGCGTGGCAGGCTATAGCCCCTGGGGTCAGACATGACTGAGTGACTAACCCTTTCTTTTCACTTTTTTTTTTTTTCCAACTGATGCAATTCAGTCATTTTTATTGCAACTGGAAGACAATATATCACAGAAACTTTACGGTAGGTCTGGGGGAAAAGTGTTATTTACAATAAATGATGAAATAGTTTGTCTTTGGCAATATGATTACATATGAAGGATGTGAAATGCAAGTATGGATGCCTCCAAAGCAACACCATCAGGTCCCTCAAGGTGGGCGGGCTGTGCCTGCTTCCACTCTTCCTCTAGGCAACACAAACCCGAGCGAACGCCACTTTCTCCTTCACGGTTCTCCCTTTCTGTTCATGATATTGGCAGTTTCATACAGAAAAAAACACCGACGAAAATTGGCTTTTGAAAACTTATTACTCTAAGTGAATAAATTTGGCCGTGGAGGTCTATTGGCCAGAGGTCAGATGACCCTAAGTATTGAGAGTAAACCTCTTGTCTTCTGATTGCTTTATCACTGTTATTTATTTTTCTGTAAAACAAAAACAGAACTCAGAAATGTTACAGAATCAGAGTATAAAAAAATGTACAAGTGTATAATGCTTCCCAGACACACATGGATACTTGCTTCATTGTCACCATGGCAGTGTAAATAGTGAGTGTGAATGACAGCAGGAGACTCACTTTTGGAATGGGTGGTGAAGCAATAAAAACTAATTGATACAGAAATGTTTAAATCTCTAAGGATAGCCTCATGGGGGCCTGGAGGTGGTGTGGGGGATGGACAACAGTCTGGGAAGGAAAAATACGTGGTAAGGGAGAAAAGGCCAATATGCTGTGTTAGTTTCAGGCGCACAGCAACATAATTCAGTTATATTTTTCAGATTATTTTCCACGCAGGTTATTACATGATGTTGATTATAGTTCCTTGGACCACACAGTAAACCGTCGTTTCTTATTTATGACTAGTAGTAATAGTTTGTATCTGTTAACCCCATACTCCTGGTTTACCCCTTCCCCCTTCCTCTTTAGTTTGTTTTCTATGTCTGTGAGTTTCTGTTTGGGTATAGATTCATTTGTATTTTTTTTTTTAGATGCCACATATAAGCGATATCATACAATATTTGCCTTTCTCTGTTGACTCATTGCAGTTAGTATGACAATCTCTAGGCCCATGTTGCTGAAAACGCAAGATTTCATTCTTTTATATGGTTGAGTAATATCCATTATAATATAATATGCATATATATATATATTTATATAATTTTCTTAAATCATTCATCTGTTGATGGGCACTTGAGTTGTATCCATGTCTCGCCTATTGTAAATAGTGCTGCTATGAACATTGGGGTGAGTGTATTTTTTTTCCCCAAGTTAGAATTTTCTCCAGATATATGCCCAGGAATGAGATTGCCAGAAGTGGGAGGTTCTTGGTGGGGAGAAACACTGGGAGACAGAGCTGAGGTTGGTATCACAGAGTGAAGTTTTCTTCATGCTGCCCTAACCCCAGAATCTTCTGCAAATGTCTCCCACTCATATTTGTCTTGGATGAGTGGCATTTTTCAGAAATCAGAGAAAAGGAGTTGTGTTGCATATCACATACCTGCCATCACACAGGGAGGAAGGGAGGAAGGAAAGGGAAGTTGCCAGAGGTGAGGCTGGAAAGAATTGAACATTTAAAGGAAGCAGGCAATGACCAGAATCGTGAGGTCACTTGGAAGAATATGTCCCGCTCAAGAATTCCTGGAAATGCTCAGAGTGTTGAGTTTTTCACTCTATCGAGGTTCAAGCCAATTTTTGTCTAAATCTTAGTGGGCAAAATCACACCCACAAACCAGAGAACTTTCAGCCACCAGGAGCTGGCATCAAGTTATACAGAGTTTCTATTGACCATACGTAATGTTTTTTATTTCATTCATTTTGAAATTGTGTGGCATATCAGTTCAGAATTAGTATGAAGTCGTTTTCATCGCTTCATTGCTAACATGTTTTTAATACATCTGGAATCAAAGGAAAAATTTCTCACCAACCAACGTGAAAAGCCAGACAACAGCAAAGTGAGTGTGAAGTCAAAATTAAATTCCTGGATGTGTTTGAAGGGACGGGAGCAACACAGGCAAGATGTGGAAGCAGCATGGTCCAGCATATTTGGGGGAATAGAAACAGTTTAGCTTGGCTAATTACAGTGGGCAGTGTTTTGAAAGGCCATACAATGTCTTTTTCCTCCTTAGTAGTTCCAGAGTTGGTTTCAGTGTTTATTTGTTTGGTAAGTTGGTTGTTTTTAAAACCCTGCAGCCTTCCCCTCCATTGAGCCAAGAAGCTGAAGATAATTTTTTACAGAGAAAAGAAGACAAATGTTACCCAAAACAAAAGAAAGCCTTGCTCGGTTTTGCGTTTCAAACTAGATTTTTCAATATAAAGTTGGTAGATAGATAGCAGGCTCAAAAAATTAGACTTTCAAGCAGGAGTAGGGTATTTTTTTCAGACCTCTTCCAGCAGAGTTTTTATATAAAAAGCTTGGAGGGTTGCCTTCAGAGAAAAATGGAGACTATGTTTCTAGAAGGGCAAGCCACACAAAGGAGGGCTGAGTGCCTGGCAGCGACAGGAAGAGAAGGGAAAGCTGTTGCCCCAAAAGCTTGGCCTGCTTGGAGGTTTGTGGAAAATGAGATTGGAGAGAGACTAGAGCGGGTGCGGCCTCCAGAGAAGTTCCGAGTCTGCAAAGGAGCAGGTGTGGCTGGGCTGATGGAGCTCAGGGTAGCTTTCCCAAGTCCCCATATCCGGCTTTACGGCCCCCGCCCCTCGGAGGGCCTAGCTCTGCCTCCCAGACCCTCCCGGACGCCGGAGGAGGCCAGGTTCCCAAAGGAGGCTGCAGAGATGGGGCGCAAGGGGACCCAAGGCACTTTCGAGGTCAGAGCCCCAAGGACACCGGCGGCTCAGCTTCTGGAGGCCAAGCGGCCGGAGCTGCAGGTCTCCGTGCCCCCGCGCAGGGCGGGGCGGAGGAGGAGAGCGGAGACGCTGAAGAAGCGGGAAAACTCTGAACTCTGTAGGAGTTAACCCCAAGGAGCAGTTTTTGGTTTTGTTTTTTGTTTTTAAATCCTTTTTCAGGTTTATTGGGGCTTCCCTCGTGACTCAGCTGGTAAAGAATCCGCCTGCAATGCGGGAGACCTGGATTCCATCCCTGGGTTGGGAAGATCCCCAGGATAAAGGACAGGCTACCCACTCCAGTATTCTGACCTGGAGAATCCTATGAACTGTATAGTCCAAGGGGTCGCAAAGAGTCGGATGCGACTGAGCGACTTACACTTTGACTTTCAAAGTGAATAAGCCATATATACACATATATCCTCTTTTTTGGATTTCCTTCCCAGTTAGGTCACCTATGTCCTTGGAATTCTCTAAGCAAGAATACTGGAGTGGTCGCCATGCCCTTCACCAGGTGATCTTCCTCCCGTTCTCCCACACTGCAGGCAGATTATTTATCATCTGACCCACCAGGGAAGCCCATTTAGGTCACCACAGAGCACCAAATAGAGTTCCTTATGCTCTGCAGTAGGCTCTCGTCAGCTATTTTATACACGGTATCAATAGTATATATGTGTTAGTCCCAATCTCTCAATTCATCCCACCCCTTCCTTCCCCTTTGGTATCCATATGTTGTGACTTTTGTTTGTTTTTGATCAGAGTACATGTGGAGTATATTTGGAGCAGAACCTTGAGGGGAGGAGATGGGGTGGTAGGTTGAAATGAGAACACAGGAGAATCTCTGAAGAGAAAGGTTGGGGTTATTCTTGATAATGTGGGAATAAATAGAAAGCTTTCTCCTGGAGGACATTATGCTCAGTGAAATAAGCTAGTCCTCGAAGGAGAGAGAGCACACAATTCCACATCTGTGAGGTTGTCTAAAACTGTCAAACTCACAGAGGCAGAGAATACAGGAGTGGTTTGGGGTGGGGAAACGGGGAGCTAGACGTTCAAAGGTGTGGTTTTATTTAGAGTTACACTGCCCTAAACAGTGCTAGAGACCCTTGTACCCATCATTCCTACAGTCCCAGACACTGTGCACTTCAGATTTCTTCAGAGGGCAGACCTCATCCTAAGTTCTCTCCACCCACAGCACACATACAAAAGCTGCACACAACTCTGGGAGGTGTTATATGTCTAGCACCTTGATTGTGGTGCTGGCGTGACTGATATTTGGTGGGACCAAACTCCTCAAATTGTGCACACTGAAAGTGTGCATTCTTTGTATATCAATTGAAAGTGAAAGTATTAGTCTCTTAGCCATGTCCAACTCTGCGACCCCAGGTTCCTCTGTCCATGGAATTCTCCAGACAAGAATACTGGAGTGGGTTGCCATTTCCTTCTTCCCGACCCAGGGATTGAACCCATGTCTCCTGCATTGCAGGCAGACTCTTTACTGGCTGAGCCACCAGGAAAGCCCACTGCATATCAGTTAAACCTCAATAAAGCTGTTTTGTTTTTCAGGAACTGAGGGTTGTCTAATGCTCATGAAGTAGTCTTTCATTCTTTCTCTGAAACATCAGTCCTCTGCCTAAAGGGCGTAATAAATACCTTTTGAGGAGATGATCGACAATGTTATCCCCCCTAAACGATAGTCTCACACAGCCAGCGGGGAGGAAAGGTCCGTTTGAGCACCTCTGGTGCCGTCAGAACCTGCAGAACTCGGAGGAGACGGGCCACAGTCTTGACTGGAACACATCTGTCTCCTGCATTCATTGATGCTCCTTTCCTTCTCACCTTCAACTCTGTTGTTTTAGCTCACAAGTAATTCAGTTTAAGAGAATAATCCGAATAAATTCACCTCAGGGATGACAGTGTGGTTGCTTGTCTTCTGTTTAAAATCAGTGTCAGCTGCTGTTATTGCTTCAAACAGGAGGTGATAATTAAGGTGATCCCTTCATGTTTTATACCTTGCAAATAAAGATTAGGAACGACCACTGAAGCTGCAAAAAGCAGCACATTCCCTTCAAAGCAAAACGGGGGTCTAACTGTGACATCCTCCCCATGTGTGTACAACATACCAGCGAGGTTTGGCTGGGGCCAACATCTCTCTGTCGCGGAAGGGACAGCAGTACAGACATGGGCAGAGGCAGCTGCAAGCCGTCAGGGCTTGCACCATCGTCATGGGGCCTGGGCCACACCCATAATGCAAACCGAGCAAATTCTCATGGCAGCTCCCACGCTGGGAATGGTTCTCACAACTCCAGCACAAACTTTTCAAAGGCCTCCAGCCTCTTTTTCTCTCTAAAAGTGCTGAATTGTTCGTAGGAGTTGCAAAAAACTCACATTTGCCTTTTAGCACAACCTAAAGAAAGGCAATGCCAAAGAATGCTCAAACTACCGCACAATTGCACTCATCTCACACGCTAGTAAAGTCATGCTCAAAATTCTCCAAGCCAGGCTTCAGCAGTATGTAAACCGTGAACTCCCAGATGTTCAAGCAGGTTTTAGAAAAGGCAGAGGCACCAGAGATCAAATTGCCAACATCCGCTGGATCATGGAGAAAGCAAGAGAGTTTCAGAAAAACATCTATTTCTGCTTCATTGACTATGCCAAAGCCTCTGACTGTGTGGATCACAATAAACTGTGGAACATTCTGAAAGAGATGGGAATCCCAGACCACCTGACCTGCCTCTTGAGAAACCTGTATGCAGGTCAGGAAGCAACAGTTAGAACCGGTCATGGAACAACAGACTGGTTCCAAATAGGAAAAGGAGTGCGTCAAGGTTGTATATTGTCACCTTGCTTATTTAACTTATATGCAGAGTACATCATGAGGAACGCTGGGCTGGAAGAAGCACAAGCTGGAATCAAGATTGCTGGGAGAAATATCAATAACCTCAGATATGCAGATGACACTACCCTTATGGCAGAAAGTGAAGAGGAACTCAAAAGCCTCTTGATGAAAGTGAAAGAGGAGAGTGAAAAGGTTGGCTTGAAGCTCAACATTCAGAAAACAAAGATCATGGCATCTGGTCCCATCACTTCATGGGAACTAGATGGAAAAACAGTGGAAACAGTGTCAGACTTTGTTTTTTTGGGCTCCAAAATCACTGCAGATGCTGATTGCAGCCATGAAATTAAAAGACGCTTGCTCCTTGGAAGGAAAGTTATGACCAACCTTGATAGTATATTAAAAAGCAGAGACATTACTTTGCCGACCAAGGTCCGTCTAGTCAAGGCAATGGTTTTTCCCGTGGTCATGTATGGATGTGAGAGTTGGACTGTGAAGAAAGCTGATCGCCGAAGAATCGATGCTTTTGAACTGTGGTGTTGGAGAAGACTCTTGAGAGTCCCTTATACTGCAAGGAGATCCAACCAGTCCATTCTAAAGGAGATCAATCCTGGATGTTCATTGGAGGGACTGATGCTAAAGCTGAAACTGCAGTACTTTGGCCACCTCATGAGACGAGTTGACTCACTGGAAAAGACTCTGATGCTGGGAAAGGTTGGGGGCGGGAGGAGAAGGGGACGACGGAGAATGAGATGGCTGGATGGCATCACCGACTCTGTGGACATGAGTTTGAGTGTACTCCGGGAGTTGGTGATGGACAGGGAGGCCTGGCGTGCTGTGATTCATGGGGTCGCGGAGAGTCGGACACGACTGAGCGACTGAACTGAACTGAAACATCACCCAAAGGAATTTATGAGAGTCATGATCATTTTTAGGCCATTTTGATACTATTAGTGGCACAGTTGTAAGACCTTACTATTTTTCCAAAAGTATGAGTATGTCTTCTTAAATGCCTAATTTGCACCCACTGAATCACACACTGGGAGAACTTGGCTCATTCAGAATTAAAAATATACTGAACTGACTGAGGTAACATGAGGGGATTCTTTGTCTATGAGTCAGTGACTGCGCGACTGCGGGGATGCTTAATAAACAGAGTGCCTGCTAGAGACGCTGTGGAGTGCATCTCATGTCCACTGATTCTGCTGGTAAGGATACCCCGAACCAACTTTTTTATTATTATTATAGATTTGACTAGTTAGGCTTGAAAAAAATAATTTTATTCAATCCAGCTATTGAGCGACTGAACTGAACTGATTCCACTCTTGGGTGTGCACACAAGATAATTGGAAACAAGGACTTGACCAGACGTTTGTACACTCATGCATATGGCAACATTATTCACAACAGCCTCATGACGGAAGCAGCACAAGTGACCACCCCTGGACGGATGGGCAAGCAAAACATTGCATGTGCATACGGTGAAATATTAGTGACCCACAAAATAGAAGGGCATTCTGACACACGCTACAGCATGGGAAAACCTTGAAGACACTGTGCTGAATGAAATACACCAGACACAAAAGGACAAACATTGTAAATGGTGCTGCAAGGAACACTGGGGTAGCACATGTCTTTCTGAATTATGGTTTTCTCAGGGTATATGGCCAGTAGTGGGATCACTAGGTCATATGGTTGTTTTATTTCTAGGTTTTTAAGGAATCTCCATACCGTTTTCCACAGAGGCTGTATTCATTTACATTCCCACCAACAGTGCAAGAGAATTCCCTTTTATAGAGGACGGACCTGTTGACACAGCAGAGGAGAGGGTGGGATGAATTGAGAGAGTAGAACTGAAACATATGCATTGCCATATGTAAAAAAGATAGATAATGGGAAGTCGCTGTATACCACAGGGAACCCAGCCCAGTGCTCTGTGACAACCTAAAGGGGTGCGATGAGGTGGGGGGTGGAAGGGAGGTTCAAGAGAGACGGGACATATGTATACTTACGCAGACTCATGTTGTTATACAACAGAAACTAACACAACATTGTAAAGCAATTAACCTCCAATTAAAAATAAGTTAAAAAAATTTTTTTAATTAAACCCCCCCCCAAAATGGACAAATATTGTGAATCCACTTACATGAGGTAACTAGGAAGATCAAATTTATAGAGACAAAGTGGTGACCAGGGACTGGAGGAAAGGGAGATTGGGAGTTAGTGTGTTTAAAGGGAGCAGAGTTTAAGTCTGGGAAGATGAAAACATTCAGGAGATGGAGAGTGGTGATGGTTATACACAACATGAAAATACTTAATGCCCTTGAACTGGACAATTTAAAAAAATGGTTGAAATGGCACATTTTATGTTATGTATATTTTACCACAATAAAAAATGAAAAATAATTGTACACAAAATATAATGTTGACTGTGGTCTTCTAGATGAATTACATTTGAAAATTCATATCAATGTGAATTTAAAAAGTCACCATGTCAATAGAAATAGCATGACTGAGAGGTCTGTCGGGAGGAAAAGCACTAAGATGGCTTAACCGAAAGAAATAGTAAAAACTCACATAAATTGAAACAGTTTTGATAAAAGAAACCAACCCCTTAAACTAGCTAAATGGATAGACCAAAACTTATCAACATGGTACCCTGTGGCCACATTAATGTAGCTAGCCCAAATTGAACTGTGCTATAAGTGTAAAATATACACCAACTTCAAAGATTTAGTGAAAAACAATGTAATATATTTCAATAGTAATTTTTATGTTCATTAAATGTTTAAAAAGTTAAAATCAGTTGCTCAGTCGTGTCCGACTCTTTGTTACCCCCATGAACTGTAGCTCCTCCCTCCATTGAATTCTCCAGGTAAGAATACCTGGGTGGGTTGCCATTTCCTTCTCCAGGGCATCTTCCCGACCCACAAATCGAACCCAGGTCTCCATAATTGCAGGTAGATACTACTGTTTGAGTTACTAGGGAAATGTTTACAGTATTTGGGAGACATTTGATTAAACTAAGAATACTAAAATTAATTTCATCTTTTTAACTTTTTTTTTTACTTTAGCTACTAGAAAATCTTATTTTGTATAGCATGCAATGTGTGTACTTTATTTAAATATAACTGATGTATAACATTAGTTTCAGGTGTACAGCATAGTGATACGGTATTTGCATCAACTGTGAAATGGTCACCACAATAAGTCTACTTAACACCTGTCACCATACATAGTGACAAAAATTTTTTTCTTGTGAAGAGAACTTCTCAGATTTACTCTTTGCAATTTTCAAGTATGCAGTTCAGTATGAACCATGATGTACATTATACCCCCATGACTTATTTATAACTGGAAGCTTTGTACACTTTGAAGTTTCACCCATTTTGCTCACCCTGCAACTGCCCACTACCACCACCTCTGGTAACCACCGAACTATCCTTTGTAAATCCTATCCTATCTGTGAGTTCAGTTTTATGGGGAATTTTTTTGGGGGAGGGTTTAAATTCTGCATTTATGGATCATATGTTATTAACCTTTCTGCCAGATTTCACTTAGTGTAATGCCCTGAAGTCCCATCCATATTGTACCAAGTGGCAATATTTCAGTCTTTATAGTGACCAAATAATATTCCATTGTATATATTTATACATTTTCTTTATCTATCTGTCAACTGATGGACACTTAGATTGTTTACATATCTTGGCTACTGTAAATAATGCTGCAGCGAGCAACAGGATACATGTATTTTGTAATTTAGCATTTTCATTTTCTTCAGATAAATACCCAGAACTGGAATTGCTGGACCATAGCTTAGATGGTAAAGAATCCACCTACAATGCAATCTATCCCTGGGTTGGGACGATCCCCTGGAGGAGGGCATGGCAATCCACTCCGATATTCTTGCCTGGAGAATCCGTATGGACAGAGGAACCTGGTGGGCTACCATCAACGGGATCGCAAAGAGTCTCACACAACTGAGTGACTAAGCACATGGTAATTCTATTTTTAATCTTTTGAGGAAGCTCCATACTGTTTTCCATGATGGCTGCACCAACTTACATTCCCAACAACAGTGCACAAGTGTTCCCTTTTCTCGACCTCCTTGCCAACATGTACTCTTGGCCTTTTGATGATAGCCATTCTGATGGGTCTGAGATGTTACCTCATTGTGGTTTTGATTTGCATTTCCCTGATGATTAGTGATGTTGAGCAGAAAATTTAAAATACACAGTGCCTTGTCTTGTGTTTCTGTTGGATGGCACTGCTCTAGAGGTATATGGGGTGGTTCATGGTATGACAGCACAGAAGATTTTGTTTCATGACTATGGGCTTCTTCTTTAAGGCATAAGAGACCAAGTATTAAGACTGTCAGTTCTGGTAACTTTTCTATTCCTATGCTTTAATCTTGGCCTCTATAGCAGGCCCACTGTTCATTCTTTTCATTTCTCTCTATATTCTATTCATTGTACCCCCACCAGATTAACTTTTAGGAAATCCTTTGTATACATTTTCTTTTTCATGATCAAAAAAATACTGCCTGGGAAGTTTGCAGGTTTCTAGGTTCGCAGAAATCCAGGTTTTCCAGAAATTCTGTATGGGTAGGTCAGGGGCAGGACTGACACTTTGCATATTAACAGATTCCAGACTGGCCTTGTGCAGAAGGCCTGGGGAACACTGGCCTGTAGGGTTAAGCCAATTCCTCAAAGTATTTCTCAAGGCTCTTTTTATCTTCATAAGCTGGTTAGTCTAATCTGTCTGAGAGAGAATGGGAAGCAAATACCTAGATATCCTTTGCAGGAGAATCAGCCTCTGTCCTGAGCAGTTTTGATTGAGGACAGGTAGTTGAGCCCTAAAGGAATCTCCAGTTCTGTGATTCTTTGACCCTAAACCTAATCATGATTATTTACATCCTCAGAGTAATTTTTCCAAGTGTCAGCCTGAATTTGAGGAAGTCAGCCTCTTCGATGCTGCATTCTGTAGTGCTGACATCATAGTATAAATCAATATGAACAAGACAGCTTTGACATGTGCCCTTTTCCACAAATTATTTTCCTTGCTTTTCTACTGATTAGCTCCAGGCATCATTAGGGATGTTCATGTCAGGACTTCACACTCTCATTCTAATAGATAAAGATGATGACATTGTAGACTGACAAGCTGAAGGCCGTATTTGGCTCATGGAAACATTCTGATTTTTCTGCATGGTTGCTGTTATTCACTGCATGCGTGTGTGTGTGTGTGTGTGCGCGTGTGTGTGCTCAGTCGTTCAGTCATGTCCGTCTCTTTGTGACCCCCTGTAGCTTGTCAGGCCCTTCTGTCCAGGGATTTCCCAGGCAAGAATACTGGAGTGAGTTGCCATGCCCTCCTCCAGGGGATCTTCTTGACCCAGCAATTGAACCCACGTCTCATGTCTCCTGCCTGAATCCTACAGGACTCGTGTTCTTATAGAAGGAAAATATACAAGAGATTAATCTCTTTGTGAGCACACAGCAAGTTAGGAAAGAGGTCTCATCAGAAACCAACCTGTCAGCCCCTTGTTCTTGGTCTCCCAGCATCTCGAGCTGTGAGAAAAAGAAATGTCTGCTGTCTGTCAACAAACTGGGTGGCTTAAACAACAGACATTTATTTTTCTCACAGCTGGCAAGCTACACCAATACTTAAAATTTGGGAGAGTGCTTATAAAAGTCTGAATTTCTCTTGAAAAATGATAAGATCTGGTAACAGTTAGCTAGAGATGAGTAGTCATTTGTCTTCACTCCCCATTTCTCCACAGTCTCCACACCCCCCTCTTGTCTCCCAGACATGGAGGCTAATGGTCAATTGGCAATTGTATCAGTATTATTACCTTTAATCTAGTTCTTATCATTCATTTACATTACTTACCTTCAGATCAGTCCAGTCGCTCAGTTGTGTCTGACCCTTTGCGACCCCAGAACTGCAGCACACCAATCTTCCCTATCCATCACCAACTCCCGGAGCCTGCTCAAACTCATGTCTACCCTACCACTGTGAATTTAGGTTTGCAACTGATAATGTAACTAATCTATTGACAAAGATCAGTTTTCTTCCAATAATGAAGTAGGACTTGCATTGAACTATCCACACTATCTTATCTGAACTCCCTTTTGATAGACGGTCTTTCTTTATGAGGACACTAACCAGCTGTGGATTCTGTTTATATATGAACCATACTGAAATACACTATTATACCTGTCTATCATGAAAATAAATTAGGACATAAATCTAAACTGTAACGACAAATCTCAACTCTGAACACCATGAACCAATTACATAATTTGCAAAGGATGTCTTTTATCAACTAATAAATCAGGGTGGCATGAACTGGCAAAAGAAAAGCTCCTTTTTGTCTTGACAGATGCAAATAAAGAGTAAATTACTTTTACCTGAAAATTTGAAAATAATGGATTTGGAGTACAAAGATTCCATCTGTTATATGATTTCAAGTCACCCATGACAGTTGCATCAGAAATATATTGAAATATTAACTTTATATCTTACATTCATAGAAATTAAAGCATGAGACATTTTAAGAAGAAGAAAATGCAATAACCATCTGTCAGAGAAAATGGGAACAGAATCTGGAGATACAGAAAGTGGAATGGAGGAAAAGCAAGGAAAATAATTGCTTGAATGAGGGGAAATTATTGTAACAGAGCCAAAAAAAAATCACAAAGAAGAAAAACATGATGCTTTAAAGGAGAATAGAAGTTTATGAAACTGTACTATATTTATTTATTGATTGGGAGTGTATTTCCATTAGACTAATTCAAGCAAAATATATAAAGAGACAGTAAATCACAATAATGTTTGTCTTACGGATCTACAGCAATAAACAAATGAATGGATCAAAATCATTCTTTTCTTTTCAAAACAACAATGCTGTATAAAGCAATCTGTCAGTGATTTTTGAGTTATTTTGTTTGTTTTCAGTGCCCTTGGAATAGAATTCAGCTGTTAAGACAAAAATAAAAGTTCAGAATTTACTATGGGTCATTTCAGCATGCATCAAGTATTGTTGTTGTTCAGTTGCTAAGTCATGTCTGACACTTTGTGACCCCATGGACTGCAGCTTGCCAGCCTTCCCTGTCCTTCACTATCTCCCAGTTTCCTCAAACTCATATCCATTTAATCAGTGATGCCATCCAACCATCTCATCCTCTGTTGCCCCCTTCTCCTCCTGTCCTCAATCTTTCCCAGCAAGTTCACTGTATATACTTCAAGTATGCATCAAAAATACTGTGCTATTCTTAGCTGTAGTTGAAAGCTATTACAAATGTCTGTTTTGTAGATTAAAATGTATTATAGGATTTTAGATGCTGAAACAATAATTCTTATTTTATATATAAAAACTTATTTATTTTAGGTATGTACATGGCATCTGGTCCCACCACTTCAAGGCAAATCAGTTCAGTTCAGTTCAGTTCAGTCGCTCAGTCGTGTCTGACTCTCCGCGACCCCATGAATCACAGCACGCCAGGCCTCCCTGTCCATCACCAACTCCCGGAGTACACTCAAACTCATGTCCACAGAGTCGGTGATGCCATCCAGCCATCTCATTCTCCGTCGTCCCCTTCTCCTCCCGCCCCCAACCTTTCCCAGCATCAGACTCTTTTCCAGTGAGTCAACTCGTCGCATGAGGTGGCCAAAGTATTGCAGTTTCAGCTTTAGCATCAGTCCCTCCAATGAACATCCAGGATTGATCTCCTTTAGAATGGACTGGTTGGATCTCCTTGCAGTATAAGGGACTCTCAAGAGTCTTCTCCAACACCACAGTTCAAAAGCATCGATTCTTCGGCGATCAGCTTTCTTCACAGTCCAACTCTCACATCCATACATGACCACGGGAAAAACCATTGCCTTGACTAGACGGACCTTGGTCGGCAAAGTAATGTCTCTGCTTTTTAATATACTATCAAGGTTGGTCATAACTTTCCTTCCAAGGAGCAAGCGTCTTTTAATTTCATGGCTGCAATCAGCATCTGCAGTGATTTTGGAGCCCAAAAAAACAAAGTCTGACACTGTTTCCACTGTTTTTCCATCTATTTCCCATGAAGTGATGGGACCAGATGCCATGATCTTTGTTTTCTGAATGTTGAGCTTCAAGCCAACCTTTTCACTCTCCTCTTTCACTTTCATCAAGAGGCTTTTGAGTTCCTCTTCACTTTCTGCCATAAGGGTAGTGTCATCTGCATATCTGAGGTTATTGATATTTCTCCCAGCAATCTTGATTCCAGCTTGTGCTTCTTCCAGCCCAGCGTTCCTCATGATGTACTCTGCATATAAGTTAAATAAGCAAGGCAAATAGAAGGGGAAAAAGAGGAAGCAGTGACAGATTTTATTTTCTTGGGTTCCAAAGTCACTGTGGACGGTGACTGCAGCCTTGAAATTAAAGCAAACTTGTTCCTTGGAGGAAAGGCTATGACAAACATAAACAGCATATTAAAAAGCACAGACATCACTATTTTGCAGACAAAAGTCTATCTAGTCAAAGCTATGGTTTTTCCAGTAGTCCTGATGGATCTGAAAGTTGGACCATAAAGAAGGCCAAGTGCCAAAGAATTGATGCTTTCAAATTGCGGTGCTGGAGAAGACTCGCAAGAATCACTTGGACGACAAGGAGATCAAACCAGTCAATCCTAAAGGAAATCAACCCTGAATATTCACTGGAAGGACTGATGCTGAAGCTGAGGCTCCAATACTTTGGCCACCTGATGCTAAGAGCTGACTCATTGGAATAGACCCTGATCCTGGGAAAGATTGAAGGCAAAAGGAGTAGGTGGCAGAGGATGAGATGCTCATCCTCTGATGCATCACGGACTCAATGGACTTGAATTTGAGCAAACTCCAGGAGATACTGGAGGATAGAGGAGTCTGGTGTGCTGCATTCCATGGGGTCACAAAGAGTCAGTCATGACTTAGCACCTGAACAAAAACCATGAGGAAAAATGTCTGCCTTAGAAGTTTCCAAAGAATAAAAAAAATTAAATTCACTGGGAGTGTTTTTATCATAAAAAAAGTAATTCATGTTTATTGTAAATTAGTTTAGAAAACAGAGATGAACAAGAGAGACAACAGAAATCATTCTTATTCCACCATTCAGAAATAATCACTTCTTTGACTTATCACAGTTTGGTGTGTATAAGTCATTTTCTTTCATTGTGACTAACTATGTGAACCGTGAACTCCCAGATGTTCAAGCAGGTTTTAGAAAAGGCAGAGGCACCAGAGATCAAATTGCCAACATCCGCTGGATCATGGAGAAAGCAAGAGGGTTCCAGAAAAACATCTATTTCTGCTTCATTGACTATGCCAAAGCCTTTGACTGTGTGGATCACAATAAACTGTAGAAAATTCTGAAAGAGACGGGAATACCAGACCATCTGACCTGCCTCTTGAGAAACCTGTATGCAGGTCAGGAAGCAACAGTCAGAACTGGACATGGAACAACAGACTGGTTCCAAATAGGAAAAGGAGTATGTCAAGGCTGTATATTGTCACCTTGCTTATTTAACTTATATGCAGAGTACATCATAAGGAACGCTGGGCTGGAAGAAGCACAAGCTGGAATCAAGATTGCCAGGAGAAATATCAATCACCTCAGATATGCAGATGACACCACCCTTATGGCAGAAAGTGCAGAGGAACTAAAGAGCCTCTTGATGAAAGTGAAAGAGGAGAGTGAAAAGGTTGGCTTAAAGCTCAACATTCAGAAAACAAAGATCATGGCATCTGTTCCCATCACTTCATGGGAACTAGATGGAAAAACAGTGGAAACAGTGTCAGACTTTATTTTTGGGGGCTCCAAAATCACTGTGGATGCTGACTGCAGCCATGAAATTAAAAGACGCTTACTCCTTGGAAGGAAAGTTATGACCAACCTTGATAGTATATTAAAAAGCAGAGACATTACTTTGCCAACCAAGGTCCGTCTAGTCAAGGCAATGGTTTTTCCCGTGGTCATGTATGGATGTGAGAGTTGGACTATGAAGAAAGCTGATCGCCAAAGAATTGATGCTTTTGAACTGTGGTGCTGGAGAAGACTCTTGAGAGTCCCTTGGACTGCAAGGAGATCCAGCCATTCCATTCTAAAGGAGATCAATCCTGGGTGTTCATTGGAAGGACTGATGCTAAAGCTGAAACTGCAATACTTTGGCCACCTCATGCGACGAGTTGACTCACTGGAAAAGACTCTGATGCTGGGAAAGGTTGGGGGCTGGAGGAGAAGGGGACGACAGAGAATGAGAAGGCTGGATGGCATCACCGACTCGATGGACATGAGTTTGAGCGAACTCCGGGAGTTGGTGATGGACAGGGAGGCCTGGCGTGCTGTGATTCATGGGGTCACGGAGAGTCAGACACAACTGAGCGACTGAACTGAACTGATGTGTATATAATTTTAAAAATGCATTCACACTGTATACACTACTTCAGAATCTGCTTTCTGATTTAACAGTATCTTATGAAAACCTTTGTCATGAACTATTATCCTACAACACGTTTTTATGCTAAGGTTGAACAATTTTTCCCCAATATTTTCATCACTATAAATAATGATGTTGTGACTACCCTTGTACATAAACCCTTGCATATAATCCAAAAGGCACAAAAATGTTTAGAACTTCTGGTATGCGTTACCAAATTGTCCTTGTGGAATAACTGTGCCCATTTAGATAGACCCTAGTATGATATGAGATTAGCTATTTCACCACTTCTCTATTTTAAATGAGATAGCCGGTAGGCAGTACCTTAACAGTGCCAGCATTTGGTAGCATCATATTCCATGTTGTTCTCTTCCTACTCCTCTCATTGAGAAGAGATTTCTCACTTTCTGAACTTATGGATGTGAAGAACATAGATATCTTCTGGCACTTAATGCATTTGAGGCAGCAAGGTTCTTAAATAAGTGGATGTCCCTACTGTTTTCACTGAATCATAAGAATGGATGTAAACTACTCCATCCTAGTCTTTTATGGATGAGATTACACAGCATCAATTATTAGAACTATGAAAAAGTTTTCCTAAGTGGAAATAAAATTTCCAAGTATTTTGAATCATTGACCTTCAAGTCCATGCCTTAGAGAGGCATAATGGTAATTCCAAAATCTATCAAAATGATAGGATTTGCAATGTCATCTCACAAGACATCTAACCTTCCACTGACTTTCAGAGCCTGGAAGAGTTTTAAAAAGAAATTATTTTAGTGCAAGTCATTCTGAAAGAGGCAAAATAATAGTGACTACAAACAGCAGAATGATCGTGGCCAGGATTTCTAAAAGGAAACCTTGCAAACTAAAGACAGTGGAAGACCAAAGAATATCTATTTAAAATTCCTTCTACCTTACGGTTCTCCAGGCAGAAACAGCCAGCTATCACAGAGAGCATATTGGATTCCCAGGATGTCCTGGGGAAGAATAAAACCTAAAAACGAACTTGCTGTTGAAAACTCAGAATTAATGTCACCAGCCTTAAAGCAGAAAATAACACAAAAAAATCTTATACAGAAACCTAGGCCAAAAAAAAAACAACAAGGTGTTCTTCCATGGAGAGCGCCAAGAAATGGACCTTTGGCCTGGAGAAGCAAAGAAATGGTGTGATCCTTGGCTTGTTTGTTCTATTATCTCTGGATACTGTCAATCACTGCCTCTGACATTTTTCTAATAAGGTCAGAGTTTTCTGTTATACCATTATACACACACACACACACAGCCAAAACTGACTTTTAAATTCAGTTTCTCTTTTGTTTAAAGGTACTACATCCCTGGTACATGCATGCTCAGTCCTGTCTGAGTCTTTACAACCCCGTGACTGTAGCCCACTAGGCTCCCCTGTCCATGGAATTTTCCAGGCAAGAATATTGGACTGGGTTGCCATTTCCTCCTCCAGGGGGACCTTCCTGACCCAGGGATCAAACCCACATCTCCTGTGTCTCCTGCATAGGCAGGCAGATTCTTTACCACTGAGCCACCTGTGGGAAGACCACTACATCTAGTGAAAGTGAAGTCGCTCAGTCGTGTCCGACCCTTTGCGACCCCATGGACTGTAGCCTACCAGGTTCCTCCGTCCATGGGATTCTCCAGGCAAGAGTACTGGAGTGGGTTGCCACTTCCTTCTCCAGGAGATCTTCCCAACCCAGGGATCAAACTCGGGTCTCCCACATCGCAGGAAGATGCTTTACCATCTGAGCCACCAGGGAAGCTCAACTACATCCAGGGTGCTTACCAATTGAAAGGAAACAACTCTTAGAAATACCCAAAGTGATTTTCATGTTAGCTTACTGTATCTGTTCCCACAAGTTCAGTTTCCTTTAAAATGGTACTGTTGCTCTCATTTTATGTCTTTAATAATCATAGAAATGAAAGTCCAACACTTGCACATGGTAAAGGAACTTATCCTTCTCAACTACTCATCCAGTTTTCTTTGTTCTGCTGCAGATGCTTCTTTGTTTTCTATTGCTTCCTTCCCCTCTCATGCATACACGCTAAGTCACTTCAGTCAAGCCTAACTCTTTGCAACCCTATGGACTGTAGCCTTCCAGGCTCCTCTGTCTGTGGGATTCTTTAGGCAAGCTCTCAGGACCCTCTAATTCCAAAATAGGTAACAATCTTAAAATGATGGAGAAAGCTTCCTTTAATAATAATGTAACAATAATATATTTATTCATTTTCTATAACTGTCATAATCCATGATTTCTAGATGTGTTTTTAATATTAGTGAAACACAGCTAACCAGTGTCTTTAATAATACCTACTGTTGAGAATTTGAGGATTTACACTATTATTTAAAGGGCTTCCCTGGTGGCTCAGATGATAAAGAATCTGCCTCCTATGCAGGAGATCTAGGTTCTATCCCTGGGTCAGGAAGGTCCCCCGGAGGAAGGCATGGCAACCCACTCCAGTATTTCTGCTTGGAGAATCCCCATGGACAGAGGAGCCTGGCCATCTATACTCCATGGGGTCGCAAAGAGTCAGACATGCATTTGAGGATTTACACTATTATTTAAATTCAATTCTTTGTTAGCATTGATACAATTTCCTTGTTTCTATTATCCTCTTTTATAACCTCCTTTGAAAAGCAATAAAGATGAATTGGTGTTTTACAAAATCTTAAAATTCTCAGAACTGCCTTACCTTTTTATCAGTCTATCACCAGGATAATTTTCATCCTATATGGGGTTTTCATTTCATACAAATTATTTACATTTAATTCAATTAAGTTTACGATCTTCTCCAAATTATGACAAACATACACAGTACTTAATATTTTTCAATAAAACCTTGCCTGATCTTTAAAGCGTGAGACTGTAGGTTTAGAGAGTGGATGTACACGAAGCTGTTTTCCTAGCTAGTTCTAGATGGGAGCACAGTTAGTTCCCAAACATTGTAGCACGCCAAGGTTACATATGTGATTCTTTTAAGTGGCTTCTCATGTTTCTATAACTTGATAAAATGCTATTAATCCTTTGTAGCCAGTTTTTAAAACGTACTTTGTATGCTGAAAACAAGTTCAGAAACTTCAAGCAAGTTTATGTGAAAGTAATATTATCCTTGTGTTGTGAGGTGTGCTTACATCAGCATAAATTAACTCTTTCAATAAAAGTAGTGGTGTATCCTGTGAGGGAAATAAAACATTTCATTGTTTATGCCTGGGAAATTCAAAAGTGAAAATCTCACTCCATGCTTATGTTTTTGTGATTTGTGTTATCTGGTACAGTGACAGTTACACGTTGTCTTCTCAGATGTTTGATAGTTTTAGGAGAAACTTGGAATGACCTCAGGACATTCTCTCTCAACCCAGCTGCTGAACTCTGAATTCTGTTCCATAACCGTTTGAGAAGTCAGCACATCTCAGAGCTCTCCTGTGGGTTGCAAGTGATCAAACAAACAAAACTATAGTGACAGGACAGTTAGATTGGTTTAACAGAAAGGGAGTCTAAAGACATTCACGGATGACTATAAATACACACAATGGGAAGACCATATCTTTTATTAAAATCACCACAAATACAAAAGCATCGCTGAAATATATATATATAAGTATATATACGTATACATATATACAGCTGTATACATATATATATATTCTCAAATTCCTGAAAAATCATCACAAATATATTGGGTTTATGTGTCACCACATGGCATATCCCTAAATTAGAACAAAAATACTCATACAAATTTGGGATGAACCACATTCTCTGCATTTCTAACTTCCTGTGTTTTCAGTCAGACATTTGTTTCTAAAGGATCTGCTATGAAGGGTTTCCCAATTTAGGCTTCATGGCTCTGGGAGTGACATGTACAGTGTCATGTAAAATTTGGTAGCTGTCATGTCCATTCAAGTTCAACTGTACCTCGCCTTTTCGATAGCAAGAGCCAACCTGCGAATGTTGGATATACAACCTGCAGCAGCTTCCTGGAGTTCCTCATCAGGTGACCCAACCATGTCCAGTAGAAGCTGCCGCACATGGAGGGAGAGGGGGAAGAGGGAAACAAGAATAAAAACATTAATCTAAACCTGTAAAGTCAGGCTATAGAAATAACATTAACTATGGCGGCAAAGGTAAATATAAATGACATTTAATCAGATGCAGGAATCTCTCATGAAATTCTCATCTTTTTATCTTTTAGAGCTGAGCAAGACTGAAGCTCCAATACTTTGGCCACCTGATGCAAAGAACTGACTCACTGGAAAAGACCCCAATGCTGGGAAAGACTGAAGGCAGGAAGAGAAGGGGACGGAGGATGAGATGGTGGGATGGCATCACTGACTCGATGGGCATGAGTTTGAACAAGCAAGCTCCAGGAGTTAGTGATGGACAGAGAAACCTGGCATGCTGCAGTCCATAGGGTCACAGAGTCGGACACGGCTGACCGAGCAAAGTGAACTGAGACCTGTTTCTCCCTTCTTTCTTTGGTCATCTGACATTTTCTGCTTTGGAATTTCTCTTGCATCCACTGTAGCTTTTCTACCTCCTGAGACAAGCCAGCAGCATGTTATGCCTAGACTGTTACTGTATCCTCTTAGATTGAATCTCTATTCATTCCAGTCGGCCCCAGCATGGCATGACCTAGGTAGGTCAGTCCCTTAATAGAGACTTTCATTGACTCCAGGGCAACTAACTAGAGTCCAGTCTCCTAACCTGTCCTTGAAGGATTTCTGTGCTCTGGCCTCAGCTTACCTTTCTGGCCGTTCATCTTTCTCCATGTCATCCTGTACTCCAAGGTCACACTTTCCCACTTCTTTTGCCTTGATCAGTGCCACTACTCTACCTAAAATGCCCTCCTGTCTCCTCTAACTTTCTGTTATCCACCTTTCATGACCCAGTTAACTTTTCAACAAAGCCTCCACCAATTTCTGCCAAATAAAGTGCCAATTCTCCCTCATCAGAGCTTTCATAGTCATTTACTCAAATGTCTGTTGCTACATTTACATTCTTCCCTTTTCCACAGATATTTATATTCATGCTTTTTGTGCTCCTTTAGAGTTAAACTCTGGAAGAATCTTATATACTATAAACTATATATATATATACACTATATATATAGAATTAATACAGAATCTACTGTATACTGCTTTATACAGAGTAGATGCCAAATAAATATCAAATAATTAGAACTTTTAAGATCTATCAATTATAAGTCTATCTAATAGTTCTGATAAAAGACTTAAAATGTAATTTTAATTAACCATTTTGGACTCTTTACCAGCTTGTGGCTCAGCTGGTAAAGAATCCACCTGCAATGTGGGAGACCTGGGTTCAATCCCTGGGTTGTGAAGATCCCCTGGAGAAGGGAAAGGGTACCCACTCCAGTATTCTGGCCTGGAGAATTCCATGGACACACAGTCCATGGGGTTGCAAACAGTCAGACACGAATGAATCACTTTCACTTTCAAAAATGTGGATAATGTCATAGAATGAAGATGTCTTGATAAGCAAAGAAATACTGTAATCAAAAATATTGTGAAACATCTTAAATATGACAGGCTTAGGAGCTTGGCTTTTATTCTGCAGGGAATGAAAGGAAGTTGTTGAAGCACTTTAATCAGGAGAGTGATGTGGTCATATTTGTATTTTAGAAAGATAAATTTTATGGACTGTGGAGGGGGAAAATTGATGAGTCCTATAGTACATCAGCCCAGAGTGATATGGACTGAGTAAAGCAAAATCAGTAATAGCATAGACGGAAGGAATTCAAGGGATATTTAGGAACTAAGTTATTCAACACATGGCCCAAGGACAGTTGGTTATCCAAATGGAAGAAAATAAAAATGGTACTTTCATATCACACATAAACATCCATCCTAGGTAGACTGATGATTTAAGTAAGAAAGCAAAATATGAAATGTTTAGGAGGTTGTATATAAGATGACCTTGATCAGGCTAGGGTACTGAAGGCTGTCTGGCCTCTCTGTTTCTTGACCCCTCTCCTGTCAATGATCTTCACCACATTTGAGCTCCCACTACCAGAGTCACACCTTGGTTCTTATTTTTCAGCACTCTGAACAGACTAGCCTCCAAATTCTCTTACAACAACTTCTTCCCCTCTGATTTGGCCACTGAACTTGTTTGTTCTCATCATGACCTCCAGTCCATTGGCCTATATGCTTTTCCGTAAACCATGTCCTGTCTTCACTTCCTCCCACGACCAGTTTAGATTCCCCAGTCCATCTTCTCATTCTCTTACCAGTTTCTTAAACTTCCTCATGACATCCATCCAATAAAACCATAACCAGCTCTGTCTTCCCCATGCCCTCAGCTCATCAAGTCCTACTGGGGATGATATATGCACAACAAGGCAAATGCATTCATCATAAGTCCAACCTCAGCTGGGTTCTCTCACTTCCCAGCAATCTAAGTATGTCTCTCTCTAATTAGGTTACTTCCTTGTTCTTCTCAATGCCTATTTAAAAATCCTCCTTCTTTTCTAATTGCCAACTCTTCCTCAGCAGACAACTTGTCAGGGCTCCTTTACAAGCTTGCCAGAAGTCATTAGACAGGAGTTGTTCCAACCAAGTCTGCAAACCTCTCTACATCATGGGGCTTCCCAGGTGGTAAAGAATCCACCGGCCAATGGAGGAGATGCAGGAGACACAAGAGACACGGGTTTGATCCCTGGATCAGGATTACCCCCTACAGTAGGAAATAGCAACCCACTCCAGTATTCTTGCTTGGAAAATTCCATTGATGGAGGAGCCTGGAAGGCCCCAGTCCATGGGGTCACAAAGCTTGGGACATGATGGAACACACATGCATGATGCTACATTAAAAGCTAGATTTCCACAAGCAAATGCGATGTAGAAATAGTCTAGTGTCCAACTGCCCAGCATATGTTGTGTAAGAAGTTGGAGGGAAAGAGATTTGCAAAGACCATCTACAGAGAATTCACGTAATGCCTCCCTCCCAGGGCCAGCCTACCTTGCTCTGCTCTAGTCTCTATCTCTCTTTCAATAGTTTTTTGTTGTCATGGTTTCACCTGGGGAGAGGTGAAATGGAGTTCACTACTCAGGTGGTGAACCCAACTCCCTGAGTAAGGAACTAGACAGCTGCCTTATGCTGTTCGGCTCCTCTATGGAAAAGGGTGCATCAAATAGAGGTCAAAGTCATAGGTGCTGAGGTCATAGCTGCATGGATTTGTATCCTGATTCATTCACTTACTGGACAAGTTATGGAAACTTTTGGTTCTGCCTTCTCAAGTGTTTAATGGGAAGATGGGTCATCTGAGGGTCACTGGGAAGATGAAATGAGACAGTACACACCTTTAATAGAAATGCTTTTCCACCTGTGTTCATGGGCTCGCTCTCTCTTTATATCTTTTGATCTTTCTGTATGCCCCCTTCCCTCATCCTGTTTTGTGTGACTGTTTCCTGAGCCAGCCTTCTGTGGATCTAAGTGTGCCGCGCATGAAAGGAAAACTCAAACATGTAAAGAAGCACAGGCAGGGGGAGTTTATACCGGCAAGGGCAGAGGATTCCTTGTGGGAGAGGGGAGAACCACAGGTGGGGAAGCAGAAGAGGGAGGCGAAGGGAGGAAAGAGCTCCCTCCCACCCTGTTTTGAAGAGAGCTTGGGAGTACGGGGGTTAGTTGGGGAGCAAATTCAGAGAGAGAGAATGCTGAGTGGAGCAAAGGGAGGAGATTTTTAAAGAGCTTCACATTACTCCCTTGTGCTCTTCAGCTTCAAAGATAGTGAAACTAGGGTAACAATTTCTTTCACTTGTTCCTTGCCTGCCAGGCTTCTGTGTCTAGGACTTCACGTCCCAGTCACGAATATACCGTGAGGAGCTTGGCTCTATACAGGTTACACATTCGAATCCCAGGGCCCAGGACAAGGTTAAGTGCTCCGTAAATGCTATCCATTATCAGAGTGATGACTTCACCAGGTCTAAAGTCTGGTTCTGGCATTTACTCTTTGGAGCCCAGCCCTGGTTAGTTTGAGGGTTAGTGTGAGAGGGACAAGGGAGCGGGAGTTTGGGCCCTGGGATCAGTCTGCCCTCATTAGCACTTTGCTCCCGGGGTACCAGTGGTCCAGGCTTCACGTGGCATCACCATTGCCCCCGCTGCCTTGCAGATGCCCTTAGAAAGCAGCCCCTTGGCTGATGCCTGTCAGAAATAAACCAGTTTTGCCCCTCCTTCCCGCAGACCTGGTGGTGGTTCTGTGGTTCCCTCTCCAGATTTCCAAGAGTCAGAGGCATTTATTCCCAAGTTCTTGATGCCAGTTACATAATTTCATATTACATAAGCCAATGAAGGGTACATGTGAAATGTCTGGCATGCTGTGGGCACCTGGCTCTTTGATGGAGCCCACAGTGTGCTTGCTGGCTGTCCCTGGAGTCTTCCGGACAGGGTTTCTGGAGGCGCGTGCACCGAACCGTCACACACATTATGTCAGAATCCAGTGTTTCCTCAATGCCGGTGCCTTTTATGACTCAACTCCATAAACGACACTGTTACCTAACTTATAGTCCTGAGTTCATCAAAATGACTCCTACTCTTTGCAGAGTTAACATTCCCTGTTTCTTGTACTAACCATGAGGTTTCCTTCCACATCCAGTAATGGTGGTTAGTGAATGTTTAGCCTAAAAGCTTGATCAGTGGAGTCCAGCAGTCCAGACTTTAAATGACAAAAAGGTAGACAAGGGATGAAAGTTTTAAAAATAGATGAAAGGAGAAAAGTATGGCTTAGAAAGGTACTCGTGGTGGGCAGTGAGAGCGCCTCCTTAAACAGAACTTCAGTGACTCTTTGGCCTCAGGCCACAGCTTACCTAACGTTTGTACAATGTGAAATGATTTTATTAGCTACCAAGCTTACTCTGTGCCAGGCACTGGAATTCTTTCTTTATTCGTTAATTTTATCCTGCTCTGGCCATTTTCCTTAGCCAGGAACATTCTCAATCAAGGGTACAGAGATGGAAGTGTAAAATTTTCTACATGCTAGAGGCCTGGAGAAGGGCATGACAATCCACTCCAGCATTCTTTCCTGGAGAATCCCATGGACAGAGGAGCCTGGCAGGCTACAGTCCATGGGGTCCCAAAGAGTTGGACATGACTGAGTGACTAAACACAGAGGTATGAAGGGCTTGACACCTGAGAGGCATTGCTAGGGCCCTCTTTTGGTGATGCTGCTCTGTAAGTTTACTTTCCCTAAACTTTATCTTGCTCTCAATTAATGCTACTCATTGCATTGTTAATACACCCAGAGGCTGTGCAACTAACGCTGCTTCACAGATTGTTTAAGGATGTGTCACCTTTCCCAAACCAATCTCTGAACAACATGTGCTGGGTATGTGTCTTGGTTTCCAATCAGGTTCAGGAATAGAGGCTTTTATTTTTGTGAGGAGCTTCACAAGCAAACTAGGAATGCTTTCAAATGGCTCTAAACAGCCACATAATGGAAACTCAGGGCAAAAGCTTGCATTTGAAGGGCAGCTAACAGAAAGTAAGGAACAGCATGACTAACACACATGGCAAGGGGAGGGTGGTATGCAATTTTTTGCAATCATTAATTAACAGGAGTGTTTTCCTTAGGAAGAAGGCTTTCCTGGTAGTTCAGGTGGTAAAGAATCCATCTGCAGTGCAGGAGACTCCAGTTCAATTCCTGGGTTGGGAAGATTCCCTGGAGAAGGGCTAGACTACCCACTCCAGTAAAAAAAATCTTGCTTTTGAAGAGCAGCTAACAGAAAGTAAGGAGCACCATGTTTTCAAATCACTAACACACATGGCAAGAAGAAGGTGGTATGAAATTCTCTGTGATCATTTCTTAACAGGAGTGCTTTCCTTGGAAAGTGAAAGTTGCTCAGTTGTATCTGACTCTTTGTGACCCCATGGACTATACAGACCATGGAATTCTCCAGGCCAGAATACTGGAGCGGGTATCCTTTCCGTTCTCCAGGGGATCTTCCCAACCCAGGGATCGAACCCAGGTCTCCTGTATTGCAGGCAGATTCTTTACCAGCTGAGCCACAAGGGAAGCCCAAGAACACTAGAGTGGGTCGCCTACCCCTTCTCCAGTGGATCTTCCCAACCCAGGAATCGAACCGGGGTCTCGTGCATTGCAGGTAGATTCTTTACCAACTAAGTTATCAGGGAAGCTTCTTTAGGAAGGAGAGATGCAAACTGGGTACAAGTGATTATGGAAGTGGTATGCATTTTTTTCCGGTATATATTTTTTGATTTGTAGACTTTTTCCAACTATAAAAACATTTAAAATCTTACGAGAAGGAAAAACACCTCAGGTTTACTTTTTTGAAGTGTTTGTTCCTTTCAGAAACTTTACTCGTTTTCACCTCCCCTTCCCCCAAACACACTCAGGTCTTATATTTATTGGCAGTTTCATATATGCGCTGAAGGAAAACCAGCTCCCTTGCTTCAGAACTTAATTGTACAGAGCGCTTTAAAACATCGTTCAAACACATAACTTTTTACAGTGTTGGCATGAACAAGAACAAGGGGAGGGGCAACGAGCGTGGTCTGCGGACTGGGCTCACGCGAGCGCTTCCTCCAGTGGCAGAGGCTTTGATCACAGGCACAAACCCTTGGAACACAGCTGTGACCCGAACTTCACATCCCCCTTGGAAGGCGAGACAGAGGTAGCAAGGGAACCCGTATCTGCGTCCAATTTCTGCTTTTACATCTAACAGTTCATGACTTTTATATAATATTTCAGTTGTATGAAAAGTATGTACCAATTTGAGTGATAACAGATTTTCTTGTGGTTTGACTTGACATTGTTTGGGCAAACCCAGACTGGAAATAGGAGTGCTCATTAGAGCCAGAGGAGCCCTGAAATACCTGCATGCACACCGAGCTCAGCGGGTTTTCCAGGCAGTCCTGGCATTTCTAGAGCTGATCTGAACCCATCTTCTGTTGCCTGTTTACCAGGCAATGAGGTGAGGTTTGCACGACCTGGGAATGAGCAGGGTCTTTGGATCATGTCCTGCAGGCCCCGGGGCCCCCAGGATGTCCAGGCGGCTGGGCTCTGCTGCAGAAGCTCCCAGTGGACCCCCACCCCCACACTGAGCCTTGGTAATTCATTTCATATGGCAGCTCCCCAGAGCCATGGGCCTCAAAACACATTTTACATTTGATGGTGGGGGCAAACCTTTGATTCTCTTTGGTCAGTGAGGTGAAGCAAGGAGTTTGCCCTTTTGTGGTGTCTGTTTGCCTCCAGGAAACAGGAGTGCATGCCTTGTGATCTGAGATCCACAGCCACACAGTTTGGGAGGGGTCTGGTGGTTCCGTCTAGTGCCCTTTCTGCATAGACAAATATTCCTTCACACTGGAGTAGGCTTGTTCTCTTGTTTTTCAAGTTGTCTTTTCATGAGCCTTCCACTACAGAGTTTCTGTGCCCAGAAACACACCACACTACACCACACACACACACACACACACACAGGAATACTACTCAAGCATAATAAAGAATGAAGTTCTGGCATTTGTGATGACACAGATGGGCCCTGAAGGTATAATGTCAAGTGAAATAAGTCAGAGAAAGACAAAGACCATATGATTTCATTCACGTGGAATCAAAAACAGAATGAACAAACAAAAACTCATAAATACAGAGAAGAGATTGGTGGTTACCAGAGGGGAAGGGGGTTAGGAGGTGTGTGAAATGGGTGAAGTGGGTCAGTTGTTGGATGATGTGTATTGTATACAGATGTTGAATTATGTACACCTGAAACTTAATGTTATATACCAGTCTTTCAATAAAACATGACAAAGATTGAATATGCAGAATTTAGAGGAAACAGCTAAAGTCAGAATTTCCAGCTTCTGAAAAAGACAAAATGGGATCATGAGTGCAGTGGGTGGGAACAGCCTGGAGAACAAATGCTGAAATGCCAGAGAGATGTTCACACTGAACATAGCTACAGGTGAATCTGTAGGTGTGGGAAGTTGAGGTAGTTTCAGGTATATATTATAATTCAATGTCTGTATACAATACAAAGTGATCACCACCAAAGGCCTGGTTACTTAACGCGTAGCCTTATAATTTATAATTTCATGGAGAAGTATTTTAAAACAATAAGAGACATGCAGTCTTCAACAGAAAACAATTACCTTAATTATATAAAGGCATTTTCAATGGAAGGATTTTGTTTTGGTTTACGACTTTGCTCTAGGAAATGGTAAGAATATATAAAATCTGAGATAAATCTATAAAACTGAATCTTATCAAGCTAAGTAAGAATTCAAAATTGTTTAAGAATAAGGCCAGGCCAAGAATCATCTAAATACAGATATATTAAAATGGATAAAAATATTCCATAACAATATAGTCCACAATAACATAACAATATAGTCCACAATATTCCATAACATTGTTGCTGTTCGAGGACTTATTGTATAGCATGTGGAACTCTATTCAATATTATGAGGCAGCCTGGATGGAAGATGGGTTTGATGAGAATGGATACATGTATACAAACAGCTGAGTCCCTTTGATGTTCACCTTAAACTACCACAACATTGTTAATCGGCCATACCCCAAAACAAAATAAAAAGTTTAAAATTACAAAAAAAAATACCCCACATGTTGTTGCTGTTCAGTTGCTAAGTCATGTCCGACTCTTTGCGACCCTATGGACTGTAGCCCGCCAGGCTCCTCTGTCCATGGGATTCTCCAGGCAAGAATACTGGAGTGAGTTGCCATTTCCTCCTCCAGAGGAACTTCCCGACCCAGGGTTTGAACCCTCGTCTCCTGTGTGTTAGAGTCAATCTAAATTCTTAATGTTATCTTGTTTGCATTAATATGTATCTCTAAAAAATTGGCACATTATTAGAAGGAATTCAAAATTAAAAACATGCTAGTATTTAAAAATACCTTATTGGGTTTGAAATTCATTCCTCATAGGAGTAAACACGGAAAGATATCCAAAAGAAACGAAGCCAAAGATTTGAAGAGGGGAAAAAAAACTTTAGTTAAACCACTTTCCCAACTTTATTTTGATTTCTTTTTAACTTTCAGAAGCAGATTAATATGGAAAAATAAAGCACAAGCCTGGAGGAAAGAGCCACAATTTTTCTTCTTCAGTGTCAAAGAAATAGCTTTCCCTGCTCCTACTAAATTGGAACTAAGCTCATAAGGTTGAAAATAAATGACTAATTTCTTGGGAAATAACCTTAAGTGAAAGAGTCTTTTGGCCCAATGACTGCTTTTCTTAAACTGCAGTTGACTTAACCTCATTCTCAAGGCCTCCTCTCCCTTCCTTCCATCTCACTCCGTCCATATCAAGTGACCTTAAAAGTCGATCTCGTCAATTGCTACCCATCTCGGGTATGTTTTCCTTCTCTGATACAATTTGTGGGCAGAAATAAGTCAAAAGCAATTGTGCTCTCTTCATTTCTCTTTTAAAAACTTATCTCTGATGTCTAAGATCTTTAAAAAATGGAACCAAACCAATATTAGCACAAAATTTCACAGACATTTTTACCAACTCTGAAAAAAACATGATTACCCTCTAAAATGTTTTAATGCATCACTAAATGTTAATTTTCATCTTCTCCTTTTGCTAAATTTATACAAAATGATTCTTCTTAGTCTCATCTATATAAGAACTTCAAGTTTCCGTGAAAGAAACAATGAATTTCATAACAGAATGATCTCTTCCTCTTCTGGCAAGAACCCTGTTCATTTCAGAGCCCATCTTGCCTTACTTTTTACCAACTTTAGCTGTTCAGAACCGCAGGGCTGGCTCTAAGCATCTTATCTAGGTCAGTGGTTAAAAAAATTTTTTCAGCAGCAGAACTCTTTTCCTTTCCTTAAAAAAAATTTACTGAGTATTTATCATGTTCATTGGAAGGACTGATGTTGAAGCTGAAACTCCAATACTTTGGCCACCTGATGCGAAGAGCTGACTCATTTGAAAAGACCCTGATGCTGGGAAAGATTGAAGGCAGGAGGAGAGGACAACAGAGGATGAGATGGTTGGATGGCATCACTGACTCAATGGACATGCGTTTGGGTGGACTCCAGGAGTTGGTGATGGACAGGGAGGCCTGGCGTGCTGCGGTTCATGGGGTCGCAAAGAGTGGGACACGACTGAGTGACTGAACTGAACTATCACTGTGAATTGCTGTATTAACAATGTATAATCTAATTTCCAGGCATATTCAGAAGCAAAGTTTATAAACATTTATCATAAAATATTAATAGTAAGTAGCAAGAAAAATATAATTTTGTTTATCCTGGAACTATCTTGCAATATTAATAAGAATATTTAGGCCTGAAAGCTATTGGTACAAACTGGAATGATGAAATACATCTTTACCAAATGCAGATGCATTTTTTTTTGTATCACATATATCTCCTCTAATTTTTATTAGCAGTGCCTTGAGTTGGGAGAAATTTTAACATCTAGATGTATCATGTAAAAGTAATACCTATATAATTTTTTGAAAACTGTTTCAGTTTAAATGGAAGCATTCCTTAGCTGTGCAATGATTCTTGGCATCTTTTTTTAAAATGTAGTTCTGAAAAAAGGATAAATACACTAAACTCTGAAAAGTTTTGATATATTTTCTGGCACATCTGCAATTGGTTATCATAAACTTTAAATGACTTAGTAATTTCTTTCTTAATACATAAATGAATTTATATATACTCATCCCTAAAGTTCCGGAAAGACTTAGGAATAGAAAGTCCTAGGAACTTTTAAAGAGTAGGAGAACTCTATTCTTTTTTCCCCCAAAACAAAAATTCAACTCTTCTATGAAATTCACAGATACATAAACATACTATGTAAGGCAAAATGGAACATCAAGAGGGGATGCAGGGTGTGGGTTCCTAGAACTCTTCCTGTTCCCTCTTGCTCCCCACACGGAACCTCAGGATCTAGACCACTCATCTCCATAACCTTTGACTCTGTCACCTGTTCATTTCCATCCTCACAACAGAACACTTTGCTGCTCACTCCACACACATCTTCTCAGTCCACACTCACTCCACCACCTAAAAACGTTGCCCCACCATCCTAAAAACGGTCATTCCCTCAGTTCTGATGGTCTCAGCTAGACAGTTTGGAAAGGAATAGTTTAAGCACACCCCTGGCTCAGTTTTAAATGAGTGACAGACTTGCCTTATGCTTCTTGGATTTCAAAATTTGCGTTTTTAGGCTCAATCTTTAGCTTACAAGATTTCAAATTATGTACCAAAGTGATATGTCTTAGGTGGTACAAATGAAAGAGTTCCATCAAGGAAGGGCTTTGGGGCCCCCTGAAGTGATACATGTAGAACATTGTTTCTGTGTGACTTGAGTCAAAATCCTCCTGAGGAAACCCAGATGGACCCATATCCCTGAGCCTGGTGCAGGACCAACCAGAGCTCCTAATCCAACATGTCAATACAGTCATCCTTTCAATCTCACTTTAAAGTCAATGTGGAACCCAGGTACTAAAGTAGTTCATTTGTGTCAATACTTATTTTGTGTTAATCTAGCTTTCTTCAATGTGTATCTTACATGTCTGGTAAGATTTTCCTTTTAATTTCTTCCCTCTCACATCATTTTGCCTGTGATGAGCACAGGTGGGCAGGTCTTTGTTTCCTTGGCAACCAGAAAAAAGACTTGGCTGGTCACCTGCAATGTGATGATGAGGGAGTCGTGGACTAACCCTCCAGGAGGGTAGGGGTGCAGAGTGAGCCAAGTGGTGGACAGCAGTCCAGGCAAGCAGCCCTTCCTCTGCCCCATGGCCTCAGACTCAGAGAAGAGGTGCAGACTGTATCTCTCCCCTTTTACAAAGCAAAGCCTGGGCAGAACACAAGCTAAAACGCAGGCAGGCTTTTCTCAGTTCATCACCCAGTCCCTATCAGAAATGACGTTCCCCACCCATCCCACCAGAGAGATCCAGGAAAGGCAGGGAGGCTGGCTATCTCTCAAGGAGAAAGCGGGTAATGATAACATTGACCAACATTTCAACCGGCAGTCAGTGCTCACCATGTATGAGGCACCATCAAAGCGCCCTGTACATACTAACTCATTTAATGTTCTCAACAAACCCAGAGTTAAATATTATATTAATATTCTAGTGCTACAGACGAGGAAACTGCAGCCCAAAGTTACAGAGCTTGGGAAAGCCAGGATTTGAACAATTAGATTCCATGCTTCTACCCATCGTGAACACTGCCTCCTTTGGCATGAGTGTCCATGGAGAAGGAGCCGATCTGGCCTGGTCCCTGGACTCCTGCTACTAGCATTCCCTGAGGCCATCATGCCCACAACCAGTGCTGAAGTCTGTAGTCACAGTCAGCTGCCTCTACTTGCAATGATCCCATTCAGAGGCGCCTCTGTTTCTGCGAATGCTCCCTGCGGGTCCCCTGCAGACCAAGTGCAATCTGTGGGGTCCAGGCCCAACCAGGGCCTGACCTTTTAGACGTTTGTCTCCACCACTGGTGCACCGTCACCCTGGCACCACGTTGACCTGCAGTATGCTTAGAGCTTCTCCTGAAGACTGAACCCCTTCCTTTCACCTGCGTGTCCTCAGTGGATATAACAGTCCCGCACTGTTTTGAAGTTACGATGCTCTGCATATTTCAACTCCAGAAACAAACGAGGCTGAGATGGTTTTGAAATGACTCCTCTGATCCTTCCAGTCATACCCATTTTGAAATGTACTTCAGCTATTTTTTTTTCTGGTACAAGGGAAAACTTGTCAGTCACTCTTTCCACTCTTTTGGGCACAATGTCTGAATCTCTCTGGTTTAATATTCCTAACAGCTTACTTGCGTTCACAGGCTGTGCTCCACTGTGTGTGCTGTTTTTCAAAGTGTTCCATAAGATTCTTCCCAATACTGACCCTGGAAGCATGCTGCCAAGACGGGTGCTTCCTCTGTCGACTCTGCCTCTTGTCCCGGTCCCCTTGTCAGGTTTCCCACCCATAACAAAGCTTACCCTCCCCCTGCCCCCTGTGTTGTTCTGCCACAAAAACACACACACACATTTCTTTTCAATCGCTTCGGTGTAGAACTTTGTCACAAATGTCCTAGAAATCTACATAATGACCAGTTTGCTCCTTTTGGGGGCAATCAAACCTGTGAGCACAGTTCAAGGATTACCCAAATATACATAACCAGAAATGTTCATTTTCCCCATCCAGTCTTATTGCTTCACATGTAGGGCAAAATGACTTAATGATGCATTTCAAAAGGATACAGTGCGAGTCTTATTCTCCATTAGCCAATGGTATGTTAAAGCTCTCATGCAGTAAAGTTGAACATCTCTTTTTCAACCTGTCAATTTATTCTGACATAAGCAGTTGCTGAGAAAATTAAACTAATGAACATTAGAGGAATAACATAAACAATTTTAAAAAATTATTTCAATAAAGTTGGAGGGTATAAGGAGAAAGTATCAGGGCAAAATGGCTCTGCCAACTTGGCAGTGGCAGGTGGAGTCTATGATGAAATTTTTACCTTAATGCAACAGAATAGCTTTGTCCTTTGCCCAGCCATGATTTTGAAGCTTTTCATGTACCACAAAATACATAATAGAGGGCAGTTAAATTCACTCCGCACCCCCAGCTACATGACCATGGCATATTTGGAGGTGACTGTGAGGTGCATTCCCAAATATGGTGCAATGCCTTCTAAATTTACAGTCTGATTTCCTGCTGCCAGTTATGACTGCCAAATGCTTCTGACAGTGCGGCCAGTTTGTGGTGTCCCTAAAAATCATCAGCAATTTGAAAACATTAGCACCCGGCAATAGTCATACTTTGCCATCATTGCCTGTATTTATCACCTCACTTTTCCAGGGGACAAATTGAAAAAAAAAAATCAAAGAGAAAAATTTTCTACTCAAGCAGCAGGGAAAAATACAGAGTTGAAAACCAAGTGCATTAGAGGAACTCAGCCCTTTTCTACATTGTCCATAAATTAAACAGTTTGAGCTCTAGGGCTTAGGTGGCTATGGCGAAGAAAAATATTATAATATGTTTCTCTCTGTCAAGTCCTTTTCACTTGGTCTCCACATTTGCAGAATATTTGGATATTTGGACATTACGGTTATATGGCAGGACTGAAAATGGGGAGAGGTTCATTGCTTCATCAGACAAATATTTACTATGTTCTGCTGCATGGCATGAACCATGCTGGGGAATGCAGAAGTGGATGAGACAGGTCTGACTTCTGTCTTCAGCAGCCATGGTCCCCTGAGACCCACAGTCCCATCATGACAGAAAAGAAGAGACGCACAAGTCTCAGGAGATACAGATGGGGGCAGGGGGTAGAAGGAGATGTCCCTGAGGTACAAGAGGGAGTCTGAAGCCTGAGAGATGGATGTGGAAACACAAAGTGTGGTGCAGGGGGCTGAAGGGCATTTCAGGCTGAGGAAGGGCAGTGGGGACACTTACAAGGGATTTGCAGAACACAGACAGGTGACATCCAGCCCTCCACCCCGCCCTGTTCTCCACTTGAACATCCTGGCTGGCGGCTGCCTCCAAGGGCATGTTTTTCTTCACACACAAGTAGCCAGAGCTTGCCAAGCCATGTCCCATGAATGCATTACTTTGAGTCCAGGATAAACAGTTTTCACATAACAATCCCCAAACCCTAACCCTAACCCAGTTTAGTGGTTTAAACAACCTAGAAGCTTGTCTTCCCTTGTCTAACTCTGCAAATGGTCCAGGGCTGGTAGTGCAGCTCTGCTATCTTCAACATGCTGGCTAAACTCTGAGTCTAAAGCTGCCCCAGTGGCCCCCACCCCTCAGCCATCGAGTTAGGAATGGGACCCAGGGATATGCATGCATCCTTGATGTGTTGCAAGAAGCACAAGTTGCCCACATCACTTCCTCACACGTCCTGTGCTGGAGGAGAGGTACAGCTGTATATACAACTTAGTCACGTGGTCACAGTGAGGGTCAGGGGAGGCTGAAAAACGTGTTCTGTGCTGTGCTGAACATGGTGGGGAAAGGAAGAGGCAAGATGGTGGCAGAGAGGCAGGCAAGACTCAGGTTATGCAAGGTCTTGCTCAAAGAAAAGGTTAGTGTTATAAGAAGTGCAGGGATAGACTATGAGAATTTGCTTGCAGAAGAGACTGGATCACGGTAGACACAAGCTAAGGTTCCCAGTGAGTCTCCCTTGTAATTATCATGTGTCTTTGTTCAGCAACAATCCAAATTCTGAATTCAGAGGATGCATATCTGAGTCACACAGCCTTGAAGGAACTACTTGAGAGCTTACGTTTCAACAGAAAGGTTTTGGTGGCTACAGACAGAAACCTGAAATATCCTGTATTATTCAGCTTTCCCCCATTGTGACCCTCGGACATGCTCTGAGTTTATGTACAGTCCCAGGTCCCAACAAAACACACCCCTTTCAAGGTGCAGAGGTGACAGCATCTGTAGATAACAAGTGTGGCCTGCACCCTGGCCAAGCCACAGGAGGACCAACCCACTCTCAGGGGCGGCCCAGACCCGCCAGCAGCCTCTCTGTCTGATCCCGCCAAGGGTACAGGATCCATCCACATGTCACTCAGCCCCTCAGGAAAAATGCTGCAGAAAGCCAGTGCCTTAGATTGTGTCTACACTGAAAACCCTGAGGCCGAGGACATGAGCGCTGCCATCTGATCTGGTTCACTGCACAAGAAGAGGATTTGGTTCCCAGGAAGAGTGCTTTCGATACCTACCCCAAACCCACAGACTTCACGAGTCAAAATTCTGCTCCTGATGAAAACAGCAGCAGCATTTGAATGTACCCCTGGTAGGCAGGGTCTTAATATATACAAATCTCTCTATATATATTCATTCTTCTCCTTTCATCCTCCCTGTAACTCTATCATCATCCTTCTGGAAGCAGTAAGGACAACTCAGGGCATCAGGGTGCCTTGGCAGCTACCCAAACCAGGACTCAAGCCCACGTCAAGTCTGGCACCAAACACACGCATATTTCTCGGCACCCTGTGTTATTTATTTAACGGGTAGTTTTCTCCCTCAGATTTATCGATTTTCTAGATTGGACTAATGAACAACCTTTGGGATATCTGTCTAAATTACACTTGCATATAGTATAGTATGGATCTGAGCCACCTAAATGATTTTTTTCCAAAACCTATCTAAATTCGCATAAAATCACTGACTATATCCTATAAAAAGTTCTCATTCTTGCAGAATGGCTCATGCTTTCATGGTTCACTATCAAATCATTCTTTTTTATGACAGGCCATCACTTCTCTTAGGATTTCAATGAACATGAAAAATATGGGTAAGCCATACTTGGTTTGCATTTCCCTGATGACTCGTGGCATGGAGCATTTTTCACATGCTTGTGTTTGCCATCCATATGTCTTTGCTGAAGTGTCCAGAAATTTTTTGAATTTTTAATTAAGCTGCTTATCTTCTTCTTGAATTATAAAAATTCTTTATGTAATTTGTACATTACAAGTCTTTTATCAGATATGTATATATATGCATACACATACTAGTGACTTTATTTATTACAAGGGTTATCAATTAAATTCTGATTCATCTATTATTAAATTAATTGAACAGTTAACAGAGTTAAAACTTGAAATGGTGCTAAACCATGGCTGCTGCTGCTGCCAAGTCACTTCAGTTGTGTCCGACTCTGTGCAACCCCATAGACAGCAGCCCACCAGGCTCCGCTGTCCCTGGGATTCTCCAGGCAAGAACACTGGAGTGGGTTGCCATTTCCTTCTCCAGTGCATGAAAATGAAAAGTGAAAGTGAAGTCACTCAGTTGTGTCTGATTCTTCGCGACCCCATGGACTACAGCCTACTAGGCTCCTCCGTCCATGGGATTTTCCAGGCAAGAGTACTGGAGTGGGTTGCCATTGCTTTCTCCACTAAACCATGGAGGACCGATTTAATAAAAGTCACACCTAATGAGGATAGTCAGTGAATCATGACTCAGCCTGGGGCTTCTTCTACTTGGCCCAGTGTTTTTGAGGCTCATCCATGTTATGGAATGTTTCACTGGTTTATTCCTTCATGTTGCTGAGTAATATTCCAATGGCACAAAGGCACCCACAGCTATTTATCCACTTACCTGTTGATGGATAGTCTGTTTCTATTTGGGTGACTGTGAATAATTCTGCTGAAACTATTCACAGAGAGGTCTTCATGTATATACACATTTTCATGTTTCTCTTAGGTAGGTTCTTGGAGTGAAACTGTGGGGCCACATGGCATGCTTAACTTTTTGAGAAATTGGCAAACTGTTTTCCAGGGTGGGGGTAACTGTACCATTTTGCATTTTTGTCAGCAGTGTATGAGGATTCCAGTTCTTCCACATCCTTGTCAGCTCTTAGTATTGTCAGTCTTTTGAATTTTAGCCATTCTGATAGGTGTATGGTTGTGTCTTGCAAAGTTTTGGTTTGCATTTCTCTGATGGCTAATGGTGTGGGGCATCTTTTCCTGTGCTTGTGCTTGCCATCCATATATCTTTGCTGAACCATCCAGATACTTTGTGAATTTTTTTCTTTTGAACTTTTAAATTTGTCCTGGGGTATAGCCAATTAACAATGCTGTGATAGTTTCAGGTGAATAGCAAAGGGACTCGGCCATACCTATACATGTATCCATTCTCCCCTAAACCTCCATTCTCATCCAGGCTGCCATATAATGTTAAAAATCCTTGTTGGTTATCCATTTTAAATACAGCAGTGTGTACATGACCATCCCAAACTCGCTATCCATTCCCCTGGCAACCTTTAGTTCATTTTATAAGTCTATGAGTCTCTTTCTGCTTTGTGAGTAAGTTTATATCACTTCTTTTTAGATTCCATAGATAAGGGATGTCATGCGATAGTTCTCCTTCTCTGACTTACTTCACTCAGTACGACACTCTCTAGGGCCATCCACGTTGCAAATGGCATTACTGCCTTCTTTTTAATGGCTGAATAATATTCCATTGTATATATATACCTAGTCTTCTTTATCCATTCCTCTGTTGGTGGGGATTGAGGCTGCTTCCATGCCTTGGCTATTGTAAACAGTGCTGCAGTGAACCCTGGGGTGGCATGTATCCTTTTGGATCATGTTTTCTGAATTTTTAATTGTTTATCTTCTTCTTGAGTTGTAAAAATTCTTTACATAATTTGAATAATTCAAGTCCTTTGTCAGATATGTAAATACACACACACACACACACCAGGGGACTTGCCCTTTTGCAGAAAAGAGCTGGACCCCGTGTTGCTTCCGTCAGGCTCTTGAGGCTCCTCTTCTAGATCCCAGACAGCCCCACTGTGAAGGTTTCCAGGACTTGTTCAAGCAAAACTGAGGGACACTGTGGCACAAGAAAGGTATACGTCCAGATGTATGATAATTTGTCATCAACACACAATTTCACTTTCAACAAACCAGCACCTTTGCTGTCTCTCCCAGTCACAGGGAGGACATCACATGTCCATCTGTGTTCTCCTCAGGCCACGCACAGGCAGCTGGCTCTCCAAGATGTGTCTCTAGGTGACCAGGCACCACAGCTTGGGGATGAGTGTTTCTACCCTTCTTTGGACAAGATGACAATGTTCAAAGACGCTTTTATTTTTTACTTTTCTGCATGCAAATTGCAATGAAAAATAGTGGGTCAACATTCTGACATGGAGTTTCATTGGCAAATGACCGACTATCTAAGAAAAAAGACCTTAGAAATTTATTTTCACAGAAATTTGATCAGATATCCCCCAATCAGAAAATCATGGTCTAGTGAAAAATATCAACATTTGCAGTAGTCAGTGAGCACATTTTAAGTTACTTCTTACAATAATCAGAGGTATAAATACTAAGCCCTGAGTTGTAAAGAGACCCCCTCAAACTGCATGCCGATTTTCCTCACTGTAAATGGAGCATTAGGAGGGCTTTTCTGATTTTTTGCCTCCTCAGGGATTCAAACTTTAAACTTGGGTTATAAAGAATGTTAGCTTAAATTTCAGAAATATTTTTCTTCCTTTTACTCACAGGTAAACAAAGACCTAGAGAATGAAGTGATTGAAAAACCAAAAGCATGTTGCAAACTAGGATATTATGAACAAGTCTTGACTTGTTAACCAGAAGCGTAAACCATTCTGTTTGATCACTCCTCAACCACAGACATCGTTGTTTTAATTTAAATATGCATACATTATAATTAAGCTGATTTTTAAAAATGTAACTCTTGTTGAGCACATGTATTTTTAAATTTGTGTCCAAAGGCATTTCAAAGGGAGACATCTTACATCATGGCAATGGGTTGCAAAATAGAGATCACAGCCTCTATGAACTGAAGGGCTTTGAATTTTTTTAATAAAAAAAAAACAACCTGATTGATCTTGAAGGAAATGAAAAAAAGAAGCCTTAGAAGGGACTGTTAATACATGCATAATTTTGGTACCTTAAAGACTTCAACTCGCTAATTCAAGCTCTGTTTACTTTCTGTATATAACAGGATTGCTGTTTTCAAGGGAAAAACAGAAGATATTTTCTGAGTGCCAAAAACTACTTATTCATGAAGTCTGAAATACCATTATTATTATTAATTCTTATGTCTAGCATCTGTGAATAGCTTCTTATACGAGAAAACCATTTTGGGTCAGCTGGAGGCCAAAAATAATGAGCTGGCCTCCTGCCTTTGTGCACTGAGGCCAGTAGCTGCCAATTAATAAAATTGATTTTTTTTCTTTTTTGTTCCCGAGATAAATTTCAGAACGTGAAAACAAACAGTTGTTGGTGCTTTTTCTAAATTTCCAATGGAAACGATGTATTTCTCAGAAGTTTAAAGACTGACAGCGCTGTAAGTAACCAAACAATTATGAGAAGCTTCCCGGTATATTTCTGTGGTTTCAAAAAAGGGCCAAGTCGGAAGGAAAAAACATTCCCGGCATTTTCTGAAGCTAGATAAATACAGAGAAGAAATATAGATGAAACATGGAACTACTCTCTAGAACTCCTGCCAGATTCCTCGACTTTTTGGCAGGCTGATTGAATTTGGCAAATGCAGCCAGTAGCACTCTTTTCCATTAAAAGGAGCAGCGTATACTTTATTTTACCATACTGTTTGTGCATTTTTGACCCTCTCAGACTGACTCTCTTTTTCAAGAAAGTGATTCTTTCTGCAGAGTTTGCTGCAATTGCATTTATTTGAAACAGATCATTTATTACCAAAAAATCTGTGGGGCTAGAGCTACTGCTGAAGGGCTCGAAGGACCTGCAGTTCGACAGGAAAAGCATCTTTTTCTGAGACCAGGAGATGCTTTACCTGTGCCAAGAGCATCTTATGCCAACCTAGCACCTTGATAGCCGTATCCATTCAAATTTCAGGAGTCCCAGACTGTACAGTTCAGGCAAGATAAGATACCTAGTCCTGTCATTTTCTTTTATCTGTGATCAGAAAACTGCAATGGAGCCTGATGTTCCTTATTTTGGTGACATGATTAGTTTAAGAGAAAGACTAACTCTCCAGGCCCAAATCTGAATTCTGTGGACTCCAACACCCCTTAGCCCTATTTTTTTTTATTTGGCAGTGATTCCATAGTCAACTTATTAGGATGTATGAATAACAAGCTCTAGAAATGTGATATTCAGGAACAGATATCAAGGTCACGGTTTCTGGCTTCACCCAACTCAGGAGGGGAGGTGCACATCTGAGAGTCTTCCATGCACTCAGATGGCAATGACTTTTTGTTTTTACCTTTCATTGGTTTCCTCTAAACTAAATGAAAAAAATTTTTATAAATAATGTGCTCACTTTTTGCTGTGAAGTTTTTGAATACAGCGCGACGGACAGATGTTTGGTTTTTAAACAGCCCCAAATTCAAGCAGCCTTTGTATCTGGATATTGATTTGACAATAATTTGAATATATTATTGTTCTGATATTATTTGTCATCTTGTGCATCATTCTGAATCACAAAGTAGCAGCTAATTTAAAGACAGGGAAAAGCATTACCTTGCTGTGAGTGCCAGGTAAACCCTGTGGTTTCAATTTAAAGTCTGGAGCCAACAGTGACAGATATAAAAATAAGAATCTGTAATTTGCCAAGTTTAAAATCCCAAAACCAACATGTGAAAGCTTCACAGGTTTATATGTGCATAAAATGAAGACTGTTTTGCATAGCGTTTTAAATGGTGAAGGAGTGTCTTTTCTTAAACTTCGGTTGACAGTATAATAGTTTAATCACAACGTATTTGACAAAAAAAGAGCCAAAAGTTACTGTTTTAAATTTCAGAATGCTAAATCCATACCAGCAGTTGGCAATAGCAAGATCTGGAATATCTTCAGTAAAAATTATAAATAATTACCTCTCACATTTTATGGTTTACATCCATTTAACTCACAAAGCTTGCTTTATGAAAAGAGTTCTTTAATAAAAATAAAATACTAATAATAAATAAAGCTAGCCAAAAATGCTAGCAGAACTTATCATTTTAACAAAAAAGGCACATTACTTTAGCAGTGTTAGGTACATTTTTGAAAGACTTACAATGATATTGTCATAACAGAAGTTTATATATATATATATATAACTCTAAATACAGGCAATAATAGCACGATGGATAAAAGACAGTCTACTGATACAGAAATTTCTCATGTTGGTGGGTCCAGAAATCTAAGCGGTGGCTTGTCGCATTGGTGTGCCCCTTTCTGCTGCCTTCCCAGCTCACCAGGAACACCCCTAGCTGTCCTCGTCCCTCATCCCCAGGGGTTACCTCGGCAGCCATTTGGTAAGAGACTACACTGTTTTCTCATCCACAGCTAATTGCACTAAGGGTAGGTACTTTTCTCAAACTGTGCCAATCAGATTTCTTCCTCTGAGATTTTCGAATTAAAAATGAAAATAATATGTGGCCTCCCTGGGTGACTGCAGAGTAAACCTAGCCGAAACAGTGGAGATAAATGTGGAAAAACAGAGTCAAGAATAAAATTCTTTCTGTCAGAGAAAGAATAAAATGAAACAGATACAGAAAGGAAGTGAGAATACAGAAGAAAGAAAAGATGCTACAAGTGCTGAAGCTGTTTTCCCACCCAGCATCTTCTTAGGCTCTGCTGCTTTCTGGCCCATAAGATCTATCACAATGCCTATGGTTCCCCTTTGGAGCCCAAGTTTATCTGAGCTGTGTTGCTTGTGACTTCTGGAATCTTAAATGGATCCTGCATTCTCTCTATGGGACACTCTATCCATGGGACATTGGGCACATCCCTGAGAATATTGAACTAATGCTTCCCAATCTTTAAAACAGGCATGGTAATGTCAGGATCATGGGGTGGCTATGAATATAGTGAGAGAAAGAATAAAGCACCTTGCCCAGCAGAAAACACTGTCATTGGCTGCAATTTTAAGAAGAGATTATCCTGTAATATGTTATAAAAATATATACAATCATTCATATTAACTAATCATTAGTCTAAGAAAAGCACTGCAATCTCTTATTATTAAGTCTAATCGTCTAATATTTGCTAACTTTTCATTTAATGGATGACTCCAAATTACCTGGTGAAATTTAAAATGAAAATGGACTTGCAAGCAACTGTTCCATTTCTGTTTCCCTCTTTATAGCACTCACTCTGTGCTTATGTCCACCAAAAAGTTATGTCAAGGAGGCTCAGAGAAGCACCATTTGTAATAGACCCAACTCATTTTCCCTCTGGGTTTCCCTTGTGGCTTAGCTGGTAAAGAATCAGCCTGCAATGTGGGAGACCTGGGTTTGATCCCTCAGGTGGGAAGATCCCCTAAAAGGCTCCAGTATTCTAGTCTGGAGAAGTCCATGGACTGTATAGTCCACGGGGTCACAAAAAGTCAAACATGACTGAGAGACTTTCACTATTCTGACTCTAATAGGTAAAGGATTCTTTAAAAAATATATACTTAATGTTCAAATTATCCATTCACAAATTTTTCAGAAGTTGGATAAATACTGTATAATTTGTGACCAAATGTTTGAAATTATATATAAAATAATATATATTCCCTGGTATCTAAAATAAACTAGAAAACCGTATCTGGAATAAATTAGAAACTGGTGTCATAGTTAAAAAAAGAAAATAGACTGAAGCCACTTGTGGAGTATAAAGCCTTAAAAATAAAATAGAAAGAGGCCATCTGCACACAAATCTGTGTGTGAAAATCCTAAGGATTAGGAAAAGAGTCAGCTGGATAAATAATAATAATAATTTGTTTCCTTGGAAAATACTGCAGTGGATGAACACCATTGTAGTGGATGCTGTGGTATGCTCCACAGTGTAACTGAGTAGAAAAGTAACTGGTTGATGAAAAGCAGCTCTTCATGTATATGATTACTAGAGGTAGCTATAAATGTTAGCATTTAACCTTAACAAATTAAGATTACTAGTGGACTAAATGTGGACTAGTTCATCAAATTTCAGGGCATTCGAACAAAAGGGTGTCCTTTTCAACTATGAAGTCAGCAATGCTGGGGAAAATAAAAGGTTGTTTTATATGGAGAGTAGGAGATTTAAGGACTTTCTTGTTTAAATGGTGGTTTGGGATAAATATATGAAATACCTAAGAAGGGCTTAGGAAAGTTATAGTGACCACATGTTCTGATCCGTGACCAGAAATTTTAGCAATTTATGGAAAAAATTTTATAATCGCATAAAAATCACATCTAAGTCAACTTTGCAGATAGTGTTCAAGCTACAACAAATTGGAATATCTGGTAAAGGCAGGAATACTGCAGTATTGTTTGGTTTCTTTTTCTAAGTTTGCCTGAGAGGATGTGCCTTATCCAAGGCTTCTTAAACTTGACTGTGATTCGAGTCATCTGGGAATCTTATTAAAATGCAGACTCTGATCCAGTAGGTCTGAAATAGGGTCTGAGATTGTGCCTTTCTAACAAGCACCCTGTGCCATTCTGTGCCTGGGACCACACTTTGAATAACAAGCCCTTAGTCCTGGGGCGCCAGGAGAGGCAGAGAGCCAGGAAGGGCCCCCGGCCAGCTGCCTCCAGGCCCCACAGTTTTGTCCATTAACAAATATTGAGTGTTTTTCTGATGACAGGAAAAAAAAAGGTTATTCTGTAGGATAATCATACAACATACACTTTGATATCCTTTCAAAGGCAATTAAGTTAAACTGGATTGGCCAGGACTGGCACACTGTCAGATCCTACATTCCTATTTTCAAAGCTGCAAACTTTGAAGATGGTATTTTAAAGCAGGTAACACATAAATTCAGTCTTGTCTCAGTTAAAAGAAATTTTATTTTTATAATATTAGCAGAAAGTCCTTGTCGGAACTTCCCTGGTGGTCCAGTAGTTAAGAATCCACCTGCCAATGCTGGGGACATGGGTTCAATCCTTGGTCTGGGAAATAGGATCCCACAGGCCAGAGGGTAACTGAACCCCTGTGCCACAACTACTAAAACCCAAGAACCCTAGAGCCTGTGTTCTGCAATAAGAGAAGCCACTGCAACAAGAAGCCTGCCCAATGTAGCTAGAGAGTAGCCCCCACTTGCCTCAATTAGAGAAAGTCCACACATCGCAGTGAAGTGCCTGTGCACCAAAATGAAAACCCAGTGTAGCCAAAAATAAATTACAAGTTAATAATAAAAAAGTCCCCCTTGTCTTTGATGAGGAGCAAATAAAGCATCTTAGACAGACTGTCTTCACACTGGCAGAGGTCCGGGAAAACAGAGTCCACAACTGCCTGCCCTCCCTAATTTCACGCAGACAGGAGCCACATGGTTCCTGTTCACCATGATATCACACCCCAGAGAATTCCGAGTGCACAACCAGCATTTTGTGGGTGCGAAGGAGTCATCATTATCAGGGCTCTCTAACCTTTACCTTTGTAGGGGCTGAGTTCTGAGTGTCAGAGGATGACAAATGTCAGTGATGGTCTGGTGCCCTCAGTGGATCAGTGGTTCTCAAACTTCCATGTGCTTCCCCATCACCTTAGGAACTTGGTTAGAATACAGTTTTCTAGTATTGTTTACAGAGGCTCTGTGTCAGTCAATTTAGGGTAAGGACCAGGGAATATGCGTTTTTCAACAAGTTCCATATTGCTTTGAGATGGGCAGACTGTGGACCATGCTCTGGGACAGGATGCTGTAAGGGACCACAGTCCACTCAGGTGGCCCAGGAGTGGGGCTACTCCTGATACTCAGAATATTGGGTGAGGAGATAGGAGAGTTTTGACTCACAAGATGTCGTATGACTTTAAGAACGGACATTCTCATTCATGATATGCTAAGAGGCCTGAAACTTTTACCCCAAGTTTCCAGGTTAAACTTAGATCTTGACTTTAATTTCTTTGATTAGGGAGTTCTCCTTTTACAATGTCATAAGACTCTGATGCTGGGAAGGATTGGGGGCAGGAGGAGAAGGGGACAACAGAGAATGAGATGGCTAGATGGCATGACTGACTCGATAGACATGAGTTTGAGTGAACTCCGGGAGTTGGTGATGGACAGGGAGGCCTGGCGTGCTGTGGTTCATGGGGTCGCAAAGAGTCGGACACGACTGAACTGAACTGAACTGAACTGAATTAGCAGTATTTATAATGCTTAGAAGTATGCCCCTTGGTGGTAAGAGATGCTTTTAAAAGTAAAAACAATACAAAGATCTTGGAAGCTTGGAATATACCTCATGTAGACCTAAAAACCTGCTGTAGATTAGCAAAAAAGTTTAAATTCAGCACAAAACTTAATGGAACTGTATTTAGTTCCAATTTTCTTAATTCTAAAAATGTCAAGTATATACATACACACAGAGCATAAAATGCCATTCATATTAACTAAATTAACCACTATTAACTAATATATTATTATCTTTGGAAAAGGCAGCTACCCTTATTAACATCTAGCTCAGTTGGTAAAGAAGCTGCCTGCAATACAGGAGACCCCGGTTCAATTCAGAAAGATTCACTGGAGAAGGGATAAGTTATTCACTCCAGTATTCTTCGGCTTCCCTTTTTCCTCAGCTGTTAAAGAATCCGCCTGCAATGTGGGAGACCTGGGTTCAATCCCTGGGTTGGGAAGATCCCCTGGAAAAAGGAAAGACTCCAGTATTCTGGCCTGGAGAATTGGACTATATAGTCCATGGGGTCACAAAGAGACATGACTGAGTGACTTTCACTGTCAAGGATTAGAAATGTTAATATTTTAAATCACAAAATCATCTGGTTTTAAGTTTACATACTATAATTCTTTCTGGCAATAATGTTTAATTGGAATACATTAAGAATATGCAAGAGCTTCAAGGGCAGCATGAGAGGCTGGAAAACCATGAAAATGAAGGAGAAAATTATAGCATTTTGGACATAATTCAAGAAAGGATGTGAGGGTTAGGCTTAGGAGCAGACACTTGATCACCACAAGCATGTTCTCTGCCAAGTCTCATTCCTGTTCTTGCCTCCCCAGTAGCTACTCTGCCCCATAAAGCAGTTCCTCAAGCAGACTCAGTCCTTCAGACACAGCCTTCAGCACCAGAATCTACACCCAGGTGTGTACTGGGGGGACTTCAACTTGACCTTGCAAGGTGGGGTGAAGAGAACAGACTCTGCAACCAGATTCCTTGGGTCCCTCTTTCTCATGACCTGGATGATTTGGGGCAAGTTACTTAACCTCTATGAGATTTTTGTTTCTTTATCTATAAAGGGAGAAAAATGACAATTCCCATCTCCACAATTCCCATAGTGATGAAGAATGAATGAAAAAATATATGTGAATGTGCTTTTAGAATAGAATCTGTGCATACCAAGCTGAATGAATAAAATGATATGACTTTCATTATTATCTAGTGCTTCTGCTTTACATGCGGCTATCCTCTCATCCTGTCCCACCTTTAGCTTTCAAGAGGCGGTGGGTTGTTTTGTAGGGGGGAAGGAGGCTGGGGTGGGGTGGGGAGAGTGAGTGAGCAGACACAGGGTGGATTCCTTCCAGTGAAGCAGAGCTGGTGTGGAAGGAGACATGTGTTTTGTTAGCTCAGACCCTCCAGATACAGTCAGTTCTCCCTAAATGCTGCCTGAATGCTTGAAAGACCACTGATCACCTCAAGGGCAAAGGCATTGCCTAAAGCTCTACAAGGAAAACTCAGACTAAAAAAAAGAGTTATTCTCATATCAGATTTTTATATGCAGTATACTTGTCAAAATACAAAGAATTAAGATTAGAATTCTTATTTTCTACTGGAGAGATTCTTATTTTAAAAACCTTCTAGCAAATGAAAGCAAAGTTCAAAGTAAATATGAAGAAGATATCTCCTATTAGATTGCATAAACAGCCAACCAAGGTCCGTCTAGTCAAGGCAATGGTTTTTCCCATGGTCATGTATGGATGTGAGAGTTGGACTGTGAAGAAAACTGATCGCCGAAGAATAGATGCTTTTGAACTGTGGTGTTGGAGAAGACTCTTGAGAGTCCCTTGGACTGCAAGGAGATCGAACCAGTCCATTCTAAAGGAGATCAATCCTGGGTGTTCATTGGAGGGACTGATGCTAAAGCTGAAACTGCACTACTCTGGCCACCTCATGTGACGAGTTGACTCACTGGAAAAAGACTCTGATGCTGGGAAAGGTTGGAGGCGGGAGGAGAAGGGGACAATGGAGAATGAGATGGTTGGATGGCATCACCGACTCTGTGGACATGAGTTTGAGTGAACTCCAGGAGTTGGTGATGGACAGGGAGGCCTGGCGTGCTGTGATTCACGGGGTCGCAGAGAGTCAGACTTTCAATTCTTTTTAAAGCAGCCAAAGCTTTTATGAAGCAATCTCCTACACAAGTTTAATACACAAAATGGGTCTGGCGCCTGCGCGCCTGGATGGCAATGCTGGAGCAGTGAGCAGCCAAGAGGAGATACCCCATGTCCAACGTCAGGAACAGTGCCCGGGAGGAGATACCCAATACAACGTCAGGAGCAGCGGCTGTGCTTTGCTGGAGCAGCCAAGAAGATATATCCCATGTCTAAGGCGAGAGAAACATCCCTCAGAGGTTAAGAACACCAAAAACCAGCCGGATAAGGAGACTCCATTGTTGGCCACATAATAGGGTGCACACTAATACTGACTCAATTGAAGAGCTCCCTGAGGACCAGCTGGAGGAGCTATCCAGTTTAACGTTGGAGGAAGAGGCTCTGCCCAATTCCATAGTGTGTGAAGCAGTCATTGAAAATGCTTCCCATGAGGACTTCCTGGTGGAACAGCCCCAGGCTGGGGCTGAGGAACCTCCTCTGCCTACCGTCAAGGAAGCTGGAGCAGCCAGAGAATATGCTTCGCATGAGGACCTCCTGGTAGAACAGCCCCACGCTGGGCCTGAGGAACCTCCTCTGCCTACCCTCAAGAGAGCCGGAGCAGACAGAGAACATGTTTCCCATGGGGACCTCAGGCTGGAACAGCCCCAGGCTGGGGCTGAGGAACCTCCTCTGCCTACCCTCAAGGCAGCCGGAGCAGCCAGAGAACATGCTTCCCATGAGGACTCCTGGTGGAACAGCCCCACGCTGGGGCTGAGGAACCTCCTCTGCCTACTGTGAGGGAAGCTGGAGAAGCCAATGAACATGCTTCCCATGAGGACCTCCTCGGGGAACAGCCCCAGGCTGGGCCTGAGGAACCTCCTCTGCCTATTGTGAAGGCAGCTGGAGAAGCCAATGAACATGCTTCCCATGAGGAACTCCTGGTGGAACAGCCCCATGCTGGGCCTGAGGAACCTCCTCTGCTACCCTCAAGGCAGCCAGAGCAGCCAGAGAACATGCTTCACATGAGGACCTCCTGGTGGAACAGCCCCAGGCTGGGGCTGAGGAACCTACTCTGCCTACTGTGAAGGTAGCTAGAGAAGCCAATGAACATGCTTCCCATGAGGACCTCCTGGTGGAACAGCCCTACGCTGGGCCTGAGAAATCTCCTCTGCCTACTCTCAAGGCAGCCGGAGCAGCCAGAGAATATGTTTCCCATGAGGACCTCAAGGTGGAACAGCCCCAGGCTGGGGCTGAGGAACCTACTCTGCCTACTGTGAAGGCAGCTGGAGAAGCCAATTAACATGCTTCCCATGAGGACCTCCTACTGGAACAGCCCTAGGCTGTGGCTGAGGAACTTCTTCTGCATACTGTGAAGGCAGCCAGAGCAGCCAAAGAACATGCTTCCCATGAGGACTACCTGGTGCAACAGCCACAGGCTGTTCCTGAGGAACCTCCTCTGCCTACCGTCAAGGCAGCCGGAGCAGACAGAAAACATGCTTCCCATGAGGACCTCCTGGTGGAACAGCCCCACACTGGGCCTGAGGAACCTCCTCTGCCTACCCTCAAGGCAGCTGGAGCAGCCAGAGAACATGCTTCCCATGAGGACATTCTGGTGAAACAGCCCCAGGCTGGGGCTGAGGAACCTCCTCTGCCTACAGTGAGGGCAGCCAGAGAAGCCAATGAACATGAATCCCATGAGGACCTCCTGGTGGAACAGCCCCAGGATGGGGCTGAGGAACCTCCTCTGCCTACTGTGAGGGTAGCCGGAAAAGCCAATGAACATGCTTCCCATGAGGACCTCCTGGTGGAACAGCCCCAGGCTGGGGCTGAGGAACTTCGTGTGCATACGATAAAGGCAGCCGGAGCAGCCAAGGAACATGCTTCCCATGAGGACTTCCTGGTGGAACAGCCACAGGCTGTTCCTGAGGAACCTCCTCTGCCTACCGTCAAGGCAGCCGGAGCAGACAGAGAACATGCTTCCCATGAGGACCTCCTGGTGGAACAGCCCCATGCTGGGCCTGAGGAACCTCCTCTGCCTACCCTCAAGGCAGCTGGAGCAGCCAGAGAACATGCTTCCCATGAGGACATTCTGGTGAAACAGCCCCAGGCTGGGGCTGAGGAACTTCTTCTGCATACTATAAATGCAGCCGGAGCAGCCAAAGAACATGCTTCCCATGAGGACTTCCTGGTGGAACAGCCACAGGCTGTTCCTGAGCAACCTCCTCTGCCTACCGTCAAGGCAGCCGGAGCAGCCAGAGAATATGTTTCCCATGAGGACCTCCTGGTGGAACAGCCACAGGCTGGGGCTGAGGAACCTACTCTGCCTACTGTGAAGGCAGCTGGAGAAGCCAATCAACATGCTTCCCATGAGGACCTCCTACTGGAACAGCCCCAGGCTGTGGCTGAGGAACTTCTTCTGCATACTGTGAAGGCAGCCGGAGCAGCCAAAGAACATGCTTCCCATGAGGACTTCCTGGTGGAACAGCCACAGGCTGTTCCTGAGGAACCTCCTCTGCCTACCGTCAAGGCAGCCGGAGCAGACAGAAAACATGCTTCCCATGAGGACCTCCTGGTGGAACAGCCCCACACTGGGCCTGAGGAACCTCCTCTGCCTACCCTCAAGGCAGCTGGAGCAGCCAGAGAACATGCTTCCCATGAGGACATTCTGGTGAAACAGCCCCAGGCTGGGGCTGAGGAACCTCCTCTGGCTACTGTGAGGATGCCAGAAAAGCCAATGAACATGCTTCCCATGAGGACTCCTGGTGGAACAGCCCCACGGTGGGGCTGAGGAACCTCCTCTGCCTACTGTGAGGGAAGCTGGAGAAGACAATGAACATGCTTCCCATGAGGATCTCCTGGTGGAACAGCCCCAGGCTGGGGCTGAGGAACCTCCTCTGCCTACCCTCAAGGCAGCCGGAGCAGCCAGAGAACATGCTTCCCATGAGGACCTCCTGGTGGAACAGCCCCAGGCTGTGGCTGAGGAACTTCTTGTGCATACAACAAAGGCAGCCGGAGCAGCCAAAGAACATGCTTCCCATGAGGACTTCCTGGTGGAACAGCCACAGGCTGTTCCTGAGGAACCTCCTCTGCCTACCGTCAAGGCAGCCGGAGCAGACAGAGAACATGCTTCCCATGAGGACCTCCTGCTGTAACAGCCCCAGGCTGGGGCTGAGGAACCTCCTCTGCCTACTGTGAAGGTAGCTGGAGAAGCCAATGAACATGCTTCCCATGAGGAACTCCTGGTGGAACAGCCCCACGCTGGGGCTGAGGAACCTCCTCTGCCTACTGTGAGGGAAGCTGGAGAAGCCAATGAACATGCTTCCCAGGAGGACCTCCTCGGGGAACAGCCCCAGGCTGGGCCTGAGGAACCTCCTCTGCCTACTGTGAAGGCAGCTGGAGAAGCCAATGAACATGCTTCCCATGAGGACCTCCTGGTGGAACAGCCCCAGGCTGGGGCTGAGGAACCTCCTCTGCCTACTGTGAAGGTAGCTAGAGAAGCCAATGAACATGCTTCCCATGAGGACCTCCTGGTGGAACAGCCCCAGGCTGGGGCTGAGGAACCTCCTCTGCCTACTGTGAAGGCAGCTGGAGAAGCCAATGAACATGCTTCCCATGAGGAACTCCTGGTGGAACAGCCCCACGCTGGCGCTGAGGAACCTCCTCTGCCTACTGTGAGGGAAGCTGGAGAAGCCAATGAACATGCTTCCCAGGAGGACCTCCTCGGGGAACAGCCCCAGGCTGGGCCTGAGGAACCTCCTCTGCCTACTGTGAGGGAAGCTGGAGAAGCCAATGAACATGCTTCCCATGAGGACCTCCTGGTGGAACAGCCTCATGCTGGGGCTGAGGAACCTCCTCTGCCTACAGTGAGGGCAGCCAGAGAAGCCAATGAACATGAATCCCATGAGGACCTCCTGGTGGAACAGCCCCAGGATGGGGCTGAGGAACCTCCTCTGCCTACTGTGAGGGTAGCCGGAAAAGCCAATGAACATGCTTCCCATGAGGACTCCTGGTGGAACAGCCCCACGGTGGGGCTGAGGAACCTCCTCTGCCTACTGTGAGGGGAGCCGGAGAAGACAATGAACATGCTTCCATGAGGAACTTCTGGTGGAACAGACTCATGCTGGGGCTGAGGAACCTCCTCTGCCTACCCTCAAGGCAGCCGGATCAGCCAGAGAATATGTTTCCCATGAGGACCTCCTGGTGGAACAGCCCCAGGCTGGGGCTGAGGAACCTCCTCTGCCTACTGTGAAGGCAGCCGGAGAAGCCAATGAACATGCTTCCCATGAGGACCTCCTACTGGAACAGCCCCAGGCTGGGGCTGAGGAACCTCCTCTGCCTACTGTGAAGGCAGCTGGAGAAGCCAATGAACATGCTTCCCATGAGGAACTCCTGGTGGAACAGCCCCACGCTGGGGCGGAGGAACCTCCTCTGCCTACTGTGAGGGAAGGGGGAGAAGCCAATGAACATGCTTCCCAGGAGGACCTCCTCGGGGAACAGCCCCAGGCTGGCCTGAGGAACCTCCTCTGCCTACTGTGAAGGCAGCTGGAGAAGCCAATGAACATGCTTCCCATGAGGACCTCCTGGTGGAACAGCCTCATGCTGGGACTGAGGAACCTCCTTTGCCTACCCTCAAGGCAGCCGGAGCAGCCAGAGAATATGTTTCCCATGAGGACCTCCTGATGGAACAGCCCCAGGCTGGGGCTGAGGAACCTCCTCTGCCTACTGTGAAGGCAGCTGGAGAAGCCAATCAACATGCTTCCCATGAGGACCTCCTGGTCGAACAGCACCAGGCTGGGGCTGAGGAACCTCCTCTGCCTACCCTCAAGGCAGCAGGAGCAGCCAGAGAACATGCTTCCCATGAGGACCTCCTGGTGGAACAGCCCCAGGCTGTGGCTGAGGAACTTCTTCTGCATACTGTGAAGGCAGCCGGAGCAGCCAAAGAACATGCTTCCCATGAGGACTTCCTGGTGGAACAGCCACAGGCTGTTCCTGAGGAACCTCCTCTGCCTACCGTCAAGGCAGCCGGAGCAGACAGAGAACATGCTTCCCATGAGGACTTCCTGGTGGAACAGCCACAGGCTGTTCCTGAGGAACCTCCTCTGCCTACCATCATGGCAGCCGGAGCAGACAGAGAACATGCTTCCCATGAGGACCTCCTGGTGGAACAGCCCCACACTGGGCCTGAGGAACCTCCTCTGCCTACCCTCAAGGCAGCTGGAGCAGCCAGAGAACATGCTTCCCATGAGGACATTCTGGTGAAACAGCCCCAGGATGGGGCTGAGGAACCTCCTCTGCCTACTGTGAGGTTGCCAGAAAAGCCAATGAACATGCTTCCCATGAGGACTCCTGGTGGAACAGCCCCAGGGTGGGGCTGAGGAACCTCCTCTGCCTACTGTGAGGGAAGCTGGAGAAGACAATGAACATGCTTCCCATGAGGACCTCCTGGTGGAACAGCCCCAGGCTGGGGCTGAGGAACCTCCTCTGCCTACTGTGAAGGCAGCTGGAGAAGCCAATCAACATGCTTCGCATGAGGACCTCCTGGTCGAACAGCCCCAGGCTGGGGCTGAGGAACCTCCTCTGCCTACCCTCAAGGCAGCCGGAGCAGCCAGAGAACATGCTTCCCATGAGGACCTCCTGGTGGAACAGCCCCAGGCTGTGGCTGAGGAACTTCGTGTGCATACGATAACAGCAGCCGGAGCAGCCAAGGAACATGCTTCCCATGAGGACTTCCTGGTGGAACAGCCACAGGCTGTTCCTGAGGAACCTCCTCTGCCTACCGTCAAGGCAGCCGGAGCAGACAGAGAACATGCTTCCCATGAGGACCTCCTGGTGGAACAGCCCCACACTGGGCCTGAGGAACCTCCTCTGCCTACCCTCAAGGCAGCTGGAGCAGCCAGAGAACATGCTTCCCATGAGGACATTCTGGTGAAACAGCCCCAGGCTGGGGCTGAGGAACTTCTTCTGCATACTATAAATGCAGCCGGAGCAGCCAAAGAACATGCTTCCCATGAGGACTTCCTGGTGGAACAGCCACAGGCTGTTCCTGAGGAACCTCCTCTGCCTACCGTCAAGGCAGCCGGAGCAGCCAGAGAATATGTTTCCCATGAGGACCTCCTGGTGGAACAGCCCCAGGCTGGGGCTGAGGAACCTACTCTGCCTACTGTGAAGGCAGTTGAAGAAGCCTATCAACATGCTTCCCATGAGGACCTCCTACTGGAACAGCCCCAGGCTGTGGCTGAGGAACTTCTTCTGCATACTGTGAAGGCAGCCGGAGCAGCCAAAGAACATGCTTCCCATGAGGACTTCTTGGTGGAACAGCCACAGGCTGTTCCTGAGGAACCTCCTCTGCCTACCGTCAAGGCAGCCGGAGCAGACAGAAAACATGCTTCCCATGAGGACCTCCTGGTGGAACAGCCCCACACTGGGCCTGAGGAACCTCCTCTGCCTACCCTCAAGGCAGCTGGAGCAGCCAGAGAACATGCTTCCCATGAGGACATTCTGGTGAAACAGCCCCAGGCTGGGGCTGAGGAACCTCCTCTGCCTACAGTGAGGGCAGCCAGAGAAGCCAATGAACATGAATCCTATGAGGACCTCCTGGTGGAAAAGCCCCAGGATGGGGCTGAGGAACCTCCTCTGCCTACTCTGAAGGCAGCCGGAAAAGCGAATGAACATGCTTCCCATGAGGTCTCCTGGTGGAACAGCCCCACGGTGGGGCTGAGGAACCTCCTCTGCCTACTGTGAAGGCAGCTGGAGAAGACAATGAACATGCTTCCCATGAGGACCTCCTGGTGGAACAGCCCCAGGCTGGGGCTGAGGAACCTACTCTGCCTACTGTGAAGGCAGCTGGAGAAGCCAATCAACATGCTTCCCATGAGGACCTCCTGGTCGAACAGCCCCAGGCTGGGGCTGAGGAACCTCCTCTGCCTACCCTCAAGGCAGCCGGAGCAGCCAGAGAACATGCTTCCCATGAGGACCTCCTGGTGGAACAGCCCCAGGCTGTGGCTGAGGAACTTCGTGTGCATACTATAAAGGCAGCCGGAGCAGCCAAAGAACATGCTTCCCATGAGGACTTCCTGGTGGAACAGCCACAGGCTGTTCCTGAGGAACCTCCTCTGCCTACCGTCAAGGCAGCCGGAGCAGACAGAGAACATGCTTCCCATGAGGACCTCCTGGTGGAACAGCCCCACACTGGGCCTGAGGAACCTCCTCTGCCTACCCTCAAGGCAGCTGGAGCAGCCAGAGAACATGCTTCCCATGAGGACATTCTGGTGAAACAGCCCCAGGCTGGGGCTGAGGAACCTCCTCTGCCTACTGTGAGGCAGCCGGAAAAGCCAATGAACATGCTTCCATCAGGAACGCCTGGTGGAACAGCCTCATGCTGGGGCTGAGGAACCTCCTCTGCCTACAGTGAGGGCAGCCAGAGAAGCCAATGAACATGAATCCCATGAGGACCTCCTGGTGGAACAGCCCCAGGATGGGGCTGAGGAACCTCCTCTGCCTACTGTGAGGGTACCGGAAAAGCCAATGAACATGCTTCCCATGAGGACTCCTGGTGGAACAGCCCCACGGTGGGGCTGAGGAACCTCCTCTGCCTACTGTGAGGGAAGCTGGAGAAGACAATGAACATGCTTCCCATGAGGACCTCCTGGTGGAACAGCCCCAGGCTGGGGCTGAGGAACTTCTTCTGCATACTATAAATGCACCCGGAGCAGCCAAAGAACATGCTTCCCATGAGGACTTCCTGGTGGAACAGCCACAGGCTGTTCCTGAGCAACCTCCTCTGCCTACCGTCAAGGCAGCCTGAGCAGCCAGAGAATATGTTTCCCATGAGGACCTCCTGGTGGAACAGCCCCTGGCTGGGGCTGAGGAACCTCCTCTGCCTACTGTGAGGGAAGCTGGAGCAGCCAATGAACATGCTTCCATGAGGACCTCCTGGTGGAACAGCCCCAGGCTGGGCCTGAGGAACCTCCTCTGCCTACTGTGAGGGCAGCCGGAGAAGCCAATGAACATGCTTCCATGAGGACCTCCTGGTGGAACAGCCTCATGCTGCGGCTGAGGAACCTCCTCTCCCTATCCTCAAGGCAGCCGGAGCAGGTTGAGAACATGTTTCCCATGAGGACCTCCTGGTGGAACAGCCCCAGGCTGGGTCTGAGGAGCCTCCTCTGCCTAATGTGAAGGCAGCTGGAGAAGCCAATGAACATGTTTCCCATGAGGACCTCCTGGTCGAACAGCCCCAGGCTGGGGCTGAGGAACCTCCTCTGCCTACCCTCAAGGCAGCCGGAGCAGCCAAAGAACATGCTTCCCATGAGGACTTCCTGCTGGAACAGCCCCAGGCTGGGGCTGAGATACCTCCTCTGCCTATTGTGAGGGAAGCTAGAGAAGGCAATGAACATGTTTCCCATGAGGACCTCCTGGTGGAACAGCCCCATGCTGGGGCTGAGGAACCTCCTCTGTGTATTGTGAGGGCAGCCAGAGAAGCCAGTGAACATGCTTCCCATGAGGACCTCCTGCTGGAACAGCCCCAAACTGGGGCTGAGGAACCCTCTCTGCCTACTGTGAAGGCAGCCGGAGAAGCCAATGAACAAGGTAAATATTCAGGGACCATCCCTCTGCTGAGGAACAATTTAGTTGATAATTGTGGGGCTCTCCTGCCAGCTACGTTTGCAGAATCACCCTGATGCCGGATTCCTACTGTGGGTGAGGGTTGGGGGTTCTGAAAAGAGACTAATCTCAAGGAAAGAGCAGTCTCTCTGTTCTGTAGTCCCTGGAAACATCCACATCTTCTAGATGATGTGAGTTTGTGTGAATCAGGGTTGGGGGCCCACATGTGAGACCATGTGATGAAATTCTGAAGCTATGAGTATGTGTGTTTCCTCAGGAGGTTTTTCCCTCTTACACAGCACAAATCAACTGTGAACTCTCTAAACACTTTTCATCACCACGGCACACTGACTATACATGACCTGATTCTTTCCTCCACTCAGACTTTCCTAAAAAGCTAAAGTGAAAGTCACTCCATTTGTCTCCAGCTCTTTGTGGCCCCATGGACTACACTCCATGGAATTCTCCTGGCCAGAATACTGGATGGGCTAGCCTTTCCATTCTCCAGGGAATCTTCCCAACCCAGGGATCGAACACGGGTCTCCAGCATTGCAGGCAGACTCTTTACCAACTGAGCTATCAGGGAATCCATTCCACAAACGAGTTTCATATTCATTTTCCTTAGGTGAATATGGCAATGAGACAAATGGCCCAAATTCTTGACCTCCTGTTGGAAAAGCCAAACGGAGTGCTTAGGGTTGATCCCAATTTGGCTCCCCTTGACCAGTGACTTGCTCCTACCAGTTAGCCACATGATCCTCAGTCATGGGGCAAGGGGACCCCTGCATCTGTGTCCATGCCTGGAGGTACTAGCAGGCCCAGGAGTCTAGATCCTGCCCATCATTATAAGGTGGGCACAGTGGTCACAGAATCCAGGGTAGAACATGGGTGGCTTCATACCAACTTTGGCACAGTCTTTACTGTGAAAAGTACCTTGGGACTCACATCTCCTGGTAAACTCACAGATTCTGAATGTTGTGTGGCATTTTGTAGAGTGTAAGTCATTAGTGTTGTGTTTCCTGTCTTTGTTTAAACAAGGACACAAGCATATTATCATCAGAGATATATGTTATTGTTTTGCATTCCATTATCATAACCTTACATTGATTAAACATTGTATTACACACTCAAGGGAAATTGTTACAAAAAGCTAACAGTGGAATGTGATAGTCTAGTGACCATGACTCTTGTAAATCTCATGCATAACTTGGTCAGAGACAGTCAGGTTCACTCCAGGCTTCCTTTCCATAATGAACTGTCCCACTAAATATATGACTTCTGTGATTCTGAACAGTCACCGACTCAGCCGACATCAAACATTGTTTGGAATATCAAGCTTGGGAAATAATATCCTGCCGGGAGCCAGCACGGGAGATCCCACCCATGACAAGGTTATGAGGACAAGACCTGCCAAGCAAGGCAGATCAGGAAGGACTTCAGGGATTTCAAAAAGCTGCCCCGCTGCTCACCTTAAAGATGATATCTGTTTTTCTGATGATTATCTTTCTGACTGCTCCTAAATTTCTGTGACAGAGGCAGAAGGCCTTCCCCGACCTCTTTCCAAATAAAATCAACTTTTTTATGCTCTTGGCACTAATGCACATGAATGCTCACAACACCATAATCATAAATAGCATAAAGAACCTGAACACACAGAAGCCCTAATAGATAGAGCCCTTTGGGGGGTGAAGAAGCCCTATTAGAGAATACAAAAAATATTATTCTAGAAGTTGTTACTGAATCCACGTTTGCTAACTGTGTTTTTGCTCTTGATGTAGAAATTATTGTTACTATAGTTAGAATTTAGAATAATAAGAGTTTAGCCCTAGTGTAGAAACCATAAGACAACCGAGGCTTTTAACCAGGAATGCGAGGCAGAGGCTGCCTCACTAGAGCCGCAGAGTCTGTGTGTAGTAACTAAAAAGAACTGACCATTGTGTTAAATTTCTAATATGCTGTAACCTGTTGAACTTTTACCTTATGAAATTATAACTTTTCTGTTTTCTGTTTAGCACAAGGCAAGTGGAAAAATAAGAATAGCTTACAAAAAACAGCTTTGCATTCATCTAGCTTGTAAGAAAAGGTCATGAGATGTTAATAGGTCTCAAGGCCAGAAGATAATGTATTAATATCTACTATAAAAAAGACTAGTAAACAGAGAAGTATGCGGAAAGCATTCTGGTTTTGTAAAGGGCAAACTGACGTAATGTTAAGCTGACTTTGCTCACTCTCCCCTTTAGAACTGTACTAGTTTAGGGTATATAAACACTGATGTAAAAATATAAAATAGTCTTGATTCAAAACTCAAAAAAAAAAAATACACAAAATGGAAAAAATAACTGCTCTGACTAACATGGGTGACTACACCCTGCCTGCCCTGCTTCCCTGGGGCCTGACTACCGGGAACTGATTTTTCCCCAGGGGAACTCTAAGGGTCATGAGACATGGTTTGAAATTCACTCATCCAGTGGAAACAGCACTCAACTAGACATCACAATCATTAATAATGTTATGACCTCTATTGACTGTGCAGTTTCAGAACTTCACTTACCTGGCTCTTTGTTTTCTCATCTGCAAAACATGTGTTTAAAATGGATAACTTGCCTCTGCCAGCTATCACTTTCCATGAATTTATTACATAAGAGAAAATCTAAAAGGAAAATAAGAATTCTGCTTCACGCCAAGATAGGGTAATAGAGACTGGATTTGCTTTCCTGACTCAAATAATGGAAAAATATTAAAAACAATGGCCTTCAAGTCATTGGACATAGGCGCAAACAAAGCACAGTGATCGCTGAGAAAAGAGAAACAAAAATGGTGAGCCCTAAAGGGTCTCCCAGCCTACTGCCTAGAAAGACTTTGCTGCCTGGAGAGTTTTCAGGTTGCAGCACAGCAAGAGAGAATGCACACAAAGCTCAGTCATCTACCTGAGCTGAGAGTCAGAGAGGGGAGTCTGGGGGACTATGGTGACTTGAGTCTTCAGGGCAGGTTACTAGAGGGGACAGGCAAGACCTCTGGAGACCTGCATCAGTGCCCCTGGACCTCTGGGGCAGTACTGATCATCACCTGTGTGTTGGGAGACTACTCGAGGACAGGAAAAGGACCACCTGAAAGACGGAACAATCTCTGAAGTTCACACACAGTCAGGAACAGTGCCTCAGAGTAGAAGACTTCATAATATACAGGGTGTCATGTAGAATAACCATAAGGATCTTTTGCCTGGGAAGTGGGGAAGAATGAGACCTACTCTATTCCTGCCAAAACAGCATAAAAGCAAGAACTGAAAGGACCAACTTGTGTCAGAGTCACATAACTGCACCCCAGAACAAAACTCAAGGATACTTATATAAATACAAGAAAAAGAAAACTCATTTTTACATTAAAAACTCATGGTCTGATGTCCAATGATTCATGATAAATAGAAAAGTCAATTGATTGACAGCAACCTAGAAATGATACTAGAAATGTAATTAGAACTCAGCTTTGTACATGCAAGAAGCCAGAGAGAAGACTCATCATATTAACGAGAGATATTAGACTCAAACTGAATTTTGAGAGGTGAGAATTATAGTATCTGAAATGTAAAACTCACTGAGTGCAAATAAATGCCAATTAACGTCAGACATGACCGGGTGACTTCACTTTCACTTTTCACTTTCACACATTGGAGAAGGAAATGGCAACCCACTCCAGTGTTCTTGCCTGGAGAATCCCAGGGACGGGGAAGCCTGGTGGGCTGCAGTCTATGGGGTCACACAGAGTCGGACACGACTGAAGTGACTTAGCAGCAGCAGCAGCAACACTGCAAAAAAAATTCTCCTTGAGGACAAAGAAATAGAAATATCAGAAATTAAAACAGAAAGAAAAACAACTAAAAAATCTAATACCATGGGAAGGAGCTGTAGGAAAACTTGAAGCAGCCACGTATCAGTGGAAATGGAGTTTCCAAGGACAGTATAAAGAGACAGAGAAAAGGAAAATATTTGAAGAATGGTTAAGAAATTTCCAAATTTGATGAAATTAAGCCCACAGATCCAAGAAGCTCAACAAACCTCAAGCACAAGAAACATGAAAAAAAAAAAAAAGCACAAAGGCAGAACATAATCAAGTTGCCCAAAATTAGTGAAAATAATACAATTTTAACATAGGCAAAGAAAAAAGACACATGACATATAGTGAAGCAGCATAAAGATGACAGCAGATTCTTTTCAGAAATAAGGCGAGTGAGAATAAAATGGGGCGATGTGTTTAAAGTACTGAAAGGAGAAAAAAAAAAAGTCAGTGTAAAATTCTACACCCAGCAAAAATATTTTTCAAAAACAAAGACAAAATAAAATCTTTTATAGACATAACAGAAGCTGAAAGAATTTATCATCAAGAGAAGTGTACTCTAAGAAATGTTAAAAGTGCTTTGGGCAGAAAGAATAGGACAGCAGATGAAAATGTGCACTACAGAACAGAGTAAGTAGTACTTTTTTCCCGTTGGTTTAAATATCTGTAAATGGTAACTATTTATAGCCCCAAATGAGAACAGTGTTTTGTGGATTTTATGGGATCACAAGAGTCAGACATGACTTAGCGACTAAACCACCACTGCCAGGAGTCAAGTGCATGGCAACGATAGCACAAAAGTTGAGAGGACAGAAATGAACTTACGTTGTCTGATTCTTAGACTATATGTTTCTATGTATGCTGTAACTTGAAGTCCACTACTATGCTGAATTAAATATGTATGCTTCACAGTCTAATGGCAATCCACTTCAGTACTATTGCCTGGAAAATCCCATGGACAGAGGAGCCTGGTAGGCTACAGTCCATGGGGTCGCAAAGAGTCGGACACGACTGAGTGACTTCACTTTCACTTTCAAAGTCTAAAGCAATCACTAAAATACAACAAAGAATCATAACCAGTAAGGTGAAAAAAGAGAATTAAATGGAATAATAAAATACTTAATAAACCCAAGGGGAGACAGAAGAAGGAAAGAAAGAACAGATGGGAAAAAGAGAAAACAAGCAAGATGATATATTTAAAGCCAGTCATGTCAGAAGTACATTAAATGTAAATAGTATAGGCTCTCCCTCTTACATCCCCACAAAGGCAGAGGCTGTGATTTGAATAAAAAAGCAAGTCCCAACTATATGCTGCCTAGAAACAACCACTTTAAACAAAGACATACAAACAGATAAATGGATAGAAAAAGCTATAGAATTTAGCATGCTACTAGTAACCTAAGAAAAAATACCAGGGTTTCTACTAATAGTAGAGACGGTAGACTCCAGAACAAAAAATATGACCAGAGATAAAAATCATGTCATAGTGATAAAGGGTCATTGATAGGATATGCTATTTCTAAATATTTATGCAACTAATAAGAGAGCATCAAAATATGAAGGAAACAAAAACTGATAGAACAGGAGGTAGAAATTGGCAAATTCACAATAACTGGTAGGACAAATAATTACAAAATCAGTGAAGATGTAGAATACTTGAACAACAATATTAACCAACTTGACTTTATTAAACTTTATAGGACACTTTACCCCAATTATACCAGAATACTCATTTTTTTCAAGTGAACATAGAACATTAACAAGTCAAATCATGTTCTGGGACACAGAACAAGTCTGAAATGTTTTAAAAATATTTAAGTCATACAATGTGTGTTCTCTGACAACAAATCATATATAAAGGATAATTTATAATTTAATAACAGAAGGATCTGTGGATCAATAACAGGAAGACCACTGGAAAAATCCCCAAGTATTTAGAAACTAAATATAACATCTTTAAATAATCCACAGGCCAAAGAGGAAATCAAAAGGGAAATTATAGAGTATTTCTAACTTAACTTATGAAATGAAACAATAAAAATGAAAATATACTTATCAAAACTTCTGAGATGCAATATTAGAGAAAAATTTGGACAACTAAGCACATTTATTAGAAAACAAAGGTATCAAACCAATTACCTTAGTTTCCACTTTAAGAAACTAAACAAAGAAGAGAAAATGAGCCCCAAAGTAATCATAAGATAGGTAATAAAAAAGATCATAAAGGAAGTCAATGAAATAAAAAGGAATAAAGAAAAATCAATGAAACAAAACTGGTTGTTTGAAAAGATCAATAAAATTGATCGACTTCTACCCAGATTGATCAGGATAAAAAAAAGAAGACAGAAATTACCAATATCAGGAATGAAAGTTGTGCTATAACTACAGAGTCTATATATATTAAAAGGATAAGGAAGTACTTTAAATAACTTTAGGCCAAAGCATTTGACAATTTAGATGAAATGAAATAATTCATTGAAAGATACAAGATATCAGAGATCACTTGAGAAGAAAGAACATAAACAGCCCTATATTGATTAAAGAAATTGGATTCTACCAAACATTTAAAGAAGAAAGAATACCAGGGCTATAAAACTCTTCAGGAAAATTGAGTAGGAAGAAATACTTCCCAACTCATTCACTGAAGTCAGCATTATCCTGGTAGCAACAAAGAGAAAGACATTATAAGAAAAAAAATAAAACTATAAAAACAAATATAAATGCAAAACTATAAGCAGCATGTCAGCAAGTTAAGTTCAACAATATATGAAAAGTATAATACATCATGACAGAGTGGGTTTACCTCAAGAATGCTGGGTTGGTTTGACATTTGAAAATGAATATAATTCTCCATAATAACAAACTAAAAAAAATTGTAAGATGCTATCAGTAGATATACAAAAAGCATTTGACAAAATGAGCATCTATTTCTGATTTTAAAAAAAATTCTCATTAAAGTAGTAATAGAAGAGAACTTCCCTAACCTGATAAAGACTACCTCTGAAAGACCTATACTGCTAACATTAAACTTAATGGTAAAAGATTGAATGCATTACCTTAAGACTAAGATATCTGCTCTTACTGCTTCTTTCCAACATTATGCAGAGTTTTCTGGCCAATGAAACCAGGAAAAAAAGAAATGAAAACATCCAGATTGGCAAAGAAGAAAGTCTTTATTTGAGATGACAAGATTGTTTATGTGAAAAGTTGGCAAGCCACAATCTGTTTTTGTATGCCTTACAGAATATAGAGCGGCTTTTCCATTTTTGTATGGTAAATAATAACAACAATGGCAACAATAAAAGAAAGAAGAATCTTCAATATAGACTATATGCCACCCATAAAGCCTAAAATATTTAATATCTGACTTATTTTTAGTATCTGACTTTTTAAAGAAAAAGTTTCCCTACTCCTGGTCTAGGTAGAAAATATGACAGATCTCCAAAAACCTACTAGAGTAAATAAATAAGTTAGTTTTGCAAGATTGCAGGATATAAGATTAATATACAGAATCAATCACATTTCTATATAATAGCAATTAACAACAGAAATTGAAATTCAAAAATACTGTTTACTGTGGCATCAAAAAAGCTTGATTACATAGGGATGATGTGAAAAACCCATACGATGAACACTACATAATGTAGCTGAGAGATTTTAAGTAAGATCTAATTTAATGGAAACATAGTTCTTTTTAATGGGTCAGAAGATTCAATATTGTTAAAATATCAATTTTCCCCCAAAGGTCTACAGGTTTAATGTCATTCCAATCAAAAATGTCCAGAAGCATTTACTGTAGAAAGTTATGAACTGATTTTAAAGTTTGTATGGAAATGTAAAAGAACTAGAATAGCCAAAACAACTTTCAAAAGACAATAAGGTAGGAAGATTTATACTATGTAACTTTAAAGCTTTTTACAAAGCTGTGGTAATTAAGATAGTGTGGTACTTGCAGAAATATAGATGACTACAACAAGGGAAAAAAACAGATATGTATTCACTGATTTCTTTCCCCATAATTGCAAAAGAAATCAGTGGAGAAAGGGAAATCTTTTCAACAAATTATATCCTTATGCCTTTCCCTAAATTACACACCTAGCATCACAAACTAAAATTCACACCTAGCATCATAAACTAAAATTTACTCATAATGGGTTATAGACTTAGATATAAAACCAGAAAATGTAAAATTTCCAGAAGAAAACATGGAAAATCTTTGTGGCCATGTGTTAGGCAAAGGTTTCTTAGATGTAACACCAAAAGCATGATTCACTTTTTAAGATCAATTGGATTTCATTAAATTTAAGAATGTCTACTCAGTGGAAACAGTGTCAGACTTTATTTTTTGGGGCTCCAAAATCACTGCAGATGCTGATTGCAGCCATGAAATTAAAACACACTTGCTCCTTGGAAGGAAAGTTATGACCAACCTAGATAGCATATTAAAAAGCAGAGACATTACTTTGCCAACCAAGGTCCGTCTAGTCAAGGCTATGGTTTTTCCAATGGTCATGTATGGATGTTAGAGTTGGACTGTGAAGAAAGCTGATCGTCGAAGAATTGATGCTTTTGAACTGTGGTGCTGGAGAAGACTCTTGAGAGTCCCTTGGACTGCAAGGAGATCCAACCAGTCCATTCTAAGGGAAATCAATCCTGGGTGTTCATTAGAAAGACTGATGCTAAAACTGAAACTCCAATACTTTGGCCACCTCATGTGACGAGTTGACTCACTCAAAAGACTCTGACGCTGGGAAGGTTTGGGGGCAGGAGGAGAAGGGGATGACAGAGAATGAGATGGCTGGATGGCATCACCAACTCTATGGACATGAGTTTGAGTGAACTCCGGGGGTTGGTGATGGACAGGGAGGCCTGGTGTGCTGTGATTCATGGGGTCGCAAAGAGTCGGACATGACTGAGCGACTGAACTGAACTGAACTGAACTCTTTAAAAGACACTGTTAAGAGACTAAAAAGACTAGCTACAAACTGACAGACAATATTTGCAAATTATACCTACGGCAAAGAACTTGTATCCAGAGTATATACAGAACTCTTGAGGCTCAATAATAAGGAAACAAACAGTGAAATTTTTAAATGGTCAAAAAATGTGAACATTTTCCCAAAGGAGTTATGGAGCTAGCACATAAACACATTTAAAGATATTATATCTTACTAGTCATTAGGACGGAGAAGGCAATGGCAAGCCACTCCAGTACTCTTGCCTGGAAAATCCCATGGATGGAGGAGCCTGGTAGGCTGCAGTCCGTGGGGTCGCTAAGGGTTGGACATGACTGAGCGACTTCACTTTCACACATTGGAGAAGGAAATGGCAACCCACTCCAGTGTTCCTGCCTGGAGAATCCCAGGGACGGGGGAGCCTGGTGGGCTTCTGTCTATGGGGTCACACAGAGTCGGACATGACTGAAATGACTTAGCAGCAGGAGCAGTCATTAGGAAAACTGAAATTGAAGCCATGAGATACCATTACACATCTATCAAAACATCTCAAATAAAAAAGATTGGACATACCAAGTATTGGTAGGGATGCTCCCAAACACTGCTGGTGTGAATGTAAAACAGCATGATCACTTTGGAAAAGAGATCTGGCAATTTCTTCAAAAGTTAAACATGTACCTTATGATCCAGCCACTCACTCATAGGTATTTACCCAAGAAGAGTGAAAGCATACGTCCATATGAGACTTGAACATGAATATCTACAGAAGCTTCATTTGTAATAACCTAAAATGGGAAATAACTCAAAATTCCATCAACAAGTGAAAGGGCAGACAAATTGTGGTATGTCCATACAATGGAATACTACTCAGCAACAAGACTGAACTAGTGATACATGTAGGAACAGAGATGAAGATAAAAACAATTCAGCTGAACTGAAAGAAGTCAAACAAAAAGTAGAGCACATACTGTATGACCCTATTTATGTTAAAGTCTAGAAAATGCTAACATATAAAAACTAATCTATATTGATAGAGAACAGATCAGTGGTTGCCCCAAGACACAGAGGAGCAGGAAAGAAGTTTTGCCAAGGGCTAGCAGAAGACTTTGGGACATCATTATTTGATTTTTTAATGGTTTCATGTGTGTGGGGGGATGTGTCTGTGTCTGCATGTGTGTGTGTGTGTGTGTATATGCATAGTTGTTGTTGTTGTTAATAAAGCTATTACATTTGTAATTTAAAAATAAAATGAGGAAAACAGTTGACACATAAATAATATTAAAGTTAAATATGATAAACTAAAACCTAACTTACTGGAACCCTACTCAAATAGAAGCACTCTCCCCTCACTATGCCACTGCTGGGACTACTCAAGGTTGTATTTCTGCAGCCTCTTCAATTTCCTGCCTTTCAGAAAGATTGGTAGTTTTTATCTGCCTGGTATAGACATCTGCATAAATAAACCCAATGTCACTATGGAGAAGCCAGTTTCATGCATCTTAAAGGTACTCATCATCTTTCTATTTGATCACTTTTCTGTCTTAGGAAAGGGCTTGTCTTGCTCAGTTTTTCTGCAACTTCTTCCCCTCTTTCAATCATTTTCTTACGTTACAGTTTTGTTATGATCAGCAAATGACTTTGATATATCTCCTGGATGTCTTATATTTTTAATATAGTTGCCAACAGCTCTGCTTCCATGTTCACAAGGTTTTGTGATGACACAGACTGTGGGCTGATACTTGGAGAAGGAAGTCTGCATGAAACCATAAAAGGATAAGAACTGGATTATTCCTATCCCATTGTATCCATCAGAGCAGGGTATTTACTAGTTCCTATAGAAGAGATTTTAACCTGGAGAGGCTCTAAGCAAGGATTATTTTTTTAACAACTCTTTATTTTATATTGGAGTATAGCCAGTTAACAACATTATGATAGTTTCAGGTGGACAGCATACAAGGATTATTTTTCATTATAACTGAATTAGGAAATCCTTGTTGACTGCTTAGCAGTGTTTAAACACAAACCCTTTGGTAACCTATTCTTTCTTTGACTCCCAGAACTCCTGGTTAACCTGCTGACTTCCCAAGTTCACTGTGATGGCTCTTCCTCGTGGTTTACAGGCTCCATGATCAAAAATGTAGACATTTCCCAGGCTTCTCTAAACTCTCTACCAAAAACATCTTATCCACCCTCCATCATGGCTTAATACCTCTCCAATGACACTTCCTGAATCTTCCCACTCTTCTGTTCTTAGGCCGATGCTGTGGAATAAGAAAACCACTAACCACCTATGGAGAACTTGAAACATGGCCAGTCCAAATTGTATGTATCATTAAGTGTAAAAACATTCACCAGAATTGGAGATTTAGTACCAAAAAAAAAGAGATAATGTAAAACGTTAGCAACTTATTTCAATGATTATATGTTGAAATAATATCTTGAGTATATTGGGTTAAATAAAATATATTACTAAAATTAATTTTGCTTGTTTCTTTACCTTCTCTTAAACTGGGGTTACTAGAACGTATAAAATGGCATATGTAGCTCACATTACATTTCTACTGGATAGCATTGCTCTAGACCTAAAACTCAAGCTGACTGAATGGAACACATTAGAAACTGAACTCAATCTATTCCAGACCCTCAAGCCTGATCCTTCGCTGTTACTACAGAATAAACACCAGTTGGCATGAGACAGATACACTGCATAATGGCAGCTGCTACTGTTGAGGAAATTGCACAGGGAAACAGCTAACTCTAGAATAAACTACTTATGAACAGGGTAACAGGATGACTCTGGTAATTGTCAAGGAACCTGTCCACATTGCTTACAAGCAGCAGCTACAGGAGTGTTTGCAGGTCTAGGAAATAAAACTACACAGCTGTCCCTCAGGGACTGGTTCTAAGACTCCCGTAGATACCTAAATCCATGGATGTTCAAGTTCCTTATATAAAATGATGTAGTATTTACATATAACCTACACATATTGTCCTATGTACTTTTTAAAAACTTTATTGAGGTATAGTGGATGTATTATGTTAGTTTCAGATGTACAACACAATGATTCACAGTTTGAAAAGATTATATACTCCTTTACAGTTATTACAAAATACTGGCTATATTCCCTGTGCTGTACAATATATGTGTGCATGCTAAGTCACTTCAGTTGTGTATGACTCTTTGTGACCCTATGGACTGCAGCCGTCCAGGCTCCTCTGTCCATGGGGATTCTCCAGGCAAGAATACTGGAGTGGGTTGTCATGCCCTCCTCCAGGGGATCTTCCTGACCCAGAAATTGAACCTGCGTCTCCTGCAACTATTGCATTGCAGATGCATTCTTTATCACTGAGCCACCAGGGAAGACCAAAATATATCCTTGTAGTTTATTTATTTTATACATAGTAGTTTGTATAATGGGCTTCCCTGGTGGCTCAGGTTGTAAAGAATCTGCCTGTAGTGCAGGAGACCTGGGTTGGATCCCGGGGTTGGGAAGATCCCCTGGAGGAGGGCATGAGAATCCCCATGGACAGAGGAGCCTGGACGGCTGCAGTCCATGGGGTCGCAAAGAGTTAGAGATGACTGGGCTACTAAGCACAGTTTGCATTAATACTTTTAAAACCCTCACCCCTATTTCTCCCCATCCCACTTCCTTCTCCCCTCTGCTAATTGCTAGTTTGTTTTCTGTGAGTCTGTTTCTTTTTTCTTATATTCACTAGTTTTGTGTCTTTTTCAGATTCCATATATAGTGATAACATACAGTATTTGCTTTTCTCTGTCTGACTTATTTCACTTAACATAACAGCCTCCAAATCCAACCATGTTGTTGCAAATGGCAAATTTTCATTCTTTTTAATGGCTGAGTAATATTCTATTGTGTATATATACATACATTCTATTGTGTGTGTGTGTATATATATATATATATATACATACACATATTGTGTATATACACACACCACATCCTGTTTATTCATCTGTTGATGTATACTTAGGTTGCTTCCTTATCTTGGCAATTGTAAATAATGCTGATATGAACATTGGGGTTCACATGTCTTTTCAAATTAGTGTTTTGATTTTCTTTAGATATACACACAGAAGTAGTATTGCTGGACCATATGGTATTTCTATGTTTACATTTTGAAAAATCTCCATACTGTTCTCCATAATGGTGGCACCAATCCACATTTCCACCAACAGTGCACAAAGGTTCCCTTTTCTCCACATTCTTGCCAAATTTTGTATTTGTGGTCTTTTGATGACAGCCATTCTGATGGTATGAGGTGTTATCATCTCTGTGGTTTTGATTTGCATTTCTCTGATGATTAATGATGCTGTGCATCTTTCAATGTGCCTGCTGGCCATCTGTATGTCTTTAAATCATCTTTAGATTACTTACAATATGAAATTCAATGACCCCGATGCCAGGAAAGATTTAGGGCAGGAGGAGAAGGGGGCGACAGAGGATGAGATGCTTGGAAGGCATCATCAATTCAATGGACATGAGTTCGAGCAAACTCAGGAAGATACTGAAGGACAGGGAAGCCTGGCGTGCTGCAGTCCATGGGGTTGCAAAGAATCAGACACGACTGAGCAACCGAACAACAACAAATACAATGTAAATGCAATGTAAATGATATGTAAATATTTGCCAATACATGTGGCAAATTCCAGTTTTGCATTTTGGAACCTTCTGGAATATTCTTTTCTGAATATTTTCGATCTATGGTTGGTTGAATCTATGGTTGTGGAGTAGAACCCACCAATAAGAAGGGTTGACTATAAGCATTTGACTAGAAAGGTGCTGTAGCATTTAGGAACAAAAACAATCAGGGATTTGCCAAATTAGTGGATAAAGTTCACGTGCATTTGAAGTCAGAAATATTAGCATGTTAGCAGTTATACAATGCGACACATTGACTGCAGGTACTGTAACACCCTGATATGCCTATGAGAGCTGGACCATAAAGAAAGCTAAGCACCAAAGAACTGATGTTTTTGAACTGTGGTGCTGGATAAGATTCTTGAGAGTCCCTTGGACAGTGAGGAGGTTAAACCAGTCAATCTTACAGGAAATCAACCCTCAATATTCATTGGAAGGACGGATGCTAAAGTTCCAATACTTTGGCCACCTGATGTGAACAGCCGACTCATTGGAAAATACCCTGATGCTGGGAAAGATTGAAGGCAGAAGAAGAGAAGAGGGTCACAGAGGATGAGATAGTTGGATGGCATCAATGCAATGGACATGAAGTTGGGCAAACTCCAGGAGATGGTAAGAGACTGAATGCTGCAGTCCATGTGGTTGCGAAGAGTCAGAAAGGACTTGGTGATTGAACAACAACAAGTGCCTATATTTTCTTGCATTGTCTTGGTTGATGGAAACTTCCTCTTCACTTAGCCCAAAACCTGGAGTTAATTTTGACTCCATACTTTCCTTTATTCCTCACATCCAAGAAACTATCAAACCCCACTGGGCTCTACCAACACCCAGTACACCATCATCCACAATTTTAACTCTTTAAAACAAAAGAAGGGAGACACAGGTCCTCAGGCTTCCCCAACGGCCACATGAGGGAGAGCCCACCATAAAGACAGTCTCTGTGTCAGGACAGAGCAGCCTACAATAAGCTTATAAGAATCATATTTTTACACTCATCCTCTATGAAAAATGGCAGGAAGTTGGGAATGCAGGTAAGCAAGGCAGAGAGAACCTCAAGACACCCTTAGCTGACCTGGGAAGGGGTCTCAAGGGCAACAAACCCAACTTTCTTTGTTGTTCTCTATCCTGTCCCCTCACCCTAATCATTTTTATTACTTTATTTTTTGATTTACATAAGCTATGTGGGTGGGTGAACATGGTTTCAACACTTTTTATAGCACAGCACAATTTGTAAATGATTTTAGATTACCTATGGACTTGTGTTAGAAAAAATACTTGAGACTTGCATTTATAGCTGGTATAAATGGAAACCGAAGTGTAACAGGTAAACATTATTAAATTTGAATTCTGAGTAGTCTAGAAATTCTCTTCTTAAAGGAACTGGCAATTGTCTAAGCATGGTATATGTCTGACATTTTACCAGGTACTTGACTTTTATAGCTTCATTTTTTAAAAAGTCTTTAGGCTATTCATATTAGACTGTACCTATTCAATAATAGAATGTACAATTTTAAGTTAGAAAATCTTTTTTGAAGTGTGAACATGATCACTTATAAGTGATAGCATTTTTATCATTCCTTAGCAACTTGAAGTTAACATTCCAGTATATCTTTTATAATTAACTTTAAAAAATTGGTGCTTAATTTAAAAGGTGCTTTTTATGCCAGTTTTTTTTTTTTTTTTTGCTTGAAGAAATCAATATGGCTTAACTTGTGTGCTGTAAAAATGGATTTATAATGGAAAAGCTGACACACTTGGGTTTAATCGGGTTTAAATTCAGAAAAATTAACATCATATTCTTCAGCTCTAATAGGTTTAAAGGATAAATTAATCAGCTCAAAAAATTACCAACTAGCATTTTAAGAATCTTATTCCTCTGAAGATGTTTTGTAAGTTAAGAGTTAGTTGCTCAGTTGTGTCCGATTCTTTGCAACCCCATGAACTATAGCTTACCAGGCTTATCTTCATATTCAGCACGTATAAGTTTGAAAGATACATTAACTGAAGATTTTATTAGCTTTTGTTTAAAAGATCAAGCTAACTTTGGACATACATTTCAAAATGTAAATGCCTCTGGCCATCATAGGCTCTAAACTGAGACACTGGATGGTAAAATTACATTGTACAAGGAAACAAGCTGTAGAAAAGAACTGCAACTTGAAACCAATTTTTCCTAATACTTGTAAGCTATCATATACTCTAAAGTATTTTCATATACACTGTCATAAAAACACTCCACTCAGAAGCTCTAGGTAGTTCCCAGCATACAGATACATCAAAGCCTATGCACAGAAACTTTCTACTGGATATTAGTTAAAGGCAAAGAAAATTTGATGCACAGTTTGTTTTCTTTAAAAAAAATGTCTTTGAATTGGCTCTTTGCTTATGGGTAAGACTGGCAAGACTAGTTAATTGCTGTTTGTCAGCTTCTTTCCTGTGTAGTCAGTGCCTCTATTTACTATGTAAATGCTAAGTAAATAAAACAGTAAACAGAATTATGAATATCACTGATTGTTCATGCACTATATATTTTGTTTGAAAAGTGTTGTTTGCTCAGTTGTGTCCAACTTTCAGATTCCATGGACTGTAGCCTGCCAGGCTCCTCTGTCCATGGAATTCTCCAGGCAAGAATACTGGAGTGGGTAGCCATTCCCTTCTCCAGAGGATCTCCTGACCCAGGGATTGAACTGGGGTCTCCTACACTGCAGGCAGATTCTTCACTATCTGAGCCACCAGAGTCCCACCCTAAAAACAAATGTTTTGTTTAATCTAATTTGAATTATGGAACAATTACTTAGTTAACTGAGTACATATTATACTCTTTGATTTAGAAGGAATCTATTTTCACACAATTTTTCTGCAGGACAAACCATGATAACAGTAACACATAACCCACCCACAGTCATGATGCAACAAGTGGGTAGTTTTGTGTGCTCAAATACCCCTTCTAGTAAAACCTTCACATTACTTAAGTTTCTCTGCAGTGTACACCGTTAACTTGGACCATCACACAAAGTTGATCAACAGTACCTTCACGGCACCGTTCTCGTGCATGGTAATGCAGTTGTCGGCATCTTCCGAGAGCTGGTACAAGGCTTGGGCTGTTGCTCTGTGCACGTTGGTGTCATTTGATTTCAGGTACCGCACTAAGGGAGCCACTGCCTTGTGCTCGCCGAAGGCCACTCTGTTTCTGCCCCACATACAGCAACGTGAAATCGTTTCTGCTAGGTGACGCCTCAGTTTGTCGTTATTCTGTACAAGGAAAACGAACTGTGGTATGTGCATCGTAATGATCCTGTGATATTTCTGCTATAGATGAGGGGTCCCCAAAACTGAGCAACAACAAACCTCTAGGCTCTAATGCCTGATGATCTGAGGTGAAGCCGATAATAGAAATAAAGGGTACAATAAATGCCAATATGCTTAAAAGTCAAAGTGTTAGTTGCTCAGTCCTGTCTCTTTCTGTGCAACCCAGTGGACTGCAGCCCACCAGGCTCCTGTGTCCATGGAATTTTCCAGACAAGAATACTGGCGTGGGTAGCCATTCCCTTCTCCAGGAGATCTTCCCAATCCAGGGATTAAACCTGGGTCTCTTGCTTTGCAGGCAGGTTCATTACCATCTGAGCTACCAGGGAAGCCCTTGAATCATCCTGAAAGCATCCCCAACGCCCACTCCTGGTCCATGGAAAAACTGTCTTCCACAAAACCAGTCCCTTGTGCCAAAAAGGTTGGGAACCACTCTGAGATGTTAACTGCCCACTGGCTACATAGTTGGTGTCTTGATGGAAACTAGTACTTTGGTGGGTCACCAATGGATCAAGGTTCTTTCTATGAACTGAATGGAATACATGCAGGCAAAGATGATCAGGTATTGGGCATTAGTTATTTGCTCAAGGCTCAATTTCCTTCTGAGTAAGTCTACTCACAACACAGAGCTACAGATTAGCAAGTGGTCAAATAATAAAAAATAATTAAGGAATATTGGACATTCTTAAGGGACCCTGTCATATAACTTGGATATGTGGATTCATTCTACTTCTTCACCCTAGGAATACTTACACATCAGTAAGATACCTTGGTTCCTAAGAGGGAGAAGACAATGTCGTAAACAAGGTCTGGTGTTGAGTCTGCCATTTTCCTTTCTGATTGTTTGTGTGTGTTAGTCGCTCAGTCGTGTCTGACTCTTTGTGACCCCATGGACTGTAGCCTGCCAGGCTTCTCTGTCCATGGGATTCTCCAGGCAAGAATACTGGAGTCAATTGCCATTCCCTTCTCTAGAGGATCTTCTTTACTCAGGGATCGAACCCTGGTCTCCTGCATTGCAGGCAGATTCTTTACCCTTTGAGCTATAGCGAAGTCCTTCTGTATTGTTTATTATGTAGACTATATTCTTCTTTTTGGATGTAATTACCTCATACAGGTATAATACAACTGAATAATGCTCTAATTTTCTGTTTATTAATTACACTGTTCTTTTGATTAAGGACTTGGGAGTCCTTAACTGGAACTGGCAGATATTCTTAGGAATTCAGTATTAGACTGGCCCAAAAGTCTTCTAGATCAAACAGGCTTCCAATCACTGAATTTCTGCTTTATGACTTTTCTGCCAAGTGACAGACCAAGCCATGTTCAAATACCTATGGTCATGGTGAAGTCATTATCTCTGAAGGCTGCTTGTTCTATCTGGCACAGCTCTGGATAAAGAATACAGTGATTGCCAAAATCTTCTAGCTCAAGAATGCCATCGACACAGGCTTGTTAAGCTTAGAAAGGAGCATTTAACTTCTAAAGTTGGCATGAATAATCATCTTAAAGATCATAATAATGATGATGGTGATATGATAGTTAACACTTCTATACATTTATATTTGCCACCACTTTACTTGCCAATGATAAGTGAAAAATAGCCTCTATTTTTACAAAGATTCTGCATATTAACACTTTATAGTTTGAAAAATACTTTCATGGTTATTTGTCTCAGAGAAATTAAATGAAATTAAATGAATTTACTAAATCTCATACTTCATAAGTGAAGGATATTAAACTTGAATCCAGGTCTCTGGATTCTGAGCTCATTGTTTTTGCTACTACTTATGACAATATCCATTTTGAAATAAAAAGATGCATTACTTACTGTATTTGCTAGCTTGGACAGTAAAGGAACAACTCCATGATCTGTGATAACAGCTAAATTTTCTTGATCTTTTGCTATATTGGTAATAACAGCACATACACTTGCCAATACTTCTTTATTATCTGATTTCAGTAAATTGACAACAAGTTCCAAACCACCAACGAAGGAACGAACCATTTCTCCAGCATCCTAGATAACAATAAAAATAAAGATGATATCAAAAATAAACCCATATTTAGCAGTTTTTAAAAAGCACAAAGTAATGATAAGGCTGTGAGTTGTACCTTTGGTATGAAAAAATTTAGTTTATTTATATGCTATATAATTTTTATGTATGTACGTATGTATATATAACACATGCTTCCCTGGTGACTCACTGGTAAAGAATCCACCTGCCAATACAGGAGATGCAGGTTCAATACCTGGGTTGGGAAGATCCCCTGGAGAAGGAAATGGAAACCCATTTCAGAATTCTTGCCTGGGAAATCCCACAGACAGGAGTCTGGTGGGTTACAGTCCATGGGGTCACAAAGGATCATACACGACTGAGTGACTAAACAACAATATACAGCACATACACAGACACAGTTCAGTTTCAACAAATGCGTACTGAACAACTATTACATGAGTCAGTGTGATAACTACTGGGGATATAGAAGTTAACAAAACACAACTGAGTCTTAACTAACAAAATACAAATTAACAAAACACAATTGAGCAGGGAGAAGATAATGGGAAGAAGAGACAAGAATGTACAGATGAAAAGAGGGGAAGAGTTCATTTCCTTCAGGACCAGGTCGAAACAACATTCACATATTCTCCCAATCTCCTGTCTTACTGCCCAGTATGTTGTTGTTGCTGTTAGTCATTAAGTCGTGTCTGACTCTTTTACAATCCCATGGACTGCAGCCCACCAGGCTCCTCTGTCCATGAGATTTTCTAGGCAAGGATACTGGAGTGGGTTGCCACTTCCTTCTCCAAGGGATCTTCCCAACCCAGGAATTGAATCTGTGTCTTTTGCACTGCAGGCAGATTCTTTACCACTGAGCCGCCTGGGAAGCTCTACTTCCTGTTATACTCTTCTGCATAAACAATACTCCAGACTCTAGGATTATTGCTGTTTCCTAAAGTACCAAGTTATTTTCTTTACCTGGAGTTTAGCCGTACCCAACTACAAACTCCTGCTCCATTCTGAAAATCTGACATCTTTTAATAGCAGCTTAAATAACAGCTCCTCCATGAAGTTCCCCACCCACCCACCGGCCTTCCCTTCTCAGTATGGTCACTCCCTCCCCTCCACATTCTTGTAGGTAGTTTTCTCCAAAAATCCATTTCCTCATCCTCTTCTGTTTGCCAAGTCCTGGTTTTGCTTGGTTGTCTAATTCTCAGACAAATATCAGGAGAGACCACCTCTGATCTGGAGCTTCAGCCTGTCCTGGAAGTCTCCTGCCCCTTGCCAATGATTTGCTTAGGGGCAGCCTACATATGGCCCACTTATGGCACATGAGTTCTGGATGATAAATCAGAAGTCTTCTGGAAGGGTTTTCCTATTTATAACAACACTGAGAATGGTAGAACAGGAGGAGGACAAGAGCCTGGTCCTTGGAGACACTGCTGAGGTGCTGAGTCAAGTAATGCTAAAGTCTGATCTGGCTATTTAGAACCAAAGGAATCTATGGCCGTTTTTTTCCATCATATTGTAATGATTTTCTTATGGGTCCTTTCCCCATTGATACGTGAGTTCTTCAAGAACAGTCAACAAGTGAGTCAGAAAGAGAAAACCAAATATTGTATATTAACCCATATATGTGAAATCTAGAAAGATGCTACCGATGATCGCATTTGCAAAGCAGAAATAAAGACACAGAGGTAGACAGCATATGGATACCAGTGGGGGAGGGGAGGTGGGATGGACTGGGAGACTGGGGCCGACAAACAGACACTTTGTTATTATACATAAAATAGGTAACTAATGAGAACCCACTGTATAGCACAGGGAACTCGACTCAGTGCTCTGTGGTGACCTAAATGGGAAGGAAATCCAAAAGGGAGGGGATATATGTATCTGCACAGCTGATTCTCTTTGCTGTACAATAGAAATAAAAATCAAATAATAAAATGTAATAAAAATTAAATAAAATTTTGTTTTATTAAACTAAATATTCAATAAAAAATTTTTAAAAAAGAGAGACACCTGGTCTTTGACTCTCACTTGGGCTATCTTACACTCTGCCACTCAGAGGACTTTTAATAAATGTGTGTTGAATTACGAAAAAATTAAAGGAATAAGGGGACTATAACTTTAAGATACTTAACCACAGTCACAACCACTAAGAAGCGTGTGCTAGCTTGGTCAGACAGAGTTTAAATGGACTGGCCTGCCAGTCGAGTGACTTCCTGGCTCTCTGAGAGCAGTTATCATGGAGCCTGTGAGCGCAGCCCTGGGGCAGCACCAGGACCAACAGCAAACGTGGCCACACCTGCCTCTGATCTGGGAGCTCCCGGAGGAGTGTGATCCAGTGCAGTGCTGTCAGCAAGGCCATGGGTGCGGCTCACCAGGGTCTCAACAGTTTATGTTGATAATCTGTGCTACCCTCAAGGCTACAGGCCCCTCCAGAGTTTGTTTGTTTTGAAGGTGAGCTTTCTTTTTTTTTTTTTTTTCGTTTTTAGGTTCAAAGGTTTTAGACACATGACTTCTTGCCTCACATAGTTTCTATGGAAAGGGAGACAGTATACTTGAGGATGGAAAAAGTAATTCCTCTGCCAAAACTGTCTTTCACTAAAGCTGAGCGGCTGGGCAAATTCACATTTTCCACCTTCTCACATATCTTAAAAACTAGTCTTTGCCAGTTTCGCCACTGGTACAATATTGGTTATAGACAATTCAACTTTTCATCTACAATGGAAAAATCTTTCATAATGATGATAATAATGATGATGATATTAATAACAGTAGTACAATAACAAGAGCCTTTTTTTTTTTTTTTTTTTGCAATTTACAGAAGACTTCCACATACATTATCTCTTCTGGAGTCCACAACTCTGCCTAAGGAACCACGGCTCCCTCATCTTACAGACAGGCAGTGTGAAGGTTCATGCACAGTGAGTGACAAAGCTAAAAAAGCAGATCTCTCAAGTTCTCATTTAGTATCTTTTCACTACACACTGCGTGCCTGGGCTTGGAAGTACCAATAGTTGAAATTGTCACGTTAAAGTTAGTTTACAAACAGTCAGAAGAAGCCTCCCAATTTAGAGAGTTAATAATTCCAAAAGGGAGGAAGCTATTTGCCAGTGACATTTCCTAAGACAAAAACCATAATTAAAAAGAGAATATGAAACACCTTCATGCTGCTATTAGCTTGAATGGTTGAATAAGTAGGGAAAGGGGACAAGTTCAAATTAAACAAAATTAAGTATTTAATATTAAATATTTTTGGTTAAAATTCAACTAATAGGAAACATTAATACAGATTATTATTTACAGGCTAATGAATAAAACAGAAAACTGGATGTTTGGCACAGAGCAAGTAAACTAATAGGCTTGAAATTCCCTCTTTTGCCTCCAGCAAAAAGAACCGGCAGCTTTCTGATGAGGTGAGATACACATAAGCAACTTTAAAGCACATGCAAGGCAAGTGTAACGTGACTTAAGACAAAAATTTTTGACCAGAAGGGCTATAAAAACACTACACTACTCTGAGCCATATAGAGACCATACAATGTATAACATTTGAAACAGATTTTAAAATAGCACACTGCATAAAAAAAAATTTCAAAAATGCTACATTCACATTAGAATAGCACATCAGAGAAATTAAAACTGAACAGGCAAATCTTGTCCCAAAGGTAAAGTCAATAAATTTCTTTTCAAATTCTAAATATACCTCTGTATACTCAAGAACAGTTAGCTTGTGGGCTCTATCATAATAAGGTCCTTGTTCTGTTGCTAGTAAACAAGTCCTACAGCTTAAATATACACACACATACATATATATATACATGATTTGGAATTACCTGACACTTTCAAATATAGTCCTTCAAAACTGGAAAGTAGAACCTCAATTATTATTCCTTTCCTTCTGAACTGAAGGAAAAATAAATTGATTTTTGGTAAAATAAATGATGCAGTGGCTCAGCCTAGATCTCTGTAGCAGAAAATGTATTAAACTTTGAAGGTGGCTTTATCCAATTAATTTACACAAGATAAATTTTTTTTAAGTTAATGGTTCTGATTTTTCTCTATTTCCTTAGCCGAATTTAAGATAATTTTTTAAAATATCACAGTCAACTGTGATTTTTTTCCATTTTACTACATCTTGTGTTGATTCTACTTTAGATGCAATTCTATTAATGAGAAAGTCTAAATTGTGAAGCACCCTTGTGAATCAGCCTGCAATGCTGGAGACCCAGGTACCATCCCTGGGTTGGGAAGATCCCCTGGAGAAGGGAATGACAATCCACTGCAGTATTCTTGACTGGAGAATTCCATGGATAGAGGAACCTGGCAAAGAGTTGTACACAATTGAGCAACTAACACTTTCACTATTGTGCATTCAGAGGCTTATAGAGGCAATTCAGTTCAGTTCAGTTGCTCAGTCTGTCCAACTCTCTGCGACCCCATGAATCACAGCACGCCAGGCCTCCCTGTCCATCACCAACTCCCGGAGTTCACTCAAACTCATGTCCATCGCGTCAGTGATGCAATTAAAGGACATTTTTAACCGCTGACATATTTTAAAGAAGTTGATAAGTACAAGATGCTAAATAATATAAGACATATTATCATCTAGTAGCTATTATATGTAAATCAACTGTGCATATATAAGCTTATCTATATTTTAATTTTAAAATACATATATTTAGAATTTTTCCCACTTGTAATCAGTAACCCATAGATTAAGATGTGTAAAACAGTTTCTGGTTAAGATCTAATCAGTGAATTGTATAGGTCAGTCTAAGAATAATACTTGAAACCATAAACTTAAAAAAATTAACTGTATGAAATACTACACTCTTTTAAAAAAGTCTCTAATTTATGAAGAGGTTCTTCTCCAACAGTTTACTTGTTGGGTCTGTTACATTATATTTTCCTGTTGAACAAATTGGGTTATGAAGTTTGCCTCATCTGCCATATTCACCTGACCTCTTGACAACCAATTACACTTCAAGAATCTTGACAACTTTTTGCAGGGTAAACTCTTCCATAACCAGCAGGAGGCAGAGTTCGTCAAATCCTGAAGAGTGGCTTTTTATGCTACAGGAATAAGCAAACTTATTTCTTGTTGGCAAAAAGGTGTTGACTGGAATGGTTCCTGTTTTGATTAATAAAGATGTGCTTGAACCTAGTTATAATGATCTAAAATTCATGGTCCAAAACCACCATTATGTTTGCACCAACCTAACACCTGCAATAAATCCTCATGCTCAGGAATGTTCTAACATCTGAAACTGGCCCTCTGGTCCTCCTCCTCTTCTGTGTAGCTGTAACTGATTTTCATAGTAGGTGGTTTTCATCGGTCTTCCCTCTCATTTATCAGCTTCTCTGAGAACACACCTAGAATTTAGCAAACGTGGTCTGACTGGAGCAGAACTTGGCAGACTTCTCACCTCCAAGAGCCCCACTTGGTGCTTCTGCTGTGGTGGCTACTTCAGCAGGTACAGGGCCAATGAATTCATGTTAAGCTCTGCAATTCAGCCAAAACCCCTCATCTTTCACAAGTGAGTTACTGTATAGCTAGCACTCTCCTATCCTGAATTTGTGAGGATTCTAGCTGCTTTTTATTGTATAAATTGGGTTGGACGATTTTCATGTAAAAGAGATAAGCTTTTGATTAAATTTCACGTGGTAAAATTTATCTATTTCTGTTTAATACTGTCCTTTGAAAAACCAAGAAAGCTACCGAGGATGCTGCTGCTGCTGCTAAGTCACTTCAGTCGTGTCCAACTGTGTGTGACCCCATAGACGGAAGCCCACCAGGCTTCCCCGTCCCTGGAATTCTCCAGGCAAGAACACTGGAGTAGGTTGCCATTTCCTTCACCAATGTGTGAAAGTGAAAAGTAAAAGTGAAGTCGCTTATCCAAGCATTCTCATCTTAAAAAAAAAAATTGCTTAAGAAGGTAAAAATACAGTTGTTAAAGCAGTAGTTCTTAAACTTTGTGGCACATTAGCATTACCTGGGAGACCTTTTAATGTTACATCAGCTCAAGTTGGGCCAAGTGAATCAAAGCATGTGGGGGTGAGAGCCAGCGCCCATAAGGTCTTTAGGTGACAATTACAATGTGCATCAAAGTTTGGGAAGCCCTGGTTTAAGACTTTAAGTCACATAGTGGGAACAGCTGGGAGCATAGCTTGGTTTCATTACTATTGGCTGTATTGCTTTGAGCCACTACCCAACTTCTCTAAGTTTCCATTTCCTCATCAGTAATTAAACAACACACTTGTAAATAAGTTAAAGAAGAAAAACTATTTCCTAAAGAAGAAAACAGAAAAACAGTAGAGAAAAATCAATGAAACCAAGAGTTGGATACTCAAAAAGATCAACAAAACTGACAAATCCTTAGCTAGCTTAAGGAAGAAGAAGAAAAAAAGACTCCAAACCCAAAAGGAAGGAAGGTATAAGACAATTTAGAGAAATAAAAAGGATTGTAACAGAATGCTGTCAACAACTGTATGCCAACAACTTGGATAATCTAGAAGAAATGGATAAATTTCTAGAAACACATTGTAGGGAAATAACAAGCAGCCAAAACGGCGGTGTTCAGGCTCTCCCACCCCATGTTCTCTCTCTCTGGTCTCACATTGTTTACAAAGGCTGTAAACAATGACTTTGCATGGTATGCTGCAACAGCTGATATCATTCATAGCAGAGTGCACGTGCATTATGCCTACATAAGCACCACGTGAAAAGCCTTTGCAGCCCACCACAGAAGCATCAACCATTAGTGAATAAAGCATTCTGGCCTTGCTGCTGCGAATAAATACTGTCTGCAGTACCTACGGCTCCTCATGGGGACTTTTCCCAGCTTTCCATTTTCTTCCAGCTTCCCTGCTTGTCTACCCCAGGTTTAGCAAACAATGAGACACACATAACCTACACCAACTGAACCATAAAGAAATAGAAAATATGAATAGATCTATAACTAGTAAGGAAATTGAATCAGTAATCAAAAACTTCAAACAAACAAAAGCCCCAGGACCGGACAGTTTCACTTGCAAATTCTACAGAACATTTAAATAAGAATTAACAGCAATCACCAAACTCCTCCGAAGAATTGAAGAGGAGGTACCACTCTCAAAGGCAATGTATGAGGCTAGCATTACTTTGACACCAAAGCCAGATAAAGACAATATAAAAAAAGGAGAACTGCTCAACAAAACACTAGCCAACCAAATTCAATAGGATTATACCCCATGACAGAGTAGAATTTATTCCTAGAAAGTATGAGTAATTCAGGGCTTGCCAGGTGGCACTAGTGGTAAAAAACCTTTCTGCCATTGCAGAAGATGTAACACGCTGGTTTGATCCCCGTGTCAGGAAGATCCCCTGGAGGAGGGCATGGCAACTGACTCCAGTATTCTTGCCTGGAGAAAAGAATCCTAGGAACAGAGAAGCCTGGCAGAGTACAATCCATAGGGTCGCAAAGAGTTGACACAATTGAAGGGACTTAGCATGCATGCATGGGTGATTCAACATAAGAAAATCAATATACTGCCCTACATTAACAGAATAAAGGTCAAACCCGTAAGAGCATGTCAGTTGATGCAGAAAAAGTATTTGACAAAACTGAATGTCCTCATATGATTTTTTTTTTTAAAGTTCAACAAACTAGGAATAGAAGAAAATGATCTCAACATAATATAGGCCAAGTAGGAAAAACCCACAGCTGAGATCATACTCAATGGTGAAATACTGAAAGTTTCTCTCCAAGATCAGGAACAAGTGTGCCTGCTTTCAGGGTATACAGCCAATATTTTATAGTAACTATAAATGGAATCTAACTTTTAAAAATTGTGAATCACTGTGTTGTACACCTGAAGCTTATATCATGTTATAAACAACCATATTTCAATTTAGAAAAATTAAAAATACTATGTGCCCAGAGAGATGGAGGGGCACAACACAGAATCAGAAACTGGGGTCCTAGTCAATGTCCAAGTCTATGAACTGTGACGGCACAGTTTCTGATGGTGGTCAAGTACAGGGTGTGTTCCTGGGAGTTCTTGGTTGAGCGGGAAATAATGATGTAACTTAACGGATGACATTTTTCATTTAACAAAGTAACTGGTAGCTGATAACCTGTTGTTCAGCCGCTAAAGTCATGCCTGACTCTTTGTGACCCCATGGGACTGCAGCATGTCAGTCTTCCCTGCCCTTTACCATCTCCCAGAGTTTGCTCAAACTCATAGGAGTCGATGATGCCATCCAACCATCTCATCCTCTATCGCCCCCTTCTCCTCCTGCCCTCAATCTTTCCCAGCATCATGGTATTTTCCAACGAATCAGCTCTTCGCATCAGGTGGCCAAAGTATTGGAGCTTCAGCATCAGTCCTTCTAATGAATATTTAAGGTTGATTTCCTTAGGATTGACTGGTTTGATCTCCTTGCTGTCCAAGGGACTTTCAAGAGTTCTTCAGCACCATAGTTTGAAAGTATCAGTTCTTCGATGCTCAGCCTTCTTTATGTCATCTGTACATGACTACTGGAAAAACCATAGTTTTGACTATACATACTTTTGCCAGCAAAGTGATGTCTCTGCTTTTTAATATGCCTTCTAGGTTTGTCATAGTTTTTCTTCCAAGGAGCAAGAGCCTTTTAACTTCATGGCTGCAGTCACTCTGTGCAGTGATTTTGGAGCCCAAGAAAATAAAATATGTCACTATTTCCACTTTTCCCCCATCTATTTGCCATGAAGTGACAGGACAGATAGACTGTACTTTCAAATAAAAAGGTTAAATGGGGATGTCCCTGGTGGTCCAGAGGCTAAGTCTCCATGCTCCCAAAGCAGGGGGCATCCTAAACCAGCAACCTCATTGCAGCCCTCTTCAGAACAGGGACTGAGAAGCCTGGAATGGGAAGCAGTCACAGGGCAGGAGGGGAATCCAGGTGAAAGCAACACATCTGCCCCACAGATAGTGGTCCTTTCAGCTGGGATCTGAAGACAAGCTTAATCACACCCTCACTTGTTGTGGCCCTTGAAGTCCCAAGCTGAAAATCAGGTGCACAGAAAAGATATCTGTAATACAGTTCACTTTAGTTTACAAGATTTTAGAAACCATGGGCTAGATAAAGAGCAAACTTGGAACTGTTTGGTGACTTGAAAATAACAGCCAACTCTAAACAGGTGGGCCACCGAACACGGATTTCGTTTTAAATAGCTTTTCAGTGTTTTAAGAACCTGTGCAGCTTCTTTGGCACATGGTGGACCGCTATACATTCTTTGGCTCAAACATGACCAAATGCGAGCTCCTTAAGCCGTGTCTGTGGCAGTAGTCTCAGTGTGAAATTACAGCTCTGTGTTCTTCTTGTCCAGGTTCTCTCTGGCTTCCTCATTGGGCATGGCTCATTGGGCAGCTGAAGTTAAACAGAGGGTGATGTCAGATTCCTGCCCGGTTTCATCAGCTGTGTTCTGTCACACCTGTAGTCAGGAAGCTAAAACTTCCCAAGCTTGTATTCTAATCTCTCAGAAATTAACTTTTTCTCGTTTCTTTTGGGGAATAGCTCTCAAACATCTTCTAATTGGCTTCTGTTTGGGGCAGATCCTGAGGCCACTGGTTTTTAAGTTACTAGAGATTTTTTTTCCCCTCTGAGATCAAAATTCACAACCAAATATTATTTTCTAAACAAGTAGCAAAATTTGGTTTAAGAAGGTTATAAGGCCAAGTGATCGCATAGATACATTACTGATTTGGTAGACAGGTTGAGTTTTCTTCCCAGTGCGACAGCTGTTTTAGTTATAGAGAGTATTTATTTCAAAATAAGATACCTGTTTCCCATCTAATTCACAAGGAAGTGGTGACTGCAAATTAATATGAATTATGTGAATCATTTTTTATAAAAAGGCCAATAGAGCCTGGTGGGTTACAGTCCATGGGATCGCACAGACTTGGACATGACAGCGACTAACACTTTCTACTTTTTATTAATAAAAACTTTTAAAAGTCATTAATGAAAAGGAACAGAATTAAGAAAATTAAGTACTATCTTACATCATTCACAAAAAGAATATATTAAAAAAGGCAGTCATAGTTTAAAAAAGAAACATCTTATCAATGTTGGAAAAATGCTCAAGGTAAATGGCGTAACATAATTATACATTCCTTATGTGAATTCTGTAATTTTTTATTATCTCATTGTTCACAGAGCACAGATTTGAGTTGATTTTCTGCAGCAGGAAATTTTGGCTCTTAAGAACAAAGAATTTAATACATGGATCTTTGCCAGATTCAGTTTTTTCATTCTTTACATCACAAGTTCATAATGCTCAACACCTGTTCAACCACTGTTTTTCTCCAAAGTGTGTTTGATCATTCAGCTGGAAAGGGACAGCTTTTCACTTCCATTTACAAATATCTCACACTTTTTACAAAGCAGCTCTTCATCTGCAGCCAGACTTGTAGCTCATGAATTTTACTAAATAACATCACTACAGAGGTCACATCTTACAATCTCTGTCCTTTTTAGTAATCTTAACAGGAAAACAACAACAAACTTTCCTTAAGTCTTAAATAAATCCTTTTAAATAAAACTACTTAGAAAAATATGCAGTGAATTTTTATACTTAGTTCACTTTTAGTTCAGCCTCTGTTCTTTAGATCTTGAGAGACTGAAGAACGTTGAGCAGCTTTTAAACTGAAGATGCTCATTTCCTATCTTAAATACTCTTTAAAGTTTAAGGCCATAAAACAGACTTACATTTCACACCCTGATTTTTCAATCATATAAGGTATGGACAGATAATTATTAGGCTGGTAAAACATTTATCTTTCACTTAGTACATTTTTTAATCACCAATAACTGATCAAAAACTATAATATATAGACTTCCTCCAGAATGAAGGAATATTTGAAACTTCTAGATGAGACACTGGCCTCCAGGGAAAAATGTCAACATTTCATACTACAAAAATCCCATATTCCATTTGTTTGATGCATCTAATTACAACATAATACAATGCAAGTCCAGTGGCAGCTTATGTGGTGACTCTTAATTTGTCACAATTATCCCACAATTCATTACTGAACTACTCTGTTGCCTCACTCATTCACTGATAGGGAGCTTTAAATATTTCCCTGCAAGAAAAGAGGCAGTCCATTCACTACATGTAATTTTCACATCTCATTTTCTTAACAGATCTGAAAATGTGTTCTCATGGATATGCTGTTAACAGTATAAAAAATGGATAACATCTGTCTTCGACAGCTGACATCTCACCACATCGACTCCACATGGACACGTACGTAGTGTGCTCAGCTTTTACGACGCCTGACAGATGTTCAGGGACCCTGAAGTAGAAATGACCTGTCTGAAGACATGCCTTCTACTTTCTTCCCACTGGGGCTGCCCTTGGCTATAACTGACAATAGCTGGTTTCTGCCGAATTGCTGTCAGTGCCATTAATCTAGACAAAGAAGTTATTTATTTCAAAATGATGCCAACTCCTATGATTCATAAGTTAACAACTCTAAAGTGACTTGCAAAAGTATCTTACATGAAAAATGTGGAAATGCTTTCTTACCAAATAAAAGAAAATTTTTCCTAGAAAGCTGAGTCATAAACTTACCTGAAACAAGGCGGCGTGAGGAGGATGGGGAAGGAAGAATGGGCCAAAATATTTGGCAGGACCTCGTCTGATTCTGTTATTTCACTGTGAGCAGGATGCCCGGCATGTTCAAAATGTTTCCTGCCTCTATTCTCCCACAGAACTTACTCTTATTTGAAAACAATTTAAATTCACCTCCAAACAATAGAATATACAAACTACTACTTGAAGATTATAAATTGAACACAGCTAAGTGGATTAACCTAGAGAAGAGAATGCCTACCCAGTCCAGTATTCTTGCCTGGAGAATTCCATGGACAGAGAAGCCTGTCTGGCTATAGTCCATGTGGTCTTTGGTGGGAGTGGAGGGCAGTGGAAGGCAGGAGAGGTTCAGGAGGAATGGAGCTCTCTATGGAGGCTTGGGCCTAGACTGGTCCTTCAGGCCAAGGGCTTAAACACAGACAAGATGGGTTGTTTTTAAAGTTTGAATGTGGTTAAGTTTAGGTTGTTAGCAAAGAAGACTGGTTGGGTATTCAGGACAGAAATCCTGGGCAAGAATAATGAATATGAAAACATTGGAAAATCTTTTAAAGCCAATTACAGATAAACAGGCAGATTTAGAGTTGAAATCCACAGGAATAAAGGATGTCGTTAACATGTAATAACAACATTAATAGAAATGTTATTCATAAAATTGTACCTCACCAATGATAATATTAAATTCCTATTTTCAATGATGATTGAGAGTTACCCAGTATCTCTAACAAGTTTCTCCAGGAAAAGGAAAGACTTTTGGTATATTTTTACCTATTACCTTCCACTACCTAACTATGCTTTCCTAATCATCTGATAGTTTAGATTCAGATTGTTACTGTGACAATACCATCTTTTATTTTAATGGCTTTTATTTTATCCCATTACTTTTAAAGAAATTCTCTCTTAATAAATTGATAAAAATTGAAAGCCATATTGTAATACAAATTCTTATTTAGCAAAGATTCTAATGATTTATTTGTTCATTATTATTTCTATAACTCATGCTATTTTCTTTCTTATAAGCTTCTGTTTTTCTGGAAAACATTCTAAAGTAAATTTTTTTTCAGAAAAGACTCATGGAGGGTAACTTTCCTGAATCCCAACATTTCTAAAAGAACAACGTCTTTATTCCATCCTTACCCTGCACTTACTCAGGTGCTAGTTTTGCAGGATATAGAATTCCAGGATAAAAAATGCTTTCCTTGAAAGACAGAAAAGTTTTTGTTCCATTTTCTTTAGAATTCACTGTGAAAATACTGGTGTGATTCTTATATAACTTTTTTCTTTCCTTTAATTTCTGGAAATGCCAAATTTGAATTTGTGTCTGCTGCTACTGCTGCTGCTAAGTCACTTCAGTTGTGTCTGACTCTGTGCGACCCCATAGACGGCAGCCCACCAGGCTCCCCTGCCCCTGGGATACTCTAGGCAAGAACACTGGAGTGGGATGCCATTTCTTTCTCCAATGCATGAAAGTGAAAAGTGAAAGTGAAGTCACTGAGTGGGGTGCCATTGCCTTCTCCTGAATTTGTGTCTAGGTATAGATAAATTCATTTTCCCTACTTGGCACTAAATGGATCTTTCAATCTGGAGACTAGAGTCTTTCTTCAACTCTTCAGCTTATAGAAACCACCTCCCCCTTTTATAAATGACTGTTTATTCCTTTTTCTTTCCTTTTGTGTGCTTGCAATTCCTATTTTCTTTTTACATTTACTTTACATTTTTAGTTGTTTACTAGATGTCATTATCCAGATTACTCAGTCATATCCCAGTACCATACATAATGTAGTATTTGTCTCTTTTATTAAATTTATTGTTTCCTAAATATATTTTTAATTTCCAAAAGCCCTTTCTTAATCTATAAATACTTTTTATTTAGCCATTTTGGGCTTAGCAGTATCCCTTGGGTCATTCTAAGGATGTTAATTTTAAAAATTTAATTTTGTCTTCTGTTCCTCTGAAGTTAGTTCTGCTTATCAGTCTTGGCTTGTCTCTAAAACCAATTAGCTTTTCTTAAAGATAATTAAGATCATTAAAAATATGAAAGATTGTTTAAGGAGGATTAAGATCTTTCTTAAAGAATATCCTTAAAGAAATCCTTCAAAGATGTGTAGGAATCTTTCTTCAATAGGCTTCTTTCTTGCTCCCTAAATAATATCATTTATATTTTGTATTCAAAAAAAGTTTTTTGGACCTTATATAGTAGGATTATATTGTATCTCTGCTTCTGAAACTTGCTTTTATTTTGGTCAGTATGTTCATGAGATGTACTGATATCGATGCAGACACTGCTGAAGTACATTCATTTTTTATTGCTGCGCTGGATGACTGTGCATAATAATAATACTGTGCATAATATGACTGTGCATCATAATAATCACACATATTATGACTGTGCTGTCATCTTGTTATTCATTTTCCTATAGGCTGACATTTGAGGTGTTTTTATTTTTCCCTCTTTTGTTATTACAAAAAAAAACCAGTCCATTAACCAGTTTGTAATAAGTCTTTTCTAAATATTAGTATATATCACAATTCACTTTTTACAATTAATTCTAGTCAAAAATATTAGGAAGATAGAGGTGTGTTAAATTTATTACAGGAATTAAATGCTTTCTGTAAAAATACTCAACAGAGAGAAATCTCTGGACTTTACATCTAGTCTTTATTAACAGATAAGAAAAGTGCAATTCATGACATTATGTGACTTTTTCAAGGTAACAAAAAACTTAGTGATTTTTCATGGTAGTAAATCAGGCAGTAAGTAAGATAGAAGTTATCTTGGGCTTCTGAAAGTAACAGTAATGTAATTTTCTTTTCACCCAAGAGGTAAGAACATTATACTTTCCTTCCCCTTGATGTACCTGGGGTATTTGTTTCAATCCCACCAGCCAGGTAGAACACAGTAAGCTCTTCCATCTTAGTCCAGTTTCATTTGACATCTAAAAACTGACCAGGAAAAGGTATTGCTCAAAAATTATTTTTGCACAAAAGTTCAGTATTCTTTTTCCCAGGTAAAAACCTGACCATAAAGAAGTGAAAAGCAGTTGGTGACCTGTGGTAACATCATTCACCATGGTATTAGAAATTCTAGGATGGACTGACTTGCGGTCTCTTCTTACCTTTGCATTCTGGATGCAGGGACAGAGGGCCCAAGCTGCACTGGCCTTCACGTCTGGGTGAGGATTTTTTAGCAGGGACCACAACAAACGAACACCATCTAAGCGATCAATTATCCTATTTTGAAACAAACAATAAAAAAACCAAAGGTATTTAATGTAATTAGTACATGAAAATAAAATTTAAATGGCCTATCCACACAGTTCTAATTATTTTTTTCTCCTTTTGACATTTTGCTTAGCTATTTTTTTTTCCAAAATTTTAACAACAGCAGGGACTTAACATGCTGTTGATTTGTCAGTTCTCTGATTCAGTTTTACACACATGATGCAGAAAGCAAGCTCTATAATAATTATGATTCACATAAACTAAAAATCAAGCCATGTAATTTTTTAATTAGCTGTATACAGACTGTTGCCTGAATGCAAAAATACTGGTTTCTTTCATATAGTAACATCTAAATACTTTCCAAGACAAATATTTACGCCTCAAAACTGTGCAGTTACCTTTTTTATTTGGTCTATGTTTAATTGACTTACCGTACAGCATGACATATTTTAAACTCCTCCAGTCTAATCTAGCACTAGGAATTAAAATCATTACGCCACACTGCCTCCTTTGTTGGGTAGCAAAAACACGTAACTTGTTTTCCATGTGCTTGCTTCCCAGAGAGACTAACGTTGCAGACTGTGTTATAATTACTTAAACACACTGTAATCAAAATATCTTCTTGACTAGCTGAAAAATGAATTATCATCAGAGTCATCTCCACACCATCTGTCTTCTGTTTATACATCAATCAGTCCAGGGAGCATAACCTCGCATTAAGGCCCATTGAGTACTCACAGTTGAGAAGAAGGCCAAACAAAACTTAATATCCTTTACAAACATGGCTTTGTTCAGAAAGATATACTAAACTACGAGCAGATGGAAAAAGATAAAGAATATCAAAATTCCTTTGATTTTAAACCTCGAGTTAAATACATGTAGTACTTAGCCACAGATAGAATAAATACTCCTAGCTTAGTGCCATTCAAATTTTTTCTTGAAAATTGACTAAAAATACTACATTTCTTGATTATCTGAGATGAGTTTGCCAGGAAAAAAAATGTATTATTCAAAAGGTTCCAAGTTGAATATAAGTTTTCCATAACCTTAAAAAAATTGGTAGTGCAAATAGCTTATAGTAAGATATAAACTATCTCTTTAAAAGATGATCTTTAATGAGAAAAAGTGCATTGAGAAAGTGTTTTAACCCCATGTTTAGCTAAATAGTTTTCTCAAACTAAAGCTCTCTGTCACTATCTTGCTAAGGGAAATTAAAGTTTTTATTTCTCAATTTACAGAAAGTATAAACAAAGATGGTGAATACACTGTACTTCACAATGAAGGATTTACTTCACCAACTTAAAAAAGTTTACTGTTTTACACATGCCACTGAAAACATAATTAATGGAGATCCCTGGGTCTCTATGTATTTTTTTTCATGTGTGATTTCCCAAAGAACAATAGTGAATGATAATCTGTCCTACTCTCACCAATGTAGTCAGTACTAATATTTGCATTAGGAATATTTAGCCATATAACGCAGGACGTAGCTTGTCATTAGAGTGGAAGTTATTGGGATGGCACACATTTTCAGTTATAAAGAGGGATAATTCAACTTTGAATCCCTACCCCAGGCAAAATTTCACAATTAACAATAAAAATTCACAGTTCATTCTAAAACCAGATATATTGTCCTTGACTGTCACCCCAAACCCTAGACAATTCTTCAGCTGCTTAGTTACAATGGATGAGGACTGTAACCTCATTACAGATGACTTAAAATAAAAGATAGCATGGTACAGAGTAATTACCAGAGATGAGGAAAACATTAAAAAAAATTGCAAACAGAGGAACTAACAAAGTCAAGGGCAGCAAACTTCAGAGTTTAATCTTGATCCTCCATTTCCCTCATCCTCTGCATCGAGCCATACTGTGGATTTACTTCACAGTAAGTCAAGTGTCTCCCCTACTTCTCTCTATCCCTGCCAGCACCCTAACTGTAGTCTCTTGTCACCTTATATGGGGATACCTACAGCAGTAACTTGGTTTTGTGTCTTCAGCTTCTCTCAGTTCCAATCCATCCTATAGATCCCGGTGAAATTAATCCTGCTGAAAGAGTATTTTAGAGCTTCTGCAGTATCTCCTTGCAAGCAAGGCCCCAGGGATATTCATTCTGTCCATCACACCAACCAACACATTCAATTAACGCTTGGTGAACAGTTCACAACTGAGAGATCACTCCCAGGGGACAGTCTCGGACGGCTTCCCACTGCCTGCATGGTATTCACACCCGTCTTGAATTCAGTATTTAACATTTCCAATGAGCTGGTTTATTCCTCCCAATTCCCCATATTCAGGTGTTTGCTCATAAAACTCTGTGGCCACCTACTAAACACTAAGTGCTGAGCATACAGAAGTAACAGATACACTCAATTCTGGTTGCTCAGGGTAGTTAAACTGTATAAAGTCACAGCAAGCAGTGAATTTGTAAATACCAAATCACTGCTCTCTGGGGAATGTGAAGTTTTGTTCCTAAGAGCCTCTGGTGAGAATATTTTCATTAACTGATCAACATATAATCTTGTTTTATGTGTGTTTCTGTTTAAAGACACTTTCCTTAATAATACATTTTTGATTCATTAACACTGAACCCACGAACAATCCAGCACACACATTTTTCTCTGTAAGGCACATGGCAGTCTTCTTGTACTTTGGCATTAGGCTTAGGGGCCATTTTAAACAGGAAGATCACCAGCTCAAAGCACAAAAATGCAAAACATGTGGCACTAAATACTATGAAGATGACACATTTATAAAAGGAGAGCGGAAACAAGAAGGCAGAGTATGACCGTGTTCAACTCCAGCTGGAAACACATGCATGGAATAACTGCAAAAGTGCTATAAGGATTAATTAGGGGGATCACAAATACATTTTCAGCAAGATATGAATACATGAATAAAGGCTGTGCAAATAATAGGGATTTTCACTGTCCTTCAGGAAACTGCAGTCTAGTGAAGGTGATAAAGAGACCATTACAATCTATTCTGATAAATGCTATAGGACAGTGGTCCCCAACCTTTTGGCACCAGGGACTGGTTTCGTGGAAGACAATTTTTCCATGAATCAGGGGTTGAGGGGATGGTTTCAGGGTAATTCAAGCACATTACACTTATTGTGCACTTTATTTCTATTATTATTACATCAGCTCCAACTCAGATCACCAGGCATTAGATCCCAGAGACTGGGGACCCCTGCTAAGAGATGCGGGCATCAGGTTCCACATGAAAAGAGGGGAAACATTGGCTAACTTACAAGTCACAGAGATTCTCCCAGCTCTAAACCTTTGCCCACACCACCTCCATCTTTCACTGTGACAATGCATATTTTAAGGTCTACAATAAAACTTCTCAAATCCTCTGGCTTCTCCCTCCTCTGAGAGCCTTTTGAGTTTTGCTGCCCTCGTTTCTGGCTCTCATCAATACTGCTTTGCAGCGTGGTCATGTATGTATGCATCTTATCTTCCCAAGTGGCGTGTAATCTCCTTGACAGCAGGAATCTGCTACTGCCTACCATGCTTAGCGCACGTTCCTGAGCCAGTGAATATTGGTTAAACGGATCTGAAACAGACGTCTTTGCCTACTCCATTTTTTTTGCTGAATCAAAAATCTCTCCTGACACAAATACACTCATTTTTAACCTCATACTTGAAAAGCATATGTTCAAATTCAAACTCTAACCAGTAAATTTTTATTTGGAGTTCCTTCTAGGTTGAAAGTGCATTTTCATAGATGTTCTTTACAACTTTATTGCTTTTTGAATATACAATGATGGGCTTATAGGTGGTATTAATTACACCACTGTCCATTTTCAATGGGTCTTTCTCCTTTCGTATAGTTCTTTAATTTCACTAGTATCTTGCTCTGATTTCATTTCCAGCAATATGTTAACTCTTTCTGCTTTTATTATCAGTAGAATTTTACATTAATACTTTGATATTATAAAAACAAAACTGAATTACATGTTTCTAAAATCTTCAGCTTTATCATTGAAATCAAACTGTGGGCTGACAAAATAACAGTTCTTTAAAGATGAATACATGTTCATACTCTGACTCTTCATAAAAAAAAAAACACAAGAAAACACAGTGGCTTGTTATGAGTCTCAGTTTCTTTTGTTATGTTAACTCTTGTCAGGATTGTTAAGAAGTCTGGCTGGCTTGCCTGCCCACCAAGGCCACATATACGAACAAATGTGGACAGTTTGCACCCACATGGCCAGTATGGCTGAAGTTGCAGAATTTCTGTCTGGCAATGTCAGTACATCTATTTTGAAACCATAATTTGGCATCATGTCTAAAAATGTCATAATATTTGCAAATTATGCTGATAAATACCATTGTCAGACAATGGCTCAACCTAAATGTGGTTAGCCTGAAAGAACATGATGTTCTTAAGTCACATTATAAATTGCAACTGAAATCTATACTTTTTAAAACCACGTTGGCAATTCTGAAAAAATGGAAACATAAATGCAGGTCAGAATTAACAATTGTGAAAAAATCTATGATTAGAAAAAAATTAACATTTTTATAAAAATTCTCAAAGTTTTAATGTTTCTATCTCTATGTATTTTTTTATAGAGACCATAGGAGACCATATAGGCAGCTGCATGGCACTGGAATGGCTGTGAGGAGATACCCCACGTCCAAGAGCAAAGGAGAAGCCGCAGCAAGATTGTTCAGTTCAGTTCAGTCACTCAGTCGTGTCTGACTCTTTGCCACCCCATGAATCACAGCACGCCAGGCCTCCCTGTCCATCACCAACTCCCAGAGTTCACTCAAACTCATGTCCATTGAGTCGGTGATGCCATCCAGCCATCTCATCCTCTGTCGTCCCCTTCTCCTCCTACCCCCAATCCCTTCCAGGATCAGAGTCTTTTCCAATGAGTCAACTCTTCACATGACGTAGCCAAAGTACTGGAGTTTCAGCTTCAGGATCAGTCCCTCCAATGAACACCCAGGATTGATCTCCTTTAGGATGGACTGGTTAGATCTCCTTGCAGTCCAAGGGACTCTCAGGAGTCTTCTCCAACACCACAGTTCAAAAGCATCAATTCTTTGGTGCTCAGCTTTCTTCACAGTCCAACTCTCACATCCATACATGACTGGAAAAACCATAGCCTTGACTAGATGGACCTTTGTTGGCAAAATAATGTCTCTGCTTTATAATATGCTATCTAGGTTGGTCATAACCTTCCTTCCAAGGAGTAAGCGTCTTTTAATTTCATGGCTGCAATCAGCATCCGCAGTGATTTTGGAGCCCAAAAAAATAAAGTCTGACACTGTTTCCACTGTTTCCCCATCCATTTCCCACCCTGCAAGATGGTAGGAGGGGTGAAATTGCCTTTAGAATCAAACCCCATACCCGCCAGAGATGCTCAGAGGGCTCAAAAATACCTTGTCCACACCAGGACCCAAGACCCCACAGAGACTGAGACAGAACTGTGTTTGGTTGTCTTCTGTGGAGGCACGGGTCAGCAGTGGACTGCTGAGGGCAGGGCCTCTGGGTGCAGTAGACCTGGGTGTGGCATAAGCCCTCTTGGAGGAGGTTGCCATTAACCCACCATAGAGCTGCCAGAACTTACACAGGGCTGGGGGAACAGACTCTGGGAGGACACAAACAGAACCTTGTGTGCACCAGGACCCAGAAGAAAGGAGCTGTGACCCCACATGAGACTGACCCAGACTTGCCCATGGGTATCCAGGAGTCTCTGGTGGAGGCGTGGGTCGGGGGTGTTCTGCTGCAGGGTTGGGGAAACTCAGTGCAGAAATGCATGCATGGGACCTTTTGAAGGAGGTCACCATTATCTTCATTACCTCCACTATAGTTTGTCCTCAGGTCAAACAACGGGGAGGGAACACAGCCCCGCCCATCAACAGAAAATTGGTGCTGCCCATTTGAATAAGACCCAGTTTCCCCCTCAGTCAGTCTCTCCCATCAGAAAGCTTCCATAAGCTTCTTAACCTTCTCCTTCGGAGGGCAGACAGACTGAAAACCACAATCACAGAAACTAACCAAACTGATCACATGGACCACAGCCTTGTCTAACTCAGTGAAACTATAACCATGCTGTGCAGACGGACAGGTCATGGTGGAGAGTTCTGACAAAACGTGGTCCACTGGAGAAGAGAATGGCAAACCACTTCAGTATTCTTGCTTTGAGAACCCCATGAACAGTATGAAAAGGCAAAAAAATAGGACATTGAAAGATGAACTCCCCAGGTCGGTAGGTGTCCAATATGCTACTGGAAATCAGTGGAGAAATAACTCCAGAAAGAATGAAGGGATGGAGCCAAAGCAAAAACAATACCCAGCTGTGGATGTGACTGGTGATAGAAGTAAAGTCCGATGCTGTAAAGAGCAATATTGCATAGGAACCTGGAATGTTAGGTCCATGAATCAAGGCAAATTGGAAGTGGTCAACAGGAGATGGCAAGAGTGAACATCGACATTTTAGGAATCAGTGAACTAAAATGGAATGGAATGGGTGAATTTCACTCAGATGACCATTATATCTACTACTGTGGGCAAGAATCCCTTAGAAGAAATGGAGAATCCATCATAGTCAAAAAAAGAGTCCAAAATGCAGTACTTGGATGCAGTCTCAAAAATGACAGAAAGATCTCTGTTTCCAAGGCAAACCATTCAGTATCACAGTAATTCAAGTCTATGCCCCAACTAATAATGCTGAAAAAGCTGAACAGTTCTATGAAGACCTACAAGACCTTCTAGAACTAACACCCAAAAAAGATGTCCTTTTCATTAAAGGGGACTGGAATGCAAAAGTAGAAAGTCAAATACCTAGAGTAATGGGCAAATTTGGCCTTGGAATACAGAAGCAGGGCAAAGGCTTACAAAGTTTTGCCAAGAGAATACACTGGTCATAGCAAACACCCTCTTCCAACAATACAAGAGAAGACTCCACACATGGACATCACCAGTCAATACTAAAATCAGATTGATTATATTCTTTGCAGCCAAAGATGGAGAAGCTCTATACCAACAGCAAAAACAAGACCAGAGCTGACCGTGGCTCAGATCATGAACTCCTTATTGCCAAATTCAGACTTAAATTGAAGGAAGTAGGGAAACACTAGACCATTCAGGTATGACCTAAATCAAATCCCTTATGACTATACAGTGGAAGTAACAAATAGATTCAAGGTATTAGATCTGATAGACAGAGTGCCTGAAGAACTATGGATGGAGGTTCATGACATTGTACAGGAGGCAGTGATCAAGACCATCCCCAAGAAAAAGAAATGCAAAAAGGCAAATGGTTGTCTGAGGAGGCCTTACAAACAGCTATGAAAAAAGAGAATTGAAAGGCAAAGGAAAAACAGAAAGATATACCCACTTGAATGCAGGGTTCCAAAGAATAGCAAGGAGAGAAAAGAAAGCCTTCCTCAGTGATAAGTGCAAAGAAATAGAGGAAAACAATAGAATGGGGAAGACTAGAGATCTCTTCAAGAAAATTAGAAATACCAAGGGAACGTTTCATGCAAAGATGGATACAATAAAGGACAGAAATGGTATGGACCTAACAGAAGCAGAAGATATTAAGAAATAGTGGCAAGAATACACAGAAGAACTGTACAAAAAAGATCTTCATGACCCAGATAATCACGATGGTGTGATCACTCAGCTAGAGCCAGACATCCTGGAATGTGAAGTCAAGTGGGCCTTAGGAAGCATCACTATGAACAAAACCAGTGGAGGTGATGGAATTACAGTTGAGCTCTTTCAAATCCTAAAAGATGATGCTGTGAAAGTGTCGCGCTCCATTACTTTCGCCACCTGATGGGAAGAAGTGACTGATTTGAAAAGACCCTGATGCTGGGAAAGACTGAAGGCAGGAGGAGAAGGGGACGGTAGAGGATGAGATGGTGGATGGCATCACCGACTTAATGGACATGAGTTTTGGTAAGCTCCAGGAGTTGATGATGGACAAGGAGGCCTGGCGTGCTGCATTCCATGGAGTCACAAAGAACTGGACGTGACTGAGTGACTGAACTGAACTGAACTGATAAGAGACCAAGTACCTAGGTAGTCCTCGTTATGGAGAACTCATTTGCAATAAGCGTTAAGTGGAAGTTAGTCATCATTACAGTCATCAGATACTAGTGCTGTCATAGTGAACCTCTACCCAAGTGCTTTCATTAAAAAACAAAAATAAAAACTGGTAGAGTGACTTAACCAATGTGGTATAATGTATTTATTATATAAGCAAATAAAACAATTTATCTTTTCTTACTTTCATGAAAAAAAAGCAAATGGTTTAGATAGGTGCATTAAAGACAGGTGAGGGAAGTTTCACTCAAAGCAGAAATAAAATGAACCAATGCAAATGTTCATATGTGTGGTAACATCCATACAACCACCGTTCTGGATATAAAAGAATAATTTTGTAACAGTGGTCTGATGAAACTATAAACATCCCTAAACATTTGGAGTAGTAAAATAAATTCTTTCTCAAAGTAGTTAGACATTGTAAATCATTATTGGATACATTTACATTTGTATCTTTATTTGAAAGGTTTTATGATTATGACTTATATGACTGTGATCATATGATTATGATATGTATTATCACTGGGAGCTTTCCTGGTGGCTCAGATGGTAAAGAGTCTGCCTTCAGTGCAGGAGACCTGGGTTCAATCCCTGGGTCAGGAAGATCTCCTGGAGAAGGGAATGCTGCTGCTGCTGCTGCTAAGTCACTTCAGTAGTGTCTGACTCTGTGCGACCCCATAGACGGCAGCCCACCAGGCTCCCCTGTCCCTGGGATTCTCCAGGCAAGAACAGTGGAGTGAGTTGCCATTTCCTTCTCCAATGCATGAAAGTGAAAAGTGAAAGTGAAGTTGCTCAGTTGTGTCTGACTCTTAGCGACCCAATGGACGGCAGCCTACCAGGCTCCTCCGTCCATGGGATTTTCCAGGCAAGAGTACTGGAGTGGGGTGCCATTGCCTTCTCTGGGAGAAGGGAATGGCTACCCACTATTCTTGCCTGGAGAATTCCATGGACAGAGGAGTCTGGTGGGCTACCATCCATGGGGTCACAGAGAGTCAGACACAACTGAGTGACTAACACTTTCACTTTTTCTTTTTTTCATGATTATGACTAAGTGGATACTCTTCAAAAATAACAAAATAGACAAAGGAATAAATTTAAGAGTAATCAACACCTACGTGTGTATCCTGTTTATTGAAAGAGCATAAGAACTGTGGTATTGAAGAAGACTCTTGAGAGTCCCTTGGACTGCAAGGAGATCCAACCAGTCAATTCTAAAGGAAATATTCATTGGAAGGACTGATGCTGAAGTTGAAACTCCAATACTTTGGCCACCTGATGCAAAGAACTGACTCATTGGAAAAGACCCTGATGCTGGGAAAGATTGAAGGCAGGAGGAGAAGGGGACGACAGAGAATGAGATGGTTGGATGGCATCACCGATTCGATGGACATGACTAAGCTCCAGGAGTTGGTGATGGACAGGGAAGCCTGGCATGCTGCAGTCCATGGGGTCACAAAGAGTCGGACATGACTGAGTGACTGAACTGAACTGAAACTAGATAATTATAAATCATGTATTCAAATACTAGGACTACTACCTAGAATCACGATATTGGGCAAATATTTAATCTGAAGCTTGAATTTCCTCATCTATTAAAATCAGGTCATATTACCTTACTAATGAGATATCCAATATAATTACAAATAGATATGTAATTAATGTTAGTTTCATTTACAAGTTTAATAAACATGCAGATAAACTTAGATTGATCTGTGGCTCTATCTATATCCAGTAATTAGGCTAAGTCAAGATTTAAAGTGGGATATTTATTCAGAGTATACTATAAACTTACTAATATACTCTAGAAATATAAAGTATTGAACCAAAAAATTCTGATTTTATTCAGGCATATAGCCTCACTTGAATATATGAACACCACGTTATCAGTAGAGATAGGAAAGTTAATATAGTTGATTTGGATTTGAATTCAATTAAATAAATTTGCATTGACATTCTATGTGATCAGTGAAATAAATGGCTCTACTTTAGATAACAAAGATTAGAACTATTGATTAGAATATTGCAAGAATTCCACATTTTAGTGGTGAATTTAAATGCCTATCTCAACTTCATCAGGAATGTCAGAATTATGTGCATATAGACTAAGATAAATGAAAGAGGCGTTTGCAGGCTAGGAAGGCGAGTGGACAGGGAAGGAGGCAACATGGGCAGAACTAGAGGGAAAAACACTGAGAAATGAAATCACTAGGTAAGGATTTTATATATTTTAAATTTAAATATGTATCAACGACTATCTTCCATAAAAGTTATGCTAATTTGATTCCCATAAACAGATCATGAGAATACTAGTCACCATCAGCTATCTTATATTTTACCATTCTATTAAGTGCAAAAAATTTTTGATCTTATTTTTTTTCCTCCCTTCTCAGTATGAAAAATTTCAAACACACTTAAGAGTTTTCTTAAAAACAGTAAAATAAGCACCAATAGACACAGCCTTCAAAATTTGATCTACTTGTGCCATCTATTAATATGAGTATTCATTTTTTTAAAACTGTTTGCAAGTAAGTTACAACAGCGTATAACTAAAACTTTCACCTTTTAAAAATAAGCACAATCTTTTGCATTATCATTATACTATTCTTACATTTAAAAAGGTAAAAGTAATTCCCTGATATAATCAAATATCCAGCTCAGATTCAAATATTCCCAATTCTCAAAACTTCCTTTAGAGCTTTTAAAAAAGCAAATGAAACCATGATTCAAACAAGGATCATACACTATGTTTTTGATATATCTATTTAGTCTCTTTAATCTAGAATTTTTTTTATGGCACTGACTTTTTTTTTCTTATAAACTGAGTTTTAATTTCTCATAAACTATTTAAGACTTTTAATTTGGAGCTATGATTTAAAACTGGATTAAATACATTTTTTAAAAATTTTAATTGGAGGCTAATTACTTTACAATATTGTAATGGTTTTGCCATACATTGACATGAATCCGCCCCGGGTGTACATGTGTTCCCCATCTTGAACCCCCCTCCACTTCCCTCCCTATATCATCCCTCTGAGTCATCCCAGTGCAGCAGCCCCAAGCATCCTGTATCATGCATCGAACCTGGACTGGCGATTCGTTTCACATATGATAATATACATGTTTCAATGACATTCTCTCAAATCATCCCACCCTCACCCTCTCCCACAGAGTCCCAAAGACTGTTCTATACACCTGTGTCTCTTTTGCTGTCTTGCATACAGGGTTATCGTTACCATCTTTCTAAATTCCATATATATGTGTTAGTATACTGTATTGGTGTTTTTCTTTCTGGCTTACTTCACTCTGTATAATAGGCTCCAGTTTCATCCACCTCATTAGAACTGATTCAAATGTATTCTTTTTAATGGCTGAGTAATACTCAGAAAACAAAGATCATGGCATCTGGTCCCATCACTTCATGGGAAATAGATGGGAAAACAGTGGAAACAGTGTCAGACTTTATTTTTGGGGGCTCCAAAATCACTGTGGATGCTGATTGCAGCCATGAAATTAAAAGACGCTTATTCCTTGGAAGGAAAGTTATGACCAACCTAGATAGCATATTAAAAAGCAGAGACATTACTTTGCCAACCAAGGTCCGTCTAGTCAAGGCTATGGTTTTTCCCGTGGTCATGTATGGATGTGAGAGTTGGACTGTGAAGAAAGCTGATCGCCGAAGAATTGATGCTTTTGAACTGTGGTGCTGGAGAAGACTCTTGAGAGTCCCTTGGACTGCAAGGAGATCCAACTAGTCCATTCTAAAGGAGATCAATCCTGGGTGTTCATTGGACGGACTGATGCTAAAGCTGAAACTGCAATACTTTGGCCACCTCATGCAACAAGTTGACTCACTGGAAAAGACTCTGATGCTGGGAAGGATTGGAGGCGGGAGGAGAAGGGGATGACAGAGAATGAGATGGCTGGATGGCATCACCGACTCGATGGACATGAGTTTGAGTGAACTCCGGGAGTTGGTGATGGATAGGGAGGCCTGGCGTGCTGTGATTCATGGGGTCGCAAAGAGTCGGACACGACTGAGCGACTGAACTGAATACTCCATTGTGTATATGTACCACAGCTTTCTTATCCATTCGTCTGCTGATGGACATCTAGGTTGCTTCCATGTCCTTGCTATTATAAACAGTGCTGCGATGAACATTGGAGTACATGCGTCTCTTTCAATTCTGGTTTCCTTGGTGTGTATGCCCAGCAGTGGGATTGCTGGGTCATATGGCAGTTCTATTTCCAGTTTTTTAAGGAATCTCCACACTGTTCTCCATAGTGGCTGTACTAGTTTGCATTCCCACCAACAGTGTAAGAGGGTTCCCTTTTCTCCACACCTTCTCCAGCATTTATTGCTTGTAGACTTTTGGATAGCAGCCATTCTGACTGGCATGAAATGGTACCTCACTGTGGTTTTGATTTGCATTTCTCTGGCACTGACTCTTAAAAGATGAAGACTGCTGTAGAAAGTCTCACCATCTGAGTTTGTCTAGTTGCTTCCTCAGGGTCTCATTTGACTTTCCCCTCTTATCTCTGTGACTTCCCTGGTGGCTCAGACGGTAAAGTGTCTGCCTACAACGCGGAAGACCTGGGTTCAATCCCTGGGTTGGGAAAATCCCCTGGAGAAGGAAATGGCAACCCACTCCAGTATTTCTGCCTGGAAAATCCCATGGACAGAGGAACCTGGTAGACTCCATGGAATTTTCCAGGAAAGAATACTGGAATGAGTTGCCATTTCCTCCTCCAAGGAATCTTCCTGACCCAGGGATCAAACCCACATCTCCTGCATTGCAAGTGGATTCTTTTACCACTGAGCCATCTGGGAAGCCCTTTTACCCTGTTAGAAGGACTCAATTAAAAAAAAAAAAAAGTAACACTAAATGTTGGCACCAATGGGAATGTAAAATTTTACAACCACATTTATGTACTATCTGGGAGTTTCTAATAAAGTTAAACTTCTACCCTATGAATCAGAAATTCTACTCCCAGAACAGGCAAAACTAACCTATAGTGATGGAAATGAGAAAGTGGCTGCTTGGGGTTAGCGTGGGGACTGACTGGTAAATAGCATGAGTGCACTTTCCCGGGTGAAGGACATGTTTTACATTTTCTTTTGGCTGGTGGTTATATGATTGTATGCAATTGTTAAAACGCATCAAACAGAACAGTTAAGTATTAAAATAACCTATAATTTTGAACAAAAAAAATCAGACAAAAATAAACATACTACATGCTTCTCTTTGTTCCCAAATAGAAATAAAACAGAACTATAATTTATAGGGAGGCATTCTCAAGTATAAAATGTGTAAAACATGGCAAGATAAAAATTACCATTAAAGGTAAGAGTGGGCTCTCCCCAGCCTGCAGGGAGGTAGGCATGGGGTGGGCTAGGAGAAGGACAGGCAGCTAGGGGTCTTGTACGGTGACAACAATATTCTGCTTCTTGGCTTGGGGGACAGGTATATGAGTCTTCCCTTTATAAAATTTACTAATGTATACACTTGCTAATGTATACACTAATGTATACATGTACTTTATGTATACATTTCACAAATTAAAAGCTTAAAAAATGCGTTTTAACTTCATTGTAAACACACACACATACTCTCTCATACACAGGAAATAGTACTGAACAATTAATTTATTCAGCTATTGAACTTATGCACATGTCACAACTGGATGAATAAGATATATAATGCAGATAAATAAAATCCATATAACCCTCAAATTAAACATCCTCAGAGTTTGTTCAAAATGAGAAAACTAAGACTCAGAAGATAAAATGATTCACATAATTACTTTTCATGTGGCATTTCGGTATCTCAGTTAAATTCACATACTTTTAAAAGTATGCAAATAAGAAACAAATAACCAAAAAATGTAAAAAGGAAGGAAAAATGTTCTTAATGACACAAACATATGAAACATATATTCTATTCTATATCTTGCATAAGCCCTAAAAGGTCATAAGGACTGGTTTTGTGGTAAATGAAATTTCTGAGCAGCCTGTTTGTACGCAAGCAAGCATAGCTTTATTTTTTCTCCCCTTTTTAAAAAGAACAAATAACCCAATGTAAAAAAAAAGCTATGTAAATGCAACATAATTATGTTTAAACCACAGAAGACAGGAAATTTAGAGTTACAGATTCCATGGTAAGTTTTAATTCTATCCTTGTGTATATGTTTTATAAAAGAGTCTTTCATTACATGATCACATAACTCTGGACTATGTAACAATCAGTTCAGCAAATGTTTGTTTTATAATGTGTGGAAGGAAAATATTTTATAGGATAAATTGTAGGAAATTAGTATATTATTTAGCAAAATTGTTATGTAAAACTTCTTAGAATCTTGGACATTTACAAAATATTAATATAAATATTTTTCTTGATTATCTTCTAAAAAACATGAAATTTAACCCTTTTGTAGGCTCAGTAGTAAAGAGGCTGCCTGCAATGCAGGAGCTGCAGGAGATGGGGGTTTGATCCGTGGGTCTGGAAGATCCCCTGGAGGAGGGCATGGCAACTCACTCTAGTATTCTTGCCTGGAGAATCCCACGGACAGAGGAGCCTGGTGGACTACAATCCATGGGGTCGCAAAAGAGTTGGACACGAAAGAAGTGACTTAGCATGCATGTAGGCAGGCACTTATAGTTGAAAGCTGATCTGTAGGTTTAAGGTTATTCTTAAGTAATGAAAAACTTGAGACATTAGAACTTTAGCATGTTTTGAATCATGTATGGCAGGAATTCTGTCTTAAAATTAACAGCAGAGACTGAAGTAAACCATGAGTATATATAAGTTCCTAATAAGTCCAAAAAACAGCCTTTATCATCACTATTGGCACTTGCCAGGGCTCCTGACAACTCATGTATCTGAAATTTGACTTTTTCAAAGGGAGAAAAAAGTATTTATCCTGATTTTTCTGTATTAATTCTATTTCAGGTTAACCAAATGATTAGCAATGAACTCTAAGATAAACTCTAAGGAGATGCGGGTAAAAGTATTAGATTATAAAGGTAAAGAAAAATTTCTCAAGGCCTCCAAGCAAAAAGATAAAAAAACTCACAAAAACAAATTTGACTAATATCACAATTTTCACAAGAAAGGTATGAAGTAAGGCAACAATGAAGCAGACTTTTTTTAATTCAAGAAAGAAAATGGGAACCAAGAATTTTATATCTAGCAAAGCTGAAATAAAGAGCAAATATAACAGAATATGAATAATTATAAAATATTATGAGACCAAACATCAATGAGTGTATGTGGGTTTAGCTCAATTATTAAAAATATGTTTAATTTGGTGTACAAAGCAAGACCCATCTATAGGCTGCATAAGATAGCACACCTAAAAGAAAGTGGTTCAAGAAAAACTAAAAACAAAAGGTAGGCCAAGATATTCCCAGAAATGGAAAAAATATGAGAGCAGGGGTAAAGATTTTTATATCAAGGTAGAAATATCAAGCCAAAACTCATTAAACATGACAAAGAAGAGCTCTTGAAGTATTAAAAGCTACAATTCACAATGATTAGAACATTTATGCACCAAATAATATAGAGCCTGCCTTTAAGAAGCAAAAGCTATATGAGCTATAAGACAACACAGGTAGAAGCATGCTAATAATACCATCATGTTCAGTATGAGACAGATCATGTGCATGAAAAATAAATAGTAGGGATAGAGGGTTTATGTAATATAATGAAACAGATCTTAAGAGTATACATCAGATTCTACCCTCTGTTGTATATTCTTAAGATCTGTTTCATTATGTACCCTCTGTTGACCTCTGGTGGCTCAGGTGGTAAAGAATGTGCTTGCAATGTGGGAGGCCCAGGTTTGATCCCTGGATCAGGAAGATCCCCTGGAGAAGGAATGGCAACCCACTCCAGTATTCTTGCCTGGAGAATTCCATGGACAAAGGAGCCTGGCAGGCCACAGCCCATGAGGTCCCAGAGAGTCGGACATGAGTGAGCAACGAAAACTTCACTTCTAGCCTCTGTTGAAAGGGAATGTATCTTCACCCAAAGCACCTATAGATGTTTTGTAAAAATTTATCTTATAGTAAGTCATAAAGGAAACGCCAGTATGTTCCATAAAAAATAGAAATAAAATATTCCGAGTAAAAACTGCAACATAATAAGAAATAAGAAATAGCTAAAATAAACAAAAAATAAAAAGCTTCCTTTTTGTGGAATTAAAAAAAAAATTCCATTAAGCAACACATGGTCTAAAGGGAAAATACAAATTGAATTTAAAGAATTTCTTAAAAATAATGATAATGAAATCACTACATATCAGAATCTACAAGGGACATTTAAAGACGTGTCAAGAAAGTTCATAGCACAAACTACGTTTATTATTATAAAATGAGGGAATTGTCTGGCAGTCCAGTGGTTAGGAGTCCACACTTCCACCACAGATGGCCTGGGTTCAATCTCTGGTTAGGGAATTAGGATTCTACAAACTGCACGGCACAGCCAAAAAAATAAAATAAAATATCTTCTAAGCTCAAATAGTTAGAAAAAGTTACAAAATAAATTCTAAAAAGACAACATAAAGATAAAAGAAATTTATGAGGTAGAGAATAAAAGCACAGTGTATCTAATTAATAAATTTTTTTTCAGAAAAAATCAAAATAGGGAAACTATACCAGATAATTTCATCAGGGAAAAAAAAGGAGAAAGCTCTCACACACAAACATAAATTAACAAGTGGGAAATAACTATTGAAAAAAGACAACGTTTAAAAATCATAAGACATTGCTTTTCAAATCACTGTTTAAATAAATTTGATAATGTCAATGAAATTGATCATTTTATGAGGAAATGCAGATTGCCAAAACTGACCCCATTCGAGTAAAAAGCATAAACGGATCAGATTTCATAGAAGACCTAGAGGAAACCAATAAAGAACTAATAAAACACATACAGATTGGACCCACATGACTGTACAGTATACTTCTATCAAACCTTTATCCCATTGTTCAATAAATTATTCCAGAGCATTGAAATAAAAGAAAACCTCGTAATTTCTTTTTAAAGCAGGTATAATACTGATACCTAAATTTGATAGTCTTTTTAAAAAAGAAAGAAAGGAAAACAAACAAACTACAGACCAAAATTAACTTGATATCATTATGGAAATACTAAGATTAGCAAACAGAATCCTATACCACATTAAGAAATCAGCACATCATGACCAAGTGAAACTTATTCCCAGAATGCAAGGTTGGTGCAGTGTTTGGAAACCCATGAGTATTATTCATGATGCTGATAGATATAAAGGTAAAATCACACTGGAGCAAATGGAGCATAATTTCCATAAATGCTTAAAAAGATATCTGACAAAATCTAATACCTATTTCTTTTTTTTTCTGTGAAAAGTCTTTTCAATACCTATATGTGACTTAAAAACCACTCTTCAAAAATAAAAATTAAGAGGTTTTGAAAAATATGATAAAATGTATATACTTTAGTCCTCAAGACAGTATTTCACCTAATAAAATAGCACTAAAGGCAGGTCCACTAAAACCAGCAATCTCCATTACTAGTCAGCATCGTGGCAGGAAATCAGGTAATAAAATCAAACAAGAAATCAGTCTAAAGAAAAAGCATTTATGAGGAAGACATAAAACTTCCTCAGGAATATCCTAGGGAAGAATTCAGCAATTTTTAAAAATTAAGCCCTGGCAATGGCTAGCCACTCCAGTACTCTTGCCTAGAAAATCCCATGGATGGAGGAGCCTGGTAGGCTGTCTGTGGGGTCGCTAAGGGTCAGACACAGCTGAGCAACTTCACTTTCACTTTCACACATTGGAGAAGGCAATGGCAACCCATTCCAGTCCTCTTGCCTGGAGAATCCCAGGGACGGGGGAGCCTGGTAGGCTGCCATCCATGGGGTCACACAGAGTCGGACACGACTGAAACGACTTAGTAGCAGCAGCAGCAAGTATATTAGTCTTTGTGGGTTATCTGGTCTTTGTCACAACTACTCAACTCTTCCATTTGTAACATAAAAGTCGCCAAAGACAATACATAAATGAATGAATATGAGTATGTTCCCATAAAACTTTATTTACAAAAACAGGATTTGGTCCATGTGCTATATAGTAAGTCAACAACTGTGCTAGAGAATCAATAATAAAGTGAACCTGATAAGAGAATTCTGTTAGGTAGCAACATATAGAATTAATACACAAAATTCAATAGTTCTCATAGAGACAACCAAGTGAAGAACATAATGGCAGTGAAAAAAAATTATACCACCAATAAGGAAGATTAAATACTTGGGAATGAACTGAACAAAAAAGGACAAAATTCACATACAACACTCTTCAAACTCTAAAACATTAGACTTGAACAAATAAAATGTTTCTATAATTTCACCATGGTGTGTAGGATGTTAAGGGCATATGGGAACGCTCTATTCCATGCATTCCATATTCCTGCAACTTTTCTGTAAGTCTAGTGTTATTTCAAAATAAAAGTTTAGTTGGCGGGACGTAAATTCGTGCAGCCACTATGGAGAACAGTATGAAAGTTCCCTTCAGTCGCTCAGTCGTGTCCGACTCTCCGCAACCCCATGAATCACAGCACACCAGGCCTCCCTGTCCATCACCAACTCCCGGAGTTCACTCAAACTCATGTCCACAGAGTCGGTGATGCCATCCAGCCATCTCATTCTCTGTCGTCCCCTACTCCTCCTGCGCCCAACCTTTCCAAGCATCAGAGTCTTTTCCAGTGAGTCAACTCGTCGCATGAGGTGGCCAAAGTATTGCAGTTTCAGCTTTAGCATCAGCCCTTCCAATGAACACCCAGGATTAATCTCCCTAAGAATGGACTGGTTGGATCTCCTTGCAGTACAAGGGACTCTCAAGAGTCTTCTCCAATACCACAGTTCAAAAGCATCAATTCTTCAGTGATCAGCTTTCTTCACAGTCCAACTCTCACATCCATACATGACCATGGGAAAAACCATAGCCTTGACTAGTTAGCATCAGCCCTTCCAATGAACACCCAGGATTAATCTCCCTAAGAATGGACTGGTTGGATCTCCTTGCAGTACAAGGGACTCTCAAGAGTCTTCTCCAATACCACAGTTCAAAAGCATCAATTCTTCAGTGATCAGCTTTCTTCACAGTCCAACTCTCACATCCATACATGACCATGGGAAAAACCATAGCCTTGACTAGACGGACCTTGGTTGGCAAGGTAATGTCTCTGCTTTTTAATATACTATCAAGGTTGGTCATAACTTTCCTTCCAAGGAGTAAGCGTCTTTTAATTTCATGGCTGCAATCAGCATCTGCAGTGATTTTGGAGCCCCCCAAAATAAAGTCTGACACTGTTTCCCCATCTATTTCCCATGAAGTGATGGGACCAGATGCCATGATCTTTGTTTTCTGAATGTTGAGCTTCAAGCCAACCTTTTCACTCTCCTCTTTCACTTTCATCAAGAGGCTTTTGAGTTCCTCTTCACTTTCTGCCATAAGCGTGGTGTCATCTGCATATCTGAGGTTATTGATGTTTCTCCCAGCAGTCTTGATTCCAGCTTGTGCTTCTTCCAGCCCAGCGTTCCTCATGATGTACTCTGCATAGAAGTTAAATAAGCAAGGTGACAATATACAACCTTGACGTACTCCTTTTCCTATTTGGAACCAGTCTGTTGTTCCATGTACAAGCTGACTGTTGCTTCCTGACCTGCATACAGGTTTCTCAAGAGGCAGGTCAGGTGGTCTGGTATTCCCATCTCTTTCAGAAAGTTCCACAGTTTATTGTGATCCACACAGTCAAAGGCTTTGGCATAGTCAATGAAGCAGAAATTGATGTTTTTCTGGAACTCTCTTGCTTTCTCCATGATCCAGCGGATGTTGGCAATTTGATCTCTGGTGCCTCTGCCTTTTCTAAAACCTGCTTGAACATCTGGGAGTTCACAGTTCACATATTGCTGAAGCCTGGCTTGGAGAATTTTGAGCATGACTTTACTAGCGTGTGAGATGCGTGCAATTATGCGGTAGTTTCAGCATTCTTTGGCATTGCCTTTCTTTGGGATTGGAATGAAGACTGACCTTCTCCAGTCCTGTGGCCATTGCTGAGTTTTCCAAATTTGCTGGCATATTGAGTGCAGCACTTTCACAGCATCATCTTTCAAGATTTGAAACAGCTCAACTGGAATTCCATCACCTCCACTAGCTTTGTTCGTAGTGATGCTTTCTAAGGCCCACTTGACTTCACATTCCAAGATGTCTGGCTCTACGTCAGTGATCACGTTATCGTGACTAGCTTGGTCGTGAAGATCTCTTTTGTACAGTTCTTCTGTGTATTCTTGCCACCTCTTCTTAATATCTTCTGCTTCTGTTAGGTCCATACCATTTCTGTCCTTTATCGAGCCCATCTTTGCATGAAATGGTCCCTTGGAATCTCTAATTTTCTTGAAGAGATTTTTGTTTTTCCTATTCTGTTGTTTTCCTCTATTTCTTTGCACTGATCAATGAGGAAGGCTTTCTTATCTCTCCTTGCTATTCTTTGGAACTCTGTATTCAGATGCTTATATCTTTCCTTTTCTCCTTTGCTTTTCGCTTCTCTTCTTTTCACAGCTATTTGTAAGGCCTCCTCAGACAGCCATTTTGCTTTTTTGCATTTCTTTTCCATGGGGATGGTCTTGGTCCCTGTCTCCTGTACAATGTCACGAACCTCCGCCCAGAGTTCATCAGGCACTCTATCTATCAGATCTAGTCCCTTCAATCTATTTCTCACTTCCACTGTATAATCATAAGGGATTTGATTTAGGTCATATCTGAATGGTCTAGTGGTTTTCCCTACTTTCTTCAATTTAAGTCTGAATTTGGCAATAAGGAGTTCATGATCTGAGCCACAGTCAGCTCCTGGTCTTGTTTTTGCTAACTGTATACAGCTTCTCCATCTTTGGCTGCAAAGAATATAATCAATCTGATTTCGGTGTTGACCATCTGGTGATGTCCATGTGTAGAGTCTTCTCTTCTGTTGTTGGAAGAGGGTGTTTGCTATGACCAGTGCATTCTCTTGACAAAACTCTATTAGCCTTTGCCCTGCTTCATTCCATGCTCCAAGGCCAAATTTGCCTGTTACTCCAGGTGTCTCTTGACTTCCTACTTTTGCATTCCTGTCCCCTATAATGAAAAGGACATCTTTTTTGGGTGTTAGTTCTAAAAGGTCTTGTAGGTCTTCATAGAACCGTTCAACTTCGGCTTCTTCAGCATTACTGGTTGGAGCATAGGCCTGGATTACTGTAATATTGAATGGTTTGCCTTGGAAACAAACAGAAATCATTCTGTCATTTTTAAGATTGCATCCAAGTACTGCATTTCGGACTCTTTTATTGACCATGATGGCTACTCCATTTCTTATAAGGGATTCCTGCCCACAGTAGTTGATATAATGGTCATCTGAGTTAAATTCACCCATTCCAGTCCATTTTAATTCACTGATTCCTAGAATGTCTATTTTCACTCTTGCCATCTCCTGTTTGACCACTTCCAATTTGCCTTGATTCATGGACCTAACATTCCAGGTTCCTATGCAATATTGCTCTTTACAGCACCAGACCTTGCTTCTATCACCGGTCACATCCACAACTGGGTTTTGGTTTTGCTTTTGCTCCATCCCTTCATTCCTTCTAGAGTTATTTCTCCACTGAGCTCCAGTAGCATACTCGGCACCTACTGACCTGGGGAATTCCTCATTCAGTATCCTATCATTTTAACCTTTGATACTGTTCATGGGGTTCTCAAGGCAAGTATACTGAAGTGGTTTGCCATTCCCTTCTCCAGTGGACCACATTCGGCTGTGGTCCATGTGATCAGAAGTTCCCTTAAAAACTAACAATTGAGCTACCATATGATCCTGCAATCCCACTCCTGAGCATACACTGAGACAAAACCATAATTCAACAAAATATATGCACTCCAATGTTCATTGCAGTGTTATTCACAATAGCCAAGACATGGAAGCAACCTAAACATCCATTGACAGAAGAGAGGATAAAGAAGATATGGTACATATATACAATGGACTATTACTCTCAGCAATAAAAAGAACAAAATAATGTCATTTGCAGGAACATGGTGGATCTAGAGATTATCGTACTAATTAAAGTAAGGCAGGCAGAGAAATAACCTCAGATATGCAGATGACACCACCCTTATGGCAGAAAGTGAAGAGGAACTCAAAAGCCTCTTGATGAAAGTGAAAGAGGAGAGTGAAAAGGTTGGCTTGAAGCTCAACATTCAGAAAACAAAGATCATGGCATCTGGTCCCTTCACTTCATGGGAAATAGATGGGGAAACAGTGTCAGACTTTATTTTGGGGGGCTCCAAAATCACTGCAGATGCTGATTGCAGCCATGAAATTAAAAGACGCTTACTCCTTGGAAGGAAAGTTATGACCAACCTAGATAGCATATTAAAAAGCAGAGACATTACCTTGCCAACCAAGGTCCGTCTAGTCAAGGCTATGGTTTTTCCCATGGTCATGTAAGGATGTGAGAGTTGGACTGTGAAGAAAGCTGATCACGAAGAATTGATGCTTTTGAACTGTGGTGCTGGAGAAGACTCTTGAGAGTCCCTTGTACTGCAAGGAGATCCAACCAGTCCATTCTCAAGGAGATCAATCCTGGGTGTTCATTGGAAGGACTGATGCTAAAGCTGAAACTCCAATACTTTGGCCACCTCATGCGACGAGTTGACTCACTGGAAAAGACTCTGATGCTGGGAAGGATTGGGGGCGGGAGGAGAAGGGGACGACAGAGGATGAGATGGCTGGATGGCATCACCGGCTCGATGGATATGAGTTTGAGTGAACTCCGGGAGTTGGTGATGGACAGGGAGGCCTGGTGTGCTGTGATTCATGGGGTCGCAAACGACTGAGCGACTGAGCTGAGCTGAACTGAACTGAGGCGGAGAAAGACAAATATTCTATGCTATTACTTACATGTGGAATCTAAAAAAGAATGGTACAAATGAACTTATATTTACAAAACAGAAACAAACTCACAGACATGAAAACGATGTCATGGTTACCAAAGGGAACGGAGGTGGAGGAATAAATTAGGAATTGGGAGTAACACATACACACTACCACATATAAAATAGATGAACAACAAGGACCTACTGTATAGCACAGGGATCTATACTCAATATTTTGTAATAACCTATATGGGAAAAGAATCTGAAAAAGAATATATATTAAATATATACATGTATGAATCACTTTGCTATACACCTGAAACTAACGCAACATAGTAAATCAACAATAATTCAATAAAATTTTTTTTTAATTTTCTAAAGGTAAGTAAAGAGCCTGAGGTATGGAAAAGAAATTTTAAATGTTTAAGTTTTTAGTTTCAATACTTTTTAGTCGTTTGAAATTTTATAGTACTTTATGAGAAAGTTACGTTCCCCAAAACATAAGCGTTAACAGTTTTTGCAATGTTGGTGTGATTTTTATATACTTGAAGGACAAATTACCTCCAGATGAATTCTGTACATATCAAATAGGCATTAACAAGTCAACAAAAAAAAAGAAAATCCAGCATGAATAAATCTACTTTTTCATGAACCTAATACATCAGGATACCAGCTGTTCCACGTCAGGTCCTCAGGAAGGGCATAATGAATATGAAACTATTTATACTGAGTCTTTAAGTAGTCTGATGTACTGACAAAAGTCATAGAGTTTTCTGAAATCACTGGTGTTTTAAAAACAATTTTTGATTCAGTAGCTAAACTGTTATTTTTAACATGTTTTGTATTCTTACTGAAAAATAGATATGGGAAGAGAATTATGCATTCTATCACAGAGCTAATAAAACTCTGCTATGTGTATAGATGGTCATCCTCATATGCCACACCTAAGTTTTGACCACAGCCACAGACATCTGAAAAAACAACATAAAACTGCTAATCATTAAAACAAGTTCCTAACCTATGGATTATTTAAAACTTACACAAGAGAGAGGTATTTGTCATTTCCTTACCATTTAACTTGAAGCTTGAGGACTCAATAAATCCTACAAACTTAGCAATAATAGCCAGGTCTGTAATATGATGCTACATATAACGCTGTTGGATCCCTACCAAACTCAAAACACTGTTTTCTAAAACTAACTTTGTATGTTTCTAAGAATATCTGTAAGAAAACCATATCCGCAAGTACAAGAGGGTTAACAAACTCCTTGTTGCACAAGAAAGAACAGTTTAGTCTTTATCTTATGAGACTCTGTCACAGAATTTGACACTTTTGAACACATTGTCCCCTTAAATGCTCTCTTCCCTTTGTTTTTTTCAGTAACTTGTTCTTCTGGCTTCCCTCACAGCTGGAGCTGTTCCTTTGCTATTTCTTTACAGGCAACTCTTCTCTGGTCCACTCATTCTTCTTAGAAGATCAGGTTGAACAGGATTCTGTTTTTGTCTACTTTTCCCTTTTCTTTCTCTTCCTCACAACCTCACATATATTCATCACTTAAGTTGCTAAATTTTCATAATACTACATGCCCAACCCACATTCTATCCTAAGTTTTAGACATGAATGAATATCCAGTTGACTAGTTATCATCACCACAAAACCTCAATGTGTACTGAATGTAACTGAATTCATCATTCACTTCATGTACTTATAAATGTTCAGTGAGTGCCTGTCCTGAGGCTGGGACTGGGTTAGACATGAATGTACCATGATGAACAAACCGGCTTTGTTTCTGCCCTAGTGAAGTTCATTCTGCTACATTCCCTGTATCAGTAAGTGGTGCAAACATCCATCTCATCTATTCACAGTTATCCAAGTCAGACACCTAATTACCACCCACGACTCCTCCCTCTTCTTTGCAACCCATGCTCAGTCATTTACCTGGTTTTATCTGTTCTCTTATTTTGTCCTTCTTTAATCTGTCACTTTTTTATTCTTTAGTATAATATATTATATTCCATAAGCTTAGTGTGAACCACCTTCACCTCTGGCCCACAGTGGTTTCCTAAATAAGCTTCTCTGCTTCAGGTTATGCCTAAAATCCTTTAGTGAACTTCAACCAACTTTAAAACAAAACCCAAGCCTAGGACAATACACAAAGGCCTGAATTATAATCACCTACTGACATGTCTATGCCACACCCTCAAAGATCCTGAATGCAGCTGAGAGGACCCATTCAAGATCCTCTTATTCTTGATTTATAGCAAGTTAAATAACACAATTAATTTGACATAAGAGAAATGGACTCATCTATAGGTAAGTACAGATATTAGACACTCTGACTTTAATTTTGCATTTGTGTTATTATTGGTTTAAATTGCTATTAATTAAAGCTATTGCTATGTGAATGATACTAGCCAACACTTACCCTGCACTATTATCAAGTATTTTCAGTTCAGTTCAGTTCAGTCGCTCAGTCGTGTCCGACTCTTTGCGACCCCATGAATCACAGCATGCTAGGCCTCCCTGTCCATCACCAACTCCCGGAGTTCACTCAAACTCATGTCCATCGAGTCGGTGATGCCATCCAGCCATCTCAGTCTCTGTCGTCCCCTTCTCCTCCCGCCCTCAATCTTTCCCAGCATCAGAGTCTTTTCCAGTGAGTCAACTCATCGCATGAGGTGGCCAAAGTATTGGAGTTTCAGCTTTAGCATCAGTCCCTCCAATGAACACCCAGGACTGATCTCCTTTAGAATGGACTGGTTGGATCTCCTTGCAGTCCAAGGGACTCTCAAGAGTCTTCTCCAGCACCACAGTTCAAAAGCATCAATTCTTCGGCGATCAGCTTTCTTCACAGTCCAACTCTCACATTCATACATGACCACTGGAAAAAGCCTTGACTAGATGGACCTTGGTTGGCAAAGTAATGTCTCTGCTTTTCAATATACTATCTAGGTTGGTCATAACTTTTGTTAGAAGAAGCAAGCGTCTTTTAATTTCATGGCTGCAATCAGCATCCGCAGTGATTTTGGAACCCAAAAAAATAAAGTCTGACACTGTTTCCACTGTTTCCCCATCAAGTACTTTACATACATTAATTCACTCAGTCATTATAACAATCCAGTGAGACAGGTACCATGACTGTCTCCAGGTTAAATATTTAGGAGCCAAAGGAACCAAGTACTTTAATAATTTGCTGAAGGAAACATAGTTAAGTGGTGAGACTGGCATTCTAGGCAATGCCTCTGGAATCTATACTCTGAACCACTGTACACTATTGAGGAGAAAAGAAGATTGTGCAAGGTACTAAACAAGAACTTTGTTTTAAAGATGATGCATATTTATCATACAAGTTGTGCAGAAAATATAAAAAAGAAAGCACAAAAGATCCCAAATATGACCATGCAGAAATAATAATCATTAAAATTATTCCAGGGCTTCCCTTGTGGCTCAGTGGTACAGAATCTGCCCACGAATGCAGGAGACACAGGTTTGATCCCTAGTCTAGGAAGATCCCACATGTCACAGGGCAACTAAGCCCCGAGCATCACAACTACTGAACCTGTACTCTAGAGCCCTAGAGCCACAATTTCTGAGCCCACATGCTACAACTACTGAAGCCCACGCCCCCTTGAGACTGTGTGATGCAACAAGGGAAGCCACCACAAACAGAAGCCTGCATACCGCAACAAGAGAGTGGCCCCTGCTCGCGGCGACTAAAAAAGCCCAAGCAGCAAGGAAGACCTGGCACAGCCATAAATAAAATTATTTAAAAAAATTATATCAACTGTCTCTTTATGCTACAGCTAGATAAAAGGATGTATGGATAGGTAAGAGAGATAGAGAAATGGATGGATGGATAGATAGATAAAATTTCTGTTTTAAATACTATCTACTGATTTATTTATGTGCAAGACAGAATTTGCACACATATTCATCCACTCTTCTCTTTTTGTCAGTTGTATTATTATATTAGTTATCAATATCTATAAAATATAGATGATTCCCCTAATGATAATCCCGCCACTGTTTTGATTGATCATTGGTTATTTTAGTCAGTACCATCCAGCTTATTCAAGGGAACAATCTGGCTCTGTAAGTCCGATTTGGTCACCTTGCTGTTATTCATAACCACATTTTACTCTCTTAACACTCATGCACACCAATTCTAAGAGATAACACTCTTCCGTGACTTCTCAGCACTACTTCTAACACTCTCAAACAAAACCTTTCTGCCTTGAGGATCACTTACATCATACTTTCGGGCTCCACCGCACAAGCACCAACTGCTTTTGTGACATTGACGAGTAGAGCTTGGTTTATCCCAACGAGGAGGTTCACAAGTGGCTGGATGCCACCACATTTCCGGATGACGACTCTGTTCTCATGTTCTTGGCAGCATTCTCCCAAAGCACCGACCACGTTCACAAGCACTTCCTCGGGCTGGTCAGTTAAAAGTCCCACCAGGGTTTCGATGGCTTTGTATTCCCGAAATCTGAGCTCATCACAGGCAAAAGAGGGTAGGAAGGGAAGGAGAGAGGTGAACAGTGTTATTTCTGATATAAAGTTAGCTGATAGCAATCTTAGTGATAATATTAATAGCTAAAATGTACTAAATGCTAACTATATGCTCATTCAACCGTTATTAAAATTCTGTGATATGGATACTATTATTACCCCCATTTTCAAAAGGCTAATCTGAAGCTTGGTAAACTGTGAAGCCTGCATCCACACCCACTGTGCTCTTAAGTACCACACTGTACAGCCTCTGAGACAACTACAACTTCTTTCAAATCTGAGCATCAACAATCCCACTGCCCTAGGGGTTTTCCCTCACATTTCAGGAATTATTTTACATGAACAAAGCAAAATAAATCATCATTGTGTTAAATAGAACATGTAAATTTCTTGTCAAAGAAAATTATCACCCTGAGATAGGAAAAAGCTAGACCATCCATCATAGAGTGTGTAAACTCTAAAAATGTATAAAAAGATAAATTCAAAGATTAAAATCAACCAAATGATCATAAAGTTTACAAATACTTTAAAATTCAATGAAAGCATATTTGAAAATGACTATACTTGAAGATTAATTGGTTAGTTGGTCTTTAGCTGACTCATCTTGTTTATCTTTAGAAAAAGAATAAAACCAGTTCCTTGTCTAAAGATTCTGTGGGAACTTCATTCTTTCACCTTGAATGGTCTCTACAGGAAATATCAGGGGTGCTTCTCATTTAAACGGCTGCCCACATGCAAAACTGCCCATGGAACAGGGAGATTATGTCAGCCCCTTCCTCCTATTAACACATGAAAATCATTTCTGGGTGGTGGGGTGATAAGCAGGCACTTTCATTTCTAAGAATCTCTTATTTCTACCAATTTAGTCCAGAAAGTGCAGCTTTCAAAATTATAGGAGTAGCATTAGAATCAACTCTTTATTAAAATAGCATTAAAACGGAAGGATGTGTTTTGATGGCCATAGCTTAAAAGAAAACACTGAATGCCTTCTCTTACTTGGTCACATTCTCTTTGCTGATGGAACATTTCCATATGGCCCCTGTGACAGCAGCCAACCGCTCTTTGTTGTCAGTGTTGTTGAGGAGGGAGGCCAGGGGTTTAAGTCCTCCATGCAGCCTAACCAGGTCACGGGTTTCCTCGTCTTCCGCACACTACACAAAAAGCCAAGTCAGACGCTGTCATGGTCAAGGTTTATCAAGCTTTCAGTCTGCTTAAAGAGGCTGCCAATCTAGTTGCCACGAAACTATTTTTAAAAGAGTGTCCTTTTCTGACGAAGTCTTCAAGTAAGACATAATTCTAGTCTATACTGGCCACTATCTGACAGTGTCTCTCTTCCTTTATGTGGTTTTAGCAATATTAGCAGTGTTGATATGCTGGGCTAACCTCCCAAGCCAGTTCTGGGGTAATCTGGGCTTCTACCAAGACAGAGGCAAGGTCAGTGAGGAAACCAGAAAACCACACGCATGGCTGGAGAATTTCTGCAGTGATGTAACCCACAGCCTTGGGAAAACACAGCAGAGAAGACAGATGAGAAAAGGGAGTTCAGTCAGATCTTTAATGACCCCCAAAGTGAGGAATTTCCCCAACAGAGCCCAGAGCAGCGGGTTGTATGGACAGCAACCGACATTTTATTCACACATGCTTATCTGTATGTTTGTGTTATCCTTTGAAATAAGGCTAAGACTGCATAGCTGTTCCCAGCTCATGATGCTTCCAAATTTATAAAGCCAAAAGATGACAAATGTAGCAGAGGTTTGATATTGTTCTAAGCATACAGTTGGTCTCTAAGGTTGTGGCTGCATGTCATTTACCATATGTGCCATGTTCAGCCCATGGAAGGACTTGAAGGGCATTATGCTAAACAAAGTTAAGTCAGAGAAAGATACATACTGTATGCTGTTGCTTATATGTGGAATCTAAAAAATACAACAAATGTGAATATAACATAAAAGAAGTGGACTCACAGATCTAGAGAACAGACTAGTGGTTACAGTGGGGGAGAGGGGCATCGTGGGGGTGAGTGAGGGGGAGGGACAAGGTACTGAGTACGAGACAGGATTAAGGATGCCCTGTACATGGGGAATACAGCCAATATTCTGTAATAACTGGGCATGCTAGTCGCTTAAGTCATGTCCGACTCTTTGCGACCCTGTAGACTGCAGCCCGCCAGGCTCCTCTGTCCGTGGGATTTCCCAGGCAAGAATCCTGGCATGGGCCACCATGCCCTCCTTGAGAGGATCTTCCCGAACAAGGGATCAAACTTGCGTCTCTTAGGTCTCCTGCATTTGCAGGTGGGTTCTTTATCACTAGCGTCACCTGGGAAGCTCTGTGATAACTGTATATGGAAAGTAACCCTTAAAATTATATAAAACCTAAAAATACAAAAGTTTATGATATATCCCTGCTATGTGTGAGCTGTTTCCTCTAACAACTCAGACATTGAGGGCCTCACCCCCTATGTCAGAATGTGATGAAGGTAGTTATGGTTATATGAGATCACAGAGGTGGGCTCGAGTCCAGAATGGTAAGTGTCCTTATGAGAAGAGGATGTCCGGCCACAGAGGAAGACATGTGAAGACAGAGGGAGGAGGGCAGGGGAATGAGATGATGTCCGTCCACAAGCCAAGGAGAGGTTGCCCAGAAGGAAACAACCCTGCTGACACCTCCCCTGAGACTTACAGCTTCCAGAATTGTGAAGAAGCCTCCTTTCTTGTCATTGAACCACCCACTGTGCATGGCAACCCACTCCAGCATCTTTGCCTGGAGAATCCCCATGGACAGAGGAGCCTGGTGGGCTACAGTCCATGTGGTCACAAAGAGTCGGACATGACTGAGCGACCAACACTTTCACTCATGTACAGTTAAGGCAGCTCCAGAAAACTACACAACCCTTCACTGACATGAACCATCCTCTGACTCCATCGTTCTGGCTCATTTTCTCACTTTGCACGTTTAAAATGTGTTCTTCTAGGAAATCTATTCTGATTAGGCAGAAACTGGTGCTGTTTGTAGCCAGCCAGAGACGAATCTGTCAAGCCCAGCTCTCCGTCCCCTTTACCATTCTAATCTGGTGTTTCGGTATACTATGGAACTTGTAACCCACAAAGAGTCAATGAAGATTTTAAAAAGCAAATAAATAAAAAGATAAAACAGGAATACACACACTCATTCATCTATTGTGTCTTGGTGGGAGATGTATTTCCCAAAACTACTGTGTTTGAATAGGACATGTGAAAGGCAACACAGAGCTACCATGTACATATCTGGCTATTTTACACAAAGCACATCATAACAGAATAGCAGTTCTCAGACCTACGTGTGCATCAAAATCCCTAGGGGTTCTTATAAAGAAAGCATATTCCTGAGTCCCACCCCCAGGCAATGGGACCTCATGAAACACCACCTTAAACTCCACGCAGGAGAGCCCACTGTACCTGGTAGATGGCCATGGCACAATGCTCCTGCAGCTGTTCGTTTTCACTGTTTAGGTTCTTTACCAGATTTTCGATTATCCTTTCAGCTTTGATTGCAGCTCGGTAGTTTTCCTAGGAAAATAAACTTTAATAGTTATACAATGCATAAATATGCATAAATGTGTCTATTCACATTTGTTAACAACAACACTGAACTTTCTTAATAAACACCATAGTCTGAGCTTAACATACTGATATAACAGTAAGAGAATTTAGTCAACATTTTAAAAAATATATCATCCAGATACCAATGAAATTGGGTTTCCCTGGTGGCTCAGTCAGTAAAGAATAGGCCTGCAATGCAGGAGACCTAGGTTCAATCACTGGGTCAGGAAGATCCCCTAGAATAGGAAATGGCAACTCACTCCAGTATATTTGCTGGAGAATTCCATTGACATAGGAGCCTCGCAGGCCACAGTCTATGGGGTCACAAAGAATTGGACATGACTGAGCGACTAACACCAATGTAATTAATTTTCTATCTGATTAGAAAATCTCTTGCTTTTCTAAAAGAATGGTGACTTCTTAAAAATTCCTTAGTGATTATGATAACTTCATAAATTATTTTTCCACCAAAGGAAGTCAAAGTAAATTAGAACACAGTGAGCAGAGCTGGCCTGTGTACCTCTGAGGCACATTCCTGCAACGTCCCCACCACCGGGATGAGCATGTTTTCATGAGAAGTCTTCAGGAGCCGAGCCAGCAAAGGGATGCCTCCTGCTTTACGAATGGCCTCTTTGTTCGCATAGCTCTTGCTGCAGCTCCACAGTGCCAGCGCCCCACAGCGGGCCACCTCCACATCTCGGGTCTCATACAGGCTGGACTGAGCAGGTTCTGCAGAATGCTTCCCACAGTCAAGCAGAGCGACCTACGAGGGCAGAGCAATACAACAGAGACGGGGATCTTTAAACCATTCACTACAGCCAGGACCTGGCAGCAACCCAACTGTCCACAACAGAGGAATCAATAAAGAAGATGTGGTGCATCTGTACGATGGAATACTACTCAGCCATAAAAAGGAATGAAACTGGTCATTTGTAGAGACCTGGATGGACTGAGAGACTGTCATACAGAGTGAATTAAGTCAGAAAGAGAAAGACAAATATCATACCCAAGTTTACACATATATGTGGGTATATGTGTTAGAAAAATGGCATAGGTGATCTTATTTGCAAAGCAGAAACAGACACACAGAGGTAGAGAACAGATGTATGGATACCAAAGGGAAGGGGTTGGTGGAATGAATTGGGAGACTGGGACTGATGCACACACACACACACACACACACACACACTATTGATACTACGTACATAAAATAGATAATTAATGAGAACCTATTGTATAACACAGGGAACTCTACTCAGGGCTCTATGGTGACCTCAATGTGAAGGAAATCCAAAAAAAGAGGGGATATATGTATATGGATGGCTGATTTTCTTTGCTGTACAGTAGAAACTAATAACATTGTAAAGCATCTATACTCCAATAAAAATTAAGTTAAAAAAATAAAATACTATTTGAAAAAAAGAAAAAGACAACCCATCCTGCAATCACCTCAGGGTTGCTACTAAGCTCACCTCCCTCATAAAATAAGAATCCTTTAAGAAATTAACTTTCAGCAGTCAAAGGAAAAAACAGAACCTTCAAAACAATGTCCTCCAGATTTGGGAGCTTTTACATTTCCTTCCCCCATGGAATTTAATCCCCCCAAGATAGCATTTTCTTAATATGGCTCTAACATCTAATGAGGAAGATTTGCAAACCACATCCTGATTCCTGGTATCTCAGAAAGTAGGCTCCCTAGAGCCATGAGAACTTTACAGAGAGAACTGAAAAGTTCTCTGGCCTGTACACGCTTAAAACCATGAGGCCTTTCTGGAGGACACAGCCATCACCCTGCACTTTCGAAAGCAACTAGACCAAATGCACAGCTGTCAGGACCCTCTCTCCTCTCTGCAGTAACCAATCACTGAAGCGCTCAAGGGAGAGGCAAGGTACATGCACACAGCAGGGTGTCAGGCTGCCCATGAAGGACAGGGTGTGAAGCCAGCCACCCCGAGCTGTCTTTATCCCCCGTATGTCTCCTCCATTCCTCTCTCACCAGAGACCAAATTCCATGGCTACTGCCCACTTAATCTTGACTGCCGTTTAGAAATCAGTTCTAATTCCACTGATTCCTAATTCCAAGATCATAGAGAGAGGACACTGCCTTTAATTAGTGCTCACTCATGGTCTAATTTGGAGAAGGCAATGGCACCCCACTCCAGTACTCTTGTCTGGGAAATCCCATGGACGGAGGAGCCTGGTAGGCTACAGTCCATGGGGTCGTGAAGAGTCGGACACGACTGAGCGACTTCGCTTTCACTTTTCACTTTCATTCACTGGAGAAGGAAATGGTACCCCACTCCAGTGTTCTTGCCTGGAGAATCCCAGGGACCGGGGAGCCTGGTGGGCTGCCATCTATGGGGTTGCACAGAGTCGGACACGACTGACGTGACTTAGCAGCAGCATGGTCTAAGTGGACTTCTCAGGTGGCTCAATGGTAAAGAATCTGCCCACCAATGCAGGAGATGCAGGAGTCTTGGATTTGATTCCTGGCTCAGGAAGATCCCCTAGGGACGGAAATGGCAACTGACTCCAGTATTCTTGGGGGGATAATCCCATGAACAGAGGAGCCTGACAGGCTACAGTCCACGGGGTGGCAAAAAGTCTACTGAGCACACATACACAAGCACATGGTCTAAACAGTCCATGGTCTGTTTAGCACATGGTCTAAACAGCACATGGTCTCCACCCAAGGACAAGGGTGGAGACTATTTAGTGGCTTTCAGGTAACTTCTGGGCAAAGGACAGAAGGATGATGGGCTTGATCACAGGGAGAACTTTCTAAAAGGAAATGCCCATTGGTTACTCCCTCCCTAACTGTACCAAGTCCAGTCTCCACAGCTTACTGGATAAGAATGTGTGTGATCCCCATGGTCCTCCACCTTCATCTCTCACTGCTCAGCCCATCTCATCCTGGGTCTGGCATGTGACACCACCTACTTTCCAAACATGCAGTGTTGTTTTCTAGCTCCAGGCTTTACCAGCACAGCTCCATCTTTAAATGCTTTTCCCTGATGTGTCTGCCTAACACATACCTGTTCACCTTTCAAGACGCAAGTGACATCTCCTCTCTTCAGTCTCTCTTTTTTTAATTTATTAAAAATTTTTTCTATCTTTATTAATTTAAATGTTAAAAAATTTTATTGAAGTATAGCTGATTTACAATGTTTCATTATTTTCAGTTGTACAACATTCAATATTTCTATATACTCCTTTTAAAGCTATATATTTAAAATTAAATGGATGTCATTATTTTGATTAGGTGACTGCAACTGTCCAAACTCCAGTCTACAACACACGTTGCATAAGATGCCCATAAAAACATTTTATTGTTGTATCACTCTTATGAAGTCGTTTCGGTGGACAGTCACACTAGCCTATCACATGAATTCATTATTTAAGCAGAATAATAATAATCACAGTAATAATTCCCTTTCTCCCCAACATTTTATTATGAAAATTTTCAAATATTCACGAAGGCTGAAATAGTCATGTGGCAACATCCACACATCCATCCCCTAGGTTCTATAATTACCATTCTTCCATATCTGTTTCATTACATATTTATCCATCTATCCAGCCACAAGTCCATCTCATTTTTGAGGCAAATAACTCTAAGTTTTAGTGCTCTACAGATTACAAGTGAATACACAGCATCTCTTTCAGGAAATTTCTGAACACGTTTCACCATGTACATATTCACATGGAATCTGCATTATTCAGTAGATATTTCTTAACTGTTAATGTGTGTGAGGTTCTGGGTAAGGTGCTGAGGATGACACTGAGATGAACAAGACATGCCTCTCATCTTTAAGAAACTTCAAGTAGGAAAGCGGTGATGTCATCCAGTGTGATAAATGCTGTGGGAGCGACTCAGGACACAGTGAGGATGAAAACGCACTTCCGTAATGCACATTATAAAATCCCTCCTGCTGGGGCGGGGACCCTGAGCCAGCTTCTTTCTTCCAGTGACAGTTACTGAAATAATCATGTTTTCTGATTATATACGTAATATAACAAACTGACCAATGTAGAATAGTAGGGAGGAAATTTGGTAGTCATTTCAGAGAAAACCCCTTAGGAACAATTCTGTGTATTTCAAGTGATTTTTCTATACTTGTTAGCTAAGGTCTTTAAAAACTGGGATCATGGGTATCATTAGCTTTTAATCCTGTGATGATTTTATAGAATATTAAACATACATTTGGGGCTTCCCTGGTGGCTCAGATGGTAAAGTATCTGCCTGCAATGCAGGAGACCCAGGTTCAATTCCTGGGTCGGGAAGATCCCCTGGAGAAGGAAATTCCCCATATTCTTGCCTGGGGAATTCCTCTGTTTGAGGAGTCTGGCAGGCTACAGTCCACGGGGTCTCAAAGAGTTGGACATGACTGAGTGACTAACACTTTCACTTTCACATATACATTTATTCCTTGTTACTAAATAAACTTCTAAAATACAGTACTGATAGCTGACAATGGATACTTCTTATGGATGTGTCACTTATTGTTTTACTAATCTCATCCTGTAAAACACGTTGTTTTCAGTTGTCACTTCTGTAAGTAACAGTAGGATGAGTGTCTGCTGCTCTGTCTCCGTGGGGACAATTATCTCTATCTCCTCATAGGATGTATGTCTCCAGACGGTGTCCCACTGCAGAGGGCTTCATCCATTGTCACCCTCTTTTTTTCAAACTGCTTATTTAATATTGGACTATAGTTGATGAACAATATTGTGGCAGTCTCAGACTGAGTGAAGTCAGTCACCACCCTCTTGCTGACACTGCCCCCCCCATATGAATGTATCCCCACCTGTGTGATAGGTGAAAATGACATCTATTTTTTAAAATTATTTTTTTGAAAAATTAGGTTGAACATGTTTTTTTGGCTGTTTGCCAATGTACATACACAAAAAAATAATTTTCAAGGGCATGTTACACAAGAAAAGGTTCCCAGAACACAGCCAGGGGTTACTGAGTGTCCAGGAGGAGCAGGGAAGGACAGGGGATGCCCGCCCCTGTGAGTGGCACCTACTCACCAGCTTGGTGATGCCTCCATGGTGTCTCACCACCCGCCGGGCTCTCCTAAACTTGGCAACATTTGCAATTGTCTCAGCTGCCAAGCATTTCAGACTCTTATGTGGAGAATCAAGTATATTAACCATAACTGGTAAGCCCCCAAGGTCAACAATATTACGTCTGATTTGAGGATTATGACTGATTTCCTTCAGGATTTTTAATGAACCAATCTAAATGAGAAGAAAAAGTTACAGATGAAAGGGTGCTTAATGCAGAACCAGTGCTATATATTTTAAAAATTCCAAGTCTACCTAAAATCCTTCCCCAATTAAGTTTTTGAAGGGAACTGTTCCTATTCCCAGGTGTTACACACATCCCCCGATTCCCCGCATTTTCCTGCAGTTAAATAAACAAACATTCATCATTTAAGAAGCATAAGTTAATGGAAAGGAGAGACAAGGAAGAAAAACAGAGAGTCAACAAGGGTAGCTAATTGTAGTAGAAGTGCTGCTGCTGTTGCTGCTAAGTCACTTCAGTTGTGTCCGATTCTGTGCGACCCCATAGAGGGCAGCCCATCAGGCTACCCCATCCCTGGGATTCTCCAGGCAAGAACACTGGAGTGGGCTGCCATTTCCTTCTCCAATGCATGAAAGTGAAAAGTGAAAGTGAAGTCGCTCAGTCGTGTCCAACTCATAGCGACCCCATGTACTGCAGCCTACCAGGCTCCTTCGTCCATGGGATTTTCCAGGCAAGAGTACTGGAGTGGGGTGCCATTGCCTTCTCCGATAGTAGAAGTGAGTTATCAGTAAAAAATAAAGACCAGCAACAAAGAACAGGAAGGGCAGATGTCCAGCACTGAGAAGAGAAGCACGTGTATCAAGGCTCCTCGTCCGCTGTGATCAAGACACTCACCTTACATTTGACTTCATCTGTCTCAAGTAAATTTATTAAAACTTCAAGGCCTCCAACATCCCTGATCGCCAACTGGCAGGTCTCTTGCGCTAAGTTAAAATCCTTCATTGAACACAATGCAATCACAGTAGCCGTCTGATTTCCTCCCTGCAAAGACCCAAGGCCACAGAAAGGTTAAATAAGATCACGCTCCCATTGAAATTTATTAAATGTTGATGAATCCATGAACTGGGAAGTGCATGTCCCCATACACAGCATGTTTAGCTTTTTAAAATTTTCTGAGTAGGTTATAATTTGTTAAATGGATCATGCTGAGCTAAAGCACAAGAAAGCTGTCCAGGGTGTCATAAAACATTAGTCCAATTAAGAGTTGCCGTGTTAAGGTAGTCTGTCTGCTTTAAACAGCTACAACATCAGGTGGAATTATGATATTAAAGAGAGTCAGGGGCAAGCCCTGAGAGAGACTCTGAGGAAGGTGAGGTTTACGTGGGGTTACAGGCAGTCCCTGAACTGTGTGTGCTGCAGTGCAAGCTGTGTCTGAAGATTATTCTTACAGATGTACACAGAATAGTCTAGAACACAGAAAACATGAAGAAAGTAAACTGCCTGGTAGGAAGCACAGTGACCCATGTGGGATGGAGAAAAAGCAGGGTGAGGCTGTGAGGCTGGGAAAGAGGAAGCGACTCCACTCAAACCTGGGAGCCGATGGGTGGACTGAGGGAGGGAAAAAGATTGTTTCACTGTCATGCATGAAATGCTGGCCCAATAACATGCAAATCAACGTCTGTTTAGCTAATCATCACATGTAAAGAGCAGTGGGGAACGACTTCTTCAAAAAATCCAAGAGATAAACCATTTTTTAAATGAGGATCAGTGAATCAGGCCTGCTAGGAAATTAAATAAGAATTCATCGCTGGAATTAAGTGACATCCACTGATCATTAATGCTTTGAAAACTTTTTAAGAACATAGCATATATTACTTCTACATACATATATTACTGCTACTGCTATTGAGAGTGGCTGCTAAATAAGAGTTCCTGGAATAGTTAATAAGACAGAAAAGCAATACTTCTAATGGAGCCAAGATAAAGCTATTTTATGCAAAAGGTGTTCAAAAAAGACAGCCTTGGGTTTCTATGTCAAAACACAGTAGCAATGGCCTAAATACATATTTTTCTTTTTTTGAGGGACAACATCTTCAAATTATATTTACTATCATTTGCTAATCATAGCTTTATATTGATATATATTATATGTGTAGCACAAAGAAATGGAAATTATACTCAAGTTTCCCACCTTTATATCATGCAAATACACACATGCCAATCCTCCTATAAATTCAACACAATATGTTTATAACTAAAGTGGGGTCTGTAGAGGGTGAGCATCAAAAAGTGAAGAAGGAAATGTTTAGGCTTCAGAGACTCTACTTGCTCCCTTCCAGAATATTCTCTCCACATCTCTAAAAGTGCTCTGAACAACATTTCTGCTTTTCCTTCTAATTTTTCCCTCTGGGTAATCTAGGCTGTCTTTTATATTCAAGATTAAGTTTAGAATGACAAAAGCCTTAATTTTATTACTTACATTTAAAATAATGTTTTGTTCTTAGAGCTTTTAGCATCTTTTTCTCAATAACAAGAAAAATTTTAATGCCACCAATTTTCCCACAGTTGGTTTTAAAACATAAAGCACTGCGTCTTCTATCATTACTGTCAGTATCATGAACCCCCTGTCTGGGACACAGGACCCCACACCCCAGTTCCTCCTGTGCCTCTCTTAGAAAAAGGTAGATATTTTGTAAACCATAAGAGAGAATCTAAATACTAACTGTAATTAACTAAGGAAAATAACATAGAAAAAAGAAAAGCAAAGAAGAGAAACAACTCATTAAACAAGGCTCTTTTTCTGAATTTAAATGGTGAAAAGGAGGCAGAAAGTTCCTCCCAGGCACCTGCAGGAACAAAGCTGGGTTCTTAGATTAAAGGTTGGACAATGGAAGCTGAGAGCCTCAGATCAACAGGATTCTTCAGGCAGTGGCTTCAGACTCAGCACAAGCAGGAGTCTGAGCAGGAAGCAAGTAGTTGTCCAACAACGTGTTCCGCCCCAGTCAGGCCAGCAAAGCCCTTCCCACCAGGTCCAGGTCCAACTCCCTGAAGAAGAATTTCTGTCCTGCTATTCCCAGTCATACATGATGGGGAGATCTTCCTGACTCCCTGTTCCTGCGTCTAGTTTCTTGGGTAGCAGTTTTCTGCTTAGACATTCAGCACCAGTTTGGCTTCCTCCTTCAAGTTCTTTTCATTTTTCTCTTGTAGAGTATTTCCACCTTTCGAGTTTTACTTCATTATTTACACTATAACGGATGACATAAACTTTTAAAAGTCATGTCATGGCAGCTAATGCCCAAAACATAAGATCTTGTATTTTGCTGAACTATCTTTAGGCCAATTTTGAAACCAAATGATGGAAAACATACATTTATCATTAAGAATTTAGATCTTTATAGAAAAAAAAATTTTTTTTCTGTAAATCATCAGCTTTTTCTGAAAATCTGGAAACATATTCATAGGCTTGAGGGATTTTTTTAGAACAGTTTTTTATGAGGGAAAGTTAGTTTTTCCACATTTCAGGATTTACTTCTACTCTTGTCACTGACCACATTCCCCAAAGGATTATAAATCTTTCAGAATGAATACCAGCAGATGGGAGCCAAACTATTCAATGTACAGAGCCACAAACGTTAGCCAATTGCTATTCTTTAAATACCAGCTATGTCGAAGGATTTTCAAATGTCCATTCTACTTTGACCAGATGCCATAAACATCTCACTAAAGAGAAAGAGTACAAATATGCAAATATGCTCCTTTTAAATTAAATCTCCCAGAGAATGTAATTAGTTGCCAATATTTATTTTCACATTTTATCATGGATTTACATTTGTGGAGGCTTTTTAAGACCTGGAGAAAAACATAGTGAAGTATTATTTTACTAGCTTCTGAAGGGTTTTGAAGAATGCTTCCAATAAGCTTTTCCATGTCTTGAATTAATGCAATTCCTTTGCTAGTTGTCCTCCTTCCCCTCCTGCTTCTTAAACATCTCCAACTTCTGCCGGCCTTCAGATATTTTACAGTTCATGCTCCTTTCCATGATCAGCAGGCCCTCATTCGTGGTTGTAATCACACTTCAAACACGATGAGACTGGATGAATGTTGCTTCTCGCTTTTCTCAAAATTTCTTCTTAAAAGATGAATAGAGGATTTTTAAATAATAATAATAATAATGTTTTCCTGGGCTTAAATAAAATTTTTGAAATAAGTATTACCCCATCCAGTAGAGAGTAATATCCTCCCTTCCTGTTGATAAAGAAGCAATACACATTGTCTAAGTTGAGATGAAGAATGTATTCAGGAGTAAAACAGAGAGAAAGCTGCCTGAAATCACTTTTGCATTCTTTCATTCAACAAATTTGCTTTCTATTTACTTAGCTACTTGCCAAGTCTGATGCCAGGTCCTGGAGACATCTGGGAAACAAAAACAGACTTGGGCTCTGCTTTTATGGAGCTCACAGTTTAGTAGAGAAGAACGATTTTAATTTTCTAAAGTCCATCCCAGTAAACAGAAACTTTAAGTCTGAGCGGTGCAGTAAGGGAAAGGGGCACAGGGCCAGGGAAACCCACACCGGGGAGGCTTTAACTGGGCCGGGGGCATCGGGGAAGGTTCCCCTGAGGAAAGAATGCCTGGGCTGAGGTCTGGACAGAAAGCAGGCTCAGGTGATTCATCAGGCACTGTAACGGTTTCGAGTAACCCAGTTCAGGAAAGGATGCCAGAGTTGGCAGATGGCACTGTGATGGCAGACACACTCACAGGGTCATCCCTCCTGGTGTCCTGTGAGACCCAGGGAGACAGCACGGTGGGCAGGGGTGGCAAGGGGAGCAGAGGTCCCTCTGTCCCCATCTCCACCATCCACAATCAGAAGGCAGTGGGTGAGACCTGGTATGGTGACGCAACCATCACAGCAATCCAACTGGCTTCCAAGGTCCTCAGCAGTTTTTTCTCCAAACACGTCACTCACCAAGTGAGAGCCATGACCCCTGCCAACGACTATTTATTAAGATGACAGGGGGGCAGGCACCCAGCGTGGGGTTTAGCTCAGAGACATTCTTTGTCCCTCAGGAGCAGAAATGGTTGAGACTCAGAGCCCCGAGTGAGTGGCACAGAACCACATAAGTTGAGGTAGTAAAACATATCGCTTTGCCTTCTGTTTATTTGAAGACTGATTTTATGCTGAGATTCAGCACTCAGAACTCTTGGGCCCCAAGAGATGAGACTCAAAAGGAAACTTCAAGGAAAAAGAGAAAATACTGTTCCAGAAGAAAAAAGAAATTAGGCCCAGATTGTTGGATTGCAGGCTTGCTAAGAATTTTATTTTTTTGGTCAGGAATGGTTAGGAACAATGCAAGGATTCCCTATGCATTCTTTTTAAATCACCATGGAACATTTACAGAAATTGATGATTTACTGGAATGTTACTGCAATGAGGAAAAATCTGTAGGAAATGTAACAGTCTTTCTAGAAAGATTCACAAGAATGAACTGAATAATTATGATAATTAATAAAAGTAGCTCAGTAAAGTGACTGGATACAAAGGCAATATTCAAAAATGAGTAGCTGAGAATAACAAATCAAAATATGTAATTTGAAGAAAGTTCCCATGCCAGTATTGGCAAAATAATAGTAAAATATCTATGAGCAAATCTCACAAGAAATGTGTTGCAAATATACACAGGAAAAGCTATGAAGTTTTACAAGTATATTAAAGATTAAACAAGTGAATGGTCATACCATATTCCCTAATAGGATAATTCAACATTATTAAAACTGTAATTTATCCAAAAATAATTTACAAATTAATGTAAGCCAACCAAAATCCTAGCAGCATTTTTTAGCTTTTTGAAAAAAAAAACTTGGTTCTGGAATCATTGTCAAGATGATCTGGAATGGAAAATATGCAAAAAGTAGTTTAAAATATTTTAAGAAAAATCTCTGGCCAAATATTTAAATATACCAAAGCTATAATAATTAAAACAGCATGGGAACACCCAAATAAATCAATGTAGGAAAATCTGGACATAAACTCTTAAAGTGAAATGACAATATTTGATAAAAGAAGCAACTCATCACTGAAGGAAAGAGCGGATGAACCTGTCACCTGACTTTGACATATGACAAAATTGAGAGAAATTTGCACATAACAAAGGATTAATTTGCATCAAGAATCAAAAGACATCCACTCAGGAAAACAGTCAAGGTACACAATACAACTACTCGACATATGAAAACTGTTACCAATCTCACTAACAATCAGGAACATGCAAATTCACATAAGATACATTTTTTTCCCCTATAAAACAAATAAAGACTGCAGATTAAAATTTATAACAGTAAATCTTAATTCTAGTTGAGTAATTTTAATACCCTGGGGAGACTTTAAAGACTATCAGTGCTCAGACCCCATTCCAAACCAATTCAATCCAAACTTCCATGAATGGTACCTGGGCATCAGGTCTTTGTTTTGTTAAGAGCTGGGCTGATTTCATTGTGTGTCTGAGGTTGTAAACCTTTGATGTTATTACTGATAGAGTGTAAATGGACGTTTACCTTCTGAAGGGATTTATCAAAAAATTTTTATGTGGTTGATTACTTTTCATTATATTTCCCTCTAAAATAAAATTTAAAAATGCAGTACTTCTCCAACTTCACTGTGCACATATTCTTTTTTAAAAAACACATCTTTACTGAGGTATAATTGATATGCAAAAATACTACATATATTTGATGCACACAATTTAATGAGGAAGAACACATTCATATACCTGTGAAACCAGCACCACAGTCAAGACAATTAATATACTCAGCAACTCCCAAAGTTTCTTTATGCCTCCCCATTTTTTGTATGTTAATAGAGCATGGCAACTCGCTCCAGTATTCTTGCTTGGAGAATCCCATGGACAGAGGAGCCTGGCAGGTTAAAGCCCATGGGGTCACAGAGTTAGACACGACTGAAGCGACTCACACATGACACAACACAATGTGAGATCTCCCCCTTACATTTTTTAAGTGCAAACAGCATTGTTAACCACAGGTACAATGTTTTGGAACTTGTTCACCTTGCATAACTGAACTTTTACACCCATTGAACAACAACTCCCCATTAGAACTATCAGCATTTGAAATGTGCATACTCTTTCACGCAAGCAGTTCTATTTCAAACAATTCATCCTATGGAAATACATACAATGTCCAAAGCAAACGAAAAATCTCTAGGGAGGTCTCTTAAGGTTTAACTCTATTCATTCTCTCAAGAACACATACCACTAAGTAGTCCAGCTAGAACATAATTAGAGCATACACACTGCCATCTAGCAATTCTAGCCACAAAATTATTTGTGGCTGCATCGTCAGAACAAAAATTGATTTGGGGAGAAAACCTAAAAGGTTACCAACAAGGGAATTGTTAAATTACTGATATATGTATAATGAAATACTATGGAGCAATTAAAAGTAGTAAGGTAGATATGAAAGATCACCAAGACATAGTATGAAATACTGACACAAAAGGTACAATGTAGAATCATAGTCTGACTTCATTTTATGTATAAAAGTTACATATGTGTATGTATATACACAAACATCTGGAGGGCGTTCACTTTTAATCTTTTGCATGGCTTGAATAGGTACAATGAGCATATATCAATGTGCTATTTTATAATATTCTAAATACAGAGGAGACAAAGGATGGACCAGAAGAGGAACACAAGCCTCCACGAGGCTCTGTGTGTCACGGAAGTATCAGCAGGGCATTGCCAGCCAGACCAACAGCTGGATTAGGATCCACAGCCCCTGCCAGCAGGAAGCTCAAAGGCTAGTGGATGAAAAAGGGACAGAGGATTTCTAGACATATGTGAAATGAAACATCATTTATACCAAATTTGGTACCTCTTACTCCTCAACCCCTACACTTAGAAATTCTTCAGCATTCAAACTTCTGTAACATGTGTTTTTAACCCAAAAAAGTGAAGCAATCCACTGGAGTACATAAATCGGGAACTAGACAAAAACTTCTTTTCTCTATTTAGCTTCTCAAATAACTTTGGGTTGGAGGCATGCTTTGAGGAATAAAAAATATTGTTGTTGCAAACACATCAGTCAGCAAATTCCCTGAACAGATCTCTTACATTTTCAGATCATTACACGAAACTGCCTTAGATATCAATATTCTTTCTAATCAAAAATCATATGAATTGCTAGATGGCAGTGTGTATGCTCTAATTATGTTCTAGCTGGACTACTTAGTGGTATGTGTTCTTGAAAGAATGAATAGAGTTAAACCTTAAGAGACCTCTCTAGAGATTTTTCATATTGTCATTTTTCAGTAGTTAAGTGGATGTGATTGCATAATGTGAACTAGGGGCCATATACATGGTTATGATTCAATGGTGTAGTTACCATACCCATATAGTTATCTTTGCTTTTTCTCCACTCTTTTTTATTTATGATTGCCCGGAGGCAAAGCAAGTTTAAAGCTCAAAAACTGAAAACAAGTTAGTTGTATATGTAGAGCTCAGAGGGTGAGGCCCCTTCACCACTTCCACTGTCTCTTCTGCTATAAAAATAAAAGATGACTAATCCTTTCTTAGTGGGCATTATACAAGTCACACACATCTCAATCTGAATAAGTAAAATTCTTACACTACACTATTTAGGGACTTCTTTGGTGGCTCAGACAGTAATGAATCTGCCTGCAATGCAAGAGACCAAGGTTCGATCCTGAGTAGGGAAGGTATTCTCGCCTAGAGAGCCCCATGGACAGAGGAGTCTGGCAGGCTGCAGTTCATACAGTTGCAAAGAGTTGTATACAACTGAGCGACTAACACTTCCACTTCACACTATTTAAGAAAATGTAAATGCAGACTCTGCTGAGTAAGAATTTCATTAGAAAATAGAATTGAAATATCTTCTGATGACTATCAAGTAACTTTTTTTAAAGTCCTCCCACTCTTTTCACCTTGGAGACTATTTTTAAAATCAACTCATAACAGTGTCAAAACATATGTATTAACTTAAAGCATGTTTCTCAGGAAAGTGGTACTAATTTTCCTTCTCCACTACTGGAGTTTATCTGGATGCATAAGCAGTGACCACTGTTTTCCATTTTTGGAAGGTTCTTTTTAATAATAATAACACTGCACTGTCACATTCTTTTCCATCTCTTTAAGTAAAAACGTAGTGCACTCTGATACTGCCTCCCAAAAATGAACACTGAATTCCTTTGTGCAGAAGTAGTCCATGCGTAACTAGTCACTTACTCAGAGTGAAAAAAAACCAAACAGGAGAAAAAATAGGAGTGTTCAACAGTGAGGCCTTTGGGTCCCCTGGGCTCTGAGCTTCTGGACAGAGGGACAGAGCAACCAGGCAACGAGCAATAACCATAGACCCTGGATGCCTTCCCGGCCCACAGCCACCTTCTGTGTGGCCTGGAGTGAAGTATTTCTCAACTTTTCCACCAATGAAACAGGGATCACACTATCTGCCACTCCATCCCCAAAACCAAGTAATGGGAAAGGAATTTAATTAACTGTAATTGACGCAAAGTACATCAAAATTCCTCTGATGAAAAACCATATAACTCCCAGCTTTCACTTAGGAGAACTCTCTAACCAATGAAGGTCATGTATGTGTGGATGTATGTCTATGTGTGTGTCTTAATCAATTCGTGGAAGATCATGCAGGAACTGAGCCCCACAAATGTAGTCTTTAACAAAGGTTTTCAAGTCTGAAAATGTCTTTGCCAAGAATACTCCTCCAGAGAGGAAATCGAAACATTCCAGGGAAGAAGCCTGGGAAGTCTCTTCAGAAGCCTCCTGGGATTTCTGATGTGACATCCTCTATTAATAGATGTTGCCCTGAAGTAGAGTCCTTGTCACTGCTGAGCTAGGGGAACCACCATGTATCTTCACATCTCATGGCCTGAGGATTCTGAGCTTGTGGATACATAACAGAAGAAGAACCAGCAAGATCCTTGGCTCATGTGAAAGGTGAAACCAACACAAGTTTAATCACATAGAATAAATAAATTAATCACTAGCTGTCACCAACACATCATGGATGGTGGGAGAGGGTTAATATGTGATGCCTCACCATGATCATAAGCTGTCACTCAGCAGTCCACGCCAGCCACTCTCTGCTGAGTGACCAGTGATCAGATGCCATGGTCACCCTTCTAGAACTTGGGAACAAAGTTTGCCCCACCATCATACTCTAGGCTGATACCACATTTCTGAATTTAAAAAGCCCTTCTTTCCCCAGCCTTCATATATCTAGCTCTTCACAGTGTTAACATGTAGGAGTTATCAATTGAAGGGAAAATGACTTTAAAATAAACATTTTTTCTCTTATTGCTTCCAACTTTAATTTTTTGTCTTCCTTTAATTAATCTTTTTAATCCACTAACTGGTTGCATAAAATTACCAAATAAAATGTTACCCCTTTTTTAAAGGTTTTTTTTTTTTAATGTGGACCATTTTAAAAATCCTTATTGAATTTGTTACAATACTGTTTATGTTTTGGTTTTTTGGCCACAAGGCAATGCAGGATCCTAACTCTCTGACAAGGAATCAAACCCACACCTCCTGCATTGGAAGGCGAAATCTTAACCACTGGACGGCTAGGGAAGTCCCCAAATGTTACTTTAAGATTAAAAAAAACAACAACAAAAAAGCAATCTGCTTATAAGGTGGCAAATTAATATTTAAAGGCTGCCATTTAACATAAATATTTTGATTTATAAACACTGTGTTAGTTGTATATACTAATTCAAGCTCTATAGCTTCTGATTAGCTTGTTAAGAGGTCATGTTCAATCATGAATAAAAAGACACAAACAGGCCCATCCGCTCCACATTTTCCTAAGCCTTTCATTCCTCTACCAAAAAGGTAACCCCATTTCTAACGAATAATTGGAGAGTCAATCCTTTATTTCCAACTACCGTATGGACCTTTCTATTTGGATATTTCACTCTCTCCAAACTTAATCTGCACCACCCCAGACCCTCCTGAGAAACTGGCCTGCCTTCTCTCTTGGCCCTTTCCTGGCTGCTTCCAAGAACACTACCCCATTCCAAAGCCCCAGCACTCTCCATCAGGGCCACAGGTCACTGGCTTCTGGTCTTTCCACTGGGATTCATTTTGCAAACCACCAGCTGCTGAACTCAGCTTTTTAAAGCAATGCTTTTACCTGCCTGCTTCCCCAGGGTGGACTTGGATCAAACTCTCAGGTGCAGAAACAGTCATCATGCAGGGAGGAGTTACACCTGGGGAACTGGCCCTGGGGAACACACCCTGGATTCCTCCATTAGGGCAGCAAGTACTCAAGAATAAATCCAGAGGAACAAAGCACTTCCCAGTAGGGCTCCAAATCTGCTTGCTAATGTCATCCCAGATGAGCCTGGGGCTACGGGGGCAGAGGTCTTATCCTCAAATGACATCCCTCCAAAATGTCCACAGGGTAGATAAAGCAGGATTCTAGACCCAGCCTCTGAGATCCCTTCCAGCTGTCTAGAAGTTCACCAACCATTTTCTAGTCTCCTCTATGTTCTCTTGAATTTCCCAACCCTATAGTTTTAAATTCCATATCCAAACCACCTTCAACCCACAAAGAAATGGATTTCAACAGGCTTTCAACTCTGGATCCAGAAATTCATTCTTCAGTTTTAAGGATACTTACACCAAGGCAGAGGTCCCCAAGCTCTGAAATCTAATGCCTCATGATCTGAGGTGGAGCTGATGTACTAATAATAGAAATAGTACACAATAAATTCAATGTGCTTAAATCATCCCAAAACCATCCTCCCATTCCTGGTTCATAGAAAAACTGTCTTCCACGAAACCCTTCCCTGATGCCAAAAAGGCTAGGGACTGCTGCACTAAGGTGTATGAAATGTAGATCTACTTAAATTATGATCTTTTAACATTTTGTATCATGTTACTAAAGAGTACCTGCACTCATGTGTGCTAAGTCACTTCAGTCATATCTGATTCTTTGTGACCCTATGGACTGTAGTCTGCCAGGCTCCCCAGAATCCCCAGATGGGATTCTCGAGAATCCTGGAGTGAGTTGCTGTGCCCTCCTCCAGGGGAACTGCCCAACCCAGGGATCAAACCCTCATCTTTTACATCTCTGGCATTGGCAGGTGGGTTCTTTACTACTCGCACCACCTGGGAAGCCCAAAGAGTACCTACTTATATTAATAATATTAGAATATTTGTGATGAAGAAATCCACATTTCCAAGCCACAACAACAAATCCCCCAACTCGCCTATCTCACAAAGGTGTTCAATACATTTCTGATTTAGAAATGAGTAAAACTTGCTGTATTTTTAGAGTGTTAGTGTGGGGTATCAGTTCAGTTCAGTCGCTCAGTCGTGTCCGACTCTTTGCAACCCCATGAATCACAGCACGCCAGGCCTTCCTGTCCATCACCAACTCCCGGAGTTCACTCAAACTCATGTCCATCGAGTAGGTGATGCCATCCAGCCATCTCATTCTCTGTTGTCCCCTTCTCCTCCTGCCCGCAATCCCTCCCAGCATCAGAGTCTTTTCCAGCGAGTCAACTCGTATAGACCTTAACAACTGTCTCCCCCAACCACTGATACTCATATATAGCAAAATATTTCCGTTGCAAGATTTTGAAGCAACCATGAATGGGGAGAAGATAGTATTCATACAAATGTGGCAAGGAAACAATACGTCTCCAAGGAGAAGGGAGCATGAAAGGGAGGAGAAGGGGGAGCAAGAGAAGGTGGAGAAAGACACCAACGGCAGAGGGAACAGCACTATTCTCAAGGAGCTGAGAGTGAAGGATGGTCTGGCCCCTTAGGAACCTCATTTTGTCACTGTCCCTCCTGAGCAAAAGATGGAGAGACAAGCCTGTGCTCACTTGAAGACATCCTGCAAGATTCAGAAATGAAATTAATCAGCTGTAGTTAATGAGACAGACAAGCTGTTAGAAGATAAGTACAGAAGGTAGCTAAATAAGGAGCTTATTACTTCATTTAGAATTGAAGCCCAGAGTCATCAGTGATGTGGGGGAAAAGACATTGGAAGGTTGGTGAATAAAAATGCAATGTATCCATTAGTTTAAAAATTAAATTTTGTTCTAAAACTCCAGATTAAAAGAATATACACAGATGTAAAATGTGCAAGTTGAAATGGACATGTGTCAAAGCCAAATTATTAAAGACTTAGTCCCTTTATCATGTGCCAAGATCTGAGCTCATAGCTCTGGATAAACACTAAGCTGTATCACTCATTGACTTGTTTGGGTATTAATGAACTCATCAAAACTTTTTCAACAATCACAGACATTGCTGTACTTGGAAAATGGTAAGTGAAGAGTCAGGTCAACATGAACTTTTCTCTGCTGGATGAAGTCTCAGTTCAGTTCAGTTCAGTTCAGTCGCTCAGTCGTGTTCGACTCTCGCGACCCCATGAACCACAGCACGCCAGGCCTCCCTATCCATCACCAACTCCCGGAGTACACTCAAACTCATGTCCACAGAGTCGGTGATGCCATCCAGCCATCTCATTCTCCGTCGTCCCCTTCTCCTCTCGCCCCCAACCTTTCCCAGCATCAGAGTCTTTTCCAGTGAGTCAACTCGTCGCATGAGGTGGCCAAAGTATTGCAATTTCAGCTTTAGCATCAGTCCCTCCAATGAACATCCAGGATTGATCTCCATAATTTTGTAAATTACAGTATCAGGTTTCTTTCGAGATTACCTAGAGACACTCAAATTTTCACTTCCTAGATTTTTCATATCCTTCTGTGTCTCCACAGGAAAACATTTATCTGTGATGAAAATCCTGAAAGCTTTTGTAGATATACTTTTTTCTTTTATTGCCTATGTTAAGAATATTTACCTGTGGGGAACTATAATAATTTCAAGCCATTTACTGTCTGGCCAAAAGTATCACATTTGCACACGAGTTACTGAGGGGTAACTTGTGTGAGTTTGAGTAGCACTTCATCAATACACGCTTTCCTGAGCTGTTCTGGGAGCACAACAGAGGATCTCTTTTTGATCCACCACTATATGCATTTATCCCAAATAGTCTAAAAATGCAAGCTAGCGACTCAATAATGAGACACTCTTAGCAGTATTCATGAGGAGGATACTGTGGAGGACGTGGGGCACCACCGACCCATGGTCTGCCCCCTTATGTCCTTGGGGAGGAAATTCTTTCTGTTCTTAGCAACAGGATCAGTTACACTCATTGGCAAGGGAGTGGTTTTTACCTTATGATGGAAAGAGTCCCTCACTGTATGAACTTACTGTATTTCTTCCTTTTATTGGTTACCAGAATCTTAAAGCAAAAGCCGAAGACCATCTGTGCGGGTCATTAGACTCCCCAGCTTACATTGTTTATAATAATAATGTGCAATAGAAAGAATTATCATTGCTAACAGGGGCTGAGCCCTTCACACTAAAGCACTTAGATGTGTTAGATCTCACCTAATAGTAATAATAATCCTAAAAGGTGAGATCTTTTATCTTGCCATCTGGAACAATTAGGAGACCAAAGCTTACAGAGGATGGCCAGCACCCCCAAGGCTGCTGAGATAGTAGGCGGTGGAAGCCCAACTCAGTTGAAGGCTTGTTGACATTGAAGGTCGTGTCTCTAACTGCTCCATTATTCTGCCTGCTGGTCTGGCTGATGCTTCTGCTGTTTGGACTCTTTATCTCCTTTGACTAATGAAAAAAAGTTAACAGACCCAAATTCTATGCATAAACACCAGGGGCTCTTCCAAATCTTCTTCCAGAGGCCGTGTCCAAGCCCCAGTGCCTGTCTGACTCAAGTGGTGGCGGCAGAGATCTCTGTGGCCAGAGTGTCCTCAGATAACACACTCCCTGTGCGTAGAGGCCATGGGTGGCTCTGTGACTCAGGAAAGGTCAGGAGGGTCTCCAGAGTCTGCACATGACTGCCCTGCCTGCAGGACTGGCCACTGTGCTGATTAGGTGGTTTGTACACAAAGACTCCTGCCAAGGTGGGGGCAGAACTGTGGGACTGAAACGTCAGCCTGTGCTCCACAAGACTGCTTCCAAATTCCCAGCAAATGTGAATCTTCCAGATTCCAGAATAAGAAATTGGAATTCCCAGCAGTGCTCAGGAATTCCTGAAATCATGTTATTTCATATGCGTTGCTAAATTTTATTTACATGCAACTAAATAAGATCCTCTGGAGAAGGAAACGGTAACCCACTCCAGTATTCTTGCCTGGAGAATCCCATGGACGGAGAAGCCTGCGTAGGCTATAGTCCACGGGGTCGCAAAGAGTCGGACACGACTGAGCGACGGAACGGAACGGACGGAAATAGTAAAGATGACTATAATGGTAAACTATTTCTGTAATAAACCACAAGACTTTTTTGTGATAGAAACGCTAAAAATTTCAGAGGTTTTTTTGTAAGGAAAAAAAAACTATACGTATTACAATGACATGTAAAAGTGATCTCCACCTGATATTTGATAACAGTAAACACTAGAAGAGGGAATATCACACAAAATAAATGCTAAATAAAAGCTATTTAAAAAAGTTGAAAGAAAAAAGTAAAATATTTATCATTTATAAGATATTCTTAAAATATAATTTTAAAATACACAAAGCAAAGCATCAATTGTCCTATCCTAAAGTCTTCATTTTTATTTCAGTACAAATATGCCAGATGTTAAAAATTTTTTTCTTTCATTTTGCATTGACATCAGTCAAATTGTTAAGGAGCTTCCAAAAGCAGAGCCAAGGTGTGCATTAGGGTTTGCTTCGTATACCCTCATTTTCTTTTTCAATGATGAAAATGTTTTATCTGCTAGCCCTGATTCCAATTTAACCATTGAGGTTAAATAGTTTGCTAATTATCATTAGCTAATCAGATTGTTCGCTAATTCAGATTTTAGATCAGTTTCTGGTATCATGATGGATTGTTGCACAACCCACATTCACATCTTCCTCACTTTGCATCTCCTCTGTTAAATTACTTGCAAAGAACAAATTGTAATACACAATATATACAATACAGTGAATATTTAAACACTGAAAAAGTGTCCGAGTACATCCAAATGACTTACCATTCAGATTTCCAGCAAGTTCGGCAAGGCTACAAGAATCACAGGTCAAAATTTCACATTTAATGACTTATTTTGCTCCACAAATTTGTTATTTCTTAGAACACCACTAATAGGATTTGTGTAAAGGATATGATGCATATAAATGTACCATTTATTTTTGCAAGAATGACTTGCCATCCTGCACGTACATATTCAGAGCACGGCAATAAGTGAGGCTGACCACCTGGGCTGGGACCACTTTTCTCTCACTGGCTCCTGTCCTGATGCCTGGAAATGTCTATCTTCACCTTTGATTCTGCTGCCAGAATTTCCTTTTTCTAAACTTTACTGAGGGATAACTGGCAAATATAATTGTATATCTCAGCAGTCCCCAACCTTTTTAGCACCAGGGACCAGTTTCATGGAAAACAGTTTTTCCATGGACCAGGAAGGCGATGCTTTTGAATGATTCTCATATGAAGCATGTAACCTGGACTCCTCACATGCAATGTTCACAGTAGGGGTCGCGCTTCTATGAGAATCTAGTGCTGCCACTGACCTGACAGGTGGCATAGCTCAGGTGGTAATGCAAGCGATGGGGAGCTGCCGTAAATACAGATGAAGCTTCACTCACTAGCCTGCTACTCACCTCCTGCTGTGTGCCCAGTTGCTAACAGGCCACGGACTGATACAGGGGACCCTGGTACATTGGGAATCCTCGGTATATCTAATGTGCACAGTGCGTTGCTTTGACAGCCACAAACACTAGAATGATTACTAAGATAATCAGCTTGTCCTGCTCTCCACGACGTCAGTGGATTCCTTTGAACCCGTCATGCCTTCAGGAAGATTATCAAACCTTAACTGTCAACTTTAATTCTAATTTCCCATTTTCCCAATTTCTTGACTAATTATTCTCAGAATTCAGGAAAACATAAGAGAATTTTCTGAGACGTGCTTAGAATTGCAGCTGAGATGATGCCAACAGAGGAAGTGGACATATTTTTCTTTTAGGAAAAACTTTTTTAGCTTACTTATACCTACCAGACTGCTCACCTGGCGGCAGGGAGGAGCTTTTCTGAATTCATGAAAATGTGCATATAGGCTGTTTGAGCTGTCAGCTTGGGATGACCTCAAAGGTACAGAAAAGTACCCTTTAGTAATTTAGAAGTCATGTAAATTTCTTTAAATATGCAAAGACTAGCAAATGCAGGAGGATAAGCTGAGGTAAGTCAGAGTGTTGTTTTCACAAGGACTTCTGGATGGTAACTTTAGACAGGGCCTAGCTATTACCAAGATTCACTGTCCGACATCAGAAATTAACATTGATCTGGGTTTGAGCAAATCATTTTCCTTCAGTTCAGTTCAGTTCAGTTCACTCACTCAGTCGTGTCCGACTCTCCGCGACCCCATGAATCACAGCACGCCAGGCCTCCCTGTCCATCACCAAATCCCGGAGTTCACTCAAACTCATATCCACAGAGTCAGTGATGCCATCCAGCCATCTCACTCTCAGTCGTCCCCTTCTCCTCCCACCCCCAACCTTTCCCAGCATCAGAGTCTTTTCCAGTGAGTCAACTCGTCGCATGAGGTGGCCAAAGTATTGCAGTTTCAGCTTTAGCATCAGCCCTTCCAATGAACATCCAGCATTGATCTCCCTTAGAATGGACTGGTTGGATCTCCTGGTGGTACAAGGGACTCTGAAGAGTCTTCTCCAACACCACAGTTCAAAAGCATCAATTCTTCGGCGATCAGCTTTCTTCACAGTCCAACTCTCACATCCATACATGACCACAGGAAAAACCATAGCCTTGACTAGATGGACCTTTGTTGGCAAAGTAATGTCTCTGCTTTTTAATATACTATCAAGGTTGGTCATAACTTTCCTTCCAAGGAGTAAGCGTCTTTTAATTTCATGGCTGCAATCAGCATCTGCAGTGATTTTGGAGCCCAAAAAAATAAAGTCTGACACTGTTTCCACTGTTTTTCCATCTATTTCCCAGGAAGTGATGGGACCAGATGCCATGATCTTTGTTTTCTGAATGTTGAGCTTCAAGCCAACCTTTTCATTCTCCTCTTTCACTTTCAACAAGAGGCTTTTGAGTTCCTCTTCACTTTCTGCCATAAGGGTAGTGTCATCTGCATATCTGAGATTATTGATATTTCTCCCGGCAATCTTGATTCCAGCTTCTGCTTCTTCCAGCCCAGCGTTCCTCATGATGTACCCTGCATATAAGTTAAATAAGCAAGGTGACAATATACAGCCTTGACGCACTCCTTTTCCTATTTGGAACCAGTCTGTTGTTTCATGTACAGTTCTGACTGTTGCTTCCTGACCTGCATACAGGTTTCTCAAGAGGCAGGTCAGGTGGTCTGGGATTCCCATCTCTTTCAGAATGTTCCACAGTTTATTGTGATCCACACAGTCAAAGGCTTTGGCATAGTCAATGAAGCAGAAATAGATGTTTTTCTGGAACTCTCTTGCTTTCTCCATGATCCAGCGGATGTTGGCAATTTGATCTCTGGTGCCTCTGCCTTTTCTAAAACCTGCTTGAACATCTGGGAGTTCACGGTTCACTTGCCCCATCCTTATTTGAGGACTTAAATACAATATTATATGGGTCATTTATTTATTATTACAAAATGTTTACACATGGCATCTCACTTAAGAGAGTAGCAAAAACAGACCAATACATATTTTAAGTACCTACAATGTATCAGACACCACACCACAACTTTCAAGTGTGTTTTCTCAATCCTTAAAACAATCCTAGAGTGGATATTACTAATTTTACTCCATGGGTCGGGAAGATTAAGGCTGCAAACCATACTTTTCAACAGTCACAGATAGTTAGCGACACAACCTAGAATTCAGTCTAAGTCCAACTTCAAAACCCCTTGCTCTTTCCATCATGCCATACTGCTAGTGACACAACAGTGTAAGTCACAATATCTGATGGCTGCCATGGTCCACTGCCTTCTCCCCACCTAGGGGAGAGGGCTGGTACCAGGCAGCCCAACTGCTCCATGAGGACAAATCTCACTATCCTCAGAGTAATAAGACCTTCCCATGTGCACACTTAAATAATAATAGGGATAGCTACTACCCTTACTTGAAAGAAATATATAATAAACTTGAAAGCAGAAAATATATTATTGGGAAAAAATTTAAAATAAACATTGCAAATACAGTATAAAAGGTTTCTCTCTCACCTTCAAATATTTCACCAGCTTCTGAATTTGCCAATATTCCGATGGCAAATCTGCATTTGTTTCCTGACGATGATCAGGTTGTTCTTCATCTTCCTCACTTTCTGAGGAGCTGTCACTAATAATTTCCTCAATCTTTTCAATACTCTTACTAGGAACAACAACATATAATAAGTATGTTTGTTACTATTTCAGCAACATACTTTGATACATAAGCTATGGATAAGATACCAACACCATCTGAATTGTGGAAGATCTTTGCTACATGTGCCTTTATAGCAGGTGCATTTCAATATTATTGCTATGGTGCAATAATAATAAAAAAAGTAGGACAAAATGAAAAAGGTATTAGGTAAATGACCTAAGACTCCTACTTGTCATAGTGATTAAATAACTTAAATAATGGGTGGCTATTTATGTTTTTTCTATTTCTTTACTTGAAATTGAATACAATTGAAAATTCAGCGCTCCAATTGAACTGGCCACACTGCAATTGCTCAACAGTCATGTATGTCTAGTAGCTACCACACAGGACAGCTCCCTTACCAAAGAGAGTTCACTTTATTCCACCCTGCTCTGAGGCTTTTAACTCAATATCAAGGTCATGGACACATGGAACATATTGAATTCACTCTTCTTTTCTTTCTTTTTCTCTCTATCCCCCCAGGTGTGCGCTCCATAAACATCTTTTTTTTTTTTCCATTTGGAAGCATAGTAGGAGGATGGATAGTTGTCCAGTTTCATTAATTCTAAAGGTTCTACAATTCTCTTAATTTCTCAAAGACTTTTTGGCACAGAGAGCTCCAATTCTTGTACTTTCAAAAGTCAGAACGGTACAACTGTGCTCTCTGAGCCACAGTGCGGTAAAATCCTGAACCGAAGTGCCTGGTCCAACTGAACAAGCCACATGAACTGAGTGTCAGTTTCACGTATTTTCTTGTCCAAAAGATGTCAGGAAACCTGAATTGGTTACAGAGGAAAATCTGATAGATCAGATCAGTATACCTGGAAGGTGTTATACCAAGTGAAATTAGTCAGAAAAACAAATACTATATCACTTCACTTATATGTGGAATCTTAAAAAAAAATCAAAACAAAACCAAGCAAAAAACAACCAAATTCATAGAAATCAGATTTGTGGTTACCAGAGTTGGAGGGAGGAGAAATTGGAGGAAGAAGGTCAAAAGGTACACAGTTATAAGATAAATAAGTACTAAGGATGTAATGGACAACAAGTTGACTACAGTTAACACTGCTGTGGGGTGTATTTGAAAGTTGCTTAGAGAGTAATCTTAAGTTCTCATCACGAGGAAAAAATTACTTATAACTATATAAGAAGATGGAAGTTAACTGAACCTATTGCAATCATTCCACTATATATATATATATATATATATATATATAAGTTATTAAAGGGTACACCATAAGCTTTGACTGTGTAGATCACAACAAACTGTGGAAAATTCTTCAAGAGACTGGAATACCAGACCACCTGACCTGCCTCCTGAGAAATCTGTATGCAGGTCAAGAAGCAACACTTAGAACTGGATATAGAACAAAAGATTGGTTCCAAATTCAGAAAGGAGTACATCAAGGCTGTATACTGTCACTCTGCTTATTTAACTTATATACAGAGTACATCATGCAAAATGCCAGGCCGGATGAAGCACAAGCTGGAATCAAGATTGCCAGGAGAAATATCAATAACCTCAGATATACCAGTCAGATATATCAGACTGGTAACCACAAGTCTGATTTCTATGAATTTGGTTGTTTTTTGCTTTTTTTTTGAGATTCACACATAAGAGATGATACCACCCTTATGGCAGAAAGTGAAGAGGAACTAAAGAGCCTCTTGATGAAAATGAAAGAGGAGAGTGAAAAAGTTGGCTTAAAACTCAGCATTCAGAAAACTAAGATCATGGCATCTGGTCCCGTCACTTCATGGCAAATAGATGGGGAAACAGTGGAAACAGTGAGAGTTATTTTATTGGGCTCCAAAATCACTGCAGATGGTGACTGCAGCCATGAAATTAAAAGACACTAGCTCCCTGGAAGAAAAGCTATGACAAACCTTTTTAACAGTATGTTAAAAAGCTGCTGCTGCTACTAAGTCTCATCAGTCGTGTCCAACTCTGTGCAAAAGGCATTATTTTCTGACAAACGTCTGTCTAGTCAAAGGTATGCTTTTTCCAGTAGTTATGTATGGATGTGAGAGTTGGACCTTAGGGAAGGCTGAGCACCGAAGAATTGATGCTTTTAAACTGCAGTGTTGCAGAAGACTCTTGAGAGTCCCTTGGACATCAAGGAGATCAAAACAGTCAAACCTAAAGGAAATCAACCCTGAATATACATTGGAAGAACTGATGCTGAAGCTGAAGTTCAATACTGTGGCCACATGATGTAAAGGACTGACTCATTGGAAAAGACCCTGATGCTGGGAAATATTGAAGGCAGAAGGAGAAGGGGACGACAGAGGATGAGATGCTTGGATGGCATCACCGACTCAATGCACCTGAGTTTGAGCAAGCTCCCGGAGTTGGTGCTGGACAGGGAAGACTGGCATACTGCAGTCCATGGGGTCTCAAAGAGTCAGACACGACTGAGCAACTGAAATGAACTGAAGAAAAGAGAAGTCTCAATTCAGTAACCTAAATTCACATCTAAAGAAACTAGGAAAAGAAGAGCAAAACAAACCCAAAGCAGAGAGAGAAAAGAAACTAAAAAAGAAAAGAATGAATGAAATTGAAAACAGAAACAACTTGAAAAATCAATTTTAAAAAACTGCTTCTTGAAAAGATCGATAAAATTGACAAACCTCTAGCAAGACTGACAAAGAAAAAGAGAAGACACAGATTTCCAGTATCAGAAATGAATGAGGTGTAGCATATCACTTCAGATCCTGCTGACAACAAAAAGATAATAAAACTATGAACAACTGAGCACAGATTAAACTGATAATTTAAATAAATTGATTCCTTTAAAGGTACAAATTACTGTCACTTAACCAATATGAAGCACATAATTTGAACAGCTCTACGGCTACTAAGGGAATTAATTCATAATTTAAAAAGCAAGTGTCTTCAGTTTCAGATGATTTCACTGGAGAATTCTACCAAGCATAGAAAAACTAACACCAATTTTACACAATCTCTTCCAGAAAACAGAAGAGAACTGAACTCATTTTATGAAGTCTGATAGCAAAACTGAAGTACATACAGAAACAAAACACTGCTATTGAATATCCCTCATGAGTGTAGATGCAAAAATTCTTAACAAAATATTAAGCACATATAAATATATATATGTAAAGCTATATATATGTAAAGAAGGACCAAGTGCAGTTTATTCCAGGAACGCAAGGCCGCTTCAGGATTCAAAAATCAACCAGTGTAAACCACTACAGTAACAACCTACAGAAGAAAAATGGCATGATCACACCAATTGATGAAAAAAAAGCAGGTGACAAAATTCAACACCCAGTGGCATTAAAACTCTCAGAAAAACAAGAGCAGTGGGGAACTTCCTCAACTTAATAAAGAATATCTGCACAAAAACTATCATCATACTTACTGGTGAAAGACAGAATGCTGTCCTCTTAAGACTAAGAAAAAGGAAGGAGGACTTTCACCTTGATCACTGATAGTTAACACAGTACTGGTGTTTCTACTTCTGGATGTAAATCTAACAAAACATGTACTGGACTTTCATGCTGAAAGTTACAAACTGCTGGTGAAAGAAACCAAAGCCTTAAATAAATAGTCATACAGCATACAAAGTAAAGATACCGATTTTCTCAAAACTGACATAGGGTTTCAATGTAACTTCTGTCAAAATCTTCAGTTGTTGCTGTCCAGTCGCTCAGTCGTGTCTGACCCTTTGCGACTCCATGGACTGCAGCACGCCAGGTTTCCTGGCCCTTCACCATCTCTCAGAGCTTGCTTAAACTCATGTCCATCGAGTCGGTGGTGCCATCCAACCATCTCATCCTCTCTTGTTCCCTTCTCTTCCTGCCTTCAGTCTTTCCCGGTATCAGGGTCTTTTCTAATGAGTCAGCTCTTCACATCAGGTGGCCAAAGTATTGGCGCTTCAGCTTCAGCATCAGTTCTTCCAATGAATATTCAGGATTATTTTCCTTTAGGATTGACTGTTTTGATCTCCTTGCAATCCTAGGGACTCTCAAGAGTCTTCTCCAACTCCACAGATTAAAATCTTAAGTTTTGTGTTTGTTTTTTTTTGTAGATATAGCATGATCATTCTAAAATGTATGAGGGAAGGCAAATAACTAGAATAACTCAAAACAATTTTGGGAAAAAATAATAAAGTGAGAGGAATCACTTTACCAGATTTCAAGAATTACTATAGAACTGTAATAATCAAGATTGTGTGCTATCAAGATTGTGCGCTAGGGCTAGATATAAAAATTAACTGAACAGAATGGAGACTCAGAAATAGCCCCACCGAGTACACCCACCTAATGTTTGACTAAGGTGAAAAAGCAGGTCAAGGGTGGAAGGATAGCCTTTTCATCAAATGCTGCTAGAGACACTGAACATCAGTAGGTTACAAAAAAGAATCTTGACCTATATATAAATTTTATATAAAATTAAACTCAAAATGAATACCAGCCTTTAATGTAAAATTATTACAACTTTTAGGAAAAATCATTGGAGATAATCTTCAGGATCAAGGGCTTCATGAAGAGTTCTTAGACATGACATCAAAAGCACAATCCACAAAAGATAAACTGATAAATCAGACTTCATCAAAATTAAAAACTGTTCTCCCAGAGGCCCTATTAAGAGGAGGAAAAGACAAGGTACAGAAAGGGAGAAAATATCTGCAAACTAACATATACAACGGAGAATATCCTAGAGAGATAGACGAAGAACTCTCAAAACTCAACATTTTGAAAAACAAATGATTCAATTAAAAATGAGCAAAAGGCATAGACAGATATTTCACTGAAAAGCGTAAACAGATAGCAATAAGTTCATGACAAGATAGTAACATCATGAGCCATTAGGGAAATGCAAAGACTACAATAAGCTGTCACTGTACAGATTTTAGGACAGCTAAAATAAAACCACAAAACCAAATGTTGGCGAGGATGAGGGGAACTTAATCTCTCATACATCACTGGTGGGAACACAAAATGGTGCCACCACCCTGGAAAAGCTAAGTAGTTTCCTAAAAAGCTAAAAACACAATTACCATATATATCAGCAACTGGACATTTATCCTAGAGGAATGAAAACTTTCATCTGTACAAAAACCTGTAGGTGATTGTTTATAGCAGTTTTATTTTTAATAGCCAAAAGCTGCAAACAGCTAAAATGTGCCTTAATATGTGAAAAACTCTAAAAGCTGTGGTATCCATACAATGGAATGCCACTCAGCAATTAAAAGTGACAAACTATCAATACATGCAACAATTAGGTGGATCTCAAGGGTATTATGGTGTTGGAAAAAAGTCAATATAAAAACAACATATGAATCTATTTATATGGCAGTCCAAAATGACAAAATTATGAAAACAGATGAATGTTGCTAGGAAGTGGGGATTATGGGGGAACACAAGTGGTTGTGACCATAACAGGGTAGCCAGAGGACATGTATGGGGTGAACAGTTCTCTAGCCTGGTCACCACAGTCACCAATACAAAATTACACATGATAAAATGACACTGAACTATTATACATTGTACCAATGGAGGGAAAGAGCAAATTAGCCAAGATGGTGGTGGTCAGGCTCTCTTGCTCCACAGCCTCTCACTCTTGCCCCACGTTTTGTAAATACATGGTTATGTGACAGCTGACATCACTTACAGCACTGCACATCCGTATCATGATGTACCCACTTGGCCATGTGCCACTTCTGTTCTGATACCTGAAAAGCCCTGGAGGCTGCCTTATGTCTGTGTTACAGCCATGTTATGGCCGCATTAGGGACATGTTATGGCTGTGTCTACTGGGTCAACCACAAGAGAATACAGTGTGTCTGCTGCTACAGCTGCTATGCCAGTCAGGAAAGAATAAATGTGTCCGCAGTTTCTACAATTCCTTTTCCTCCAGCTTTGCTCCTTGCCTACCCTGGGTTCAGTGAACAGTGATACAGCAAAACACATATACATTGTACCAATGTTAATTTCCTGGTTTTGATCTTGTAGAGTAGTTATGCAAGATGCAGGATTTAACTGTTGGGGGAAACTAGGTGAAGGGCATATGGGATCTCTCTGCACTATCTCTGCAACTTTCTGTAAATCTACAAATATTTCAAAGTAAGAATTTTTTAAGAACTGTCAAAAAAATTAAATAATTTATTATGTCTAACAAAGTCATGCTCAAAATTCTCCAAGCCAGGCTTCAGCAATATGTGAACCATGAACTCCCAGATGTTCAAGCAGGTTTTAGAAAAGGCAGAGGCACCAGAGATCAAATTGCCAACATCCGCTGGATCATGGAGAAAGCAAGAGAGTTCCAGAAAAACATCTATTTCTGCTTCATTGACTATGCCAAAGCCTTTGACTGTGTGGATCACAATAAACTGTGGAACTTTCTGAAAGAGATGGGAATACCAGACCACCTGACCTGCCTCTTGAGAAACCTGTATGCAGGTCAGGAAGCAACAGTCAGAACTGTACATGGAACAACAGAGTGGTTCCAAATAGGAAAGGGAGTGCGTCAAGGTTGTATATTGTCACCTTGCTTATTTAACTTATATGCAGAGTACATCATGAGGAACGCTGGGCTGGAAGAAGCACAAGCTGGAATCAAGATTGCCGGGAGAAATATCAATAATCTCAGATATGCAGATGACACTACCCTTATGGCAGAAAGTGAAGAGGAACTCAAAAGCCTCTTGATGAAAGTAAAAGAGGAGAGTGAAAAGGTTGGCTTGAAGCTCAACATTCAGAAAACAAAGATCATGGCATCTGGTCCCATCACTTCATGGGAAATAGATGGAAAACAGTGGAAACAGTGTCAGACTTTATTTTTTTGGGCTCCAAAATCACTGCAGATGCTGATTGCAGCCATGAAATTAAAAGACGCATGCTCCTTGGAAGGAAAGTTATGACCAACCTTGATAATATATTAAAAAGCAGAGACATTACTTTGCCAACAAAGGTCCGTTTAGTCAAGGCTATGGTTTTTCCCGTGGTCATGCATGGATGTGAGAGTTGGACTGTGAAGAAAGCTGATAGCCAAAGAATTGATGCTTTTGAACTGTGGTGTTGGAGAAGACTCTTGAGAGTCCCTTGTACCGCAAGGAGATCCAACCAGTCCATTCTGAGGGAGATCGATCCTGGGTGTTCATTGGAAGGACTGATGCTAAAGCTGAAACTGCAATACTTTGGCCACCTCATGTGACGAGTTGACTCACTGGAAAAGACTCTGATGCTGGGAAGGGTTGGGGGCAGGAGGAGAAGGCGGCGACCGAGAATTAGATGGCTGGATGGCATCACCGACTCTGTGGACATGAGTTTGTGTGAACTCCGGGAGTTGGTGATGGACAGGGAGGCCTGGCGTGCTGTGATTGATGGGGTCGCAGAGAGTCGGACACGACTGAGCGACTGAACTGAACTGAACTTCCCAAGATGGCATATATGTTTGTTAAAGTTTGTTTTCTTTTGAACTGTTCAAATTTTGTAATATGAAATTCCTGCCATTTCTCCCTGCCTCTCAAACATAAAAGCAACTGAACTTTCTCCCCAGATATGTCACTTTTATTGTCAAACTGAAAATTGGGTAAGAAGCTTAACAGTTGGTCTTCGACTAACGGCTGTTTTAATGAGAAATAACATATGTCACTTTAGAATTAGCAGAGCCATTGGTGATCAGTAAGTAAGGCTCAGAAAGATGACAATTTTGCTACGACAGAGGCAAGAGATTAGCTAAGAGTCTCGTTTTGCTACACTTTCCTGGGTTGGGACGATCTCCTGGAGTGGCAAATGGCGATCCACTCCAGTATTCTTGCCTGAAAAATCCCATGGACAGAGGAGCCTGGCAGTCTACAGTCCAAAGGGATGTAAAGAGTTGAACATGACTGAGCAACTGAACACGCATGCAGTTAACTGCTTTTTGCGTTAAATATATGTGTTTACAAACAGTTAGCTATTACCAGTCGGAGAAGGCAAAGGCAACCCACTCCAGTACTCTTGCCTGGAGAATCCCATGGACAGAGGAGCCTGGTAGGCTACAGTCCATGGGGTCGCTAAGAGTCGGACACGACTGACGTGACTTAGCAGCAGCAGCAGCAGCAGCTAATACCAGTAGATCACTGTATTTAACTCCACATTAGGGACACACCAGAGAAGGCAATGGCACCACTCCAGTACTCTTGCCTGGAAAATCCCATGGACAGAGGAGCCTGGTGGGCTGCAGTCCATGGGGTCGCTAAGAGTCGGACGTGACTGAGCGACTTCACTTTCACTTTTATGCATTGGAGAAGGAAATGGCAACCCACTCCAGTGTTCTTGCCTGGAGAATCCCAGGGATGGGGGAGCCTGGTGGGCTGCCATCTATGGGGTCATACAGAGTTGGACTCGATTGAAGTGACTTAGCAGCAGCAGCATAGAGACACACAGTTTTCTGGGGCAGGAGCCTACTGTACCCCTCTTTACTTTGCCAAGCAATAAAGCTATTCTTTTCTACTTTATCCCCCCCAAAATACATCCACATTGAAAATTATCCTATATATTTAAAGAAACCCGCTATTACCATTCTTACAGCATTTCTACTATATCAATATAGATATCATAAGATGTGAAAGTAAAGCACCATTAACCAGTATTAACTAGCTGTTATGTAGGAGTGGCTTTAAAGAACTGATCCTCAAGTGGTAAAGAATGTTTGCAGTTCAAGAGACTCAGAAAACATGGGTTCAATTCACAGGTCGGGAAGACCCTCTGGAGAAGAAATGGCAACCCATTCCAGTATTCTTGCCTGGAGAATCCCATGGACAGAGAAGCCTACTGGGCTACAGTCCATAGGGTCACAAACAGTTGGATAAGACTGCGCATGCACATGTTAACAGAAACTCACCGAATTAACTGTGCTCTTCCAGGTGAAAGAGATGATCTGGACTTTTCAAGTTTTCCTCCATGTTTTTCTGCTTGGGTGTCTCTTAGTGTATTTCTGCTCCTAAAGAAATATTAATTGTATTAATTACTTTATGCTAATAGAATATTAAAAATATAAATGTGTACAAATATTCCATCATTATCATGCACCCGAATGATGTGTTTTCCTGACAGAGAATGACTATGAGTTTCAGTCTCATCTGACACCTGAAAGGTCCCTTCTGTCCTGCAAGCAGAGCCATGCATTTTATATACTGGAGAAACACTTGTCCAGTACGTCTTCATGCCAGAAACAGGTCTTCACAGGTTGCTATCACTGGAAAAGCCCTTCAGTCTACGTCTTCTGCCCTGAGTCCCAACTGCCTGTGTTCTCCTTGCCCACCCGACGTCACAGCAGGGCCTGTGTCCGATTTTCTGGACAGTCTCAAGCTTAGTATACTCCTCGGCACATACTCATTTGCATTAAATCCTTGTTTAGTAAATTCTTAACTGGAAAAAAAAATAAGCACATGGAAAAAGCAGTATTTTATAATTCATCCCCCAGTTAACAGATGAGCCCACACACTTATCATTTTCAGACTCACCCTTTCAAAGAGAGCCAAAAGATCAAATACCCCCAAATCAGGGAGAATCAGAGGAGCAAGATGTCTCACCTCCCACAAGTCTCCCCTCTCTCAGTTCTCTGAGTCTGTGTCCAAAATACAATAACCTGTGGTTCTTGGAATCCCTATAGGTGAGTGCCCCCACGTGACCAGTAGGGAGCCCGTTCTTAAATCAATAAGGGGACAACATTGAACACTAAACATAGGCTGAAACTTGTAACCCATTTGCTAAAACTTCACAAAGTGTTCTAGGTGCTTCTGACTGCTTTGGTGTTGGTAACACTGGCCTTTATTCTTTGCTTTGGCACCAATTTACAAAGGGTCCTGAATGGAGCTAGGCTTGTACATTTCAGACTTTCACAAAACCAGTGTCCACTTTATTCAGGCCTGTCACGTTTCAGATTCAATCCTTTTTATAGTATTCACTTAAAGTTCTCTTAATACACATGGTACCACTGCTATGAAGTTTCCCCTGATTAACTCCACATGATTTTATATTTTTTTAACTAATTTATTCAGTTGGAGGCTAATTACTTTACATTATTGTAGCGGTTTTTGACATACATCGACATGAATCAGCTATGGGCACATGTGTGTTCCCCCATCCAGAACCCCCCTCCCACCACTGGTCATCCCAGTGTACCAGCCCTGAGCACCCCGTCTCATGCATCAAACCTGGACCAGTGATCCACTTCACATACGATAATACACACTTTTCAACGCTACCCTCTCAAATCATCCCACCCTTGCCTTCTCCCACTGAGTCCAAAAGACTGTTCTTTACATCTGTGTCTCTTTTGCTGTCTCACATATAGGGTCATCATTACCATCTTTCTAAATTCCACATATATGCGTTAGTTTACTATACTGGTGTTTTTCTTTCTGGCTGACTTCACTCTGTATAATAGGCTCTAGTTTCATCCACCTCATTAGAACTGATTCAAATGCATTCTTTTTAATGGCTGAGTAATATTCCATTGTGTATATGTACCACAGCTTCCTTATCGTCTGCTGACAGGCATCTAGGTTGCGTCCATATCCTGGCTATTGTAAACAGTGCTGCAATGAACAAGATGAACACTGTCTCTTTCAATTCTGGTTTCCTCAGTGTGTATGCCCAGCAGTGGGATTGCTGGGTCATATGGCAGTTCTAGTTGCAGTTTTTTTTCAGGAATCTCCACACTGTTCTCCAGAGTGGCTGTACTAGTTTGCATTCCCACCAAGAGAGTAAGAAGGTTCCTTTTTCTCTGACCCTCTCCAGCATTTATCCTTTGTAGACTTTTTGATGGCAGCCAACTGACTGCTGTGAGATGGTACCTCACTGTGTTTTTGATTTGCATTTCTCTGATCATGAGTGATGTTGAGCATCTTTTCATGTGTTTGTTAGCCTGGTGGGCTTCCATCTAAGGGGTCACACAGAGTCAGACGCGGCTGAAGTGATTTAGCAGCAGCAGCAGCCATCTGTATGTCTTCTTTGGAGAAATGTCTGTCTAGTTCTTTGACCCATTTTTTGATTGGGTCATTTATTTTTCTGGAATTGAGCTGCAGGAGCTGCTTGGATATTTTTGAGATTAATCCTTCATCAGTTGCTTCGTTTGCTATTATTTTCTCCCATTCTGAAGGCTGTATTTTCACTTTGCTTATAGTTTCCTTCGTTGTGCAAAAGCTTTTAAGTTTAATTAGGTCCAATTTGTTTACCTTTACTTTTATTTCCATTACTCTGGGAGGTGAGTCATAGAGGATCCTGCTGTGATTTATGTCATAGAGTGTTTTGCCTATGTTTTCCTCTAGGAGTTTTATAGTTTCTGGTCTTACATTTAGATCTTTAGTCCATTTTGAGTTTATTTTTGTGTATGGTGTTAGAAAGTGTTCTGGTTTCATTCTTTTACAAGTGGTTGACCGGTTTTCCAGCACCACTTGTTCAAGAGATTGTCTTTTCTCCACTGTATATTCTTGTCTCCTTTGTCAAAGATAAGGTGCCCATAGGTGCATGGATTTATCTCTGGGCTTTCTATTTCTTTCCATTGATCTTTATTTCTTTGTGCCAGTACCATACTGTCTTGATGACTTTAGCTTTGTAGTATAGTCTGAAGTCAGGCAGGTTGATTCCTCCAGTTCCATTCTTTTTTCTCAAGATTGCTTTGGCTATTTGAGATTTTTTGTATTTCCATACAAATTGTGAAATTTATATTGTTCTATTTCTCCGAAAAATACCGTTGGTAGGTTGATAGGGATGGCATTGAATCTATAGACTGCTTTGGGTAGTATACTCATTTTTCACTATATTGATTCTGCCGATCCATGAACATGGTATATTTCTCCATCTATTTGTGTCATCTTTGATTTCTTTCATCAGTGTTTTATAGTTTTCTATATATAGGTCTTTTGTTTCTTTAGGTAGATTTATTCCTAAGTATTTTATTCTTTTCATTGCAATGGTGAATGGAATTGTTTCCTTAATTTCTCTTTCTGTTTTCTCATTGTTAATGTATAGGAATGCAAGGGATTTCTGTGTGTTAATTTTATATCATGCAACTTTACTATATTCATTGATTAGTAATTTCTGGTGGAATCTTTAGGGTTTTCTATGTAGAGGATCATGTCATCTGCAAACAGTGAGAGTTTTACTTCTTTTCCGATCTGGATTCCTTTTCTTTTTCTTCTCTGATTGCTGTGGCTAAAACTCCCAAAATTATGTTGAATAGTAGTGGTGAGAGTGGGCACCCTTGTCTTGTTCCTGACTTTAGGGGAAATGCTTTCAATTTTTCACCATTGAGGATAATGTTTGCTGTGGGTTTATCATATACCATGTGGCTTTTATTATGTTGAGGTATGTTCCTTCTATTCCTTCTTTCTGGAGGGTTTTTATCATAAATGGATGCTGAATTTTGTCAAAGGCCTTTTCTGCATCTACTGAGATAATCATATGGTTTTTATCTTTCAATTTGTTAATGTGGTATATCACATTGATTGATTTGCAGATATTAAAGAATCCTTGCATTTCTGGGATAAAGCCCACTTGGTCATGATGTATGATCTTTTTAATATGTTGCTGGATTCTGTTTGCTAGAATTTTGTTATGGATTTTTGCATCTATGTTCATCATTGATATTGGCCTGTAGTTTTCTTTTTTTGTGGCATCTTTTTCTGGTTTTGGTATTAGGGTGATGGTGGACTCATAGAGTGAGTTTGGAAGTTTACCTTCCTCTGAAATTTTCTGGAAGAGTTTGAGTAGGATAGGTGTTATCTCTTCTCTAAATTTTTGGTAGAATTCAGCTGTGAAGTCATCTGGTCCTGGGCTTTTGTTTGCTTGAAGATTTCTGATTACAGTTTCAATTTCTGTGTTTGTGATGGGTCTGTTAAGATTTTCTATTTCTTCCTGGTTCAGTTTTGAAAAGTTACACTTTTCTAAGAACCTGTCCATTTCTTCCAAGTTGTCCATTTTATTGGCATGTATTTGCTGCTAGTATTCTCTTATGATCATTTGTATTCCTGTGTTGTCTGTTGTGATTTCTCCACTTTCATTTCTGATTAATGGTTTGTCTATTTTATTTATCTTCTCGAAGAACCAGCTTTTAGCCCTGTTGATTTTGGCTATGGCCTCCCCTTTGTTTCTTTTTCATTTATTTCTGCCCTAATTTTTATGATTTCTTTCCTTCTACTAACCCTGGGGTTCATTTCTTCCTTTTCTAGTTGCTTTAGGTGTAGAGTTAGGTTATTTATTTGACTTTTCTCTTGTTTCTTGCGGTAAGCTTGTATTGCTATGAACCTTCCCCTTAGCACTGCTTTTACTGAATCCCACAGGTTTTGGGTTGTTCTGTTTTCATTTTCATTTGTTTCTATGCATATTTTTATTTTTTAATTTCTTTTTTTATTTCTTCTGTGATTTGTTGGTTATTCAGAAGTGTGTTGTTTAGCCTCCATATGTTTGTATTTTTAATATTTTTCCTGTAGTTGACATCTAATCTTACTGCATTGTGATCAGAAAAGATGCTTGGAATGATTTCACTTTTTTTTAATTTACCAATGCTAGATTTAAGGCCCAGAATGTGATCTATCCTGGAGAAGATTTTGTGTGCATATGAGCAAAAGGTGAAATTCATTGTTTTGGGGTGAAATGTCCTATAGACATCAATTATGTCTAACTGATCCATTGTATCATTTAAAGTTTGTGTTTCTTTGCTAATTTTCTGTTTATTTGATCTATCCATAGGCGTGAATGGGGTATTAAAGTCTCCCACTATTATTGTGTTACCATTAATTTCCCCTTTCACACTTGGTAACATTTGCCTTACATATTGTGGTGCTCCTATGTTGGTTGCATATATAATTGTTATATCTTCTTCTTGGATTGACCCTTTGATCATTATGTAGTGTCCTTCTTTGTCTCTTTTCACGGCCTTTATTTCAAAATCTATTTCATCTGACATGAGTATTGCCATTCCTGCTCTCTTTTAGTCTCCATATGTGTGAAATATCTTTTTCCAGCCCTTCACTTTCAGTCTGTATGTGTCCCTCGTTTTGAGGTGGGTCTCTTGTAGACAGCATATAGACGGGTCTTGTTTTTGTATCCATTCAGCCAGTCTTTGTCTTTTGGTTGGGGCATTCAACCCATTTACATTTAAGGCAATTATTGATAAGTATGATCCCATTACCATTTACTTTGTTTTGGGTTCGAGTTTATAAAGCTTTTCTGTCTTTCCTGTCTAGAGAAGATCCTTTACCATTTGTTGAAGAGCTGATTTGGTGGTGCTGAATTCTCTCAGCTTTTGCTTGTCTGTAAAGCTTTTGAATTCTCCTTCATATTTGAATGAGATCCTTGCTGGGTACAGTAATCAGGTTGTAGGTTTTTTTCTTTCATCACTTTAAGTATGACCTGCCATTCCCTTCTGGCCTGAAGAGTTTCTATTGAAAGATCAGCTGTTATTCGTATGGGGATCCCCTTGTGTGTTATTTGTTGTTTTTCCCTTGATGCTTTTAACATTTGTTCTTTGTGTTTGATCTTCGTTAATTTCATTAAACTGTGTCCTGGGGTGTCTCACCTTGGGTTTATCCTGTTTGGGACTCTGGGTTTCTTGGACTTGGGTGGCTATTTCCTTCCCCATTTTCGGGAAGTTTTCAACTAGTATCTCCTCAAGTATTTTCTCATGGCCTTTCTTTTTGTCTTCTTCTTTTGGGACTCCTATGATTCAAATGTTGGGGCGTTTGACATTGTCCCAGAGGTCTCTGAGGTTGTCCTCATTTCTTTTCTTTTTTCTCTCTGCTTCATTTATTTCCACCATTCTATCTTCCACCTCACTTAAACTATCTTCTGTGTCAGTTATTTTACTGTTGGTTCCCTCCAGAGTGTTTTTGATCTGCTATTGCATTATTCATTATTGATTGACTCTTTTTTGTTTCTTCTAGGTCCTTGTTAAACTTTTTTTGCATATTCTCAATACTTATCTCCAGACTATTTATCTGTAACTCCATTTTGTTTTCAAAATTTTGGATCATTTTTACTATCATTATTCTGAATTCTTTTTCAGGTAGACTCCCTATCTCCTCCTCTTTGGTTTGGTTTGGTGGGCATCTGCCATGTTTCTTTACCTGCTGAATATTTCTCTGCCTTTTCATCTTGTTTAGATTGCTGTGTTTTGGGTTGTCTTTCTGTATGCTGGAAGCTTGTGGTTCCTCTTTACTGTGGAGGTTCCTCCCTGTGAGTGGGATTGGACAAGTGGCTTGTAAAGGTTTCCTGGTTAGGGAAGCTTGCATCAGTGTTATGGTGGGTGGAGCTGGATCTTTTCTCTCTGGAGTGAAATGAAGAGTCCAGTAGTGAGTTTTGAGGTGTCTATGGATTTGGTGTGACTTTGGGCAGCCTATATATTAATGCTCAGGGCTATGTTCATGCGTTGCTGGAGAATTAGCATGGTATGTCCTGCTCTGGAACTTGTTGGCTCTTGGGTGGAGCTTGGTTTCAGCATAGGTATGGAGGCTTTGCATGAGCTCTTGTCGATTAATGTTCTCTACAGTCAGGAGTTTTCTGGTGTTCTCAAGTTTTGGATTTAAGCCTCCTGCCTCTGCTTTTCAGTCTTATTCTTACAGTAGCCTCAAGACTTCTCCATCCATACTGTACCAATGATAAAACATCTAGGTTAACGGAGAAAAGATTCTCCACAGTGAGGGACACCCAGAGAGGTTCGCAGAGTTACATACAGAAGAGAAGAGGGAGGAGGGAGATAGAAGAGACCAGGAGGAGAAGAGAAGGAATCAAAAGGGGAGAGAGCAATGTAGCCAGTAATCAATTCCCTATGTGCTCTCCACAGGCTGGAACACTCAGAGAGCTTCACAGAGTTACACAGAGAAGAGAATACAGAGAAAGGAGATAGAGATGACCTGGAGAAGAAGAGGGGGAGTCAAAAGGAGAGAGACAGATCAGCCAGTAATCAGTTCCCTAAGTGTTCTCCACAGCCTGGAAAACCCAAAGAGATTCACAGCATGGGGTAGAGAAGAGAAGGGGGAGGGAGTAGATAGAGGTGACCTGGGGGAGATAAAGGAGAGTAAGGGGGAGAGGGCAATCAAGCCAGTAATCACACACCTAAGTAAAAACGGGTACTGAAGATTGGATTCTTAAAGGTGCAAAATCGATAACAAATACCAAAAAGCAAAGATTAAAAATCTAGAGTAGAGGTTAGATTCTCAAAAATACAATATTTATTAAAAAAAAATCATAAAAATTATTAAAAATATACATGAAATTTGCTTTAAAAATAGGGTCTTTTTTTGTCACAGTAATAGTATGTTATGAAAATTAAAGGAGTAATAGAGGGCTTAAAAATTTTTAAAATTTAAAAATTTTAAAATGATAATAGTAAAATATATCTAGGAATTTCTCTAGGGCTGTTGTGGACAGTATGGGGTCAGTTCAGTTTCAGATAGTTCCTTGTTCCAGCTTATACTTCTTCTTGAGGTCTATAGGCCCCTTCCAATGTAGTAGGTGCTAACTGCAGGGTTTTAATCTGTTTTTCCTGTCACTTCCTTCTGTTTATTTTGGCTTCTTCTGCTTTCAAGTCTCTTCAGTGTCTAATTTCCACCCTGACACAAGGGGCTGGAGGTGGTCACTTATTTAGGCTCACTTGTTCATTTGTGCTGTGGGGAGGGAGGAACACTGCAAACAAATATCACTGGTGTGTGTAGGGAGTACTCGCAGTGTCTGGGCCACACTGGCTTTTCCCCCATTCACGGCATGTGTGCCTTCCCAGTCTACACTGCTCAAGCTCCAGGTTGCTCTGCAGGGGAACTGTCTAAAGCAGGCCATGTGTTGCATGCACTTCCCAGGTCTAAGCCATTCAGGTTCAGGTTCTTGGGTATTCCACAAAGGCACAGACTCAGTTGGGCCTATTTTGTGCCCTTCCCAGGTCATTGGAAGGACTGATGCTAAAGCTGAAACTCCAATACTTTGGCCACCTCATGAGACGAGTTGACTCACTGGAAAAGAGTCCGATGCTGGGAGGGATTGGGGATGGGAGGAGAAGGGGACGACAGAGAATAAGATGGCTGGATGGCATCACCGATTCGATGGACATGAGTTTGAGTGAACTCCGGGAGTTGGTGATGGACAGGGAGGCCTGGCGTGCTGTGATTCATGGGGTCGCAAAGAGTCAGACACGACTGAGCGACTGAACTGAACTGAACAGGTCCGAGCAGCTCAGGAGAAAAGGTGCTTGGCGAGCGCACTCTCCCCAGGTGAGGCAGTGTGTCTTATCTCCTCCCCCATCCCAGCTGCTCAGTTTCCTGGGTGCGCAGCAGGAGTGCTGCCTCAGGTGTGCCGTCTGTCTCCTTTAGGGAGCTGATCACTAACTGCGACCTTCCTGGTGAATGTCAACCATCCAGGATCTCAGGAAGACTTGGTTAGCAACTGGGAGCCTGCTTGCAGTTTGGCAGAGAATGCCATCTCCAGGGCTGAGATTGCCCCCCTCACTGGCTCTGGCTGCTGCCCGCCTGCCTCTCTGCCTCTGGTGGGAGATGGGCTGGTCTGCAGCCAGCTCACTCTCCTCTGGCATTCACTCAGTCCTTTGTTCTGTGAGCGGCCCAGCAGTGCCTTAGGTTAGAGCTTTTTGTGGGAAAGTTCTCCCTCTTGCTCACTTTCTTTTCTTTTTTCTCTCTGGCTATCCTACAGTTTGGTTTGCTATCTCACGTCAGCTCCCTCAGATTGCCCTCAGGGCATTCAGGCCTGGTCCTTAACCTAAGCAATGCAGCCCATGCCTCCCTGTTCAGCCCCCGCTTGCTGGTGGCAGATGAGAGCATCTAGGCTACTTCTCTGCTGGGAGTTGTGGTTAGGCATGTAATCTGTGGGTTTATTTTTTCCTCCTGGTTATGTTGCCCTCTGAGATCCCAAAACTCCCCACAGACCTGCCGGTGAGAGGGTTTCCTCATGTTTGGATGCTCCTCCTTCTTCATGACTCCCTCCCCAGGACGGGTCTCCATCCCTAACTCTTTTGTCTCTCTTTTTATCTTTTATATTTTGTCCTACCTCCTTTTGAAGACAATGGACTGCCTTTCCGGGTGCCTGATGACCTCCACCAGTGTTCAGAAGTTGTTTTGTGGAATTTGCTCAATGTTCAAATGATCTTTCAATGAATTTGTAGGGGGAGACCACTTTCCTATTCTTCCACCATCTCAGGACTGCCTCCTGATTTTATATTTAATCACATAATTTAACACTTACTTAATCAGGTCCCTACCACAATGTTTACATTCTCCCATGAGATTCCTCCATGTGTTTTATCATCATTTTCATGTGTTATTTGCCCTGACTCACCAAGCACATGAAAGTGAATTGTGCTCTCCTTCCGTGGTCCTCTGTACACAAACCCAGTGTGATGTCGAATCTTTCTGCTTGGAACATGAAGAGGGGAAAAGGAACCAACCTGTAATTACTTTGGAGGGAGGTGTATGTATATACTCTGTATTTTCCTCCAATGAAATAGTTATGTGAAAAGTTAGATAAACATGTGGTAGGGAAGTATGTATCAGAAAACCCATTATGTTAATATCTACCTACTCTTTGGAACTGACACTGGTCCTCCAGTTTAAACTTGGCTCTAATCTCTTGGTCAGTTGACTCCTTCCCAGATTAATTCGGTTCTTCTCCTGTGAACTCTTGCGGGAAGCAATACTAGCTTTATGTGTAATGGCCACTTCCTCCTTAGGTGCCTCGTTAGGCTGATCCTTTTGTGGTTGTTCACTGAATTTAACTTCCTTCAATTAATAAAAAAAGAAAAAAGCATATTTTTATAATGATACCATTTCTGAATTATCTCATGCTATCTGAAAATTCACCATCCTGGTGATAAATTCAAGATGTCTCAAGATACTCTAACTTGTGTTGCTTAGCAACACAAATTGAATCTGTGCAACTTCAAGACTAAGCCCTCTACTGGAGTTAGGCTGACAGTAATCGGATAATCCTAAACTCACATCTCTTATGCAGCCCACACAGATACTGCAGCAGGGCTGGACTGACTTGCTCCTCACCACCACCTGAAAAAAATTATACTCAAACCCTATAAAGGCTGAGACACATCTTAGTCAAATTGCTGAGACCAAGGCTAAAGAGACCATCTTGCAGGTAGCCAGAAATTAAAGACACTTTATAGACAAAGGAAGAAACATAACAATTAAAAGAGACTTCTCATCAGAGACAATGCAATCCAGAAGACAAGGGAGGGACACAGGTAAGGTGATGAAAAGGAAAAAAATTCACATCAACTCAAAATTCTATACAGAGGAAAAAAAAATCTTTTGAAAATAAGGATAAAATAGACATGCACAGATGAAGAAAAGCTGAGAGAATTCACTATCAGAAAGACCTAGGATAAAAATTGTTCATGGAGTTCTTCAGTCAGAAGGAATCTCATATCAGACAGAACATGGATCTACATAAAATAATGCTAAAATGATAAAAATAAATATAAAAACTCTTTGTGGTGAGGGGTTACTAGCATGTTGAAGTAAAATGCATAACTACAATAGTACAAAGGACTGGGAGTGGCATTTGAAGCCACTTGTAAGGTTCTTAGACTAGTGGTAAAACTGTACAATATTGTTCAAAGGCACATTCTATAATTAGAGACAAATACACTCAAGTGAGATACTTTTAAAAAGTAGCATAACTGATGAACTAATAGCATAAACAAAATGGAAAATTTTCTAAAAGTTCAATTAATCCAAAAGGGGAAGAAAAAAAGGAGACAAAGAATAAATGACACTAATAAAAGCAAACAGCAAAATAGTAAATTTAATTTAACTCTATCAGTTCAGTTCAGTCGCTCAGTCGTGTCCGACTCTCCGCGACCCCATGAATCACAGCACGCCAGGCCACTCTATCAGTAGGAACTTTAAATGAAAGTGATTTAAAGACTTCAATTAAAAGAAATCATCAGATTGGATGTAAAAGGAAAACCTATTTGTAGTCTAAAAGAAACCACTTTATATATGAAGATATAAATACATTATAAGTAAAAGGCTGAAGGAAAATATTCTATGAAATCAATAATCAAAGCAGAAATGCCTATATTAACATCAAGCAAAAAGGAACTTCAAAACAAATAATATTATCAGAGGTAAAGAGAGAGATACATAATGACAGAGCCAATTACCACCCAATTCTAATTATGTTCACAATAGAATTTCAAAAGACATAAAGCATAAACAGAACAGGAAAAGCAGATAAACCCACAATTAGGAAACTTCAAAACTCCCCTCTCAGAAATCAACAAAGTGAGCAAAACAAAACTTAATAAGAATATAAAAGACCTGAGGAAAACTATCAACCACCTGAAAGTAACTGACATTTATGGAACACACCACACACAGCAGTAGAATACACATTCGTCTCAAAAGCACAAGGAAAAATTCACCAAACTGACCAAATTTTAAGCCATAAAACAAACATCCACAAATTTAAAATAACTGAAATCATATAAAATACTTTCTCTTAATAAAATGGACATAAGCTAGAAACTCGTAAAAAGATATGTGGAAAATCTTCAGATATATTGATTTGCATGAAAACATATCAGAGTCTCTGGGAGACAGTTCATATGGTTCTGATAAAGAAACTCATAGCATAAAATTTCATATTAAAAAATATAGGTCTCAAACCAATTCCTAAGCTTCCAACTCAAGAAATTAAATAAGAGCAAATTAAGCTTAAAGAGAGCAAAAGAAATAAAATTATAAGAGCAGAAACAAAATAGGAAGAAAACAAAAAAGAAAATCAATGAAACAAATAATTGTTCTTTGAAAAGACCAATAAAATTGATCACTTCTTTCCAGATGAGTTAAGAACAAAGAGAAGATATAAATGACCAATATTAGGCATGAAAGAGGGATCCTCCAGAGAGCAGATCCTCTAGACAACAGAAGACAATAGTGGAGTAGTATTGGATGTCAATACATTAGGTAAGTTAGACAAAATTTACAAATTCATTGAAAGCCATGAACCACCAATGCTCAGCAAGAGAAAGAAATATGAATAGTTCTGTATCTATTAAAGAAATAAACTTCTGAACATAAACCCTTTCAACAAAGAAACCTTCAAGTAGAGATGGTTTCCTTGGTAAACTCTATCAAACATTAACAAAAAAATAAGACTCAATCTATATGAAGAATTCCAGAAAGAAGAAAAGCAGTGAATACTTCCAAATTCATTTGAGGCCACATTATCCAGATACAAAAACCAGACAAAGACATTAAAAGATAACTACTAAGCCATATCCTTCATGACTATAGATACAAAAATCCTCAGTAAAATATTAGCAAACTACATTTAACAATTCTAAACAGGGTAAGACATCATGACCGTGTCGGAATTAACCTGGGATTCAATATTAGTTCCACATTAAAAAATCAATGACCATATCAACAGACTAAAGAAGAAAAATTATGTGATCATCTCAAGAGATGCAGTAAAATCACCACCTCCAAGCAGTAATGGACTCATTTCCCATGGTGTAAGTTGAGGCCCCATGGGAAGCATGTCCTCCTGGCCAGGTGAGTGAAAGCAGAGGCTCAGTGGGGAGACCAAACTTCTACTCACTGCCCAGTGGTGTTGAGGCACCCTACACTACCAGGTTATCAATTGAGTCTAAGCGAGGAACTTGGATTTTTACATGCACTTTGCAGTACCCCAGACCTATACCATGAGACCTACACTTAGAGAAATCCCGCTAAAACAAAAGACTTCCATAAAATCCAAAGTTTCATAATATAATCCGAAAATGTCCAAGACACAATTTCAAAAAAAATCACTCGTCATACCAAGAACAAGGAAATGTCACAACCTGAATGAGAAAGGACGATGAATAATTGATGCTGATACCAAGATAAAACAGATGATGGAATAATCTCAAACAGATGTTGGAGTAAGATTTTAAAGTAGCGCTCATAAAAATGCTTCAACAATCAATAATAAGACTTGAAACAAATGAAAAATTAAAAAGTCTCAGCAAATAAATAGATGATACAAAAAATGACCAAACAGAAATTTTGAAATTTAAATTTACAAACCAAAATAACTCCCTGGGTAGTTTGGCAAAGGATGGAGAAGAGAGAACCCGTGAACTTGAGGACAAACAATAGAAATTACCCAGTTTGAACCACAAAGAGAAAATACATTGAAAAAAAAAAATAAACAGAGCCTCAAGATCTGTGGGTCAGTAGGAAAAAATCCAACATTCATGTTATCAGAGCACCAGAAGGAGAAGAGAAAGAAGGTCAGACTGAAAATGCATTCTAAGAATGTGAGAAGTTTTCCCAACTTAGAAAAAGATATAAATCTAAGATTCAACAAGTTGAGCAAACCCTAAACAGAATAAACCCAAAGAAATTTCTATCAAGAGACATAATAATCTAACTCTATAAAACCAAAGTCAAGGAAAAGTAACAGCAATGAGAGAGAAAGAATATTTTACCTATAAGACAGAAACAATTAAAATAATAGCAGATTTCTCATTAGAAAATATGGAGGCCAGAAAGACTGGAAACATTTTCCAAGTGCTGAAAATAAAGAACTGTCAACACAGAATACTATACACAGTGGAAATATTCATTAGGAATAAAGGGGAATTCAAGATGTTCTCAAATAAAGGAAAACAAAGAGAATTTGTCACCAACAGACCTACCTCCAAAGAATAAGAAGTTCTTAAGCAGAAAGGATATGATAAAATAAGGAAATTGACAACACCAGAAAGGAAGGAAAGAATCAGAGAAAGAATAAAAGCATGGGTAAACACAAAAGACTTTCATCCTCCTCTTGAGTTTTCTAAATGATGCTTGATGGCTGAAGCACAAATTATAACATTGTCTAATACAGTTTATCAATGTGAAGGAAATAAAGACAAATATAAATGAGAGAGGGTAAAGGGACTTAAAGGAAAACATGGTTTCTATACTTTACTCAGGTGGTAAAATATCAAACCAGTATATTATGACAAATTATGTATAACACAATATCTACAACAACCACCAAAAACTCTACACAAAGAGATGTACCTAAATACTACAGAAAAATCAAAATAGTATTAAAAAAAAATGTTCAAGTAAGCCAAAGAAGACCAGGAAAAAGATAAAACGGAAAACGGAAAAAACAAAAAATAAAACTAAGCTGGCAGACTTAAGCCCTAATATCAATACATAACAAACACATGAAAAAATGCTCAACATCCCTCATAATTAGAGAGATGCAAATCAAAACCACAATGAGATACTATTTCACACCAGTCAGAATGGCTGCTATCCAAAAGTCTACATGCAATAAATGCTGGAGTGTGTGTGGAGAAAAGGGAACCCTCTTACACTGTTGGTGGGAATGCAAACTAGTACAGCCACTATGGAAAACAGTGTGGAGATTCCTTAAAAAACTGGAAATAGAACTGCCATATGATCCAGCAATTGCACTTCTGGGCACACACACTGAGGAAACCAGAATTGAAAGAAACACATGTACTCCAATGTTCATTGCAGCACTGTTTATAATAGCCAGGACATGGAAGCAACCTAGATGTCCATCTGCAGAGCAATGGATAAGAAAGCTTTGGTACATATACACAATGGAGTATTCAGTTCAGTCGCTCAGTCGTGTCCGACTCTCCGCGACCCCATGAATCACAGCACGCCAGGCCTCCCTGTCCATCACCAACTCCCGGAGTACACTCAAACTCATGTCCACAGAGTTGGTGATGCCATCCAGCCATCTCATTCTCCGTCGTCCCCTTCTCCTCCCGCCCCCAACCTTTCCCAGCATCAGAGTCTTTTCCAGTGAGTCAACTCGTCGCATGAGGTGGCCAAAGTATTGCAGTTTCAGCTTTAGCAATACTCAGCCATTAAAAAGAATTCATTTGAATCAGTTCTAATGAGGTGGATGAAACTGGAGCCTATTATACAGAGTGAAGTAAGCCAGAAAGAAAAACATCAATACAGTATACTAATGCATATATATGGAATTTAGAGGGTAACCTTAACCCTGTATATGAGACAGCAAAAGAGACACAGGTGTATATAACAGTCTTTGGGGCTCTGTGGGAGAGGGTGAGGGTGGGACGATTTGGGAGAACGGCACTGAAACATGTATATTATCATATGTGAAACGAATCACCAGTCCAAGTTTGATGCATAATACAGGATGCTTGGGGCTTGGGCATGGGGATGACCTAGAGGGAGGATATGGGGAGGAGGGAGGTGGGAGGGGGCTTCAAGAAGGGGAACACATGTACACCCAGGGCAGATTCATGTCAATGTATGGCAAAACCAACCAATAGAATATTGTAAAGTAATTAGCCTCCAATAAAAAAAAAGAATAATAAAAATTTTTTTAAAAAGTAAATAATCTAGGGACTTCTCTAGTGATCCAGTTGTTAAGAATCCACCGGTCAATGCAGGGGACATGGGTTCAATTCCTGGTCCAGGAAGATCCCACATGCTGCACAGCAACTAAGTCCATGTGCCACAACTGCTGAGCCAGAATTCTAGGGTTCAACAATGGAAACCACCGCAACGTGAAGCCCTCACACAGCAACTATGGAGGATCCCGTATTCACAGAAACTAGAGAAAGCCTGAGCTCAGCAACAAAAACCCAACACAGCCAAAAATGAAGGAATGAATGAAAATAAATAGTTTTTTTAAGTAAATGATCTAAACACACCATGGATATGGTACATCAATATACAGAGTTTCAGAAAGTGGATTTTAAAAATGACTCAAATATATGTTATTTACAAGAAACTCACTTCAAATATAATGATATAGGTAGCTTGACAGTAAAAGAAGGGGAAAAGAAATGTTTAACTAATGTTTTCCATGCAAGCATTAGTTAAAAGAAAGCAGGTGTACCTATATGAATAGTAGATTAGCCTTCAGAAAAAGAAGAAAATCACCAAAGACAGAAAGGGACATGACATAATGATAAAATAGTCAATCAAGAAAATGTAATCCTAAATGTGACCTGCAAATACAAAAACAGAACTAAGAGGAGAAACAGACAAATCTACAATTATAGCTGGAGGATTTCAAATCCCTCTCAAAACTGATAGAAAATCAGCAAGGATATGAAGAATTCAACCACACCAAAAACCAAATTTATAAAGTTGTTCAGAGTTTGTTCTCTGAATACGGTGGAATCAAACTAATAATGAATCATGTAATGGGAAAATCTAACACTTAAGTAACAGACTTCTAAATAATCACAGGTCAAAGAGGAAGCCTCAAGGAAAAAAAAATTATGAGGTATAGTTGACTTAAGGGAATTTTTTAAAATACAAAAACTCAGTGAAAATGAAAATAATAAAACACCAAAACGTGTGACAGGTAGGTAGGTGAAGTTCTGCAAGGAAAACTTATAGCACTAAATACTTACCTAGAAAGGAAGAAAGCTCTCAAATCAAGACTCTGAGCTGTTACCCTAAGAAACTAGAGAAACAAGAGCAATATAAACTCAAAACAGGCAGAAGGATAAAAAAAACAGACACATCTCTGAAGTATCAAAGCTTTGCTGAGAGCAGGAAGGTAGAGTGTTCCCAACATCTTACCACTGCCATGCCCAAGAGAGGTGTTCACTGTGTCTGAGAGACAAAATGTCTGAATGTGTGTCCAAAAGACAAATAGCTCCTCTATAGATGAATGTAGACTGAAGATTATCTTAATATTAGTCATACCTGAAATCACCAAAATTCCTTTCAATGCAAGTATGACTAGATTAAATGTACGGTTTAAAAAAAAGCTAGAGAAGAGTAAATGAAACCCAAAGCGACTTCTTTGAGAGAACTGAGTAAAATGATGGACTTCTAACCAGATGGATCAAGAAAAAAATAAACACAATGATTAATATCAGGCACGAGACAGGTAACAATAGTTACAACTTCTGCAGTTGTTAAAAGGTTAACAAAAGAATACTATAAACAAGTTTATACTAATCAGTTCAACAACTTCAGACAAAAGGGATACACATTCCTTTAAAAACAACCTAGCAAGCACCCTCAAGAAGAAACATAACCTGCAAGGCCCTATAACGAGTAAGTACATTGGATGTGTAGTTAGAAACCTCCCCACAGTGAACACTCCAGGCCCAGATGGCTTCACTGGTGAATTCTACACAACAGTTAAGACAGGACACAAATTCTAAGCACTCTTCCAGAAAACTGAATGGGAGATAAAATCTTCCAACTCATTTTATAAGGCCAGTATTAATCTGATACCCAAACCAAAGATATTGAAGAAAAGAAACCTATACATTGATAATCCTAAACAGATACAAAGCTTCTTAATAAAATGTTAGCAAATTAAAATTTTAAAATAAATAAATAAAAAGGATAACATACCCTCCACAAATGAAGTTAGTCCCAGAAATGTAAGACTGGTTTCTCTTTCAAAAATCAATATAATTAACCAAGTTAAACTAAAAAAAATAAAATAAAATGACTAACGCAATAGGTACAGAAATACCATTTGATAAAATCCAACATCCAAGCCTAATAAAGTTCTCAACAACTTTGATAGAGGGGAACTTCCTCAACCTTATAAATTTCATCTATGAAAAGCTGACAGGTGACAATAATTAGAAACTGAAAGTTTTCCCTTTACCACAAGGAACAAGAAACCACGTCTACTCAGTTCTGTACTGGAGGTTCCAGCTAGTGCATTAAGGAAAGAAAAAGAAATAAAATGATAGAAACTGGAAAGGAAGCGGTAAAATGATCTTTATTCAGAGACAATATGATCATCTATGTAGAAAACCCCTCAGAATCTACAAACCAGACAAAACTATTAAGTGACTTTAGCAAGGTTTCAGGATATGAAATCAATATACAAAAGTGTATTTTATATAGTAGCAACAAATAGAAGAAGAACAGATAGGAGAAGGCAATGGCAAGCCACTCCAGTACTCTTGCCTAGAAAATCCCATGGATGGAGCAGCCTGGTAGGCTGCAGTCTGTGGGGTTGCTAAGGGTTGGACACGACTAAGCGACTTCACTTTCACACATTGGAGAAGGAAATGGCAACCCACTCCAGTGTTCTTGCTTGGAGAATCCCAGGGATGGGGGAGCCTGGTGGGCTTCCATCTATGGGGTCACACAGAGTCGGACACGACTGAAGTGATTTAGCAGCAGCAGCAGCAGCAACAAATAACCAGAAATTGAAACCTTAAAACTATTGTTTAACATAGCCCCCAAATAGGAAATATTTACAGATGTTTCACAGGAGATGTGTAAGACATGTGTTGTAAGTTACAAAACAGTGCTGAGAGAAACTGAATAAGATGGAGAGACATACTGAGTAATATTAAATAAACAGGGAGAAGCACTGAGTTCCATGACCTGGAAACTCCAATACTGTTAAGATGTCAGTTCTTAAATTGATCTATAGATTCAATACAGTATCATTCATAATTCCTTCGGGGTTTTTATGAAAAAACGGACAAGCTGACTATAAAATTCTAATGGAGATGCAGAAGATAAATAATTGCTGGCAACTCTGAAGAACAACAGCAACATTGGAGGATTGACAACACCTGACCCGAGACTGACTGACTATAGTAACCAGACAGCATGACTCTGATATAAAAATAAACAGATCAATGGAATAGAAATACACCCATACAAATGGACACCTGGGCAAAGAGAGGACAATTCTTTTTCAACAAATGATGCTGGAACAATTAGGTGTCTGCATGCAGAAGAAAAAAAATGAACTCTGATACATACCTCACAGCATGTACAAAAAATATATTAAACTGGATCATACGCCTAGATATAAAACCTAACACTTAAAAACTTTTAGAAAAAAAAAACACTGGAGAAAATCTTTGTGACACTAGATTCGGTAAAGCTTTATTAGATACAACACTTTAAAAAATTAGTGAGTTAGACTTCATCAAAATTGAGGACATTTGTTCTTTGACTTTTTGGAGAAAGAAATGACAAGCCACCACCTGGGAGGAAATATTTTACAAATCCTATCTCTGAAAGAAAATATAAGCTTATATGTATGTGTGTATGTAGGTAGGTAGGTAGGTATATATCTCACAATAATAAAAAATTTAAAAAATAACAATAAAAAATGGGCAAAAGATCTGAATATACACTTTGCCACTTAAGATACATGAATCACATTCAATAAGCATATAAGAAGATGCATTCAAGAAGTGCAAATTAAAATTCAGTGAGATACCGGTGCACACCTATTAGAAGGTCTCAAATAAAGGACTGACAGTACCACTCATTGACAAGTATGTGGCACAGCTGTCATTCTGGTGCACAGAGTGGATGGAAAATGTTACAATCACTTTGGCAAGCAGTTTACCAATTGTTTAAAAAGTTAAACATAAAACCACCACATAACCTTGCCATTTCAGTCCTACGTTTTACCCACGAGAAATGAAAGAATAGGGTCTGAAAAAATATAAACACCCAAAACAAAACATTAAAAATATGAAAGCTTAAATTTTAAAGATTTACACAATGTTTGGAAGACAAAGTAAAGGTGTACTTCCAGAAAGTGGAGTGGGGTGTATGAGAGAAAAGAAAATTAGAAGATCAACCTCAGAGGCCCCAAAATCCAACTAGAATCTCATAAAGAGAATAAAGAGAACAGAGAGGGAAAAAAATGATTAAAGATGTAATACAAAAGTATTTTCCAATTCTAAAAGACATATGTCATCATTAATGAAAAATAAACAGAAACCAGCACCAACCATATCATCATGAAAATTATAGAACATGAGGGATAAGAGAAAATCCTAAAGGCTCATTATATGGGAAAAGCCAAAACAAACAGGTCACATAGGAAAATGCCTTTAAAATTCTAAGAAAAAAATTATTTTGAAACTGTCATTATAGAAACAACAACTAAGAGAGAAAAATAAAGATATTTGCAAACATGCTAACCCTCAATTTTTCTCCTCCTATGTGCCTCTTTTACTCAGGAAGCACTACCAAAATGATGGGGTACACCAAGAAAAAGAAAACTGATGAGACGATAAAGGCCATATATGGAAAACCCACAACTAACATCACATTCAATACAAAAGCCTGAAAGAATTTCCCCTAAGATCAGGAGTAAGACAAGGAATCTACTTTCGCCACTTCTGTTCAGCACAGTTCTGAGAGTTCTAGCTCTGGAATTTGTTAAGAAAAAGAAACTGAAAACATCCAAATTGGAAAAGAAAATGTAAACTATCTCTTCACAGATGACACGAGCTTATACGTAGAAAAACCTAAAGATTCAAAAGAAACTGAATTAAATAAATTTGGCAAATTAACTGGATTCAATTTTGAACTTAACATTCAAAAATTACTTCTGATTTTAACACTCAAATATCAGTTGTATTTCTATATGCCAGCAGTGGACAATCAATAAAAGAAATAAAGAAAACAACTCAATTTGCAACAGCATCAAAAAGAATAAAATACTTAGGAATAAATTTAACTAAAAAGACAAAAGACTTGTACATAAAAACTACAAAATACTGCTGAAAGAAGTTAAAGAAGACATAAACAAGTGGGAAAACATTCCACAATTGTGGGCTAAAAGATAATATTATTAAGATGACAATACTATAAAAAGCAATCTACAGAGTCAATACAATCCCTATCAAAATCTCAATGATGTTTTTCTCAGAAATAGTAAAACCAAGACTAAAATTCACACTGAAAGTCAAGGGGCCCCAAATAACCAAAACGGTCTTGAAAAAACAAGGACAAAGTTTGAGGATTCATACTTCCTGATTTCAAAACTAACAGAAAGCTATGGTAGTCAAGAGTACGGGACTGGTATACAGATACACATACAGACCTATGGGATTGGACTGAAAGCCCAAAAATAAACCTTGAAATTTATAGTTAATTGATTTTCAATGAGGATGACAAGACCGTTCAGTGGGGGAAGAATAATCTCTGAAACAAATGGTGCTGGGAAAACCAAATATCCATGTGAAAGGAGTGAAGGTGGACCCTAACACTATACACGAAACCTAACTCTGAACAAATCAAAGACCTAAACTTGAGAGAACTAAAATGAAAAATTGTAGAAAGGTAGAAAAGTTAAATCTTTATTATGACAGATTTAGCAATGGTTCCTTAAATATGATACCAAAAACACAAGTAACAAAAGAAAAAATATAAATTAGACTTTATCAAAATTTAAAATGTTTGTATACCAAAGGGCACTATCAAGTTGAGTAAAAAGATAACCCACAGAAAAGGGGAAAACATTTGCAAACCTTCTAACAAATAATTAATATCCACAATATATAAAGAACTCTTGCTCAAAAATGAGACAATTTAATTATATAAAATGGACAAAGGATCTGAACAGACATTTCTTTAAAGAAGATATACAAATCACTAATAAGCACATGAAAATATGCTCAACATCACTAATTATTAGGGAAATGCAAATCAAAACCACAATGGGATACACCATATTCACACTTACTAGGATATCTATAGTAAACACAAACACACAGAAAATATCAGGTGTTGTTGAGGATGTAAAGAAGCTGAAATCTTCATACACTGCTACTGGGAATGTAAAATGATTCAGTTGATGTGAAAACAGCTTGACTGTTCTTCTAAAAGTTAAATATAATTACCATATGAGCCAGAAAATCAACCCTGATGTGTACACCCAAAAGAACTGAAAACAGGGACTCAAAGAGATACTTGTACACCAATATTTACAGTATTTTTCACAATAACCAAAGGTGGAAAACACAGTGTCCATCAAAAGATTAACAGAGAAACAAAATCTGGTACATACATAAATGGAATGTCAACCAGCCATAAAAAGGAATGACAGTCAGATACAGGCACTTCACGGGTGAACCTTGAAAACATCATGGTATGTGAAATATGCCAAACACAAAAGGACAAATATTGTGTGATTCCACTTATATGAAATACGTAGAATATGTAAATGCATAGACACAGAAAGCAGATTCGAGTTTACCAAGAGCTAGGGGGAGAAGGAAGGAAGGGTTACTGCTTAATGGAGTCATTGCTTAGTTTCAGATGATGAAGATGATTTGGAAATAGCAGTAACGGTTGCACAGCTTTGTGAATATACTTCATGCCACTGGATGGTACGCTTAAAATGGTTAACACGGCACATTTTATATTTTATGTATATATGTGTTTTATGACAATAACAACAACAATGGAAAACTAGGGTCCAGGAAACAGGTGATCAAAGACCAGGAAACAAAAAGAATTCATGAAATGATGATAAGGAGCCATACTAGGCTGAATGACAACAGTCTGGCAAGAAAACAGAGCAGAAGCAGCAGCATCAGAAACACAACGAACCTGATCATGAGCTCTTGTGGGGGCTCTATAGAGTTGCCATCAGCCTGAGAATCAGCCCAGAACTTAAGTGGATCATGTTGGTACTCTTAGAATTTTGTTTTCTACCTACATCAGCGTCAACCAAAATTTTATTTCACAAAATATCACAATGACTGATTTCTTTGTTCAACACTATTTTACAAACCATGGGAGACATAAACACTGTTCTTATGCACATGTAGTTGACACACTTATCAAGGCAATCCAACTAGTTAGTAATCATAGGATTCCCAGAAAGAATGAAAATAATCAAAACATGTAGGCTTCATTACCAGGACTGAGTCCTTTGTTCTCAGTGTAATTAATTCAAAACGGAAAATGAAAAAGTCCTATTTAGAAAACACTTTGAAATATCATTCCTGTCACCTAAAGAAAACCAGAAACATTCTTAAATTGCTACATTTACAACATGTATTACTTTATATTATATTGTGGAAAACACTACAATAATTGAAAGTACTGTCCAAAACAAGGCAGCATTAGTCTCCAATTTTTTATACTACAGAAAGTTGCAGCCAAAAACTACGATGCTATAAAAGTTCAAAAGAGACTGTAAAACTTACCTGTTTAGACATATTTTCTGAAAATATTGCTGACTTTTCTTTTAAAAGTGTGACAAGGTCTTTATAAATTTCTCCTTTTCTCTCATAATTAATTTGCCCTTCATCATCTGTTTTGCCCTTTGGAAGAAAAAGTTTAGTGCGGTAATTAATGGACTAGCAACATAAGAACTTGATCAGTAAATCACAACCCAACCACAAGTAATGTTTTCTTCTCTAAAGGATCCATGTGCTTGTCTTTACACATGAAATGTGCAGGCAAACCCTTCCCTCTTAATGAAATGTAAATTCATTTATTTATTCACTCATTCGGCAAGCCTTTACCAAGGGCCTCCTAGACACACAGGGCTCGCTGCTACAGCAGAGACCTGAAAGCCCCTCCCCTCTGCCCTTCTGTCCTGTGAAAATGCATTACGACTTCATGAGACTTTGACGAAGTCATAAAGGCCTCTGAGGTGAGAATGTCACCACACAAAAGCCTATGTTTCTGTTGGTCACACCCTGCTCTTATTCTGTGTGGAGCATGATTACTATAGGCTTATTTTCCAGGGGTCTGACCTCCATGTACCATCTGTCCCTCTTCCCTTGGCCTGTCTGTCTTTCTTGTCTCTTTCCTGTTCCTATACCATATATGTGTGTTTGCATAGATATATACATACACATACACTGTAGTGTGTTACATATATAACTGTGTCTGTGTGTATATATACAAAACGGTATGTGTGTATACATATGTAACTTCCCAGGTGGCTCCGACAGCAATGCAGGAGACTTGAGTTCGATTCCTTGGGTCAGGAAGATCCTCTGGAGGAGGGAAAGGCAACCACTCCAGTATTCTTGCCTGGGGAATTCTGTGGACAGAGGAACCTGGTGGGCTTCAGTCCACGGGGTCACAAAGAGTTGCACACCACCATATATATATATATATATATATACACACACATATATACACACGTACATATATATATATATGAAAAGTTAAAGTGTTAGTTGCTCAGTCATGTCTGACTCTTTGTCATGTCCCCTGGAGGAGGATTGCCATTCCCTCCTCCAGGGGATCTTCCCAACCCAGAGATCGAACCAACATCTGCTGCATTGCAGGGGGATATTTTTACTGACTGAGCCATCAGGGGAGCCCCCTGTGTGTATAAATATATGTATATATGTACACACATATATAACATAGTTATAAACTGTAGTATCTAATTAATACATTTCCTTGTGATTACTAAACAGCTTCCTTGTCTAATACATTTCCTTGGATTACTAAACAAGCTTCCCTGTCTTCCATTTATTAAGCTGAGGAACATCCAGATATTTTCATATCGAACCAAGTTGTATGTGCATCAACAGCCTTTTATAGAAGCAAAGGCTCCTCACCCCACTCTGGAAGGCCAAAGAAAAGCATTCCTTTTTCTCAATCTCTTATTTTCCAATTGGATATTCTGCTTTTCTATTAATAAAAACAAACTGAAAGCAAAATCATATTTAGGTCACCTGCTTCCTCTGTGCCGAAAGAAGCCCAGGGTCTCACTGACAAGATGAGCACCGAAAGGCAGGTTAGAAGACGTGTCTCCTGCCACTAAGAACACGGCCCCGCATCTTGATACCCACCCAGGCCGAGGCATGAGCACTCTCCAAACAGTCCTCTGGGAAGGCTGGGTCCCTGTTAAGGAGGTGGATCCTCCCTGCCAAATTTTGCTGCGAGTCCCAAGTTTACATGAAGACAGCGAGGACAGGGCTTTGCAGAGAAGAAAGCTGAGCTGCTCCTTCCAGCCAAGTTCAGTAAGTAGGTGTGGGCCTCAACGTCCAGGGTTTAATCCGGAAGATTCACAATGCCATGTGCCACCTCCCTCAGGTGGAGGGCCACCCACCCACACTCTGCTGACACTCGGGCCGAAGTCTGTAGAGCTGTTTCTCCATTGCCAGGCCAACTGAATTTCCGTCAGCAAGAGGGGAGAGGTCGCTGGGGAGGCTGGAAGAGGCAGGAGGGACTTGCTCCCTCCTACATCCTCTCAGAGTCACCCAGCAACGGCCCCTCACCCCACAGTGGCAGTTGCTTCCGGTAGCAACAGTTGGTTCTAGTTTCTGGGGGCTTTTCCCAGAGGCCCAGAACCAGGCTCATCAGGATCCCTCAGAAACACCAGCAACAGCTGCTGGGGCCCCTCCTCAGAGACCCGGCTCTGTCAAATCCTACTCAGCCCCTAAGATGCCAGTTGCTAACTGGGCAGCACCCACTCTTCAGGGGCCCTAGCTGGTTTCAGGGAAATACCTGGGCTCCAAGGGGACCAGCACTGCCTGGAGGTGCCTGTTCTGCAGATGTGTGAGCCCCAGCTCTGTGGGGACCCTCTGAGCATCTAAGGGACCACCACCAAAGTAAGCAGGGCCCACTCTTCAGAGGTGTAAGTCCCAGTTCCATGCAGGCACTGTCCAGAGATGCTGAGGAGCCAGCACAGCCTGGAAGCCCCTCCCTGGGTAGCAGGTTCCCCTCTGCGGGAGCCCTTCCTCTGTGGACCCCCTCCTCTCTTTTGTTGGTCCCGTCAGCCCTGAGGACAGAAGCCAGTTATGGCTTTTGCGTTACCTTGGAGCTCCTTTTTTGACTTTTTTCCCTCTAATACTTGTATCATTAATCAGTGAACTGATCATGTTAAAGAGGTTTCAGTTTCAGATAGCAGAATGGATCACTATGAAGGTCAGTTCCTAGAACGCTGACTTGAGGACCTGTAGGGGACACTGAGGCAGCAAGCACAGCAAAGAGATCTGCTTGAATCCCACAGGACAATCCTTCAATTGCCTGGTTTTGGGGTTCAATCCTGGAGACATGCCTGCTCTTAAAAATCAGCCTCAGGACTAAAGTAAATACTAGTTTTTTTTTAAAATTACTTACACCATTTAAAAACACTCCTTCTTTGCTGCAAGTAACGCACAAAATTTCAGCATCATGAGGTTTCACCAGCAAGTAACAAATTTCGCCTTTAATCTGTCTCCAAGGTGGGGCTCGACATCCATTTGAAAATTCATAATCTGAAACCAATTATCACACAAGTAAAAGGAGCTCCTTAACCTCAACTTGTAACACAGCTTGACTTCAAAAAATAGGATTGATATTTCAAGTTTTTGTTTCTTAAATATTTAGCTATTGAAGCATTTTGAAAATGTAATTATGAAGATAAATAGAACGTAACATGAACCTGAGGTATACTCAATAGATTCCAAGACTGTCTGTTCTCCCTTTCCTGAGAACCGTTTAAGCAGCTCTATGTCATTCTTCACAGTCCCTGGATTTAATCGTATTTCTCTGAAATAAATGTTTAAGAAATTCATTTTAAATACTTTAAAAGAGAATCCACAGAAAACAACATAAAAACATTCTATTATATTGGGGAATATTGTTTTTGTAATTAAAATATCAGTTAAATTATACATCAACAAAATTGTAGTGATTTTTAACCATGTTACAATCTCATAACACTGCCAGACATTAAAGAATTAGTGATTTGCATTTAATGCTGAGAATGTTGAATGTAACACTTAAATGCACTCACTTAAATAGTGACTTCATTTCTTAATGAAAGTATCAAAGTACTAGAAAAGACTAGAAAGATGAACAAGTTTTAAATCTGACAAACTCTACATAAGTGTATTATAATTTAAAATTTATCTAATGATTTAGAACCAACTTTCAGAGGTTTGTTAAAAAAAAAAAAAGAAGACTCACAAGGAAATATGTTTCAGAGAATGATTGAGTAAGTGCAGATCCAGCTGCTTGAGTTGCAAGGCAATCTTCATCTTAATCTCAATTTCAGGACCATCATCTTTGGTAATTTTGTCAAGAATACTAGATACAAATGAGTTTCCATTTTTTTCATTTATTATATTATAATCAAAGCCCAAGATTTTTGCTACCGGATTTTCATTTGCTGACCAAAAAAGTAAATTTTGAAAATTATCTTCTTGTTATTACTAGAGTCATAAAGAATATCAAATCCTTTGGAGCCCACTCAAACACGTTTATTTCATTAAACTTTCTCTGACTGACCCAAATTTAATTAATCTCTATTTCTCAGATTCTATTATACTTAGAAACTTTCTTACTCCTCTTGAGATGTTCACCTTGTGCTATAATATCATGTATATATGTCATCACCTTAATAGGCCAGAAGCCAAGAGTCTGTTTCTATTTAAGTTGACTATGGGGCCTCATTCAGGATAGGCATTCAATTAATACATCCAGAATTGATTTGAAGATAGAGAAATATTGGTCTCCTTAGAAAAATGATCACTAGAACTGTGTGTGTCTCTGTGTGTGTATCAGTGAACAGTATTCACAAACGTTTTCTCTCCAAAATAGCATGGTTTTTCTCAGTCTACAGATCTACTGCCAATCTTTTCCACCTGTTTGAACTGCTTATATTTCCAGTGTCCTTAGATGTTAACTGGGAAAACATAACAAGTATTTACATAAATGCTAAAATTATAGTAAAAATTTTAAATCCCAACTCATAACCAAGGCTGAAAGTTGAATCTAGAGATGTTGAAAACAGAATTTAATAAAGGCCAAAATGGGGCTTCCCTGGTGGCTCAGATAGTAAACAATCTGTCCGTCTGTAATCCAGGAGACCCACGTTCGATTCCTGGGTTGGGAAGATTACCTGGAGAAGGGAAAGGAAACCCACTCCATTATTCCTGCCTGGAGAAGTCCATGGACAGAGGAGCCTGGTGGGCTACAGTACATGGGGGTCACAAAAACCTGGACATGACTAAGCCACTAACACTTTCAAAAAACTATATGGTTGAAAATGAGGGATAAATGGGCAAAACCATGTTTAGGAAGGAGAAATTCAAGTCAGATGAAAATATATATGCATTTGGATTGAGGGGAAATGCCCATGGGACTAATTCAGAAAGCATGACCTGATGGACATGAAGAGAAGACGGCAATGGTTTTTAACTTTCCCACAGGAAGTGGACTGTTAGCAGGAGAGGCTGGGGGCTGTTAGAAAAACCTGCTTGGGGTAGGGTGCGGGCATCACGAGAAGGAGACCCAGGGACCAAGCACTTAGTGAGCATCTCCATTCATCACCTTACAACTGGCATCTCTAAAGATTATGAAGAGAAATATTAGGTGAATTCTGGGGAAAGACACAAGCTGACTTCCAAACTGCCAGGTACTATACAATTTGGACCTAAAACTAAGAGCTTTACCTAGAACTCCTCCAGAAAGGGCAAAATGCAGCAAAGGTTGCATATTTAGCCAGATTGGGTATATAACACTTTGTGGATTTAAATTTACAGATTAAGTTGAATTTAATGAACAGGCTGTGCACTTGATTAACTCTTCTGAAATTCAGTTTTATTCTCAAAATATCATCCTTCCTCAGAAAAGTAGCTTTGAGGTATAGGAAGAGTAGACAAGACATAAAAAGAGGCTGCTGTCCTAAGGTTCACATCTTTCAAAAAATCAAAAGAATATAAAATGACCAACTTTCCACCTCAGAGACACAGATAGTGGCAAAGAATGATGAGAGACAGAACCCATGTATATTATGCCTGGGAACCACACGTCACATGATCACAAAGGAGCAAAGCACACGCGTGACATAATTACCTACTATTAGGTATTTCTACTCATAAGAAATATTTAAAGCCCAGTTATAGCAGGTAATCACATTCTGTTTTGCATGTCAGATGATTAGGCAATAAGAACATTCTATAACTTTAGTGAAGAGGAGAAATATTTCCCACTGAATGAAAGTAACGATTCACAGAAAGCTGTGCATTCAGGCTGAGACAAATGGGAAGTGAGGTTATTATAGGTTGTCTGCTAAAGGAAGAGGCTACATTCATTTTAAAGGAAACTGATCACCATCTGGGACACCAGAATGCAAGAGGATGGCTCCTAACATTGGCCCTGGACATCTGTCTCTTTCCCTGACATGAACCTTAAAGGCCTCAGGTCTTTCCAGAAGCTAAGAAGGCTCGCTTGAAACCACACACAGAAATTAGAAATCTAGAAGTTGACTAATGGTAAAGCATTAGGGTTTTCATTTAATGTGGAAAGCTGATATGAGCATAACATTTCAACCGAGAAAAATTAAGGACATTTTTATGAAGCTGAATTTAGTACTTTTTACCTTTTAGCTTAGAGAACTTTTTCAAGGAGACTAAAACAAAGGATTCCCTCCCCAGCCCCCAAGATTATGTTTCTGCAAGTTCAAACCACAGACTGGAGTATAAATATCACCTTCAATACATGCTTGTGCTTCCTTCAGCTTCATATTTTTAGCAAAATATAGCATACGTGATAGCTGCCCAAAGCTCCTAATTTTAATTTGTGGTACAGAGAGATATAGCAAAGGCTCTCCATTTTTATCAACTTCTTCTGATTTGACTGTTGTTCCACTAAAAAATGAAAAAAAAAAAAGACATTTTTTTCTTGAAGGCTTAGGGTTACCTGAATGCCAGTATAAGTTAATTTAAGACATCGCAACACATTATTTCCATGTCTCATGATAAAACACAGAGAATATAAATAGGTCTTGTTAGAAACTCATCTATTTTCCCACTTTCACCCACTTTTAGGTTCTTAAATCCCCAAACTTCTTTAGCAATATGATATATCCAGGAAAAAAAATTTTAAGGAATCTCCTGAATACCTATGTAAACTCACAGTTTTTGGTTTTGTTTTTCTAATAATGCATTGGACATCTTTTTTGAAATCACTAGTTCTGTGGGAATCATTTATGTTTTGTGGATTTCCAATGTTATTTTATTTATAAAATTTTTACACCACAGTAATTAGTGGTTAGGAACTTTCTTGGCTACTCTGTTTCTGAGAAAAAAAAAAAAAAAGTGCTATGAAAAAAGACAAACTAGATCCCCTCTGTGGATTATTTTCCCCCTCCAAACCCCTAATTTGGTTTAGTTTAGGATAATAAGCAGTTTTTCTAACTAGGATTTTTCCTGATCAGAAATCGTTAGCTCTCTTAGAGTGGTATTTTTCCCATTTTAACTGTTTTAGGTTGTCATTTCTAAAATATTAAGATTTTTTTTTATGGCCACAATATATCTATACTACTTAAAACATTACTTAAACTGCCAAGTTTTTCATTACATACTGATAATCCCTAGTAAAAGTGTTCACATCTGATATTTTTTAAATTTTTTTAATATGTATCTATTTATTTATTTGGTTGTACTGGGTCTTAGCTGAGGCATGTGGGGATCTAGTTCCCTGACCAGGGATGGAACCCTCACTCCCTGCTGTGCTCAGTCACTCAGTCATGTCCGACTCTTTGCAACCCTAAGGACTATAGCCCGCCAGGCTCCTCTGTCCATGGGGATCTTCCAGGCAAGAATCCTGACGTGGGTTGCCATACTCTCCTCCAGGGGATCTTCCCGACCCAAGGATCAAACCTGGGTCTCCTGTATTACAGGCACATTCTTTACCATCTGAGCTGCCAGGGAAGCCCTGCATTAGAAGGAAAAAAATCTCAACCACTAAACCACCAGGGAAGTCTCAAGACCTGCTATTTTAAATTGTAACACAGATAAATAGTTGGGAGATGTTGACAGTTCATCATAAAAAGTAAATCAACAGACTCAGTTAATCTATTACTATTTCACTAAAATAGAAGGTCGAAACTGGGGGCACAGGGGGTGTCTCTGGAACCTTATGTGGCAAAAGGGACTATGCAGATGGCTGACATTAAAGACTGTGAGATGAGATGACTGCTCTGGGGTATCTAGGTGGGTCAATGTAATCAAAGGAATCTTCAGAAGAGGCAGGCAGCAGGGTCAAGTCAGAGATGGAACACAACAATGGAACCGGGGCTCAGTGATGTAGGCCACAAGCCGAGGGATACAAGTGGCCTCTAGAAGCTGCAGGAGGCAAGAATGAAGGAACACAGCCCTGCCCACACTCATTTTTAGAAACTGTCACCTCCAGAACTGTAACATTTAAATCCACGTTGCTTTAAGCCATTAAGTGCATTGTAATTTGCTGCAGCAGCAAACAGAAGGGAAAACAGAAGCTCTATTAGTCTCCCCCACTGCTCTGTTCCCAGGACCTTGAAGAGGAACTGCACACAGAAGGTGTTTGACAGATGCACGAGGAATAAATGAAGGAGCAAAATGGTTTCAGATCTGCCAGTGCCGGGCATAATTTACAGAATATTTATTTTCCCTGGAATAAAGCTTCTGAAAGAACTCCCTTAGGACTGAGGAGTGGTCTTAGAGGCCTGTACTGGGGCGGGGCCATTAGTGCTGAAAGGATGAGGAGAGCATGAAGTCACAGGCAGAACGAATACCCACAGGATCAAGCTCCTGAACTTGAGAAAGTGAAACTCCTGGGGAGACCAGGAGAACGGCAGGGGCATGGGGACATGTCTCATTGTCCTGCCAGCTGAAGCCTGCTGCTGAACAGAGCCGGAGGAGCTAAAATGCCGGCGACCGAGAGGATTCTTGAAAAGCAGGCTCCCATTTCACGCTCGCAGTCTCTAGCCCTGAAGACAGAGCTTTTTGGAAGAAAACTACTGTAGCCATCTTGATAAGGTTAAGAAGAATGAAAGAAAGAATAAATGAAATCCATCGACCTGATCAAGAGACTTTTAAACTGGAACTGAGAAGGGAGCTAAAAACGCTCAGCTTATACAATAGAAAGCAGGAAAAATGTCTCATTTATTTAATCCCCAATGTCAAGTTCCATGTCCAGAACACAGTAATTACTTCACAGATACATGTCTGAATAGTAACATGGGAAATAAGGTTGTAGTTGAGAAACTATTCAGTAATTCTCAGGGATGAGAAGCAAAGAGTTCAGAAACAGAATTTCAGGCCACTGATCTGTGACTTTGAAATTTTATCAAAATACAATAATCACTGTCTCATCAAACAATACCATTTTAAGGCTGGAGATCATGTGTTTCAGCCCTTAGTGATACTGATCAGAAGATTAAGGACCATAAAGGTATGAACTGGGTGTAAAATGTGCATTTCCAGTAGAGGAGGCATCCTGCTCCAACCAATATCCTGATGTCTCATCCACACAGAACTTATACCAGCATATAATTTCTCCCAAATCATTTATTTATAATCACAGAGACACAGCAGACAGTCACTTACAACTAACATCCTGCAGTATTAAAGCAGACATGATTCAAAAATCCTAGTTCTACCAGAGGGGAGGAAAGAACAGGTAACATCATTTTCACCAAGTGATTCTGAATGCTTACCCAATCAAAAACTGCTTATCCAATTAAAAGAAAAATATGGATACTAAGAGGGAAAGAGGAGGTGGAATGAACTGGGAGATTGGGACTGACATGGACTGTGAAGAAAGTTGATCACCGAAGAATTGATGCTTTTGAACTGTGGTGCTGGAGAAGACTCTTGAGAGTCCCTTGGACTGCAAGGAGATCCAACCAGTCCATTCTAAAGACGATCAATCCTGGGTGTTCATTAGAGAGACTGATGCTAAAGCTGAAACTCCAATACTTTGGCCACCTCATGCGACAAGTTGACTCACTGGAAAAGAGTCTGATGCTAGGAGGGATTGGGGGTGGGAGGAGACGGGGACGACAGAGAATGAGATGGCTGGATGGCATCACCGACTCGATGGACATGAGTTTGAGTGAACTCCGGGAGTTGGTGATGGACAGGGAGGCCTGGTGTGCTGTGATTCATGAGGTCGCAAAGAGTCGGACACAACTGAGCGACTGAACTGAACTGAACTGATACACACTGTTGATACTATATATAAAATAGACAGCTAACGAGAACCTGCTGTACAGCACAGGGAACTCTACTGCATGCTCTGTGGTGACCTAAATGGGAAGGAGTCCATAAAAAAGGGGATGTATGTATACGTATAGCTGATTCACTTTGCTGGACAGTAGAAACACAACATGGTAAAGCAATTATACTCCAATAAAAATTATAAAAAAGAAAAGAAAAAGGCAAAGGACTTGAGATACATAGCACTAACAGGGATTTACAGACAGTAAATAAGCAAATAAAAAACTATTCAAAAATGACTAGCAATTATACATATTCATGAATCGATTATTTTTCAAATTCTTTTCCCATTTAGGTTATTACAGAGTATTGAGCACTTTGCTATACACCTGAAACTAGCACAACATTGATAATCAACAATACTCTAATATAAAATAGAATTTTTTAAAAACAAGAAAAAAAATGCCCAAGCTACTCTGTAGAGACTCTAACTAAGTTCTGGGCATCACCCACAGATAGTGTCACGACTGAGTGCTGTCACCTGTCCTTAACTGACAGTGATTTGGGGTTCATTCTGAGGTGTTTTAGGAAGATTATTAATCTCATCCTGTGTGATAAGAACAAAAACAACTGGAAACATTGATAAAAGAGACCTACGATTTCCATCAAAATGAAAGCAGAGATATTTCCTCCTCAACAATGAATGTGGAGAGATAATACAGGATGAACAGGTGCACCTCGGGAATGCATCTAAAGGAGACAACAGAATCTGGCCAGTGCTGTGCTTATCTAGTCAACTAGCAACCAACTGCACAAAAGGAAAGAAGATGGTGGATGAAACATAAAACTTCCTCATTGTGTGACTAAAGGATCAGTTTCAACACCAGATGCCAACAAGCCTAGCTCAGGACAAGGCTCATCACACCTGTGTTGACGGCTACAGAGTGTGCCCTTGGAGATGCACAGCTGCTGAGAAGTAAGGCCACAAGTAAAAGTGTGGCCTCCAATATATCTGCAGAGATCAGCAAAAGTGGGGGCGTCGCTTGGCTGCTTTAACAGAGTTTTGGTATAGATGAAATTGCATTGCTTTGGAAGAAGAGGGCTGAGAGAATGAATAACCCCAAGAAGAATCTGCCTTTGTTCTCAAACGTCCAAGGACATTACTATTTGGTATAAACACGTCCAGAAACTCCAGGCTTAAGTCCTCAGGATGACTTGGGTATCCACATGGTCTTACAGATATGAATCTCGATTAGGGGGCTTCCTCCACTTTAAATAAATGAATAAACATGTTCTAAGGCCCTGCAGCTAAGCAAAAGAGTGCATATGAACCAAAGAGCAAAGAAAGAGGCAGACGAACTGTTTAATTACACATTCTTCCTGCCATTGAGGGCATCGCTGGTTTACATCACGGGATATGCTGCTGGATGGACCAAATACCATGTGACTTTGCGTGCTGAAGGTTCCTTGGTTTAGGGGATAGAGCACAGGGTGGGTCAGGACCTGGATGTGAGAGCATTCGGTATTCTCCTTCATTCCCTCATAGTTCAGTAGATAAAGAATCTGCCTGCAACGCAGGAGACCCAGCTTCAATTGCTGGGTCAGAAAGATCCCGTGGAGAAGGAAATGGCAACCCAGTCCAGTGTTCTTGGCTGGAGAATCCCATGGACAGAGGAGCCTGGTGGGCTACAGTCCATGGGGTCACAAGAGTCAGACATGACTTAGCGACTAAATGACGATAACCACCAAAATCTCAGCTATATCTTTTGCCTTCTTTGGGTCAGTCAGGATCTACCTGGTTTCCATCAAGACACACAGGAATATTTTCCACCCTACGCAGTGACTGCTACTACCACACACCCCTCTCATTTCTTCCATCATCAAAGAGATCATCAACCAAGGTCAGAAACAGGAATGACAAATAGGAAAACTAGCCCACTGAAGAGCTGCATGGTAAACTTGACAGAAGGAAGACAATAAAGGGGTAGCTGGTTCAAAACATACATAGTGTCAAAATGTCCAAACATCCTGCTTGATGCTACACTGAACTTAGGTGAAGGAAATGAAACACTTTGGGAGAAAGTGACCATTAGCACAGTTAAACATAAAATATAATTAAAAAAAAAAGATTTCTGAAAATTCAGAGAGAAAATAGACCATGATATCAGAACCAAAGCGCCCTTGAAATACAGTTCAAGAATGATTTTCCAGGGACTTCCCTGGTGGTCCAGTGATTTAAGACTTCCAGTTAAGGATTACAGGTTTGATTCCTAATCAGGGAGTTAAAATCCCACATGCCTCAGGGTCCAAAACCCAAAACATAAAACAGAAGCAATATGGTAACAAATTCAATAAAGACTTTTAAAAAAGAGAATGATTTTACAGTTCTAAAAATTAAATTCTGAGTTTATGCTCAAAAATAATCCCAAATGGAAAAGGCATGCATAGGAAACTTTGGCCAGAGAACTGTTTTTTCATAAGATCAGACTTTAAAAGTTCATATGCAAAACTAAAGAGAAACAAAGGAAGAGGATCAGAATGCCTAAAGGGACACATAAACTGAAGTTGACCAAAAAAAAAAAAAAGAATATATGTATTTACATATATTTATCATCTATAATGTATACTTACAGAATATATTATATACATAATTATATTTATATAAACCTATGTAATTTATATAAAATATATAATCAAAGCTATGATCAAAAGAGATAAATTGCTAGCCTGCTGTTTGAGGTGGAGGTAGGATTTTTTTTGAATCTCATATTTGGAAGGTTCTCATTTAAGGACAATGCTAATTGTTAAGTCTTTTTCTTATATATTAGCAAAATGTACCATTCTCCCTTTGCTGCCCCACAGATTTAAATACCAGAAGGGGTTTTGTCTTTATTTCAGGTCATGAAACCAATGCCTGGTGGCATCTGGCAGTTTGTGTGAGTGAAAAGACCAGTCACAAAGCAACAGCAAATGTTGGAGAGTACAGTGACCTGGAAACACATTCCCTATCAAAAGAAAATTCAAATGTAAAAATTAGATAAATAGTGTATTGGCCAAACTACACATCCTAAGATTTCACCCAAGTGCCTCCAGGTTTCTGAGATTTCTGAGATTCACACAGGTGAAGTGATTTGCCTTACACCTACAACCAATCAATAAAAAACATGCAACTGAAGACATTAAACTCTAGAAGCAATTCACTGGCTTACCTGACAGCATAGCCTGATCCAAATGCTGAGGGGTCCAAATTTGTTTTCCATTCCAGTGGTTCTACAAAAACATAGTTTGCCTCTTGGGGATATTTATAGATAAAACTCTCCACAAACAGAATAATTTCCTTCACTATAGCCTCATTGAGAGGAGTAACTTCCAGGGTCTTAGCCCCATGCCCCGCAGCAGTCCACTGCGCAGACCTGGTCAGTGCCACTCCCATGGGATCCCACGATGCTCAAACCTGAGCTCAGCACACACACTGCATCAGAGCAGAGAGAGAGACAATAGCATCCATCTTCCTAGAGGAACATTTCTCATTTTCAAGATTTTAAGCTAGTACTTACCCAACCCACATTCTGCTTGTTCATCTTAGAGACGGATTTTTTTTTTTAAATTATCCAATTGCTCTTCAAGTCAATAAAATAGTTAATGTTCCCTGAACCAGCTCTAAGTAAAACTGACCCAAGGACATAAGGATTTTTCCAATATCTGCCTGCCCTGGAATGAATAACTTCTTTCTCATTTTCAGCGTAAGACCGAGAATTCCGGTCAGAAAATGGAAACAGAAAAGTCCAAGAGCGGAAAAAAAGAATCGGAGGAGGCAGGTCTTCTGGTTTGCAGCTCTGCTGGGGCCAGTGATTATGAGAGATGCTTTTTTGAGCTGGATCACACGTTGTTTATAATTATGCTATTAAACTGAATTATGTTACTCTTTGTTGTAACATACATCTGTATCTGTGCAATGATGGCTGATGAAAGTTCCCCAAATGCCCTCAGAATTCATAAGAAATAGAATAAGAACATTAAGTAAAATAGAATTTTAAATTTTTTCTGAAAATTGGTAAGGCACATATTGACCATATTAATCAAAATATTTGAGTAATTCAAATTTCATACTCCCTGCATATATCCTGTCCAGAATATTTTATCATAATTCATAACTTGCTTAAGAGCAAATGCGAGCATGAATAAGAATCTTTTCAGCCTGTTTATCTAAATTGATTATCAGATGATTCTAGCATTAAAGTGTAAAACAGAAATTGAAATAAATTTCACTTTCGATAAATAGAAATTAGCCTTTAAAAGAGGTATCTGAAAAGATAACATTATCTGCACACTTAAATAAGAGCCAAGTTACTAAATAAGTCCTGATATTACTATATTATGGAGCTTTGTCTTTTTTTTCAATACTCTATACTTGTTTATTTTCTCATTTGCAATTAACACTGATCGTTAAAACCTTTCACCTGGACTAGTAGAAGAATGGTTTAAAAGTTAAATAGAAAATATAATTAGTTTCCCACTTCCCATAATTATTACAAAAGCTCAGAACCAAGATTTTATAGAACTGGTTTGGCAATTTTACTTTCCTTCCTGTTGTTATATCTTCAAATCCAGTAACAGGGACATCTAGATCAGAGGTCCTCGACTGGGAAGTATTGGCTGATGAACAACAGTGAAGAAGTATCATACAGATGTTTTATGATCAAAACAAAAGAAAGGGGACATTGTGAGCACTTTGATGAAGACAAAGAATGTGTCCTGCCATGTGCAGGACAGTTCCCTAGAAGGAAGAACTATGATGCAACCTCCAACATTTAGCACATAACCAATTTCAGATAATTCATACCTGAGCCTACAACCTATTGTTACTTTACAAATAATCACAAAGGATTTTTCACAGTTTAAATACGCATTGAGTTTTCCAGAGTTTAAACTACCATATAAATCAAAGGATGGTTGTAAATACTTATTTTATATGGAACTTTATCAGGAGGTCAGCATTTTGCAAAATCATATCATTGATTGAAATTCTAGTCACACAATTTAAGTTTGTGACACGACTGTATTTCGGGCTACTGCATACACAGCAATTCAACATAAGGCTGGAGTAATTGATTTTGTTGTTCAGTCGCTAAGTTATGTGCAACTCTTTGTGACCCTATGGACTGCAGCACACCAGGCTTCATTATATTCTAGTATAGTGGCTACCTGAACATTTGCATGCTGATATTTTATTACAATTATCTTCTTTTATTTTACAGTGAGAGCACCACTGAGATTTAAAACTATGATTTTGATTTCAGAAGAGTAAAGTGAGCATTGCAAAATATTATAAGAAGCAAATATTGGATCAGATAAAGTTTAGAACAACATAATATACATACATACACATAATATACATACACATACATATGTATATCTGTAAAAATGCTAGTGAAATAAAATGAATACCAAAAATGTATAAATTTGTTCTGTGCATTCATTTCAGTATTTCAGTTTCTACTGCTAGATTCTGAACACATAAGCAAGCACTGATATTTATGCGTGACACTCTTGAGTTTCCCAATACTATGAAAGAAAGTGCAGATAGATCTATTTCATACAGAAAGGCTCAGGTGGATGGTTCTGTTTTTAAACTAAAGATAAATTTGTTTCAGTTTATAAAGCTGTTTAAATCATTTCCTTATTGCACCTTTTTTTTTAAAAAAAATGTGAAATTATATAAGGCTATAGCAGTCCACATACCAGATTCTAATTTTCTGGAAGACACTTAAAAAGGAGCTAAGAAATGAAAAAAGTTCTTTTTCTCATCATGATAAATTTTTCTATGAACGTGTGTAACACATTTGACACTATTCAAATTGTTTTTCTGAGTCTAATAAACCCAGGAGCTGCAGCAATGGACAGGTTTGACTTAAGAAAGCCTAAGAAAAAACGGGCTTCCCTGGTGACTCAGTGGTAAAGAATCTGCCTGGCAAGCAGGAGATGCAGGCTCGATCCCTGGGTCGGGAAGATACCCTGGAGAAAGAACTCCAGAAGTGGCAACGTACTCCAGTATTCTTGCTGGGTTAATCCCATGGACAGAGGAGGAGCCTGGCAGGCTCAGTCCATGGGGTTGCAAAGAGTTGGACATGCCTTAGTCAATAAACAACAACAAGTGAGCCTACGACCATCCAGAAGACAAGCACAATATTATTAGAATAGTATTAGGGGAAAAAAAAAAGTGAAACAGAATCGCAAAAAGAAGACCATGTATAAAAGATTTTTAAAAAAATAAAAAGACTTTGCAGACCCAACTGAGTTTTTAAAAGAAAAACAGGTAGTTTTGTGTTTTTTTTTCCTTCTTAAGTATGAGAATTTCTAATCACCTCTTAATTTGCAAAGAGAACAAAAGCTACAGCATTTATTCCTCTAATTCCAGTAATGTTCCAAAAATTTAAACACTAATATTTTTTTTTTTAATCAAGACAAGTTGATGGGACGTTTTCACCCAGCGCCAATCCATGAGATCTTAGGGCCTGAGAACCATGGTTACAATGAACATGTGTAAATACACAGTACTTATTTTGAGTTAAACCAAGATTTTGAAATTTAACAATGATAAGGGAAAAGGTTTTTGTGTATGTTTGTTTCCATAAACTGAGAAATCACTTTACCCTCATATTGTCTACTCATCCAATAGATACAACAGTTTGTTTTTTTCTTTTTAAGGGTCCGTTGCAAGCCTCCAGTCTCATTCATAAAATAAAACCCATTCGTGAATAACTTCTGGAACACCTAAGCAGAAGCAAAACTCAATTTTTTACGAGACTAGGGAATATAAGCGTCCACTCTAAGATCTAGCGGGTTAGGAGCAGTGCCCGCGCTGGCGTCCAGAGAACGAGGATACCAGGCGATGAAACCTGCAAAAAGATTGGTTTCAGGGCTGACAAGAACCGAGCCCTGAATAAAAAACAGACCCGATGTGGAGATGCGCAAGGATGGCACCAGCCGGTCCTCGAACTCGGTAAAGTCAATATTTGCGCGGGAGGCCGCGGTCTTGGGCTGGGAGGACGGAGAGGGGCGGGAAGAAGAGGCAGCGAAGACGCACGGAGATGGAAGCAAAGCTGCAGAGACGGAGGGAGAAGGGAAGGCAGGCCAGGAGCGGCGGGAGCGGCAGCCGGGGAAGGGGGACGTGGATGCGGTCCGGGCTGGGGGCTGCAGAGCCGAGGTCCCAAGCCCGGGAGGAGAGGGGTGTCCGCGGGGAAGCAGGGGCTGGAAGTGATGGGAGAGACGCGAGAGGGCCGGATACCGGGTCCGAGGGGAGAAAGGGAAGCCGGGAGGGGACAGAAGCGAGGCCTGAGCGCGGCTCCTCCACTTCTCCACCCCCGCGGACTGCTGCAAAGACGCCAGTCCCCGCCGGTCGCACTCACCGCAGCACCCGGCTCAGCGCCCCGCGCCCAGTGCTCCGCGCTCTGCCCGCGCGCCCGCCGGTTGCTAGGACGCCGGGTAAACACGGCTCCGGGCGCGCGCCCGCGTCCAGCCCGGAGTCCCGCCCCCGCCCCAGCCCCGCGTCCAGCCCGGGGTCCCGCCCCCGCCCCAGCCCCGCGTCCACTCCCCGAGTCCCGCCCCGGCCCCAGCCCCGCGTCCAGCCCGGGGTCCCGCCCCCGCCCCAGGCCCGCGTCCACTCCCCGAGTCCCGCCCCGGCCCCAGCCCCGCGTCCAGCCCGGAGTCCTGCCCCAGCCCCGCGCCCAGTCCCCGAGTCCCGCCCCCGTCCCAGCCCCGCGTCCTGCCCCCGCCCCAGCCCCGCGTCCAGCCCCGAGTCCCGCCCCCACCCCAGCCCCGCGTCCAGTCCCCGAGCTGCGCGCCGCCTTCGAGACAAACGCGCTCGGTTCTTCGTTTTTCTCCAGCTCTCCGAGGTCGCGTCCTCCTGGCTCCTCCAGGTGGAAAACCTGTCACCTTCCCTAACGCGCGGTGAGAGGTTTTAGCAGCAATTTCACGGTAGAACCGAAAGCAAATGGAAAATAATCATTGGAAACGCCGTTTTGTTTCCCTCTAGGCTTCTAGACAGAAGTCCCATCGCATTCCTTGAGGAGTTCTGTGTACCCGAAATCTTTCCTGGATTCTGAAAAATAGCACAGGGCCTCTTACAGGATGTTTGAGGTGCACATTTTTCTCTCCAGAAAGCAAATAAACTAGACTTCTAGGATATTAACTGGAAAAGCAGAAACTGCTCTTGGATACTCTAGTTCGGAGAACTAGAATGAAATGAAATTTCCCTGTGTTTCTAAATGCCTTTCGCCTCTGTGTGCCAAGATGACTTTGACCCCACCAGCAGACACTCTACCATCAGGAAATGTTGTTAAGTCTTAGTTGGGTAAGTCGTGTCCGACTCTGTGACCCCATGGGCTTTAAAACCCTGCAGGCTCCTCTGTCCATGGGATTTCCCAGACAAGAATACTGGAGTGGGTCGCCATATCCTTCTCCAGGGGAGCATCCTGACCGAGGGATTGAACTGTGTCTCTTATATTGGGAGATGGATTCTTTACCACTGAGCCACCTAGGAAGCCCACCAAAAGGAGACCAACCTTGAAAAACCAGAGGGAGGGAGTGGAAAAAAAGAAAAAATTTGTTGGGTGAAAAAAAAAGGAGGGGTATGAGCGGTGTACTGTCTTGGCTGATGGAGTGTTTGGGGACAGCAGAGATAGTTGGCGGGGGGGAAGGGAGGGAGGGAGACAGTGTTGAGGAACTAGAACTGGATTGTTTTTCATTAAAGCCAGCAGATCTGGGAGGATGTCAAGTGTCATCTGTGAGGGTAGTATGCTGTTGCCACTCAAAAACAGCTTTCTGCAGACACACAGAGAAATAAGGTTGATGTGACCTTGCTTTGGGTTCTTCTCTTTTTGAGATTGTGAAACTTGTTAGGAGTGGAATCTTTCTGCCTGAAGGGGCCTCCCTTCCAGAGAAGCCTAGAGTTGCAAGCACCAGAAAGGAAGATTATGTGCCAGTAGGTGTAAGGGGCCCAATAAAATTTTTTTACAGGTGGTAAGATTACATTCAGGAGCACAGGATCACACCTGTAGAACTGAAGCAGGGTCATGACCTGGTGAAGGTAAACAAGCTGGGGAGGGGCCACCTTTCAGAGGCATGAAGCTTCTTCTGGTATTTCATTTCACTTGTGCATTTTAATCAGCTGTAGAATATGAGAACACATTTACTGGATCCAATGTAGAAACTGGCCAGAGATCTACAGAGTGCTGGACAGTTGACCTTGGTTTGCAAAGCGGAAACAAACCAGCACCAACCAAGATCTGAGCATTGGCCAAACTCATGCCAAGTCAGAATCTATCGTTGCTTAATCCTATTCAAAATTGGAATTTATTAGCTTCGAGTTTAAAAAAAAAAAAAAAAAACAACTTCTAACAATATTTAAATTTGTAGAATTCCCAGCTGGCTTCTTCCAGTTTTTTTCTCGCCACGTTCAAGCACTAGCTTAACTGACCATTTCTCAGGGTACACACCATCCCACCTAAAGAAGTCTCTCAGTAGAACTTAACTCCTCTTTGTCTTTTTGCCTGTCTCCTGCCACTGCAGTCAGCACCATGAAACAGGGACCTTTTCTGTTTCCTTCCAGTGTGTATCCCTAAGAGCTGGAAGACTAGAATGACCTGTGGAAGGAGCAAAATTGATTAATCATCTGACTGAAGATGGCTTGCTACCTGACATTCTTTGTTGAACCAGGGAGCAGACAGGTAAGACCCATGTTTCCCTGGACACACTTGATAGAACCAGTTTGACGATTCTGAGTGACTGTGTTATGGAAAAGAGCTTTCAACACTGAGGGTGCACAGGTGTTTGCTGTAGCAGAGGGCTCTCCCAGCATTGCCTGCAGCTGAAACATGACCCAGTTTTGTCCAGTGGAACTTTAGAGAAAGTCTGCCGTGGGCATCTGAGAAAGGTTGGGATGTTTTTGGCTAAATAAGCTCTCCGTGAAACCATCCACCCTGGCTCAGGGTGGCTCAGCTCCCCTGGTGCAAAGTAAATATTGAGGCGCAGATTCCACGTAAGCATTTGCTAGGATTGCCTAACAAGGTACCATAGACCTTAAACAACAGAAATATATTGTTTCACAGCTCTAGGAGCTCAAAGTCCAAAATCAAGGTGTTGGCAGGGTTGATTCCTCCTGAAGGCTGTGAGGGAAAGATCTGTTCTGGGCCTCTCTCCCTGGCTTGTGACGGCCATCTTCATGTCTTGGGATGTCCTCTCTGTACACCTGTTTCTGAAAAAGGCCCCTTTTCCAAAGGCAATCATTGTGTTGGACTAGGGTCCGTCCTCATTAACTCATTTTAACTTGCATTACCTCTGTAAGACCCTATCTCCTACAGGTTTGCATTCTGAGAAACGGGACTTCAACATATGAATGGGGAGGGGAGAACACAGTTCCAAACATGGCATTCTGTAAACAGGGGAGTCGGTGGGTTTCAGGAACCCATTCATCTGTGTTAGAGTGGGGCCCCCTGGTGTGGGGCAGCCAACAGGAGCATATACAGGCCAGAATCAGGAGAAGGTTGGTCTGAGTGTCTGATACCTCAATCCGGAAAGGACTGACAGTGGAACTGCACAAATCTAGCCAGAAAGTACAATCACTCAGTTGTGCAATAATGGAGTTAAGTCTCATGAGGGGACAAGATCTCCTGTTAATGGAATTTTTTGGACTTCAACAGAATTCTGATGGTGGGACATTTGCACGAAGTCTGATGAAGCTCTAATGGCCAAATTCCCCAGGTCCAACCTTTGCTTAGAGACAGAGACCAACCATCAAAGAATGGCAGCCTCAGCTGATGGACTATGGACCAAGTCCATGGACTGGAAATGAAATGGCTCTTTCTGTGTACATTCTAACTTCCTAGACTTTCATTTATTTGATAAGTATTTTTTTTTTTTTTTGATACTGGTATGTGCCACCAGGAACTCTGTTCGCAGAACTGGGTTGTCCAGTTCCAGTTCTGGGGGGAAAAAAAAGGAATCTGTTAAACTCTTCAGAATCCCTGGAGTAAGGCCCATAGCAGGGAGCACAGTAAGCAAAGAAGAAGAGACGTTGCAAGTGGGCAGTCACAGAAGGTAGTACCTTGAAGCCATGATGAAGAGGCAGATTGTATTCCAAGAGCAAATGAAAGTTATTGGAGGGTTTTAAGGAAACAGTGGCATGATCTGATTCATGTTGCTAAGAAGTCTAGCTGTTAAGGTGCAAGAGTAGAAGCAGGACGACTATTAATTACCTACCCCCGTGGGTCAGGCCCCTAAGTAACAGTCCAGGATGGAGAGAGGCCTGTGAAGGATGCATTGAGGAGCCCTTCCAGGGGAGTGAAGGCAACAGGACTGGACAGGGAGAAAAGCTAAACTGCCCTGGGTCTGGGATGGCCCTGCAGGGTTTTCCCATATTAAGGTGGGCCTTTGTATCTCGTTATCTTTATGTTTTCTATCCAAATCTTTATTCATTTGTTAACCTCCATTACGGAGAAGGCAATGGCAAGCCACTCCAGTACTATTGCCTAGAAAATCCCATGGATGGAGGAGCCTGGTAGGCTGCAGTCCGTGGGGTCGCTAAGGGTCGGACACGACTGAGCGACTTCACTTTCACTTTTCACTTTCCACTTTCACACATTGGAGAAGGAAATGGCAATCCACTCCAGTGTTCTTGCCTGGAGAATCCCAGGGACGGGGGAGCCTGGTGGGCTTCCGTCTATGGGGTCACACAGAGTCGGACACGACTGAAGTGACTTAGCAGCAGCAGCAGCAACCTCCATTACACACTAAGTTCATCTTTTTGTCTTCCAGTGTTACTGACATATTTACATACAGCACTGTGTAAGTTTAAGGTGTATAGCATAATGATCTGACTTACATCATAAAATGATTGTCAAAATACATTATCACAATGTCTTATTGTCACAAGTTTAATGAACATTCAGTCATCTCATATAGATATAAATTGTAAAAATAGAGAACAGTTTTTCCCATGTGATGAAACCACTTAGGGTTTACTCTCTTAAGAACTTCCACATATAACCTACAGCTGTGTTAATGATATTTATCTTGTTGTACATTACATTACTAGTAATTATATGTCATAACTGGAAGCTTGTATCTTTCAACCACCTTCATCTAATTCCCCTCCTCTCACCCTCTGCCTCTGGTAATCACAAATCTGATTTCTTTTTCTATGAGTTTGCTTGTTTGTTTTTGAAGTGTAATTGACCTGCAACACTATGGGTGCATATGCTCAGTCATGTCTGACTCTTTGCCACCCCATGGGCTATATAGACCACTAGATTCTTCTGTCCATGGAATTCTCCAGGTAAGAATACTAGAGCAGGTTGCCATTTCCTCCTCCAAGGCATGTTCCTGACCCAGGGATTGAAACTGATTCTCTTATATCTCCTGTATTGGCAGGTGGATTCTTTACCACTGCACCACTTGTGAAGCTCCATCCACCAATATGGCACTGGTTTAAATATATACAGCATATCCATGGGAAGGACTATTACACAGCTGTTTTAGAAGAGTGAGCGAGATCAGTGTTTATTGTATGTGTATACCACATTATTTTGATTACTGTAGCTTTCTTTGTAGTATAATTTGAAATCAGAGTGTGAGACCGCCAGCTTTGTTCTTCTTTCTTAAGATTGTTTTTATGATTCAGGATCTTTTATGTGTCTGTACAAATTTTAGAATTATTTGTTCTAGTTCTATGAAAAATGCCATTGATATTTATAGGGATTGCATTGATTTTATAGGTTTCCTTGGGGAGTATAGTCATTTTAACAATATTAATTTTTCTAACCCATGAGCACAGTATATTCTCCCATGTGTTTGTGTCATCTTCTGTTTCTTTCATCAGTATTTTATAGTTTTTTGTTTACAAACCTTTTACCTCCTTCAGTTCAGTTCAGTCGCTCAGTCGTGACCGACTCTTCGCGACCCCATGAATCACAGCACGCCAGGCCTCCTTGTCCATCACCAACTCCCGGAGTTCACTCAAACTCATGTCCATCGAGTCGGTGATGCCATCCAGCCATCTCATTCTCTGTCATCCCCTTCTCCTCCCGCCCCGAGTCCCTCCCAGCATCAGAGTCTTTTCCAGTGAGTCAACTCTTTGCATGAGGTGGCCAAAGTATTGGAGTTTCAGCTTTAGCATCAGTCTTAGGTAGGTTTATTTCTAGATATCTTGTTTATGATGTGATGGTAACTGAAATTGTTTTCTTAACTTTTCTTTCTGATTATTAGTCACTAGTATATACAAATGCAACAGATTTCTGTATACTAATTTTATATCCTGCAACTCCACCAAATTTGTTGATGAGTTTAGTAGTTTTTTGATGGTGTCTTTAGGATTTTCTCTGTATAGTATTAATATCATGTCATCTGCAAACAGTGCAGTTTTACTTCTTCCTTTCCAATTTGGATTCCTTTTGTTTCTTTTTCTTCTCTGATTGCCATGGCTAGGACTTTTAATACTGTGTTGAATAAGAGTGGTGACAGTGGGCCATCCTTGGTTTGTTCCTGATCTTAGAAGAAATGTTTCAGCTTTTTACCTTAGAGTATGATGTTAGCAGGACAGGGAGGCCTGGGATGCTGCAGTCCATGGGGTCACAAAGAGTCAGACATGGCTGGGCGACTGAACAACAACAAATTATGTTAGCAATGGGCTTGCATATATGGCCCTTGTCATGTTGAGATATGCTCCTTCTATACCTACTTTTGGGGGGAGTTTTAATCATAAATGGATAATGAATTTTGTCAAAAGCTTTTTCTGCACCTATTGAGATGATACTATTTTATTCTTCAAATTGTTAGTATGGTGTGTCACAATGATTGATTTACAGATATTGAATTATCCATGCATCCTTGAGATAAATTCCACTTGATCATGATGTGTAATCTTCTTAATGTGTTGTTGAGTTTGGTTTGCTAATACTTTGTCGAGGATTTTTGCACCTCTTCACCTGTATTGGCCTGTGATTTCTTTTGTGTGTGTGTAACATCATTCTCTGGTTTTGGTATCAGGATGATACTGGTCTTATAGGATTAGCATGGCCAGCTTCTTATTTGTTCCTGGTCCTCACTATTACCTTCCTGTAGTCCCACTCTAGCCCTTTAGGTGAGAAAGGTCAGTGAAGGGAGAAGTAGAAGGACAAGGAGTCTCTATAAACTGTCCTGTCAAAAACTAACTCTGCATTCTTTGCATTAAGCCTGATCTGGCTGTTTCTCTTATGAAAGTTTTTCTTGGGATTTCAAAAATCTTGCAGTGTTGGTGTCCTTCTCACTGTATTTTGCACCATCCCTAAACAAGCTTCTTCCTCTGACTTTGTTCCTGGGAATCTAGCTGTTCATACATTTACTTTCTGCTGAGGTTTTATAGCTACCATCCCACCTCCTCCAACCCCCACTGTATTTTTCACCCATAGCCAAAATTTGACCCATGGGAAGCACTCATACATTATCTGCTCAACTCACTCTGCAGGTCAGTCCTGTCACGATTGAGGCTTTCCTCAATTGTACTCTGCCTGTCTCTCATCCCCCAGGCTCATCCACTGTCTCCTCCCCGACTCACAACTGCACAGTATGAAGGACATGTACTAAGCTCTCTAAGTAGTCGCCAAGAGTCAGACTCGACTGAGTGACTGAACTGAACTGAACTGAAGTAGTCTTCTTAAAGTCCCGCTTCTTCCATCCTTCTAAACTGAGGTTGAGGGGCACGTGAACAGAAAAGAGATGGCCAGTACAGCTCTCTCCAAAAAGCTCTTCCCTGGAAATCCACTCATTTCCCTTCTATAACTTCAATATGGGTGAGGCAGGAAATTGACTTTCCAGTTATAACCTCTACAATTTTACATCTCAGCCTAGTGCCTTACTCTGGAATAAATTATCTATTGTATCTTGAATCCTAATGTCTTGAATGAGTGAAACGTTTAACATATTATTTCTTAGGTGTATGTACAAATTGTGGATGATGTACAGAACAAATCAGTACTATACATTGCCTCAGAAAGTGGATGGATGGGGAAGAATTATGAATGTTTTTGTTTTATACCTTCTTATCTTCTGGTGTGTTGCAATGAGCGTGTGTTCCTATAGTAAATAATTAGGACCGTGTAAGAAACAGTAGACATAGAATGCACGAGTAAATATAAATTCTTTATACAGATAATTCAAATTTAGGTCATATATCAACCATCATTTCATATGCATCAAACAAAATGATTTTTATTCTAAGGTAATAAAAGTGTAGGATTGCCTTAAACATTTGAAAACACAAAAGTGTTTTCTCTGATCTTTATCTCACATTTACATGTTGTGCAGTTGATTGACCTTTAATGAGTGAGAAGATAAAATAAGAGAAGTCTCTAACTGAATGGAAGGAGGGGGGACTAGGGCTAGTATGTTGTATACTTCATTTCCATATAAGTGAAAAATGAAAAATAAACCCAGAGAGGTGCATTCTTTTATCAGTTTGAGCCACACCTACTATAATGATAAAAACTGGTCTGTAGGATTAATTAAACCTAAATTTCTAATCAAATATGTGCATTGTGCACATCACTAAAACCCACAAAAATGACAGTGAGGAAAGAGAATGGGAGGGAAGATGAAATGGGTGAAACATACCAACAGAACATGGGTAATAGAAAACAGAAGCGTTGAAATGGCTTAACTGAGTGGAGAAAGCTGAATCCTAAAACCTTGAAGGGATCAAAGCCAATAAAAATAAAACATTTGCAGAAAAATGGACCCTGGAAAAACTCAGAACTTGGAGGCATCTCTGAAGGTGCAGAGTGGACTGAAAACAGGAAGACAGCTTGAAAGCCTTGTTCAAGGAGTAGCTGGACATGTAAATTCTTCTCCCAATCTAAAGGTTTATCACTCAGAGCACCAGGAACAGCTGAAAACACTGTACAGAAATCATGGAACTAAGGAAATATGGGCTCCCGATTACACACACACACCCTCACCCTCCCTGCTGTCTCCTGGCCTCCTTCCTCACACTGGCAACCCGATGTCTATTTTCAGGCAGGCCTGATGCTGACCAGCATGGATGCAGAGATCAACAGGTGCTGACACTTGAGAGTTCTTCCAATCAAATAGACAGGTGTTGCAAGAGGGAACATGTGTGGGTAGCAGGGGGCAGGAATGATGCCAACAGAATTATACCCTCTATTTCCAAAGTAAGAAGACAACAGTAATTCCTAAAAAGGAAAACCAAGCCATAGCAGTTTAAGGATGTCATTTAGAAATTTAGAAACATTGAGCAATACCAAAGATGAGTAAGAGTCTTGCCCATCTCTGTGATTTTTATGGAAAAATAAAAGGATTCAATCAATTTCTCAAGAAGAACCAGGGCCAACCACTTTGTGGAAAGCTTGTGCTCCATCATCCATCACACAGACTTAGAGACACCCAGTCCTGATGAACTTAGACATCAGAAGAGACGGGGCTTCTGTGACAAGTAACTAGAGCTGTAATACTGCTGCATGACTTCTCTGGTGGCTCAGATGGCAAAGCGTCTGCCTACAATGCGGGAGACCCAGGTTCGATCCCTGGGTCGGGAAGATCCCCTGGAGAAGAAAATAGCAACCCACTCCAGTATTCTTGCCTGGAAAATCCCATGGATGGAGGAGCCTGGTTGGCTACTGTTCATGGGGTCGCAAAGAGTCGGACACGACTGAGCAACTTCACTTCACTAACCCAGCACCCCACTCAGTAATACTTGCACTCACAGACCTGTAGGTCAGGTGCAGTTTCTTGCAGTTTGGCTCATCTAGATGAGGCCAGAATACTCTGGTTCAGGCTGTGCTTCTAGGCTTGGTTCCAGGCTGTGAAACCTGTTCCACATCTCGTTCCAGAGCTCAGGCAGAGGGCCAGTGGCTATGTATGGCATGTACTTGTCATCATGAATCACTTTCATGAACATTCCAACTGACTTCCCATGGATCCAGAAAATCACATGGTCAAGCCCAAAGCCAGAGGTAGGAGAGCTGTTATTTGCTCACTGTGAACTCATGGCCAGGGTGTAGATAATCTGATACCACTTCAGCAGATTGAAGAAATCGCTGGAACTGATAATCCAGTCCACCAGCACACCTTCTTCAATGTGTCATTCAACAAGTGTGTTTTGATATTGGTCTTCATTCCCATTACATCATCATGGTAGTTCTGTCACCTTATCATATTCTCTGTCCTCTAGCAGGCAAATCTAGGATTGTATACAAATAATTTAAACACATTGTAATCATGTGTTTAAAAAGAGAATATCTAGGATGAATAGCCTAGAGAAGTGTTCTGATTTGCCTCTTTATTTTTATTCAGTTATTTTGAGTCTTTAAAAATCTTTTTCTAAATTACTTTTTCAAAGTCTCTCTTTTTGTTTTCAACTCTCTCTTTTATCTAAATAAGAATACAGAATACCATAAAAAAATACCCCATTTTACGTCAGGTAGCACTTGGTCCCTGTTCTGGATGTTTAAAAAGTAGAAACTCAGAGCAAAATACACTGGAATGCAGGGAAAGTTATTTGATATAGAAAATGTGTAGTCTAGCCAAGAAGTGATTACTTCAGAAATCCTCATGGAGAATAAAGGATTTAATGTGAGACTTGATATTTTGGAAAAACAAACTGAGGATTAATAATATCCGGGTGATGTCTCCCAAAAACACCAAAGGAAACAGTGAAGACGTCTTAAAAGAATGGCTTCCAGATGCCTAGTAAATCATGTGTCTCTACTGAATGAGAACATAGCTAAAGGGGGATATTACTTATTTTGAGAAAAGAAGCATTCTTTGAGTGACTAGTCGTCTTTTGCCCGTCACTCTGTAATACTATTAAAGATCTAAAAGCCAAGAGTATTATCCTTTTCAAATAATGAAATGATGGATACATTATTTGCAATGAAAATTAGTTTAACTGCACAGTGTGATTTATTTGTAAGAAAATAAGTAAGTTAGGGTTTTATGGTGAGATGAATTGTCTTCTTTGGTGACTAGAATACATCTCGGAGTTTTGTAAGGTGGAGGAAGGATGATTGTAAAAAGAGAGGATGGGAAAACCAGGATGGGGCTTAGTGCTTCAGAATATATTTAGGTACATTTCAGAAACAATTTGTGATCTGGACACTGATTTCCTATATAGTATCTAGACCCACAGACCCTTCGGCAAGAGTTCATATGTTCACAGTTTGGAAGCCACTCACTTGGTTCATTGATGGAGCGTCTCAGGCCCCATGTTCCTCTGCCTTTTGCGGTCTTAAGTCACACCCTCCAATAGGCTCCAGTATGGATCTGCACCAGTCACAATGTGCCAGAACCCATTAGCTTTCAGAGTTGGGGTCCTGAAGAGCAGTTATTGAAGTCACTGGCATTGGTTTTCCATACTGAAATCTTCCTTTGATTTTCTCAATGATTCATAGTCTTATCCCTGTACTATTACCTGGCAAGTGTTTGGGCTCGAAGCAGTTCTTCTCTGGGTTTTGTCACTGGGTTAAAAAACAACAGCAACAGAAGCAGGAATGAAACTAGTCTCTAGGGATGACAAACAGATTGCAATCCAATATCATAGACCAGAAATTAGAATGCGTACATTCTCTCTGAGGGGTATTGCATTTACTCAATTACATTTCCTATAGAGGATTTTAAACACAAATGGGCCATTTTGTAATTTCCATGGATATTAAGTTCTTAAGGTAGAAAAAGGGGGAGAAAAGGAAGTCTAAATGAACTAAATTAATCTTCTGTTTCCTTCCTAACTCACAAATCAGCTGAAAGAGGCAGAAGCACGATTAATAAACCATATGCAATACATTGCCAGTTGTCATTTGAGGAAACTGTTTTTTCTCCTGTCTTATTGATTACCTAAGTGTTATAATAACATTACAGGAACTTTTTGGGATTAGGAAAGCCATGATGATTTTTCCCCCTCCTTTGCAAAAGTGTCTCCTTCCTCAGCTTCTGTAAGCTCACTTAAGAGCAGGTTAACTTACTTAGTTAAGAGTAGGTTCTGGTATAAGAAACAGAGACTCCAAAAACAGTGGCTTGCAGAGGACAGAAGTTTATTACAACAGTAGTCTGCATCAGCAGTCAGCTCTGCAAAGTCCTGGGGGATTCAGGCTCCTCCTCCGCTGGGCAGGACTCACATTTCCAAGGTCTCCCTCTCCAGCATAAGGACCACTTTCCAGCCAACAGGAGGGAGGAAAGCATGAAGAAGGGCAAAGGTCATGCACTGGCTTTCTTTTAAGGAAATTGCCATACCACAGTTCTACTTATATCTCAGTGGCCAGAATTAATCACATGAAACATTTTGGCTTTTTACATTCTGAAGCTATCTTAATAGATACACAGAAATTTAAATGAACCAAATTAAATTGTTTGTTTGTTTGTTTTTTTGGCTGCACTGCACAGAGCAGCATGTGGGATCTTAGTTCCCTAACCAGGGAATGAACCGGCACCCCCTGCTTTTCAAAGCACAGAGCGTTAACCACTGGACTGCCAGGGGAGTTTGTTGTCTTTTCTAAAGATCTGACCCTTTTATCATTAAAAGGTTACCCTGTTTTTCTCTAGTAATGATTTTTTCCTGGGAGTATATTTTATCTGATTTTAATAGAGGTACCTCAGCTTTCTGTTTGGTGTTTTCCTGGTGTATCTTTTTCTATTCTTTCAATTTTTCTGGAAATTTACATTTTAGATATGTTCATTGTAACAGAATATAGCTGATTTTTTTTTAAAATACAGTCTGACAGTGTTTGGAATTGACATGTACATGTTGCTGTATTTAAAATGGATAACCAACACGGACCTATTGTATTGCAAAGGGAATCCTGCTCAGTACTCCGTAATAATCTAAATGGGAAAAAAAGAATTTGGAAAAGAATAGATACATGTTTGTATATGATTGACTCCCTTTGTGGCACACCTGAAACTAACACAGCATTGTTAATCAACTATACTTCAGTACAAAATAAAAATTTTTTTAATAAAGTAAAAAATATATATAGTCTGACAACTTTTGTGTTTGATGAAGGCATTTAAGATATTTACATTATGTGAAACCTTATTTTATGTTTCCATTTGTCCCATCTTTTCTATGACTCTTTTTCTCTCCTCTGTTGCCTTTTGCTTGATTAATTTTTTCCGAATTCTGTTTTATCTACTACTATTTGGAAGTCGTGCACTCTGATACTGTTCTTTTTGTGGTTACCAGAAAATAACAGACATAATTAACTTATCAAAGTCTCAGATTAGTCTCTTTGGCCAACTGCTGAGCCCTCATCCCTGCTGGAGTTGTGTCCCTTCTGGTACAACATGCTATCGCTGCTTTATACAGTCATCATTTCATATTGTTTGTTTCTGTGCATATATTTACCACTTTCTCTGCTTTCCTTTTCTTTGGAAAAGAAGAATCATCGAGGTATGACTAATGTTCAGTAAACTACACATGTTAAAAGTATACAATTTGATAAGTCTCAACATATATGAAACAGTCACTACATCCAGGAGAATGAACCTACTGTCACCTCTGAGAGGCTTGTCATGCCCCGTTTTACAGCTTCATCCAGTCTCTCTATTCTGTTGGTGGTGGTGATGCTTCAGGCAGGAGCCTAAATCCAGATCCTGTTGCTTTGTCATGGCCATTAGTAGACATTTCTCTCCAATTGTATCTCAGACTTTGAATATGATATCACTTTCCTTCTCTCTCTCTTTTATACTCGTTAGATTTTCCCTTAGTAGAGGTCTGCTGGAGAAGAAAATAGCAACCCATTCCAGTATTCTTGCCTGAGAAATCCCATGGACAGAGGAGCCTGGAGGGCTACAGTCCATGGGGTCGCTAAGACATGACTTAGCAAGTAAACCACCAACCAAAGATCTGCTAATGACAAATTCCCCTCAGTTTTTGATGACCTAATTCAGTTCAGTTCAGTTGCTCAGTCGTGTCTGACTCTTTCCGACCCCATGGACTTCAGCACGCCAGGCTTCCCTGTCCATCACCAACTCCCGGAGTTCACTCAAACTCATGCCCATCGAGTTGGTGATGCCATCCAACCATCTCATCCCCTGTCATCCCCTTCTCCTCCCACCTTCTATCTTTCCCAGCATCAGGTTCCTTTCCAATGAGTCGGTTCTTCGCATCAGCTTGGCTTCATGCAGAAAAGATTTTTTTTTCCACTAAGAATAGAGGTCTTGGTTAAAAATAGTTTTCTCTTTGTACATTGAATATATCACTTCACAGTCTTTTTTGCCATCAAGAAATCAGATGTTGACTTGTTACTCCTCAAAAGGTAGTACATCTCCTTTTAAGATCTCTTTTCATTCTTTCTTTTGAATAATAAGCATTTATAAAAAGCATAGGGCATAGACACAGAGAAAAATCTAGTAATGACCAGTAGGGAGAGAAATGGAGGGGCAAGGTAGGAGTAGTGAATTAAGAAGTACAAACTATTATTTGTACGATAAATAAACTATTAATATAAAATGTATTGCACAACATAAGACATATAGCCAATATTTTAAAATAACTGAATGGAGTATAACCTTTAAAAATTGTGAATCACAATATGCTGTATAACTGTAACTTTATAATATTGTGCATATCTCAAATAAATGTTCAAAATAGCTGAAAATAACAGTAGCATAATAATAACTAAGAGCAAAAAAAGCATAAGATGTATAAAGATCAAATACAGCTTCTTTTATAGAATTGAGGATCTCTTTTTCTTTGATGCTCTACAGCTTCACCATAATTTTTCTAGTTGTGAGTTTTCTTCATTTTTATCCTGCCTGATTTTTGCTGTGCCCTTCAGTCTGACCAAAGATCCTTTTCAACAATTCTAGAAAATTCTCAGCTGTTTTATTCTCATACATTAACTCTGCTCCCTCTCTCTTTTCTTTCTGAAGCTCTGTTTGTCCTTTGTTGCTTCAGTCGTGTCCAACTTTTTGTGACCCCATGGAGACTGTAACCTGCCGGGCTCCTCTGTCCATGGGATTATCCCAGCAAGAATACTGGAATGGGTTGTCATGCCCTCCTCCAGGGGATCTTTCCAAACCAGGAAGCAAAACCATGTCTCTTATATCTCCTACTTTGGCAGGCAGATTCTTTACCAGAAGCGCCCCTTGGGAAGCTCCAGTTAGGCACATATCTCGTCTGTCCACCCATTTTCTTAACCTATTTTCCCATATATTGCATATGATTTCTGTGCCACCTTCTGGATAACATCCACATGATTACTTGTCCTTGAGATCACTAATTCTCTCTTCAGTTCAGTTCATTCGATCAGTCGTGTCCGACTCTCTGTGACCCCATGAATCACAGCACGCCAGGCCTCCCTGTCCATCACCAACTCCAGGAGTTCACTCAAACTCATGTCCATCGAGTCGGTGATGCCATCCAGCCATCACATTCTCTGTCGTCCCCGTCTCCTCCTGCCTCCAATCCTTCCCAGCATCAGAGTCTTTTCCAGTGAGTCAACTCGTCGCATGAGGTGGCCAAAGTACTGCAGTTTCAGCTTTAGCATCAGTCCCTCCAATGAACAACCAGGATTGATCTGCTTTAGAATGGACTGGTTGGATCTCCTTGCAGTCCCAGGGACTCTCAAGAGTCTTCTCCAGCACCACAGTTCAAAAGTGTCAATTCTTCGACGATCAGCTTTCTTCACAGTCCAACTCTCATATCCATACATGACCACGGGAAAAACCATAGCCTTGACTAGATGGACCTTGGTTGGCAAAGTAATGTCTCTGCTTTTTAATATGCTATCTAGGTTGGTCATAACTTTCCTTCCAAGGAGCAAGCGTCTTTTAATTTCATGGCTGCAGTCAGCATCCACAGTGATTTTGGAGCCCCAAAAAATAAAGTCTGACACTGTTTCCACTGTTTTCCCATCTATTTCCCATGAAGTGATGGGACCAGATGCCATGATCTTTGTTTTCTGAATGTTGAGCTTCAAGCCAACCTTTTCACTCTCCTCTTTCACCCTCATCAAGAGGCCTTTGAGTTCCTCTTCACTTTCTGCCATAAGGGTGGGGTCATCTGCGTATCTGAGGTTATTGATATTTCTCCCAGCAATCCTGATTCCAGCTTGTGCTTCTTCCAGCCCAGTGTTCCTCATGATGTACTCTGCATATAAGTTAAATAAGCAGGGTGAAAATATACATCCTTGACATACTCCTTTTCCTATTTGGAACCAGTCTGTTGTTCCATGTCCAGTTCTAACTGTTGCTTCCTGACCTGCATACAGGTTTCTCAAGAGGCAGGTCAGGTGGTCTGGTATTCCCATCTCTTTCAGAATGTTCTGCAGTTTATTGTGGTGCACACAGTCAAAGGCTTTGGCATAGTCAGTGAAGCAGAAATAGATGTTTTTCTGGAACTCTCTTGCTTTCTCCATGATCCAGCAGATGTTGGCGATTTGATCTCTGGTGCCTCTGCCTTTTCTAAAACCTGCTTGAACATCTGGGAGTTCACATATTGCTGAAGCTTGGCTTGGAGAATTTTGAGCATGACTTTGCTAGCGTGTGAGATGAGTGCAGTTGTGCGGTAGTTTGAGCATTCTTTGGCATTGCCTTTCTTTGGGATTGGAATGAAGACTGACTTTTTCCAGTCCTGTGGCCACTGCTGAGTTTTCCAAATTTGCTGGAAAAATGGCTGTCTGAAGAGGCCTTACAAATAGCTGTGAAAAGAAGAGAAGCGAAAAGCAAAGGAGGAAAGGAAAGATATAAGCATCTGAATGCAGAGTTCCAAAGAATAGCAAGGAGAGGTAAGAAAGCCTTCCTCAGCGATCAATGCAAAGAAATAGGGGAAAACAACAGAATAGGAAACACAAGAGATCTCTTCAAGAAAATTAGAGATTCCAAGGCAACATTTCATGCAAAGATGGGCTCGATAAAGGACAGAAATGGTAGGGACCTAACAGAAGCAGAAGATATTAAAAAGAGGTGGCAAGAATACACAGAAGAACTGTACAAAAAAGATCTTCATGACCAAGATAGTCACAATAACGTGATCACTGACCTAGAACCAGATATCTTGGAATGTGAAGTCAAGTGGGCCTTAGAAAGCATCACTACGAACAAAGCTAGTGGAAGTGATGGAATTCCAGTTGAGCTGTTTCAAATCCTGAAAGATGATGCTGTGAAAGTGCAGCTGTGTCTAATCTACGGTTAAACCTATCCATTGAGGGTTTATTTTGTTCATTTCAGTAGTTACGTTTTTCATTTCCAGGTACTCTACTTGCTTCTTAGCAGATTACAGTCATTTTATATAGTCTATTGTTCTCTATACAGATTTTCAGACTTTTATTTATACATGCTAAGCATAATTATTTTATAACCTGATAATAACAGTATCTGAAGTCTTGTGGTTTTATTTCTAATAGCTTTATTCTTGCTGCTTCTCATTCATGGTACCTTGTTTCCCTGTGTGTTGAATGGTATTTTGCTGTGAGCTGCTCATTTCCCTTGAAATTTTTTTTTCAGTGAATTTTTTGAGAACTGGGGAAAAAAGTTCCTTGTAGAGAAGACTGGCCTTTGCTTCTGCCAGATTCCTGTATATCTAAGGCTACTTTGAATTCCTGGTATCATTTTGTGTATTTGGGCTGTAATTTTTCATTTAAGAATATATCATGAAATTTGTGTTACTCTGGATAAATTCACCTACTCATTATTTTTAATGTTGCATGGCATTCTATAACAACGATTTATTATAATTTATTTCATCCTTTGACTGTGTGGAACACAACAGACTGTGGAATATTCTTATATGGGAATACCAGACCGCATTACCTGCCTCCTGAGAAACCTGTATGCAGGACAAGTGGCAGCAGTTAGAACTGGACTTGGAACAAAGGACTGCCTCGGAATTGGGAAAGGAGTATCTCAAGGCTGTATTTTGTCACCCTGCTTATTTAACTTACATGCAGAGTTCATCATGTGAAATGCTGGGCTGGATGACTCACAAGCTGGAATCAAGATTGCTGGGAGAAATATCAACAATCTCAAATATGCAGATGATACCACTTTAATGGCAGAAAGTGAAGAGGAAGTAAAGAGCCTCTTAATAAAGGTGAAAGAGGAGAGTGAAAAAGCTGGCTTAAAACTCAGCATTCAAAATATGAAGATCATGGCATCTGGTCCTATCACTTTATGGCAAATAGGGGAAAAAGTGGAAACAGTGTCAGATTTCATTTTCTTGGCTCCAGAATCAATATGGATAGTGACTACAGCTAACAAAATTAAAAGATGCTTGCTCCTTGGAAGAAGAGCTGTGACAAACCTAGACAGTGTATGTTAAAAAGCAGAGAAATCACTTGGCTAACAAAGGTCCTTAATGTCAAAACTATGGTTTTTCCGGTAGTTTTGGAAACTAACCATACATCACTAATGGAAAAACCATAGTTTTGTATGGTTGTGAGAGTTGAACCATAAAGAAGGCTGAGCGCCAAACAACTGATGCTTTCAGACTGGTGCTGGAGAAGACTCTTGAGAGTCTCTTGGACAGCATAGAGATCAAACCAGTCAATCCTGAAGGTAATCAACCCTGAATATTCATTGAATATTTGAAAGGACTGTTGCTGAAGCTGAAGCTCCAATACTTTGGCCACCTGATATGCAGAACCCACTTATTGGAAAAGACCCTGATGGTGAGAAGGATTTAGGGCAAGAGGAGAAGGGGGCCACAGAGGACGAGATGGTTGGATGGCATCACTGATTCAATGGACATGAGTTTGAGAAACTCAGGGATATAGTGAAGGACAGGGATGCCTAGTGTGCTGCAGTTCACGGGGTTGCAAGGAGTCAGACACAACTTAGCAACTGAACAGACCAACAATTTATCCTTCAACTGTTTACTTTTTAGGAGATATCACTAAAAATGTGTATCTTTATATCCATAACTTAACATGTTTGCTTAATCATCTCTAATTTTTGTATATATATAAAATATATATACCCTCTAATCATATACATTCAGTATTCAATAACATATTGAATGTATTCATTTATACATTCAAATATATGTAATACATACATTATGATATATATGTATATATATGTTCCAGAAAGTTGGACTGTTATGGCCAAAGAACATGTGTATTTTAAAAATGTTTAAAACACGCTACACATTATCTTCTAGAAAGATTCTGTCAATTTGCAGCCCACCAGTGTATACCCATGCCCTTGACAATGCTAGATATTATCAGTCTTTGAATTTTGCTGATCTGCTGAGAATATTATTATTTTAATCTGCTGATATCTCACTACTAATGAGGCTGAACATATTTGCTTACATTTGACTGCTTTTCTCTTCTATATGATTGCTGTTTATGATGAACTCTGGACAGAGGTTCGTGACATTGTACAGGAGACAGGGACCAAGACCATCCCCATGGAAAAGAAATGCAAAAAAGCAAAATGGCTGTCAGAGGAGTCCTTACAAATAGCTGTGAAAAGAGAAGTGAAAAGCAAAGGAGAAAAAGAAAGATATAAGCATTTGAATGCAGAGTTCCAAAGAATAGCAAGGAGAGATAAGAAAGCCTTTCTCAGTGATCAGTGCAAAGAAATAGAGGAAAACAACAGACTAGGAAAAACAAGAGATCTCTTCAAGAAAATTAGAGTTTAAAAGGGAACATTTTATGCAAAGATGGGCTCGATAAAGGACAGAAATGGTATGGACCTAACAGAAGCAGAAGATATTAAGAAGAGGTGGCAAGAATACACAGAAGACCTGTACAAAAATGATCTTCATGACCAAGATAATCACGATGGCATGATCACTGACCTAGAGCCAGACATCTTGGAATGTGAAGTCAAGTGGGCCTTAGAAAGCATCACTACAAACAAAGCTAGTGGAGGTGATGGAATTCCAGTTGAGCTATTTCAAATCCTGAAAGATGATGCTGTGAAAGTGCTGCACTCAATATGCCAGCAAATTTGGAAAACTCAGCAGTGGCCACAGGACTGGAAAAAGTCAGTCTTCATTCCAATCCCAAAGAAAGGCAATGCCAAAGAATGCTCAAACTACCGCACAATTGCACTCATCTCACACGCTAGTAAAGTCATGCTCAAAATTCTCCAAGCCAAGCTTCAGCAATATGTGAACTGTGAACTCCCAGATGTTCAAGCAGGTTTTAGAAAAGGCAGAGGCACCAGAGATCAAATTGCCAACATCCGCTGGATCATGGAGAAAGCAAGAGAGTTCCAAAAAAACATCTATTTCTGCTTCATTGACTATGCCAAAGCCTTTGACTGTTTGGATCACAATAAACTGTGGAACATTCTGAAAGAGATGGGAATACCAGACCACCTGACCTGCCTCTTGAGAAACCTGTATGCAGGTCAGGAAGCAACAGTTAGAACTGGACATGGAACAACAGACTGGTTCCAAATAGGAAAAGGAGTATGTCAAGGTTGTATATTGTCACCCTGCAGAGTACATCATGAGGAACGCTGGGCTGGAAGAAGCACAAGCTGGAATCAAATTGCTGGGAGAAATATCAATAATCTCAGATATGCAGATGATACCACCCTTATGGCAGAAAGTGAAGAGGAACTCAAAGGCCTCTTGATGAGGGTGAAAGAGGAGAGTGAAAAGGTTGGCTTGAAGCTCAACATTCAGAAAACAAAGATCATGGCATCTGGTCCCATCACTTCATGGGAAATAGATGGGAAAACAGTGGGAACAGTGTCAAACTTTATTTTTTTGGGCTCCAAAATCACTGCAGATGCTGATTGCAGCTATGAAATTAAAAGACGCTTGCTCCTTGGAAGGAAAGTTATGAGCAACCTAGATAGCATATTAAAAGGCAGAGACATTACTTTGCCAACCAAAGTCTGTCTAGTCAAGGCTATGGTTTTTCCCATGGTCATGTATGGATGTGAGAGTTGGACTGTGAAGAAAGCTGGTCGCCGAAGAATTGATGCTTTTGAACTGTGGTGCTGGAGAAGACTCTTGAGAGTCCCTGGGACTGCAAGGAGATCCAACCAGTCCATTCTAAAGGAGATCAATCCTGGGTGTTCATTGGAAGGACTGATGCTAAAGCTGAAACTCCAATACTTTGGCCACCTCATGCGACGAGTTGACTCACTGGAAAAGACTCTGATGCTAGGAGGGATTGGGGGCGGGAGGAGACGGGGATGACAGAGAATGAGATGGCTGGATGGCATCACCGACTCGATGGACATGAGTTTGAGTGAACTCCAGGAGTTGGTGATGGACAGGGAGGCCTGGCGTGCTGTGATTCATGGGGTCGTGAAGAGTCAGACACGACTGAGCAACTGAACTGAACTTATAGTTTTTTTCTGAGTCGTTTCTTATAGATAGTCCTTGAACCTTACACATTTTAACATCTTTCTTTTAAACATTTGATCCAGAAACAACTTTTACAATGTAAATATGAACTAGCATGAATTAGAATTGAAATGCTTTCATAATAGATGCTGTTCTTGGGACAAAGCTGTGCAGTGAATAATTGTAAACGGTGTATGTGGTGATGGTCTGCTCTATCAGCTCTTTGATAGTCTCAGGTTTTACCCCATGAATATTACAGTGCTCTTTTTGACTACTTTTAGAATCTGTATTTTCTCATTTCCTGTTTCTGATCATTGCCTAAAGTGAGTGCTTTACTTGACTAAATGGATATTTGAATTGAGGCAAAAGAGCCTACCGGTAGTGATTGTATATTTTATTGTTGAGAAAATTAAGCCTAATTGTTTCCTGAATCTTTGAAAAAGGTATTAGGCGTTCATGTACTAATAGTCATACTTAGGGAGCTATTTCTGGTCAGATTTCTGATGGTTTACTAGAAATAAACTTATTTTCAGAGACCTTAATCTTTTAAAAAATTTCAAGTGTTTTAACATGTAGCCAGTTTTCACCAGATGTTTCCATCATCGTTATTTATCTAAAGCAGTAATATTTATATTTAACAACTATTGTTGGAGGGAGATTATAGCATTGTTGTAATTTGAAGTTTTATTAATGCATATTTTACTGTTTTGGAAAGTGTCTAGTGTTTCTAATGACTATTCAAATCTGTGTTTCTTATGAAATTCTTACTTGGTTTCTATAGTGAATTCTTTTGAGCTATGAATTTCTTGTAAAGTTATTGGAAAAGCCATTTTCTGACAATTATAAGGCATTGGCTCTAGCCATTGATGATTTTTATAAGTGTTTATAGTGTGAGAGAAATTTGACTTTGCATAGTGAAATAAACTGAAAATTATGGAAAGTTTCTTAATTCTTCCATAGGAATGCATTCCTTAGTCATAGACTCATACAAAATGATATAATGCCAAAGATTTTTTTAAACGTCTTTGAATTCATAGGTTATATAGTTCATATAACTAGGAGCATTTAGGACATCATCAACTCAAATTGGATAAAGAATGTGTAAATTGTCTTAAAAATAAAATCTATATTTTAAGAAATAAAATTGGTTAAGAATCATCAGGGCTTAGAAATTATATTTTTCAGAATTTTCCCAAGAAACTTACAAATAAGCATGCCAAACATACAAATTCATCTGATTCGAGACTGATCCAAAATTTGAAAAGATTACAAAGTCTTAGCAAATTTTGTATTTCACTGAATATCTGATTAAAACAGTTTAAACATTTTTGGTGTTTAAATAAAGTCAAATATTCTTTCTTATTTATTATTTTCAGAACATATAATTTAAGGTTACAAAAGTTTATGTTTTTTTTAAAATGTCAGATTCATTTGACCATTTAAAATTATTAAAAGCGGACAGGATAGAAGGCTGATAGTGAATTCTTGATTCAGTATGAATTTGGCCTGAGAGAATAAATGACTGCATATAACCGGCTTTCTCAAAATAAGCTACTGAGAGATAAGAACTATAAACCTTGCACTTCATCAGTTAAGTGAAAGCATTTTTATCTGGTATGTTGTAAGAGATGCTGGTCCTTATAAATGCGATAATCAGATTGTTTGGAACCTGATGCAGCCAAGTAAAAGTTACCTTGCTGAGTTATCAAGCAACTTCTGAAATTCTCTGGATTTAGGTATCAGCCAGGGCCAAAAGAGATCAAGACCAAAAGGGAACCAACAGAGCAAACAGAAGAAGAATTCAGAAATACTGGGGAAATCAAATCAAGTCAAAAGTAAGAACTTGAGCCTCTAGAGATACACCAGTACAACCAAGTTTACAGAGAAGGTGGGTGGGCAGAACTCAGTGGGTTACACTTTTACCCGAGGCCACTAACTATCAGAGAGATACTATCACAGAAAAAAAAAAGAGTAAAGAAAGATTTACCTTGTAATCTGCCCCAAGGTAAAAACTTCAGCTACACTAGTTCAGTTCAGTTCAGTTCGGTTCAGTCACTCAGTCGTGTGCGACTCTTTGCGACCCCATGAATCACAGCACTCCAGACCTCCCTGTCCATCACCAACTCCAGGAGTTCACTCAAACTCATGACCATCGAGTCGGTGATGCCATCCAGCCATCTCATTCTCTGTCGTCCCCTTCTCCTCCTGCCCCCAATCCCTCCCAGCATCAGAGTCTTTTCCAGTGAGTCAACTCGTCGCATGTGGTGGCCAAAGTATTGGAGTTTCAGCTTTAGCATCAGTCCTTCCAATGAACACCCAGGATTGATCTCCTTTAGAATGGACTGGTTGGATCTCCTTGCAGTCCAAGGGACTCTCAAGAGTCTTCTCCAGCACCACAGTTCAAAAGCACCAATTCTTCGGCGATCAGCTTTCTTCACAGTCCAACTCTCACATCCATACATGACCACTGGAAAAACCATAGCCTTGACTAGACGGACCTTGGTTGGCAAAAACCTAAGGAGTCTTCGAATATGTTCTAGTCTTAGTAAATCTGGAAAGTTAGCTTGTATAACTGACCCTAAACTTCGTAACAATAAATGTGTAAGTCACATTAAGTATTGTGTGTGTCATATGTAACTATTTAATTATTTCAACAATCAGATAATTTTCTTTTTAAAATCTTTTCATCATCTATGCTAAATATTTATTAGTAGCAAATTCTATGACTATTTACAAATTAAATATTTAACATAATTCATGTATTACTTGGCAATGTGTAAGCAAAGAATCTAGTCAGTGCTACATTTTGCTTTGCAGAAGTGTTTAATTAACTTACCTCTGTACTTAAATCAGTACACACAAAGTTCAGCAAGGTATGAAAATCAATAAGTAAAACTACATTTGGGGTAAATACTTCCCTGGGGAGAAAATGTTGCAGTCTTCATTTTCAAGCTGGCAGACACCATTGACTTAATTAACTTATTACTTTGCCAACCAAGGTCTGTCTAGTCAAGGCTATGGTTTTTCCCATAGTCATGTATGGATGTGAGAGTTGGACTGTGAAGAAAGCTGATCGTCGAAGAATTGATGCTTTTGAACTGTGGTGCTGGAGAAGACTCTTGAGAGTCCCTTGGACTGCAAGGAGATCCAACCAGTCCATTCTAAAGGAGATCAATCCTGGGTGTTCTTTGGAAGGACTGATGCTAAAGCTGAAACTCCAATACTTTGGCCACCTCATGTGACGAGTTGACTCACTGGAAAAGACTCTGATGCTGGGAGGGATTGGGGGTGGGAGAAGAAGGGGACGACAGAGAATGAGATGGCTGGATGGCATCACCGACTCGATGGACATGAGTTTGAGTGAACTCCGGGAGTTGGTGATGGACAGGGAGGCCTGGCGTGCTGTGATTCATGGGGTCACAAAGAGTCGGACACGACTGAGCAACTGAACTGAACTGAACTGTCTATTAAAATTAATTCAATCTGATCAAGAACCAAAATACTAACAAAATGTTTACGTTTGTGAAAGTTGAAGTAGTAGGTGTTTCACTCAGTACCATTTTCTATATTTAGAACCAGAAAGTGACATCAATAGCCCTCAACAACTTATTTATTGTCTTATTTTTGGTCTCAAAACACGTCCTTACACCATGTGTTCTGAACTTCCAGTCCCAGAAAGAGAATCCCAAACATTCACTACATACGTATGTCTGTGATTACTTCTGACCACAAAAAAACCTTCAAATGAAAGTGGAAAATAAGAATGTGGGAGTTTGTTTCTCCATCTTGCAACTTTGTTATAAGTACACACAAACACATTAATATCAACTTCACCAAGCAGGATACAAAAATTATATGTAAATGATGATTCAGTTCAGTTCAGTCGCTCAGTCGTGACTGACTCTTTGTGACCCCGTGAATCACAGCACGCCAGGCCTCCCTGTCCATCACCAACTCCCGGAGTTCACTCAAACTCATGTCCATCGAGTCGGTGATGCCATCCAGCCATCTCATTCTCTGTCATCCTGTTCTCTTCCTGCCCCCAATCCCTCCCAGCATCAGAGTGTTTTCCAGTGAGTCAACTCTATGTAAAACTGTAAATGATAAAATGATGGGAGGCTGCTGCTGCTAAGTCACTTCAGTCGTGTCCGACTCTGTGTGACCCCACAGACGGCACCCCACCAGGCTCCCCTGTCCCTGGGATTCTCCAGGCAAGAACACTGGAGTGGGTTGCCATTTCCTTCTCCAATATGTGAAAGTGAAAAGTGAAAGTGAAGTCGCTCAGTCATGTCTGACGCGTAGCGACCCCATGGACTGCAGCCCACCAGGCTCCTCCGTCCATGGGATTTTCTAGGCAAGAGTACTGGAGTGGCTTGCCATTGCCTTCTCGATGGGAGGCTAGGAATCCACTAAAATTTTAACAGTGGTTTTGCTAGGGTTACAGAGTCAGGGGTCTCTTGCTTGCCTTTTTGTTGACTTTCCAGATGCCCTCCAGTGTGGGGATACTACTGTAATGAAGAGTCTACTACTCTCTTGTCTTCTTTACTGAACACCCCCAAAAGACTTTACTAAAGAAATATGTAGTGATCAACATGCAGTTTATTGGCAGTTTGGTAGGAGAGGATTTGCATCAGAATTTGCAAGTCCCTACACAGGCTGTTGTCCAGTATCCCTTTTGTGCTTTAGTATCAGGAAAGCTCTTCTTCCTTCCCCTGGCCGGCTTCTTGCAGCTCCACCTTCTTGCAGCCTTACTGCTCTCGTCTTTAGCCTCCAAAATGCCATGCGTCTCCCATCAGCTTTCTTCCTCTTGAAATTATCTAGGAAGGTTTAACTATGCCTTACATTCTTCCTCTAAATTTGCTTATCAAACCCATCCCATCAAAGCACTCAGGACACAAATGGATTTTGGAATCACCAGTAGCCTCCCTCATTATGTTTCTGTGAGTGTAAACTGGCATGATATTCCGAGAAGAAAATACATCAGTTTCTCTCAGAATTTGAAATATACACACCTTTTGGCCTAAAATCCCACAGTTAGAAATTCATTCTATGAAGTTAGATCACCAAAGGAAAATGTACATAGATATTTATTGCAACAGCATTTGTCATAGCAAAAACTGGAAATACATGAAGTATCCAGCAGTATGTGTGCAATTCAGTTGTGTCAGACTCTTTGCAACCATACGGACTGTAGCACACCAGGCTCCTCTGTCCATGGGATTCTCCAGGCAAGACTACTGGAGTGGGTTGCCATTCCCTTCTCCAGGGGTTGTTCTTGACCCAGGGATCAAACCCAAGTCTCTGCATCTCCTCTATTGGCAGGTGGATTCTTTACCACTGCACCACTTGAGAATCTTCATCCACCAATATGGCACTGATTTAAACAGTGTATCCGTAGGAAGGACTAGTACACAGCTGCTTGAAAAGAGTGAGTGAGAACATGCTAATGCAGAAAGTGCTCGAGATATGTATATCTATGTACATATAATAATAAATATCCATGTGTATATATATATATATATATAAAAGTCAAGATATTAAACAATCTTTAAGGATTTTTCAGAGGGTGAAATGCAAGCTGTATACTAAACCAGAGGTCCCCAACCTCTGGGATCCAATGCCTGACAATCCCAGGTGGAGCTGATGTAATAATAATTGAAATAAAGTGTACAATAAACATAATACACCTGAATCATCCCCAAACCATCCCCCACCCCACCCTCAGGTTCGTGGAAAAATTGTCTTCCATAAAACCAGTTCCTAGTGCCAAAAAACTTGGGGACCTCTGCACTAAACCAGATCCTAAAAAGAAAAAGCAAGTCTATGTAGGAATACAGTGGGTCCTGCCATGAAGTCGCTGGGCCTTTATCAGCTACATATTGCAGACAGGGAAGAGAGGTTAACCTTTCTGGCCCAAGTCCTGGGCCGGCCACGTGATCTTTCGGGAGATGCGTTAGCAGTGCAAGTAGCTGATGTGGCCCGCACAGCACGTAGTCACAAAAGATTGCAGATCATTTCTGCACAACTGCCCTCAGGTTGCCCTATTGTGACCCACACGGGGCAGCACCGTGGCCAGGACAGGGGCAGTCTGAGACTTGCCACAGGGAGAGGGTCTGGTGAGTTCTGCCACACTGTGCACTTTTCATTGTTTTGGTCTTGTGTATTCCTGTTTCTTGGGGAGAAGCCAGATGGACCTGATTTGTCTGGTGAGTTACCGTCACACATGACCTGTGTTCTTTAGTTTCTTTCATTATATCACTTTGAGATGCTGAAACATCACCCCTGCACTTTAACAAATAGCACCTGGATGGTCTCATCTTGTTTCTTTGTGAAACAATCACAAAACACTTTAGTAAAAAAGATTTATGACAGCTCTTCTGTTTTTTTCCATTTTATATGTCTGCTAAATTCCATTTTTAAAAAACATTATAGAGAAAGCCACTGGTGGAATTGCAATGTCTAGAAACGTTAATGTCTCCGTAAAAATAAGGCCACTCGAATCTTGTTAAACTGATATTGTATTCGTTGTGCTTCTTAATGCCCACGTTCATTCCAAAGGACTTATAAAGTGAAATCATCAAAAAGTTCCCAGCTGCACAAGTCTTTAGAAACTTTTCTGTTGTAACAGAGTCTGCGTTACCCATTACAAAAACATGCAAGGGAGCTTAAAGATAGTTTAACAAAAGGACTAGAAACGGAGAATATCCAGGTGGCTTTTTAAGTGTGGAACATAATAAAACAGTGTTTGGAAAGTACGGTGCCAAGATATAATAACTAGAAAACAAAAAAGTCCATTTATAAGCTGAAGTGTAACTTTCAATCATAAACAGAAGAAATGTTGAGCCATGCAAGGAGGGGAAATAACATGAGCACTTAATAAATATGTAACAGACTAAAAACCTTCAGGTGTAGAAGAGCAGTAGGACAGTATGTGCTGGGCCCATCCTTCTGAAGCTCTGATCTAAGGCTTTGAGTTACACACTCTATCAGTCAGTGCCTCCTCAAGGAAGAGAAATCACTTGAATATTTAAAACAGAGGGCCTGATGCAAAAAACTGGTCACCCAGGGGAAAGCAGAGCTGAAATGCCCAATAGCAAGACAGGGAGGCAACCCAGAGGTTAACACACCATCCCTGGGCCAGACTGAAGATGCAAAAGGCGAAGATAATCGCAGAGGAACCAGAAGTGTCCCACTGTTGATCAGATGTTCCCAGGGACAGAAAGGGAGCAGGAGAAATACGCTGGCTTTTCCCTCCTTCCTCCCCCATCTCCTACTAGTATCTGCCTGGCCACTCCCAGCTTGGGGACTGGTCCGCCGGGCTCATTGCTGCTGCAGTACAGAGGAATAGATCCCAGGACAGACAGATCCAGGACCAGCACAAATATTGCTTCTTTAGCGGATGCACACCCTTCCTCCAGTATGTTAGGGGAGAACTTCCCTTGAAGGGACATGTATCACACCGGGATGACCAGGGACTCTGTCCTGCCCATGATCCTTCACTCAAAGCAAGTAGATTCACCCCTGACTGCTCCGTGTGTCTTGACAGAGTTGCTCTGCTGCATTACTTAAAGCAATATTTCAGTTTGGTCATACACATTTTTAAAGGGCTCATTTGGCTTGTAGTCTGGATGTCCTGCTATAATTCATCCACTGGCCTTTGGGCAGAGCACACTTCATAACACCACGGGCAGGTTAAGTGGAAGCCCAGCTGGGCAGTTGTCCATGACACCAACCAACAAGAAATGCTAAGACATCAATGGGATGGTAAAACATCTCTGGAAATGTCACTAGCTGGGGAGAAAAAAACAAACAAAAAAATCCTTGCATTACCCCAAATTCCTCCAAAGGAGATAGAACTTACTTTATCTGGTTGAATGTTGGAACCCAGTTTCAGACACTGCCTCATCCACACCCTCAGCCTAAAACTGCTCTTGAGAACAATCAGGAAGCCAAATCCAAACAGTAAAGGAAATCTGTTGGCTCATATAATTTTAAAAAAGATGAGTCAAGGTGACCTTCAGGCAAGTCTTGATCTGCAGCCCAGTGATATCCCCAGGCCCGTGCCTTCCTCATCATTATCTCATGGTTGTAGGAAGACTCCCAGTGGTCTGTCCACGAGGTGAGAAAAGCCCTCTTTTCTCAACATGAGATCTTCAGGGTCGCCAGCAATTATTGGCCAGGCTTGGGCTTCTTGGGAAATACAGTTTCCTTAAAAATTAGTGTTTCCTCCCCATTCGTCTGGTTGCTAATGCATAACTTAAGGTGTTTGAAATGAATACAGGGAGTGAGAGGACTCAGGACTAAGCTTACTCACATTTATGAGAAATTCCCACCTTCCTGCTTTCTCTGGCACCTACCTCAGCTTGTGAAGGAGAATTAGCTTTTCCAGCCTTGAGAGGCTTCAGATGTCTGGGCCCCCAGACACCATGGATGGCTGGTTCCCTTAAGTATCTCTTAGCAAAATCAAACGGTAGAAACCTTTTAAACATAGCGGTAAGGACTGCTTATAGCTCAATATAAATTCAAAAGGAAACATAAAGAATAGAAATAGATTATAAACATTTTATTTTCACTCATCCATTCATCAGTGTTTTGGCATGAGGCCAGGGCCTTTTCTTCAAATGTGAGTTATTTCTCACATTAAACCTTAGACGTAATGCATTGAGGCATAAGCTTTAGTTTCTTCTATTCTTGTTTTCTTTTAATGTATAGTGAGAATTTAAAGGAACATGTGATGTGAGGAGAGAAAAATCCTTTTAAATTTTTACAATTTCCCCCAATTTTTATAGTTTGAGAGCAATTTTTAAGCTGTTGACTTTTATCAAGTCTTTCCAAGCGTTTAGTTTCCTAGGGCAAAAAAAAAAAAAAAAAAATCCCCTCTGTTGTCATACTCATGGCTCATTGGTTTCTGTAATTCTTTATTTTTTACTAGCTTATAAAATTACAACAAATGTAACTGGCATAAATAAATTTAGGAGAAGACACAAATAAATTGGGAGCTGTAAAACTTAGTAGGTGGAAACAAGTGTGCTTAGTGGGGTAAGGGCAACACCTGAACCCATGAGCATTCGGAGGACTATGGGCTTATGTTAAGATGTTTTACAGAAGAACAGAACATATTAAATGGCCAAGTAGTCAGTTCAGCAGACATTGGTTGAGACAGCAACTACTGCATTATGTTCCCTTTCTGCTTTCAGAAAGGCCACCTGCAGCCTAAGCTTGTATCACTCACATAAGACCTACCTCAAGGTCACAATCCATATTTAAAATCTCCAAAATCCTGATTTTTTATACCAGATGTCAGTGCCACAGGCTTGTTAGAAATGTACTCAGTCTGAAAACACAATAGGAAATATTTTAACCCACTCTGCTGCAATATACAAAGGTGTCCAACTTCCCTGTTTGAGATCTATAGAATCATCGTTACTCTCCAGCCCACCTTGTCAGCTCACACAGTTCCATGTTTTTTAATCTAGTCTTTGTAACACCTCATTTTATGGTAACAAATTCTGCGTGAGTTGTGAAAATAATAGAAAACATTTAAACTGGCTTAATCAACAAAGGAAATATATTGGCTCATTTAAAAACTTCAGAGAAAGAGCAGGTTTCAGGCAAGGCTCAGAGATCCAGTGTATCGTTGTACAGACTGTGCTCTGCTCAAAGGTGCCTGGGCAAGGAAGCAAGTGGGAGCTGAATCCAGCTCACAGTCCATATGCCCAGGCATGGAGCTGAGTCTACCTGGAGGAAGGGGTGCTGTTTTATTCAAACAAAGGAGCCACTGTTAGCAAAGCCATGCTCCTACAGGCAGAACTTTTCCAATTCATCCACCCAGAAGTACTTTAGGTTCAAACAGTGGGAACCCTACTAACCCCGCAATGTCAGCCAAAGGTCCATTTCTTTTCCCCTGTCTTTTCTACATTTTCCTTATGTTAGCAACATCCATAGGTTGACTCCACCCGTGCTCACCAGGTAAAGACCAGCATTAACTCAGTCATCCTTTTTCTTGCCCAGTGGGAGACTGATTCCCTGATTACTGACTAGGCTAACTTTATATTGGGTCAGTCTGGGTCCTATTTCCATTGCTAAACCAATCACTGTGGCAGGTGACTGAAATACACTAGTTGGCTAAGGTAGGATTTACGTCTGCGGTTTTGCTATTTTTCTTTTGTAAGTCTTTTCATTTCTCTGTTTCTCTAGTATTTCTTCTCTTGTATTAAACAAATATTCACTAGTATATCATTTTAATTTCCTTGTTCTTTCTTTTAGAGTATTTTGTTTTTGTCTTTTTAGGGTATTTCTTTTAGTGGAATTGTTTGTTTGTTCATTCACCTACTGAAAGATATCACACTGTTACTTTTATTTCCATTTCCCTAATGACATGTGGTGTTGAGCATCTTTTCATATAATTATTTGATATCTGTACTCTTCTTTGGTGAGGTGTCCAGGCCTTTTGTCTATTTTTCAATGAGTTGATTCATCCTCTTACTAAATTTAAAGAGTTCTTTACATATGTTGGATAACAGTCCATTACCAGATGTCTTTTATAAATATTTTCTCTTAGGCTATGGTTTGTCTTTTAATTCTCTTGACATTATCTTTTGCAGAGCACAATTTTTTAATGAATTCTACCTAATGAATTATCTTTTTCATAGATTGTGGCTTTGGTGTTAAAGATTGGTTTTTTACTGTAGGAGTTTGAAAATTCTTTATATATTCAAGACTATTCTTTTGTCATATATGTGGTTTGAAAATATCTCTTCCCACTTTGTAACTTAAAAAAACCTTAATATGGTCTTATGTAGAGCAAAAACTTTAAAAATTTTGATGCAGTTCAGTTTGTCCATTTTTTCTTTTAGGGATCAAGGTTTGGTTTCAAATTTAAGAACTCTTCAGAGATGCAAGCGATCATCTCCTTTTTTGCTAAAAGTATTTGTAGTTCCATATTTTACATTAGAGACTATTTTAGTGATCTATTTTGAATCAGTTTTTGGTTTAGGTGTAAAAGTTAGATGGAGACTTTTTTTCCCCTGATCTCAGGATGTCCTATTGCTCAAATAGCAGTTGTTGAAATGCTATCTCTCCTCAATGGAATTGCTTTTGCAACTTCTCCAAAAATCAGTTGAGCATATCTTTTTTCTCTTTTTGGAAAGGACAATTCATTTTTTATAAAACTTTGATTTATAGCATTATCTAAGTTTCATGTGTATGATATTATATTTCTACTTCTGTATACTCTACAATTGGAGAAGGAAATGGCAACCCACTCCAGTACTCTTGCCTGGAAAATCCCATGGACAGAGGAGCCTGGTAGGCTACAGTCCATGGGGTCGCAAAGAGTCGGACACAACTAAGCAACTTCACTTCACTCACTTCATACTTTATCACTGGAGAAGGAAATGGCAACCCACTCCAGTATTCTTGCCTGGAGAATCCCATGGACAGGGGAGTCTGGTGGGCCGTGGTCCATGGCCGAGAGTCGGACACGACTGAAGTGACTGAGCAAGACTACTCAGAGAGAGACCCTACGATACAACATGCTCACCACCAAAAATTTAGTTTCCGTCTGTATGGAAATTCACCACACAGTTGGTCCCCTTCATCTGTTTCACTCAGCTCTTCACCTACACTGTTCTATCTACTGTATCTATGTCAGATTTCTTTTAATACATTAAACCTGACTGGTGCCATTGGCAGTGTCAAGGGAGCATTTAAAATAATTATTTTGAAATTGCTCAGTTTAGATTGGGACCAGTTGAATCTGCTAATAATATGTCATCCAAGAAGAAATGACCTATGTGCAACTGGAATAATGGAATTAGGGCTCATTTGTGAAGTGAATATCAAGCTTACTAATTTTATCACTTTTTTTTTTTTTTACTTTACAGTATTGTATTGGTTTTGCCATACATTGACATGAATCCACCCCTGGTGTACATGTGTTCCCCATCTTGAACCCCCCCTCCCACCTCCCTCCCCATATCATCCCTCTGGGTCATCCCAGGGCACCAGCCCTGAGCATCCTGTATCATGCATCAAACCTGGACTGGCGATTTGTTTCACATGTGATAATATACATGTTTTAATGCCATTCTCCCAAATCATCCCACCCTCACTCTCTCCCACAGAGTCCAAAAGAGTGTTCTATACTTCTGTGTCTCTTTTGCTGTCTCGTATACAGGGTTAAGGTTACCATCTTTCTAAATTCCATATATATGCGTTAGTATACTGTATTGGTGTTTTTCTTTCTGGCTTACTTCACTCTGTATAATAGGCTCCAGTTTCATCCACCTCATTAGAACTGATTCAAAAGTATTATTTTTAATGACTGAGTAATACTCCATTGTGTATATGTACCACAGCTTTTTTAAAAGAGAATCTTGCTTTCTTTCTTTTTGCTCATAGTGTTTTACCTAGATTGAGTATAGTTTACTATGGTGAAACAGAAATCAAAATTAATACCTGGCATACTCCTCTCTAGGTTGTGTGTACAATCATACATAGAAAGGAAAATTAATTTTCCCTGTACAGTTCAGAAAGTTTGCTTGTGTACTTTTTATCCTGCTGTTACTTACTTAGGCTATGAATGCAAGGATGGATTTCAGAGAGAAGCCAAAGCTGAAATGCTGTTTTTTAATTGAGGTATAGTTGATTTACAATATTGTATTGGTTTCAGGTGTACAGCAAAATGATATACATGTTCTTTTCCAGATTCTTTTCCATTTTTCCATTATACATTATTATAATAATATATATTATAATACATTATTATAGTGAATATAATTCCTTATGCAATACAGTAGGGACTTGCTATTTATTTGTGTTGTATTTAATAGCTTGTATCTTTTGATCTCATACAGTAAGTCCCCTCCATACAGATGAGTCCATTCTGAGAGGGCATTCATAAGTCCAATTTATTCGTTAGTCCAACAAAGTTGACCTAGGTACCCAACTAACACAATCGGCTATATAGTACTGTACTGTAATATGTTTATTACTTTTCACACGAGTAACACATAAAAAATATATACAACATTTTAAATCTTACAGTACCTTGAAAAGCACAATGAAGAGTACAACAGTACAGTATAACAGCTGGCATCCAAGGGCTGATATTGAGTGAACAGGCAAGAAGAGCTACTGACTGGAGGAGGGAGAGGAGGTGGGAGATTGTAGAGCTGAAGGGTCGAAAGTGGTAGATGCAGGGCAAGCAGCAGTTTTGCTCACACCTGATGTTGGTGTCACAGGTTCTGGTTCCTTGCTGCGTTCAACTATAGCTACCCTCTTGAAAAAATGCTCCAGTGATGTCTGGGTTAAGTACCTTTCTTTGTCTTAGCATAGGTGACAAGGTAGCACTGGATTGTATTCCGAACCTTATGTACCATTTTATGTTTGGGTTCTGTGCCTCAAAATTGAACCGTGCCACCTCAAATAAAGACAACCCCTTTGCCATTTCCTGCTCATAGATCTGTTTGGTTCTTCAGTTACTTCTTCTTCTCCTTGTCTCTCTTCATCCTTTCTCTGAGTCTCCAGTTCCTTCAAGTCTTCATTAGTAAGTCCCCACGTTGCCCAGCAAGGAGTTCAGTGAAGTTGTCCTCTAGCAGATTCAGTCCCAGCTTTTTGCTGAGGGTTACTCAGTTGCTGAAGACCTAGTCGGACTCCTCATCCACCTTCTCAAGTCCACGAAAATTGTGAATAAGCTGTGGGCAAAGATTATTCCAAGCCCCATTCGTGGTGATGGCCATAACTTCACACCAAGCAAACTCAGTGTTTTTTATGGACTTGTGGGTGTTAGAGTCCTTCCAAAATTGTTGCAAGGTTGTTCCTGATTCATCAGTTGCCTTCACTGCCTGATGAAAAGTGTGACATATATAATACATCTTGAAAGTCTCTGCAGTATAACTTCCCGGTCCATAGTTTGGATGAGCAACATAGTACTTGATGGCAGATGCACTACTTTGACATTGGGATGAAAGTTGTCCATGAATGAGGGTGGCCTGGAGCATTATCAAGCAGCAAAAGAATGTTGAATAGGATGTTCTACTCCAAGCAATATTTCTCTACCTGCGGGATTAAGTGGTGGAAAAACCAGTCCTGGAAAATGGCCTGTGTCACCCGGGGTTTGGGGTTACTCTTCCACACAACAGAAAGAGAGCCCGTGGCTGTATTTTTAAGGACTCTTGGATTCTCTGAATGATGAAGTAAGAGAGGCTTCAGCTTCATTTTGCTGGAAGCATTGCCACCAAACAAGAGAGTTTGCGTATCCTCTGCCACTTTGTAGCCTGGCATCAACTTTTCCTCCTTACTGATGTAACCTCGGTCTGGCATCCTCTTCCAGTACAGTCCTGTCTCATCCACCTTAAAAGTCTGCTCAGTTAAATACGCACCTTCATCAATAATTTCTCAGAGCTTTTCAGGAAATTCCCGGGCAGCTACCGTATCTGCACTCATTGGCTCGCCGCTTACGTTCACGTCGTGAAGGTTGGCTCCTGCCTTGAACCATCTGAAACCAGCCATGGTTGGGCATTAGAAGATGAGCCCTCTGACTCTTCACTGTGTTTCTTCTTCAAGTCTTCATAAAGGCTTTTGGTTTTCTCTAGAATCAGCATGAAGCTGAGCAGGACTCGACAGTGATGCTGATTCTGTCTCTGCACCCTGACAAGTTTCTCCGTCTCCTCCATCACTATTCCACACTTCTTCGATATAATTGTCGACATCATCAGCACAGCAGACTTCACGTGTTCCATGATCTCACCCTTGTTCTTTAGAATCGTGCTGATGGTTGAATGATCCATGTTAAAAAAATGCATGACTCCTCCCATCTTTTCACCTTGCTGCACTCTCTCATTTTCACTTTTGTTTCCATCATTACTGCTTTGCTTCAGGATGTGCTGGGCTTGGAAAAACAGATACTGTATTGCTGTACTCTATACAGTACCATACAGTAAAGTACACAGAAATATAAGCACTTGTAGAGGATGCACTCACATGACAATGTATGTCAGACATGAACTGATTTATGTGATTGGACTGCGAACACGCATTCACATCTTTGAAAGTTTACAACTTGAAGGTTCAGATGTAAGGGACCACTGTATTCCTAATTCACCCTTTCCTCCACTTTTCCCTTGGAAAACCATAAGTTTATTTTCTATGTCTGTGAGTCTATTTCTGTTTTGTAAATAAGTTCATTGATATCATATTTTTAGATTCCACATATAAGTGATATTATATGATATTTGTTTTTCTTTGACTTAGTGCAATTATCTCTAGGTCCATCCATGTTGCTGTAAGTGACAGTATTTCATTCTTTTTATGAAAGCTGTGTGCCATTGTGCATGTGTTATGTGTGCATATTTTATATGCCATGCTTAGTCTCTCAGTCGTGTCTAACTCTTTGTGAGCCCATGGACTGTAGCCCGCCACCCCTTGGACTATCGCCTGCCATGCTCCTCTGTCCGTGGGGATTCTCCAGGCAAGAGCACTGGAGTGGGTAACCTGTCCCTTTTCAAGGGGATCCTCCCAACCCAAGAGTCAAACCAGGGTCTCCTGCATTGCAGGTGGATTCTTTACCAGCTGAGCTACCAGAGAAGCCCCATGTGTGTAAGCATGTGTATATATATAGATATACATGCATTGTCTTCTTTATCAATTCATGTGTCACCGTGCACTTACATTGTCTCCTTGTCGTGGCCGTTGTAAATAGTGCTACTGTGAACTTTGGAGTTCATATCTATTTTTGAATTGTGGGTTTTGTATTTTCCAGATATATGCCCAGGAGATGGATTGCTGGATCATATAATAACACTTTTTAGTTTTTAAGGAAACTCAATACTGTTCTCCATAGTGACTGCAACAATTTATGTTCCCACCAACAGTGTAGGAGGATTCCCTTTTCTCCACACCTTCTCTGGCATTTATTATTTGTAGATTTTTTGATGATGACCATCTGAATTGGGTGAGATGGTACTTGATTGTAGTTTTGATTTGCATTTCTCTAATAATTAGCAATGTTGAGCATTTTTTCATGTCCCTGTTGGCTGCCTGTATGTCTTCTTTGCAGAAATGTCTGAGTGTTCTTCCCATTTTTTGATTGAATATTTTGTTTTTCTGACATTGACTTGTATGAGCTATTTGTATATTTTGGAAATTAAGCCCTTGTCAGTCTCATCATTTGTAAATATTTTCTCCCATTCTGTATGTCTTTTTGTTTTGTTTTTGGTTTCCTTGGCTGTACAAAAGCTTGTAAGTTTGATTAGGTCCCATTTGTTTAGTTTTGCCTATATTTCTTTTGCTTTGGGAGACTGACCTAAAAAAAACATAGCTACAGTTTACGTCAGGGAATGTGTTGCCTATGTTCTCATCTCGGAGTTTTATGGTGTCATGTCTTACACTTGAGTCTCGAAGCCGTTTTGAGTTTATTTTTGTATATAGTGTGAGGGAATTTTCTGACTTCATTGATTTACATCCAGCTGTCCAGCTTTCCCAGGGCCACTTGCTGAAGGGCCTGTCTTTTCTCCATTGTATATTCTTGCCTCCTTTGCTGACTGTAGGTGTGTGGGTTTATTTTGGGGCTTTCTGTTCTGTTCTGTTGATCCATATGTCTGTTTTTGTGTCAGTAGCATGATATTTTGATTACTGTAGCTTCATAGTATTTTCTGAAGTCTGGGAAGGGTTATGCCTAAAGTTTTGTTCTTTTCCCCTCAGAATTGCTTTGTCAACTCTGGGTCTTCTGTGGTTCCAAATATATTTTAGGAGTATTTCTTTTTTTAATAGTTCTGTGAAAAATGTCATGGGTAATTTGATAGGGATCACACTAAATCTTTAGACTGCCTTTGGGTGGTATGACCATTTTTAACCATATCAATCCTTCTAAAACAATGGTATGAGCTATCTTTCCATTTCATTGCATCATCTTCAGTTTCCTTTATCAATATTTTATAGTTTTCAGTGTATTAAGTCTTTTAGTTTCTTGGTCAGGTTTATTTCTTTATATATATATATATTTTTTTTCAATGCCCTTTTGAAGGGGATTTTTTTTTTAAACTTTCTCTTTCTGATACTTCATTGTTAGTGTAAAGAAATGCAACTGATTTCTGTATGTTAATCTTGTATCCTGCTACCTTGCTGAGTTTGTTTATCACTTCTAATAGTTTTTGTATGAAGTCTCTTGGGTTTTCTATATATATAGTATCATGTCATCTGCATATAATGAAAATTTTACCTCTTCCCTTCCAATTTGAATACTTTTTATTTTTTTTCTTTCTGATTGCTATGGCTAGGACTTCCAATATTATGCTGAATAGAAGTGGTGAGAGTGGGCATCCTTGTCTTTTTCCAGATTTTAGGGGAAAACTTTCAGCTTTTCACTGTTGAGTATTGTTGACTGTTGGCTGTGGGTTTGTCATAAATAGCTTATTTTATGCTGAGTTATGTTCCCTCTGTACTTACTTTGGTGAGGTTTTTATCATGAATGGGTGTTGAATTTTATCAAATGATTTTTCTTCATCTATTGAGATGATCGTGTGGTTTTTTAGTTTTCTCTTGTTGATGTGGTATATCACATTGGTTGATTTGTGTATGTTGGACCATCTTTGTGACCCTGGGGTGAAACCAATTGATCCTCTTTATGTGTTGTTGGATTAGGTTTGCTAATATTTTATTGAGGGTTTTTACATCTATATCCATCAAAGATACTGGCCTGTAACTATTTTTTGTTGTTGTTGGTAGTATATTTGTCTGGTTTTAGTATCAGGGTGATGGTGGCTTCATAGAATGATTTTGGGATCATTCCTTCCTCTTCAGTCTTTTGGAAGAGTTGAAAAGGATCAGGACAAGTTCTTTGTATGTTTATTTGAATTCCTCAGTGAAGGCATCTGGTCCTGGGCTATTGTTTACAAGCTATTTTTGTTTTTTTGTTTTTTAATCACAGAGTCTATTTCACTTCTAGTGGTCAGTCTGTTCAAATTCTATATTTCTTCTCGATTCAGTTTTGGTGGGCTATATGTTTCTAGAATCATGTATGTATTCTGTATGCTTCTAGAATCAGTTGTTATTTCTCCTGTTTTATTTCTTCTTTTTTCTTCTTGGTGAGCCTGACAGAGGCTTGTTTATTTTATCCTTTTAAAACACGAGCTCTTGGTTTTACTGATTTTTTTTCCCTAATCTCTGTTTTACTTATTTCCTTCTTGATCTTTATTATTTCCTTTTTTCTCCTGACTTTGAGTTTATAATTCTTTTGGATGGTAGGTTGTTTACTTGAGTTTTTTTCTTGTTTTTTTGAGGAAAGTCTCTATTGCTGTGAACTTCCCTTTTAGGACTGCTTTTCTCCATCTCATAGATTTTATATGGTTTTGTTTTCATTGTCATTTGTCTCAAGGTATTTTAAAATTCCCTCTCTGATTTCATCACTGACCCATTGGTTTTTTAAGTAGCATCTTGTTTAGTCTCCATATAATCTTTTTTTCCCCTTTGTTTCTGTTTGTGTGGTTGATCAGTTAAGCATGTTTTTTGTGAGTCTATTTCTGAGTTCTTCATTCTGTACCATGGATCTGTGTTCAACTTATCCATCAATACTATACAATCTTGATTACTATAGCAATAAAGTAAGTTTTGAAATCAAGTAGAATAATTCCTCATACTTCATTCTTCCTTTTTTAAAAAAAATAGTCATTTAATTTCCTTGACCTTCAATATATAAATTTTTCAATAATTTTGTCTATACCTAAAAAAGTCTTGCTGGGATTTTGAAAGGAATTGCATTAAACCTACATATCAATTTGTGGATAACTGATGTCTTTACTGTGTTGAGCCTTGTAGTCAATGAACATAGTATGTTTCTACATTTATTGAGGTTATCTTTGATTTCTTTCATCAGTATTGTGCAGTTTTTGGCATACAAGTACTGCACTTGTTTTGACAGATTTACACCTAATATTTTAAGTGATTATAACAGCATTGGACTTAATTTTAGTGTTCATGTGTTTATTGCTAGTATACAGAAATTATATTTCATCTTTCTCTTGTAATCTGTAACTTTCTTGAATTTCCTTAGTTGTTCTAGTTCTTTTGTAGAATCTTTGGAATTTTCTATGTAGACAATCATTTCATCTGAACATAGGGACAGCTGTTTGTCTTCATTTTCTATTTCTATGTCTTTTATTTCCTTTTCTTGCCTTATTGCTCTGAACAGAACTTCCAGCACTATGTTCTATGAGAGTTGTCAGAACAGACATCCTTCCCTTGTTCTAGGTCTTAAAAGGAAAGCATATCATTTATCACTAACTAGGTCTTTTATCATTAGCTAGGATGTTAACTGTAGTATTTATACATTTTATACATTTATCAAGTTGTGGAGATTTCCCACTCTTCCTTTTTGTCTGAGAGATTTTTTTTTAACCATGAATAGGTGTGGAATTTTATCAGATACTGTTCCTCTATTAGTTGATATGATCATATGATTTTTCTACGTTAGCCTATTAAAGTGTTGGTCCATTGATTGATTTTTGAAGATTCAACCAACCTTGTATCCCTGAAGTAAACCCCACTTGATTTTGTGTATATTCTTTTTCAGTTCAGTTCAGTCACTCAGTCGTGTCCGCCTCTTTGCAACCCCATGAATCACAGCACGCCAGGCCTCCTTGTCCATCACCAACTCTCAGAGTTCACTCAAACTCATGTCCATCGAGTCGGTGATGCCATCCAGCCTTCTCATTCTCTGTCATCCCCTTCTCCTCCCGCCCCCAATCCCTCCCAGCATCAGAGTCTTTTCCAGTGAGTCAACTCGTCGCATGAGGTGGCCAAAGTATTGCACTTTCAGCTTTAGCATCAGTCCTGCCAATGAACACCCAGGATTGATCTCCTTTAGAATGGACTGGTTGGATCTCCTGGCAGTCCAAGGGACTCTCAAGGGTCTTCTCCAGCACCACAGTTCAAAAGCATCAATTCTTCGGCGATCAGCTTTCTTCACAGTCCAACTCTCACATCCATACATGACCATGGGAAAAACCATAGCCTTGACTAGACGGACCTTTGTTTTTTCAGTTCAGTTCAGTTCAGTCACTCAGTCGTGTCTGACTCTTTTTGACCCCATGAATCACAGCACGCCAGGCCTCCCTGTCCATCACCAACTCCCGGAGTTCACTCAAATTCATGTCCATAGAGTCGGTGATGCCATCCAGACATCTCATTCTCTGTCGTCCCCTTCTCCTCCCACCCCCAATCCTTCCCAACATCAGAGTCTTTTCCAGTGAGTCAACTCGTCGCATGAGGTGGCCAAAGTATTGCACTTTCAGCTTTAGCATCAGTCCTGCCAATGAACACCCAGGATTGATCTCCTTTAGAATGGACTGGTTGGATCTCCTTGCAGTCCAAGGGACTCTCAAGAGTCTTCTCCAGCACCACAGTTCAAAAGCATAAATTCTTCAGTGATCAGCTTTCTTCACAGTCCAACTCTCACATCCATACGTGACCACTGGAAAAACCATAGCCTTGACTAGACTGACCTTGGTTGGCAAAATAATGTCTCTGCTTTTTAATATACTATCTAGGTTGGTCATTGGAGAAGGAAATGGCAACCCACTCCAGTGTTCTTGCCTGGAGAATCCCAGGGACAGGGGAGCCTGGTGGGCTTCCGTCTATGGGGTCACACAGAGTCGGACACGACTGAAGTGACTTAGCAGCAGCAGCAGGTTGGTCATAACTTTCCTTCCAAGGAATAAGCATCTTTTAATTTCATGGCTGCAGTCAGCATCCGCAGTGATTTTGGAGCCCCCAAAAATAAAGTCTGACACTGTTTCCACTGTTTTCCCATCTATTTCCCATGAAGTGATGGGACCAGATGCCATGATCTTTGTTTTCTAGGAATCCTGGGTGGTCAGTGGAGGGACTGATGCTAAAGCTGAAACTGCAATACTTTGGCCACCTCATGCAACGAGTTGATTCACTGGAAAAGACTCTGATGCTGGGAAAGGAGGAGAAGGGGACGACAGAGAATGAGATGGCTGGATGGCATCACCAACTCTATGGACATGAGTTTGGGTGAACTCCGGGAGTTGGTGATGGACAGGGAGGCCTGGCGTGCTGTGATTCATGGGGTCGCGGAGAGTCGGACAGACTGAGGGACTGAACTGAACTGAACTGAATATTTTGTTACAGGCTTTTGTAACTATGTTTAACATACTTTTTGTAACTATGTTTATGTTGTAACTATGAAAGCTATAGTTTCCAGTAGTCATGTATGGATGTGAGAGTTGGACCATAAAGAAAACTGAGTGCCGAAGAATTGATGCTTTTGAACTGTGGTGTTGGAGAAGACTCTTGAGAGTCCCTTGCACTGCAAGGAGATCCAACCAGTCAGTCCTAAAGGAAATAGGTCCTGAATATTCATTGGAAGGACTGATGCTGAAGCTGAAACTCCAATACTTTGGCCACCTGATGCGAAGAACTGACTCATTGGAAAAGACCCTAATGCTGGGAAGGATTGAAGGTGGGAGAATAAGGGGACGATAGAGGTTGAGAGGGTTGGATGGTGTCACCGACTCAATGGACATGATTTTCAGCAAGCGCCAGGGTTGGTGATGGACAGGGAAGCCTGGAATGTTGCAGTCCATGGGGTCACAAAGAATTGGACATGACTGAGTGACTGAACTGATGAGAGATATTGGTCTGAAGTTTTGTTAATTGTATTTCTCTGGTTTTGGTGTCAGGATAATAACAGCTTAATAAAATGAATTGACAGGTAATCTTCCCTCTTCTGTTTTTTGAATGACACTGTGTAGAACTGGTGTCAATGTTTTATAGCCTTTTTCAGTGAAATGATCTGAATCTGGAGATTTCTTCTTGCACGTTTTAAATTTTTGAATTCCATTCTCTATTATAGGAGGTGGATCAAAAAAGATCTTGCTGTGATTCATGTGAGAGATTGTCCTGCCTATGTTTTCCTCTGAGAGTTTTATAATACCTGGTCTTACATTTAAGTCTTTAATCCATTTTGAGTTTTGGTGTTAGAGAATGTTCTAATTTCACTGTTTTACATGTAGCTGTCCAGTTTGAGACTTCTGTTTGATAGATGGTTTATTGGGAAGTATGTTATTTAATGTCAAGTTTTTAAAGATGTTATTTTTTAACATTTTGTTACTGGTTTCTAGTTTGATTCTATTGTGGTTAGAGAACATATCCTTATGATTTTCATTCTTTTAAAATTTGTTGAGGTTTCTTTGATAGCTCAGGATGGCCTATGTTGCATGGATGCTTAAGAAGAGTATGTATTCTGACACTGTTGGGTGGGCAGATCTGTAGATATGTGTTATATCTTGTTGGCTGATGGTGTTTTCAGTTCTAGTCATTCTGTCAGTTTCTGAGATAGGGATTTTATAGTCTCCAGCTGTAACTATGGAGTTATCTACTTGTACTTTCAACTGTCTGTTTCAATTTCACATAACTGGAATCCTATTTCTTGGTTCAGGCACATTTTGGATTGCTAGATCTTGGTGGATTGATCCTTTTATCATTATATAATGCCCTCCTTTGTCTCTGGTAATTTTCTTTGCCCTGAGATCTAGTTTATCTGTTATTAATTAAGCCATCCTGCTGGTATTTAATTAATATTTGCATATCTTTTTCCACGCTTTCAGTTTTACTCTGCCTGTATTTTCTTCTTGAGCCTCGGTCCTCAAAAGCTATGATCCAGTCATGTGATGCTTCTTCCATATTCCTACCCCTGCACTTTCAGCAGCCACCCCTCTGCTCTGGCTAACTCTGCCGACTGTCTTCAGGTGTTGGCTAAGATGCCTTTTTCTAAGAACACTTCCCAACTCCACACGTCTAGATTATGTGCCTGTGTCACGTGCAGTATTATTATACAGGAGTATACCTAGTGGGAAATTGACCTCAGCCCCACCCATGGAAGGCACTCTGACCATCATGGACTGGAGGGCTGGCTTATCGTCATTCATCCTTCACTGGTGATAACCCCACTTAAAGATGACCTTAACTTCACTTATATTTGAAGATTAGAAATTAACACTTGTTATTAAGATGGAAGAAAATCTATTTAAATATGAGTAAGAAATCTGGAATTTAAATTTTTATTAATTCACCTGAGGGGGTGTGTGTGTATGTGTGTGTAGGGGAGGGGTCTTGAAAATACACACAAATAAGACATCAGCTTCTGATATCTTATTTGTGTGTATCCCCCCAACCAGTACATTTTACTTTATATTGTTAAATTAACTTGATGAAAATGTAAGTTTGGGTAAAATTGAGAGAACAAGAGTAGAGGGTTTTATTTGTTATATTTTTTGCCTGCCCTGGGTCTTCACTGAGACATGAAGGCTTTCTCTAGTTATGGTATGCAAGGGCTTCTCGTGGTGCACGGGCTTAGTTGCCCTGTGGCATGTGGGATCTTAGTTCCCTGAACAGGAATCAAACCCTCATCCCCTGCATTGGCAGGCAGATTTTTAACCACTGGACCACCAGGAAAGTCCCAAGAGTAGAGGATATTATTTATAGAAGTGTCAAAATTCACTATCTAGACAGACTTTTTTTTATTTGACTTAAGAGTAGAAATCCACACATCAGGAGTATAACAAAAAAAAATTTTTTTTTTCATTATGCTCCTGGCAACAGCCTGGAATAATTCTGCAAAAACTCCAGCTGTGAAGAAAGTCACTCCGACTATGTCACGTCATCTGAGTCCCTGCCACTGTGCTTTGTACTTGGGCATTTTTTACCCACCTGGTTCTAATTGCCTGAGCAGGGCTTCCATTCTATGTGGGAGAAGTGAGACTTCCCTAGCCTCATTTTACAGGACACACCAGGTGTATGATAGATACAGGCTCTGGAGGGTAGAGAATGGGTGTAGCAAGCCCTTCCTCTTCTTGGATAACTGCACCCCAACGTCCTATATGCAGATCAGTGGTTTTCTTGGTGTGGTCCCTGGACTGGCAGCATCAGCCTCACTCAGGCACGAGTTAGAAATGCAAATTCCCAGGCTCCACCCCAGACCTCCTGAATCAGACATTCCAGTGCAGGGCCCAGAAATCCTTGTTTTAACAGACTGTCTAGGTAATTCTGCTGCTACTACCATGGGGAGCCCCCCTCCTTCCCTAATCTCAAGCACCCCAGATCAGGAGTGGAACATAGGTCTTGTGCTTGCCTAGTTTAAGTAAATGTCAGGACTTCATCCGAAGTTCCCAGAAGACTCCTATGCTTCCAACTGCCTTGGACTCAGTTCCTTGTACAGCTGGTTTGTAATCCCAAATGGAGAACCTGTCTGAGAATGAAGCCAGTGAGTGGAAGAAAGCCTCATCAGCTGGGCCAAGCCCTGCGCCTTGGGCAGAGAGAACCAGCTCCTGATAATACTGCTGGAGCCCGACATCCAGCACACTCAAGCCAGCTCTGCCGTGGGCTATCCAGATAGAAACGCAGATTACCTTTTTACTGAAGCCAGTTTGGCCTGCATATCTTGACACTTAAGACTGAAGGAATTCTAAGGAATACAACATGCAAACACTATTCTAAGCCAGTCAGTGAAGATAAGTGTTTTTTTTTAAAAAAAAAAAAACACCCACTAATCTAATGAGAACTCACTCTTAGCAGAGAACCTTCTCTCCTGACTTATGGATAAAATTAAAGACACTCTTATCAACATGGCCCTTTTCTTCCTCCTTTCTCAGATACGGTGATAACTCCTGGGGAGGGCTAACTCCTGGGGAGGGCTTCCTCACCCCCTGTACCTATGACCCTCTGCCTTCCTACGCCTCCCAGGACCTTGCTTCTTAGGTCACTCTTCTCCCTGCTGTGTGCCCACCTTTCCATCTCTGAAGCCTCCTTGCCATAAATATTTCTAAAATTCCCATTCTTGGAGTGTGGTCCAGCTTAACCACCACTTCTCACTCAAACCTGACAAGTAAAGTAGCATCAGTTTACCGTTTTTATTGCCTCACTTCCTAATGTACTTCAGTTTGACTTCTCTCATCACCACTTCTTTGAAAATGTTTCCATTAGGATTACCAGTGCCCAACCCATGCTGAATCTAGTGGATAATTTCTTAACTTCTCGCTTGTGTTTGACATCATTGGTCATTCCTTTCTTCTTGATATCTTCTAATTCTTTGACTTCTATAATACCACTCTTCTAATTCTCTCCACAGTTTTGGCTTTTCCATCACTGCCTCCTTTATTACTCCCTCTTCCATGTACCCGGTGAAAGTTGGCATTATCTAGGATTCTGTTTTCAGCACATTATTCCTTTCCTCTTACATGCTCTCCATGGATTCTCTTATCCATTCTCTCTCGATTAGCACTGTGTTCCATGGATTCTAGAATCTGGATACCTATCCCAGACTTGCCCCTGAGCTTCCACCTCTGACAGCTAACTGTCCACTTGTCTCACATTCAACAGGTCCAAAATGGACCCAGTAATACTCCCCAGCCCCATCAGATCTTCCTTCTATTACACATTTTCTAGTTCAGTTGGCAGCACACCACCTCCCAGTCACTCAGGTTAGAAACTTGGCCCTTCCCTCTTCTTGACCTCTCACTTCTAATCCAGCGTGCATCCTACAGATTTTGCCTTCCAAAGACTTCCAGAATGTTTCTTCTCTCCATCTTCACCACTTCTCCAACTTCATCACGTCTCCACATCCAAACCATAGTTTGGATTATTGTCATTTCCCCCATGGATTAGGTCTTTCTTCTTCTGTTCAAATTAAGCATCTTACAAGCCTCCAGAAGGCCTAGTATGGAAATATACCCAAGCAAAACTCCACTTCCTCCTAGCCTGTGCAGTTTCCTTCATTGCCTCCTCATTGCCAATGGTGTTTCTCAGATTGTCAACCAGATGGTATCCTCATCAGGCTTACCTGAGCTGCTTGTGACAGTGCTGATTCCTGAACCTTAAATCAGTCCTGCTAAATCACGCTCTTCAGTGGCTGCCTAGAAATTTTGAGTTTCCCCACATGTACCTCAGTGATACACACATTAAAATGTTGGAACCTTTGGCCCAGTGAAACACAGAACCCTCCTAATCCTGGCTCTTGCTTCTCCTGTCTTACTTCTTTCTCCCTCTTCACTGACTTTAGCTCCACGTTTTTATGGTCCTAAATGCCCATATTTTACTACACTGTGTTGCATTTGATGATTTTGTTCATGTCTCTGCTGAAATACCCAGATCCTGCCCATCACTCTACACCCTCCTTGCTTGGTTATCTCGTATTTATTCACTGAGATTTTTAGCTCATGTCTCCTTTCTTGCAGCAAGCCTTAATGTCTTATCCTCCGAGTCTTCTCTCCCTCATCTTTTTCCCTTCTGCTCAGCAGGCCAGATCTTCTTTTAAGCTTCCATGTGTATATCTCCATTATTGCTCTTACGATGGTTCTCAAAATGCCCAATTTGTGTGCTCCTTTCTCCCTCTACAATGTGAGCACCTTAAAGACAGGGCTGTGTGCCATGCAACTCACTAGTCTTCATCCAAGCACAGGCTGGTAGACAGCAGGCACTTAAATGTTTCTTCCATAAATAAAGTGTGCATACTTGTTCTCCCTACCCTTGCTATCTGTTTCCCTGCTACAGAAATGGGAAATTTGTTAATAGTATAAACAGACAGAGGGGCAGATGGTAAGAGAGCAACAAGGAGGTGGAAGGTGGGAGTAATAGTTACAGTGTTAAGAATGAACCAAAAGAGAAGATGCTCATGGAAAAGGGGGCCATTAAGGCCATTGTAATGGTGGAGAAAGGAGATCATGAGCTTGTGAACACAGAGGTAATTTTCCTCTTTTCCTAGTTTATAAAGTCAGTGAACAGTGACAAAAAAGTAAGATGGGAGAAGCAAGAGCCAGGATCAGGAAGGTCCTGTGTATCATTGGGCCAAAGGTTTATGTTTTTGTTATGAAAGGGTGTTGAATTTTATCAGGTACTTTATTTGCATTTATTGAGATGTCCATGTGATTTTTATCCTTCATTCTGTAATACGGTATATCACATTAATTTTCATATGTTAAACTGTCCTTGTATTCCATTGATAAATCCCATGTGATTATGGTGTATGAGCTTCTTCATCTGCTGCTGAATTCATTTTACTAATATTCTGTTGAGGCTTTTTATATCTATATTCATTAGGGATATTGGTCTGTAATTTTCTTGTAGCATCCTTGTCTGACATTGATATGGAGTAATTCTCTTCTTATAAAATGAGTTTGGAAGTGTTTCCTCCTCTTCAGTTTTCTGGGGAGAGTTTGAGAAGGATTGGCATTAATTCTGCTCTAAATGTTTGGTGGAATTCACCAAGTGAAACCATCTGGTCTTGGGCTTTTCTCTGTTGGAAGGCTTTTGATTATTGATTCAGTCTCCTTGCTAGTTAAACATCTGTTCACACTTTCTATTTCTTTGTGATTCTGTCTTGGTAGGTTGCATGTTTCTACGAATATTTCCATTTCTTATAGGTTATGGAGTTTGTTGGTATATGTAAAGGCCATTAAGAAAAATCCATTGCTAATATAATCAATGGTTAAAAACTGAAAGTTTTCCCATTAAGATCAGAAACAGGATAAGGATGCCCACTCTCACCACTTATATTAAACCTAGCACTGGAAGTCCTAGCCAGAATATTTAGGCAACAAACAAATAAAAGCAGAAACATAAAGGTGTTAGCCTATTTCAGGATGCTCTAACAAACTCCAGTACTCTTGCCTAGAGAATCCCATGGATGGAGCAGCCTGGTGGGCTGCAGTCCGTGGGGTCGCTAAGGGTCGGACACGACTGAGCGACTTCACTTTCATACATTGGAGAAGGAAATGGCAGCCCACTCCAGTGTTCTTGCCTGGAGAATCCCAGGGATGGGGGAGCCTGGTGGGCTTCCGTCTATGGGGTCACACAGAGTCGGACACGACTGAAGTGACTTAGCAGAAGCAGCAACAAACTAGCACAGACTGGGGTGGTTTATAAACAGCAGAAATGTTTTGCTCATAGTTCAAGATCAGGGTGACAACATGATCAGGTAAGGGCCCTCTCTGGGGTTGTAGACTTCTCATTGTTATTCCCACATGATGGAAGAGGCTAGGAAACTGTGGGATTTCTTTCTGAAGAGCCCTGATACCACTCATGATTTTCCAACCATACTTAGGACCTAATCACCTCCCAGAGGGCCCACTTTGCGGGTTAGGATTTCAACGTATAAATTTTGAGGAGACCCAGACATTCAGACTGTAGCAAAAAGGCATCCAAATTGAAATAAGTAAAATTGGCCCTGTATGTGATGATACGATCTTATACATAGAAAACCTAAAGACTCCACACAGAAGAACTGGGAGAGCTAATAAATGAGTTCAGTTAAGTTTCAGGATATAATATCAATCTACAAAAATCAGTTGAATTTCTGTACACTGATAGCAAACTGAAAAGGAAATTAGGAAGACAGTTCATTTACAGTAACATCAAAAAGAAGTAAATAGTTAGGAATAAACTCAAGACATTGAAAGACTTCTACACTGTAAACTATAAAGCACTGATGAAAGAATTAATGACACAAACAAATGGAAAGACATCTTGTGTTCATGCACTGAAAGACTTAATATTGTTACAGTGTTCATACTACACAAAGAACTCTATAGATGACATGCAATTGCTATTGAAATCCCAATAGTATTCTTTTACATAAAAAATTCTAAAATTCATATAGAACTGAAAAAGACCCAAATAGGCAAAATGGCCTTAAAAGAGAAGAATAAAGCTACAGACATCACAACTCCTGATTTCAAAATGTATTACAAAGTTTTAGTAATTAAAACAGCATAAATACTATATATATATATCTATATATATCTCAGTAGAACAGAATAGAGGGCCCAGAAGTAAATCCACACACATATCTTGTTAACTGATCTTTAACACATGTGCCAAAAATACACAAAAATTTAGTCGCTAAGTCATGTTCAACTCTTGCAACTCCACAGACTGTAGCCTGCCAGAGTCCTCTGTCCATGGGATTCTCCAGGCAAGAATACTGGTGTGGGTTGCCATTTCCTTCTCCAAAAACTACACAATAGAGAAAGAATAATCCTTTCAACAAACGGTGTTGGGAAAACTGGATATCCACATGCAAAATAATGATATTAAACCTTTATCTGACACCATACATAAAAATCAACTCAAGATGGATTAAAGATTTAAGTGTAAAACCTGAAATGATAAAACTTCTAAAACAAAACATAGGGGTAAAGCTTCATGATATTGGTCTTTACAGTGATTTCTTAGATGACAGCAAAAGCACAGATAAGTGGAACCACATCAAACTTCAGAGGAAAGGAAATCCAACAGAGTGAAAAGGCCACCAGTGTAATGGAAGAAAATATTTGCAAACCACATATCTGATAAGGGATTAAGTTCCAAAATATGTAAGGAACTCTTACAACTCAATTTAAAAAAAAATCTTGATTAAAAAATGGTCTCAGGACTTTCATAGACATTTCACCAAAGATTTACAAATGACCAACAGTATATGAAAAGATATTCAGTGTCACTAATTATCAGGGAAATGTGAATCAAAACAAAAGAGAAAAGAATTGTGGAGAATCAACTCTTGTACTCTGTTGCTGGGAATGCAGATGCTGCAACCACTGAGGAAAACAGTATAGAGGTTCCTCAAAAAATTAAGTATAGAATTACCATATGACTCAGCAGTCCACTTCTAGCTACTTATCCGAAAGAATTGAAATCAGGATCTCAAAGAGAGATCTTAATTTCCATGTTCATAGCAGCACTATTCACAGTAGCTAAGATGGGAAACAAATGTCCACTGATGGAAGAATAGATTTTTAAAAATGTGATATATACATAAAAGGCTTCCCTGGTGGCTCAGATGGTAAAGAATTGTCTGCAGTGAAGGAGATCTGGGTTCAATCCCTGGGTCGGGAAGATCCCCTGGAGAAGGGAATGGCAACCCACTCCAGTATTCTTGCCTGAAGTCCATGGACAGAAGAGCCAGGTGGGCTACAATCCACGGGGTCGCATAAAACAGCATGTTATTCAGCCTTGAAAAGAAAGAAATCCTGCAATATAAGATGACAAGGGTGAACCTTAAGGAAGCTATGCTAAGTTAATTAAACAAGCTAGTCACAGAAGGACATATATTGCATGATTCCACTTCTTTGAGGTATCTAACATAATCAATCTCCTAGGAGCAAAGAATAGAACAGTGCTAGTCAGGGGTTGGGGAGATGTGGAAATGGGGGATTGCTAATCAACAAGTATATTTTAGTTTTACAAGATGAGTATTAATAATATTAGAGATCTGTTTATAACATTGTGCCTATAGATGACAATAGCGTATTGTAAACTTTAAAATTTGTTAAGTTCAATTTAGTTGCTCAGTTGTGTCTGACTCTTTGTGACCCCATGGACTCCAGGCCTCCCAGTCCATCACCAACTCCTGGAGCTTGCTCCAACTCATGTCCATTGAGTTGGTGATGCCATCCAACCATCTCATCCTCTGTCATCCCCTTCTCCTCCTGCCTTCAATCATTCCAGCATCAGGGCCTTTTCCAGTGAGTCAGTTCTTCGCGTCATATGGCCAAAATATTGAAGCTTCAGCTTCAGCATCAGTTGGTAGGTTTTAAGTGTTCTTACCACAAAAACATCTATTTCTGCTTCATTGACTATGCCAAAGCCTTTGACTGTGTCGATCACAATAAACTGTGGAACATTCTGAAAGAGATGGGAACCCCAGACCACCTGACCTGCCTCTTGAGAAACCTGTATGCAGGTCAGGCAGCAACAGTTAGAACTGGCCATGGAACAACAGACTGTTTCCAAATAGGAAAAGGAGTATGTCAAGGTTGTATACTGTCACCTTGCTTATTTAACTTATATGCAGAGTACGTCATGAGGAACGCTGGGCTGGAAGAAGCACAAGCTGGAATCAAGATTGCTGGGAGAAATATCAATAACCTCAGATATGCAGATGACACCAGCCTTATGGCAGAAAGTGAAGAGGAACTCAAAGGCCTCTTGATGAAAGTGAAAGAGGAGAATGAAAAGGTTGGCTTGAAGCTCAACATTCAGAAAACAAATATCATGGCATCTGGTCCCATCACTTTATGGGAAATAGATGGAAAAACAGTGGAAACAGTGTCAGACTTTATTTTTTTGGGCTCCAAAATCACTGCAGATGCTGATTGCAGCCATGAAATTAAAAGACGCTTTCTCCTTGGAAGGAAAGTTATGAGCAACCTAGATAGCATATTAAAAAGCAGAGACATTACTTTGCCAACCAAGGTCCGTCTAGTCAAGTCTATGGTTTTTCCCGTGGTCGTGTATGGATGTGAGAGTTGGACTGTGAAGAAAGCTGATCGCCGAAGAATCGATGCTTTTGAACTGTGGTGTTGGAGAAGACTCTTGAGAGTCCCTTATACTGCAAGGAGATCCAACCAGTCCATTCTAAAGGAGATCAATCCTGGGTGTTCATTGGAGGGACTGATGCTAAAGCTGACACTGCAATACTTTGGCCACCTCATGCGACGAGTTGACTCACTGGAAAAGACTCTGATGCTGGGAAAGGTTGGGGGCGGGAGGAGAAGGGGACGACGGAGAATGAGATGGCTGGATGGCATCACCGACTCTGTGGACATGAGTTTGAGTGTACTCCGGGAGTTGGTGATGGACAGGGAGGCCTGGCGTGCTGTGATTCATGGGGTCGCGGAGAGTCGGACACGACTGAGCGACTGAACTGAACTGAACCACAATAAAATAAGAGAAAAAGAGAATGTAGGATGGAGTTAATAGATTCCTGATAGGATTCAGTGGCTGAACATCCTAGTTTTCTATTCCTCAGTAACACTACAAACTTAGTAGTTTAAAACAACACTCATTTTGAGCTCACAGTTCTATAGGTCAGAAGTCCAGGCATGGCCGAGTTCGCATCTCAGTCTCACAAGTCTAAAGTCAAGGCTTCAGCAGGACTCACTGCTCATCTCACTTGGAGCTTAGGGTTCATTTCCAAGCTCAGCGGGTTGCAGGCAGCATTCAGTTCTTAGTTTCAAGACCGAAGTCCTAGCTTTTTTGCTGTCTGCCAGGGGCTGCTCTCAGGTCTCAGAGGCTAATTGCACTCACTGCCTTGTGGTCCTTTCCATTGTCAAAACCACTAACAGGGAATCTCCTCAAATCAAATCCTTCTCACATTTCAAATCTTTGTTGTTCACAAAAAGCCAAGTCACTTTTTAAGGGCATACTTGGTTAGATCAGGGTAAATCCCACCCCCAGCCTTTTTTTTTTTCAAAGGCAACTGATTTGAAACCTTAACTGCATCTGCCACATGCCTTTCTAGGAGCGCCTAAGTTAGGGTTTGGTTGAACAACTGAAAGTATAGGTACACCAAAGGGTGAGGGTTCTGGGGGTCAGCTCCACATTTGGCCTAACACAGTGGAGAGGTGAGGGTAGACTGGGAGAGTTCTGGCTGGAGACACTGGAGGGAACCTACCCTAAAAGAAATGTTGAAGGTTCTAATGAACTCTCATAGTGTTTGCTTATCTGAGTTTATTTTTTTTAATCTCTCCTATTGTAAATGATTATCTTGTTCAGTAGATAATCCTAGGTTGCAGCTTTTTCCCTTTCAGCATTTTATATCAGGTCACTCCCTTTTGGCCTGCAGTTCCTGCAGAAAAAGCTAGTAGTCTTATGGGAATTTCCTTGTATGTAACTCTTTTACTCTTGGTGATTTCAGAATCTCTCTGTAACTTCTGCTATTTTAATTATGTCTTGGTGTGAATGAATTTGCATTCACCTTGTTTGGGACCCTCTGTGCTTCCTATACTTGGATATCTGTTTCCTTCTTCAATGATGTTTTCAACCTAATTTCATCAAATACATTTTTGACCCCGTTCTCTCCTTCTGGGATCCCTATAATGTGAATGTTGGCATACCTGATAGTGTCCCAGAGATCACTTAAATTGTTCTCATTTTTTTTTAAATTTGCTTTTCTTTTTGCTGTTCTGACTGGGTAGTTTCCATTATTTTCTCTTCCAGATTACTTACGCATTCTTCACTGTCACCTTTTTGTTGCTGTTCAGTCGCTCAGTTGTATCTGACTCTTTACGACCCCATAGACTCCAGCATGCCAGGTTTCCATGTCCTTCACCATCTCTCAAACTCATGTCTATCGAGTCGGTGATGCCATCGAACCATCTCATCCTTTATCATCCCCTTCTCCTCCTGCCTTCAATCTTTCCCAGCATCAGGGTCTTTTCACCTAGTCTGCTGTCTACCAGGATCTCTATCACCTAGTCTATTATTAATTCCTCCTATTGTATTATTTATGCTGCTGCTGCTGCTGCTAAGTCACTTCAGTCGTGTCCGACTCTGTGTGACCCCATAGACGGAAGACCACCAGGCTCCCCTGTCCCTGGGATTCTCCAGGCAAGAACACTGGAGTGGGTTGCCATTTCCTTCTCCAATGTGTAAAAGTGGAAAGTGAAAAGTGAAAGTGAAGTCGCTCAGTCGTGTCCGACCCTTAGCAACCCCACGGACTGCAGCCTACCAGGCTCCTCCATCCATGGGATTTTCTAGGCAAGAGTACTGGAGTGGCTTGCCATTGCCTTCTCCGGTATTATTTATGACTGGTCCTTTTTTACATTTTCTAGTTCCTTGCTAAAGTGTTCACTGTGTTCATCTATTCTTTTCCTTAATTGAATTAGCCTTTTTATTGCTGATGCTTTGAACTCTGGTAAATTATGTATTTCTGTTTCATTAGGTTTTCCTTATTGTTTCAATTGAAACAAACCCTTCTGTCTTCTCATTTTGCTTATCTTTCTCTGTCTGTATGAATTGAAGTGAGACAGTTACCTCTTCCCGCCTTGACGGGATGTGCCCATATGGGAGTGTCCCTGTACAGTCTGCAGTTGCCCTGTAGCTTTGGTGGGTGAGCTGGAAGAGGTGAGCACCAGTCACGCTTCCTTCCGGGTGTGCTGGCACCTGTTACCTTGGTAAGAGGTGGGACTTGACATGATGGGCCAGAGCCATAATAGCCAGGCATTTGTGCCAGTGCTTCTCCTCTGGTCAGTGACCAACCTCTCCCACTGCGGGGTTGCTCAGGTCCTAAGTTGCTGGAATGGAAGTCCTGAGGATCTGGTCAGAGATGACTGTGTTCCATCCAAGTGTGTATCCTCCTGCCTCCTAGCATCAGCACCTTTGCCCCAGATAAGTAGTGCTGGAGCAAGAAGGGGCTGGAGTGAGCACTTGGTGTATGGACAGTGCCAGTCCTGGCCCCAGAGTCCTGGGCCTCTCTCTGAACACCAGTAATGGCTGTTCCTGCCCCGTTCAGATGCCATTCCAGGCCCAAGCCAACTCCATCTGCCCCTTCCCTGAGCACCCCTCTCGGCCATGCCAGCTCATGCTAATATGGAGCCATGCCACAGGACAAATGGGGCCTGAATGGGCACTTGGCTCAGGCTGGGGCATGCTGCAGGGTGGTTGGGGGAAACTGGCTAGCGTCCTGTGCAGTTGCAGTCTTTTTCCACTGTTTCAGGAGTAGGCAAGTCTGTGCCTTCTCTTCACAGGTGGACTCTAGGTTCTTACAGCCCTCCTGTTAGTCCCACTGATTTTCAAGCCAGCTGAGGCAACTCGTCTTTCCAGTGTCAGACCTCAGGGCTGGGGTGCAGAATATGTGGCTGGTAGCCCTCATTTCAGGGAGAATCTCCAACCCACATAACCCCCGTCTTCTGTGTCCCCTCCCAGGAGCCCAAAGTCTCAATCTGATCACTTCCCTTCCCACCTAATTCCGTGTGGATTTTCTTACAGCCTTGGTTGTACAGGAGTATTTCTGCCAATCTCCAGTTAGTTTTCAGTGAGAGTTGCTCCACATGTACATGTACTTTGGGGGTGTTCATGGTGGGAGAGGCGAGTCTGTCCTCCCACTCTGCCATCTTGATCTCCTTTTTGGATTTACCTGCCATGTCTCAAGATTTTTCTAAATTTTCATCCTTATGCTGTTAAAATTGTGTTCTGGGAGAGTCTATGATCTTTTAGTATTTAGGTCTGCAATAATGTCTCAGGAGTTAATTCCATTACCTAGTTTTGGAAAATATTTTAAACTGTAAAGCTATTTTCTTCTGCAGGAACCTATTCGTAGCAGCAGTATACTCAAGGATACTACTTGATGCTCAAAATGTGTGTGTGTGTCCGTGCGTGCTCAGTTGTGTCCGACTATTTGAAACCCCATGAACCATAGCCGTCCTGTATCCATGGGATTCCTCAGGCAAGAATACTGGAGTGGGTTGCCATTTCCTCTTCCAGGGGATCTTTCTGACCCAGGAGAACCCATGTCTTCTGAATCTCCTGCACTGCAGGCAGATTCTTTACCAGGCTTTCCCTGAGCCACCAGGGAAGCCAAGTGCAAACAACAGATACCTTCTAATATTTTACCCAAATTTCAATGTAACTTGACGCTCAGTTACATATTAATCATATCAAAAGATAATATTTTTAAAACAGCAGGAGCTGTATAGCTCAAAGTGTGCAACATAAATGGGATCTATGTGGCCATCTGTCTGAAGCAGCAGTAATCACTCCCTATCATACTCAGTGTTCCTTGTCTATAAGAGATTTTGTCCCAGGAACTTCCCTGGTAGTCCAGTGGTTAAGAATCTGTGCTTCCACTGCAGGGGGCACGGGTTCAATCCCTGGTCAGGGAACTAAACCCCGCATGGCACATGGTGCAGTAAAATAAAATAATATAATGGAACCCCATTGTAATAAAAGGGAGAAAGAAAAGGAAAGCAATGGAGAGGAAAACAGTTCACCCAAGCAGCAGTCCTCCGAAGACAGCAGTGATCCATGAGTAGGGTAGGTTCACACACTGTGGCATGGGTGTGTCCAGACACACCGTACAGGAGACTCTGACACCACGAATGCTATTGCCATTAGTGACATGATGTTCCAAAATAGTGAAGAAAACTTGGTAAAGTTCTGAAAAAATGAAGTACAGTCTTCCTTTGATTTACATGGTAGTGCATTCCTGGAAAAGTCAGTGTATATTATAACCTAGCCAAAATACCACTCATGTTATTCTTTCCCGAGTTGCTTGAGCCAGTGTTTATTTTTATTTTCTTCCCCTTGAAAAGCTTTTAAGGCAACAAGTTTTCCTGAGCTCAGTTTTTCAGTCCTAGTCCATAGATTCTGATAGTTACGTTGTTATTCTCTGAATAATCTACAGTTTTATTTTTAATTCCTCCATGATCAGGATGTTTTGTTTTGTTGTTGTTTAATTTTGAGTTTTTCTGAGAGGTCTGTTTTGGGGTCTACTGGTTATTCACTTTAAGTTCTGTTGTACTGTGGTCATTAGAAGTGATTTGAAGTACTTGAATATTTTGGAATTTAATGAGGCTTTTCTTGTGGCTTGCTTTAGGATTGGGTTTTGTATTTCTCAGTGTGGCTTTTGAACCAAAGGTGTAATCTGTTTGCAGAAAAAAGCATTCTTTCCATGGCTATGAGATCAGCTGAGGAGTTGTGATATATGAAATTTTGCGGGGAGCTGCGCTGGGTCTTCATTGTGGCATGTGGGCTTAGTTGCCCTGTAGCATAGTTCCCCGACAGGGATCAAACCCACATCCCCTGCATTGGAAGGTGGATCTTAACCACTAGGCCACCAGGGAGGTCCCTATATGGACCTTCTATAACCACTTCTTTTCGAGGTCTAAGAGAAGTATTTTAAAGATGATCAAACAATGTGGTTTTATTGACTGCACTCCTCAAGGTTTTACTCTTTTAACACTCTTCCTGTTTTGGCTTATACTGCTGATTACTAAAGAATGACTTTTTGCCCCAAGCATTGACCTCAACTTTGATATTATTATCATGTCTTCTGCTCTCTTTTTGTTTCCATCTGCCTTGCATTTGCACATTTTTGCCAATCCTCTTACTTTAAATCTTTCTCAAAGAATATGGTTGATGTCCATTTTTGATGTTGTAGTTGAAAAATGGTCTCTTACTACATGAGTTTATGCCATTTAAATCTGTAATAAGAGACCCGTTTGGCCTTTTTTTGTCTTCTCATTTAATGGAGTCTCTGATTCCTCTTTGCATTTACTTTCAATTCCACAAATAATTGCCTTCAAATACCTAAAATATTTTAAGTAATATTTAAGCATGTTTGTTTCATCCTTCTTTCTTCCATCCTCAGCTGTTTTGGTATCGTCTAGGTTCCTAAGAGCAATATATTTCCCTCGGTTATTACTTTATGCTATATAGCTTTCATTAGCATGTACAGTAATTATATTGTTTTGAAGCCATTGTTATTTAAACATATTTCTATTTAGGTCTTTTATCTGTTTAAGTGGAGCTGATGATCACAAACAGGTCACCTACTACTAACAAGCAGAGTGCCTGGCACAGGCCAGGGGCCTGACAAATGGAACTTTCAGGTATTACTAGTGCCCAGGTCAAATTTAAAAGTCACAGAGATATCACTTTGCCAAAATTGTAGACTCAGAACCATGATCAATTTGTAAATCCCAAAACACAATAACAACTTTCCACAAACTTAAATGTTATATTGTGGAGGGAAAAAAAAGTGGAACCCAAGCAAAATAAAATGTAAATGGAGTCTCTTGCTTTATTTTGTGCTACAAGTTACAGAACGTTTTAAGGTTCAATGCTTCATTGCAGGACAAGTGACATTTTTGGTAAGTGATGCAGGCACTAGGAGTGGCCTGGGTGGTCATGGATACTGCTTTCCATTAGGAATGCTTCCAGCAGTAAGCAAACCGCAGCCAGCAAACAGCAGCCTAATAGTAACACTTTTAAAAGAGAACATCTTCTCCAGTTTTGATATAATTAACATAAAGTTGTGTAAGTTTAACATGTACAGTGTGATGGTTTGATATATGTATACATGGTTAAATGATTACCACAATAAAGTTATTTAACACTTTCATCACCTAATTACCTTGTGTGTGTGTTAATAACATTTAAGATCTGCTCTTTTAGCTACTTTCAAGCATGTAATACAATGTTGTTAACAATAGTCGCCATCCCCAGAACTTACTCATCTCATACCTGGAGACTTGTTCCTTCTGACCAACATCCCCCCTTTTCCATCCAACCCCTAGTAACTGCCTTTCTGAGTTCAGCTCTTGTAGATGCCTTATACAAGTGACTGTTGTTCAGTCGCTCAGTTGGATCCAACTCTTTGCAACCCCATGATCTGCAGTGCACCAGGCTTCCCTGTCCTTTACTATCTCCGTGAGTTTGCTCAAACTCACATCCACTGAGTCAGTGATGCCATCCAACCATCTCATCTTCTGCCACCCCCTTCTCCTACCTTCAACCTTTCCCAGCACCAGGGTCTTTTCCAGTGAGTCAGCCCTTTGCATCAGGTGGCCAAAGTATTGGAGCTTCAGCATCAGTCCCTCCAATGAATATTCACAGTTGATTTCCTTTAGGATTGACTGGTTTGATCTCCTTTCTGTCCAAAGGACTCTGAAGAGTCTTCTCTAGCACCACATATTGTTATTTGTCTTTCTCTGACTTATTTTACTTAGAATAATGCCTTCAAGATACATCCATGTTGTCACAAAAGGCAGAATTTACTTTTTTTTACCATTGAATAACATTTCTTTTTACGTGTATGTAAATGTGTACGTGTACATCCCCTAGATTCTTCATTCATCTGTTGATGGACATGTTGTTTCCTTGTCTCAGCTGCTGTGAATAATCTTGCAGTGCATGTGGAAAGTGGGGGTAGAGATCTCTTTTCAAAATAGTGATTTCATTTCCTTCAGATATATGCCCAGGAGTGGGACTGCTGGCTCATATGGTAGCTCAATTTTCATTTTTTTGAGGAACCCCCCTACCGACTTCCATAGTGGCTACACTAATTTACATTCCCACCAACAGAGCATAAAATAATATTGTCTCGATTTGCAGTCTGCTAATAATGAGCAGTGTTGAGCATTTTTTCATGTGTTGGCCATCTGTGTGTCTTCTTTGGAGAAATGTCTGTTTAGGTCTTCTGCCAGTTTTTTTGATTGGGTTATTTGTTTTTCTGATATTGAGCTTCATGTCTGTCTGATACTGAGCTTAATGAGCTGCTTATATATTTTGGAGATTAATTCTTTGTCAGTTTCATTTGCAATTATTTTCTCCCATCCTGAGGGCTGTCTTTTCATTTTAAGTTGCTGAATAACACAGGGAGCTCAACCTTGTCCACTGTAACAGCCTAGAGGGGTGGGAGGGAGGTTTCAGAGTGAGAAGCAGCCATATGTATACTTGTGGCTGATTCATGTTGTTGCATGGCAGAAACCAACACAACCTTATAAAGAAATTATCCTTCAATTAAAAATACATTTTAAAAAAAGAACATTGTTTATTTAGTAATTAGAAGAAAGAGGTCCCAAGGATTTTTTTCAACAGCTCAGTGACATTATGGATTTAGGATCTTTTCTTTTTTTCTACTCACTCATCTATAGATTGAGCTTTATCATCCATTGATTTAGGGTTAGGATTCTGGGTGTCATCTTGTTAAGCACCACAACATAATAGAAGCATCTCAAACAGGAGGAATGGGGGCAGGGCATAGAGGATTTTCACCTCATGCAGGTGTTTGTTTAAACCAGGGAAACAGCTCAACTCACAGCTCTTCTGACAGACATTACCTGGAATCGAGTGGCTGGACCAACTCAGATCAGTCCTGGCAGAGTGGACATTATCACAACTGATTAGACAAATCATGCTCCATCATTAAGGACTAGGATTCAGACAAAACAGAAAAATTGCGTATTATGCTAACTTTTTTGTATGCTTTTGATAATAGTCATTGTTTGAAGTTCAGTTCAGTTGCTCAGTCGTGTCCGACTCTTTGAGACCCCGTGAACCGCAGCACTCCAGGCTGCTTGAAGATTAGCCCACAAGAGAGGCATCTGACAAAATAGAGCTATCTGACTAAAGCAACAGTGTTCTGAGAAAACTCTTTGTAAATTGCCTATCATAAAAAGGATGAATAATCACTCCTAATTACCAAATCTCACCTATTTCCAGAATTGGCTCAAATTATAGCAACACCAGGAAGCACAGTGCAGTGAAAACATCCTGGTGTGGGAGGAGCCTGACCACAATTGAACCCTGATCCTTACTCATCACCCCTGTTACCTTGGGCAAGGCACATAAGCCCGCACTTCTATATAAGGTACTATACTTCCATATAATGCAGTTATGAGGATTAAATGAAACTGTATACAGATCCTGCATATGTCTAATGATTAATATGACTATTTCATCTGGCAGTATGTAGCCCATGTAGGTATATGTGAATAAGAGCTGTTATAAAAGTACAATATTCCTTGCCCTCCAGATAACTAAGTACAAGTGAGCAAGCATCTGGAAAGGTGTGGCAGACTAGGAAAGGGCATGAATACAGTTAAGGGACGCTTCTTTCAGTTGATATCAGTTATACTCCCTATCAGTGGCTAAACATAAAACTTGGTTCACTTTCCTGTTGAGGACCACCTAATTAATTTCGGGTGTATCATTTGAAAGTAATGGAATAAAAAAAAAACTGGTAACAAATTATTTAGGAAGCTCCCTATGAATTTACTAATATGAGGAACTATTTGTGGGGTAATTAATATTTACAGAACTACTTTTGTGTGATATAAGGCTGATCACTGTGTAAACGAGCTCATGATCAGTTAAGTACTCATAGCCCAGGCTTGTTCCAGCACGTGGCATGGATCCGTTTGTTCATTTTATGTCCATAACAGTCCTGTGTCAGTTCAGTCGCTCAGTCATGTATGACTCTTTGTGACCCCATGGACTGCAGCATCCCAGGGTCAACAGCATTCAACAGGCCTATGGGGTAAGCACTATTATTACCTCTATGATTTTTTGATCAGAAAATGAGTGACCGGTGAGATTAAACAAGGCCATAAAACCAATAGGCAAAGCCAAACTTAACAAATCACTCCAGATCCCATGGTCCTAACAGGTCATGTCTCAGTGGAAGCAGGGCTGGGCTAATGGGCTCAACCACTGAAGCAAGGCCAAAGCTAATCAGCTTGTCTGTAAGAGGTGGTAGTTTGTCTTCATAGGCTCAGATGATGGTAAAAAAATCTGCCTGCAATGTAGGAGACATGGGCTCAACCCCTGGGTCAGGAAGATCCCCTGCAGGAGGAAATGGCAGCCCACTCCAGTATTCTTGCCTGGAGAATCCCATGGACAGAGGAGCCTGGTGGGCAACAGTACAAGGGGTCACAAAAGTTGGACACAACTGAGTGACTAACACTTTCACTTCCACCTCCAACTCAGGCAGAGGACATGGGTAATGCTCCATTCCTGATAGGAGGAGTGGGGGTGGGGTGTTTCCACCGTGGACGGACTAGGATCAACCATCCCATTTTTTCCTCCACATCTTTGATTGGCTGGACTGGGTTAGATAGAGGCTAATGGGTTTCATCTCTCCAACAACTTTGAAGATACCAATTAATGTCTGAAACAAATATGAAATTTTGTTTTAGACAGAGGCAGTTCAAATCACATGGTGTCAGTAAAAAAACAACTTGTTCTAACATCAGAAACAGTGAAGTGGATACCAAGTGCAAGAGCAATCTTCAAGAGAGTATACATATAATGTGAAGATACTTTATTACACTCAAAGGGTTTCCATTCCTTTTATTTATAAACTCTTACTAGTCAAAAAGAAAATAAATAATAAAAATCTGTATCTCCAGGAAACTTTTAACAACATAGTTTTGCTTTATATGCTTGTCAATTTTAAATTATTACAATTTAGATACATTCAGTCATTACATGATACCATGATACCAGGAAGGTCAGCCTTAAAGATATCAGTAATGTCTATACTGGTAAGTAAAATAATGGTAAAAAGTAGTATTTCAATTTCACCTAAAAAAAAAAAAAAGCAAACAGATTCCAGTTTGTTATTGATGGGAATACAGACTTATCTTCTTAATCTTGGATATTAAATATTTGGACTTAAAAAAATAAATATTCCTGTTCTCTCAAATAGTGCCTGACATTGTCTTGGGAGCAGGCTGCCTAAAGAACAAGTCTCTCCTCCCTCAAGAGGGAGCCAGGGGTACACCAAGTACAGGATCAAGGGCCCTTTGCAGCATTTATCCCGAAGCCCATGGAGCTACTAGCCTTACTAAATTAAAGAGAACGGAATCTCTTTCTCAGCATCAAGATGGCTATGTAGACGTCACTAGCAAGACCACATATGTGTACCACTGACGAAAGATTTTTCAGATTGCTGAACTGCCCCTTTTCTATTGTTTCTACTTTTCAGCTCTAGTGTAAAAAGGGAGAGAGATTGGACAATTATATTTTTATAACACCTCCATCACCACCCCTACCACCAAAAGGGACTCCATTTTTATCACACGCTCCCTACCTCCACAGTAAAGAATTGAGGCAAAAAACAAAAACAAACCTTGTTCTATTTCTGAATAAAGAATTTGGACTACCTAAATTACAATTCATCTCCTAGAAAGTCAATTTATTGGAAATTTAAATCAGTGTTCAAAAAGAATATTACCCAAACCATCCAAGGAAGACGTGTACTTTCTTAGACCAGCCACCCAACCATGAGGTATGGCTTCAGTATTAGACTTGGCAACCCCAAACCTCTTTTTAAACTGAATTGGTTGCTGTTTACTCAATTAACTTAGAATTTGCTGTTTGGATTAGGCTGTCAGGTAACATTGGTTATCTATTTAGCTGCGAATGTGTATCAGGTATGAAATCTCACATGTATGACAGAAACCCAGTGAATCATGCTATCACATGTGCACAGAGCACACATGTGGATCTGAGTACAAACAAAGGTCAAAATATTTACATGGAATGTGGACCCTGATTTAAAAAACTATTTTTAAATTAACGACATCTTTACATACAATTTGTTTTATGAATAGCCTCATTTGATAATTAAAAAAATATGCCTTTCAAATATTTCATAAATATATAAAATTTCACTACACTATTTTTCTTTAAACAGGACATCTAAACTCTCTTTAGAAATCAACAAAAATATTTTTTTTTTTCTGTTTAAAAGTCACAGACATGATGATTCTCTGATTGGCAGGGTCTTACTGCATGCAAGAGTGGGATGCATATTCTCTTATACAACTATGCACATTTCTAGTATTTTGAGCTGTATAATTTACTTGCTGAAGGTCAGTAGTATCAAAGAAAAATGAGAGATCCCATCTACCTATTTACATTATGAGAGTCTGTCTTAAACTTCTTTAAAAATAGCAAGATTAGGATGGTATCTGGCCAATGTAAAGAAACATTTTGATGACAAAGAAATAAGTTAACATTACGTGAACAGTTTTCTAAAATACAATTTATAGTGAAATTTAAATATGGTGATCAACTACACATATTTGGGGAAATGGTCACATCTTCTTTACCTGTATCAGTAACATGTAAAACCTACATTTAGAATAGGATTCATTCTTGTAATCTACTGAGAAAATGCAAAATCAGATAACGGGCTCCAGAATTTCTGGTGAGTCCAGAAAGAAATGTCTGAGAATTTATAAATAAAATTGTCCTTTGTAATCAGTACTTCTGGGTATGTAATCACCATACTAACAAGGAAAGGTTTTTAATTTCATATGTAATAATTTTCAAAGCCTACCCTCCCTTATTAAACATGTATTGAGTCACTAGTATATGTACGCATAAAGCCTTCTCAAACTATAACATGAAGGCCACTCGCTAAGACAGATTTTCAGTAACTCCTTTTAAGAGAGATTCTTGAGTGCACACACTGTGACTATACCGTGTCTATGTAAGAGAAAATGTTGCACTTTTAGGATAGTAAGGGGACTCCACCATGATCCACCCAAAGTACACCTAAGCTGTCTTGTCTGGAACTGCTCAAGGCGGTAAACTTATCATCTTCAATGGCTACAATGCAAATGGCAAAGGCAGTGACCACGTCTGAGACCAGCAGAAGCACTGGACACCCATGTATATACTCTAGCTAAGACTTTCTATAAAAAGTTCAACCTCCTCTTGGAGGTAGAGCTTTGTAGTCAAGACAGCCAGACGGTTCAAACCTCTGCTCAGAATACAGTTCTGTGCACATTTTAATTCTGGATCTTATACTCAAACACTGTGTTTGAAATAAGACTATAAAAAGATACAAAACCAACATTCAATTTTAACCAAGATTGCACATCTCTAACAGTGATATAGATTAAAAAAACCCTACCACCAAAATGGTACTGATTTAATCATGCACATTACAAAAAAAAGATAATTATGAAAATTTCCCTTAGTTATGAATGTAACCAGCTCACTGGAACCCAATGAGTATCTGTCTCCAATTTGTCAAAAGTTGTTTTCAGCTCATTGAAGGCCACAACAAGATCATCATTTACTATAGTTTTGTCAAAAAGATGACCATACTGACTCTCCATTATCTGGGCAGATTTAATCATTTCTTGAAAGTCGTCTTCCTACAAAAGTATTAAACAGAGCTGGTTAACCAGGCAGTTTCATCACATCAGTGGTTTACCTAATGCTGTTCTGTGTTCACTATTTCACCTGTCATGAAAGAAAATTACCCTCTTTAACTGTAAATTCTTCAGAAGCCGTAATTTCTAATATTCTCTATTTGCTTGTAACTAAAACTGCTCTGACAAGAGTCAAAATTCCCACCTTTCAGGATAATCAGTCGCTTATCATTACAGGGATGTTTCAGTATTAAAGTAGAAGTGTTTATCCTGATGCTTTGCCTGCATCCACATTTATTCATTGCAAGGAGTGTATAAGAAAAATTATTTTTTCAGAATTGGATACATTTATGAAAGGACACGTATACCATGTCCTTCTATGTTTCAGTACAAGTGGGTAAGGGGCCCTCCATACATTTTTGAAACCAGGAAGAATTTTAGTTTGTTATATAGCAAGACCATATACATAAATGTGAGTTAAATCTTTGGACTATGTTATCGTTTATTATCTTCATTGAGAAACCTTTACATTGTAAAAGACTGTAATAAATAATACAGTAATTCTTTATACTGTGACATCGTGAAGTCATTTCAGAGTCAGTATCTCAAGGTCACAGAAGATTTTCACAACAGAGATTTTAATTTTAGTGTTAATCCAGAGCCCTGAGTAATTAACATCATATAACACTACCTACTTAGTATGGTTGTTTACTGTCAGTACTTTAGGAAAAAAGATATTTTAAAAATACTGGAAATCAAAAACATCATGTGTATTTGATACGCACAATTAATAGTTTATAGATTAATATGGACTAAAGTTAAAGATGAGTTACTTTAAAAAGGGAGGGGGAAAATGCTTCTGCCATTCTCTTGATCCTAAAGTATAATACACTGTCTCAGGTTAAAAACAAAAAACAGAGACCATGCCAGTCATTCTAATCATTAACCCACCACAGCTGTGATTTCTTTTTTAAACCTTTTATTTTATATTGGAGTATAGCCCATCAACAATGTTGTGAAAGTTTCAGATGCCATTTCTAACAACAGTCAAAGGAAATACAAACTGAACAATACGAGTCTATTTGTCCTATACCCCAAATGATGCTTTTTATTTTATTATGCTATATATGATGTTGGTACAAAAGGCAAATTATTAAATCTTCATCTAGACTATTAATGATTAATAGTAACCGACCAGTATTTTCCCCTTTAAAAATAAGGCTAGTGGAAAACTCAGTGGTTTTTTCACATGTGCCTTCAGAAATTTTATAAGTATGCATAAAAGCATATAAAATAGTTTTTGAGTCAATGTAATATGAAGATCCATTCACAACAGCAGAAAAAGCAATCAGGGCAATCAGTTAAAATGTATGTACCCAAATGCAGTTCTGTCCTGCCTGGATGTTTGTACCACAGCCTCGTCTCTCAGTCTCCTTAATGTGGTCACTACCGCATATCTGACTTTAACTCCTGCTTATGTATTTTCAGTAAAGCATCCTCATACTCACCGTAAAGGGCTTCGCAGCACCTTGGTCATCTCTGCTTGAGATAATCTTTGCATTTTTTCTTGTCTCCCTCAAACGCTCTATTGATGGAGGCTTTATAAATATCACAAACGGCTTAAATTCTAGTGTCCTTAAGTGCTTCACTGTCTGCAAGGAAGGAAATACATTTTCTTTCATTTCTTCATAATATCAGGAGTATGTTTTGTAGTAAAACTGAGTTTTCTTTCTAAGGAGAAAATTCCTTAAAACTATTTCCTAATTAAGGTTAGCAGGCCTTTCATTATATTATTGTTCAGTCATTTGTTGACAATTAAATGTTACTAGATACCTCTGGACAAATGGACAGTTTTAATGCTTTGAAATATGCCATCATTAAATACTGAGGAGAAGCAGCTAAAAATACCAGAAAGCTAGTTCTTAGATCTAATACCCAAAAGACGCTATGAGTTAACTGTCTTTACATGCAAGGCTTCCAGCCATGCCATCTAAGCCTCCTCCTGCTCTCAGAATGAGGTGTCCCTTCTCTTTCACCCTGCCTTCAGAGTCCCCTTCAGGGGCAAGTCTCCTGCTTTTAAGTCAGCACTGCTCCCAGGTGGTGAGAAGCATGCTGTGGGTGGGCCTCTGCAGCGGCGGGGTGGGGGGTGGGATGATGGAGGTGGTCTGTGGTGAGACAGGAAAGTGAGCTGCTTCACCCACCGTCTCTCAGTCCACCTGTACCGAGTCCCCAGGGTGCCAGGTGAGCTCTACCCGGCAGCTGTACAACTCCTGTGAGACACCCATGGCTCTTGCCAGAGTTTTACATTTCTAGGCTAATTATAGATCCAAAATCCACGAAAGACGACCGAGAACCAAAATGTCCATTGCCAATAATTATGAACACTTATAATGCATACAGGAGAATACATTATACATACAATGTAATATATTTTTATATATAAAATACATAGAATAAATAAGTCATTATACTTATTATACTTGGCAAACACTGAATATAAGAGTTACAAACACACATCTCCAGGCTTTCTTCTAACAACATGGGCTTTTTTTTTTTCAGCAGAGCCGTCTCAAATTACATTTAAATGCTTTTGTCACCTTAGGAAAGGCACCTAAATGCCAAAAGTGAGTAGATTTCAGATTTACCCCATAATGAAATGCTCAGATGGGCTAGAAGTGTGTTGACTAGGCCACTCTTCACTTACATGAGGCTGAACATCCAACAAACAAACTTTGTTTTTAGCCAGGACAGACCGAACTGAGTCTATACTTGTGCCATAATAGTTGTTTTTATATTCACCATATTCAATAAACCTGTAGAAATTAGAATCATTTGTGAATTACATGTATATATACACACATATATATATGGCAGACATAATTCATATATATAAAAGATGTTTTGCTGAACATGTAATTTTCAAACTGTCCTTAATAAAATAACGAGGTCCAAGTACTTCAGAATGTCAATTTCTAAAAAAAAATCTTCTATTTTACTTTTTCACATCAGTAACACTTGCTTGTATTACACTTAAGCAGAAAGAAGTACTTTAGTCCAGCAGTACTCTAATGTTTTCCATCACCTCTTTTTCAGAGCTAATGCAATGCAATAAAACAGTGAATAAACCAAACAATAGAAACTACTGAAATTTCACTACATACGAAAGAATAACCAACTTCAGCTTTAGCATAAGAGGAGGGACTGGCTGGTGGCTAATGGAACCAGGGCAGCTGATCACGTGCTATAAAAACTCAAAATCACTGTGCCAAACATGAAAAAAGCATTTTGATGTTTCAATAAAATCCCACAATCCTGCATTAATACACACATTGCTCCCTGATAGCCAAAATATTCATCCTTAAGCAAATGGAAAACCTGGGGGTAGGAGACGTAGGGCTTGCTAGAAGATATGGTATAAGTAAGATGATTAACATTATTTTTTATTTAACTTTTTGAAGAGCCACTGAGAGGTATGTGGCAAATGCTGGAACTGAGGCAGGAGATAGATGGGCCCTACCCACACCTCCCAGCCCGCCCCACGAGCATAAAGAGATTGGGAGATTCATTCCCTATTGACTGTAACTCCAGGAGGAGAATAGCAGGGCAATTAAGGGAGGAGTCTGGGCCCTGCCCAGATGACATATTTCTCAAAGTCAGGAGACCTCCCTGACCATACACGTGCGAAAAAGGCTCCTTGGAGGCCAAAGGGGAGTTATGTTAAGGGATGCTTCCTACCCATATGCCTTTGTGGTAGGATCCATCTTGGCTAAGAGATGCATGTGCACATATGGAAGGATCTGAGATACACCAAATATGGACTGTGAACCAGGCAAATCAAAATGATTAGTCAAAGGAAACCCAGAAGAAAACCCCACAAAAGTAATTTAAACTGCCATGAGGGTGCAGCTCAGTGACTCTCTCTCAGGCCACTTGTGGCTGTCCACACATCATACTGTACTCTTTTATTTCTGTTAATAAATACTTCAGTTGCTTCACTACTTTCCGTCTTTGTGGAAATTCTTTTCTGCAAAGCCGAAGGGCCAGGACCCTTGTCACTGACCATTGGTCTAGGGCTACCATCTGCTGCTTTCACCATCATGACCCAGCCCCATTTCTGGCTGGGAACCAAGCCCCACTTTAAGCCATTACAGGCCAAGGCCACCCGAGATCATATCTAGGGATCTATTACACAGTTACTAGTTTTTAAAATAAAGTTCTATCCTAATTCTGTGTTAAGATTCAGTTAGTGGGGTGGGAAGATGTGACAGGAATACACTAGCAACATTCCCTTACTCTTCAAAATAATCCCTACACATTCAACTTAACCAGATACACAACAGCTCTAGGTTATTGAAAAGTTAAAGGCAAAGGTTAGTAATAAACACTAATTGAATTATATTTTATCAGTTTCAAATATTATTATAAAAGTGAAAATTCACTTCAAATGGAATTGCTTATAACTGCATATATGGCCACATGCTTAAAAACAGTAGTTTCATGAAAATTCTTAAAAAAACTTCCACATACTTGTTATTTTGTACATCTGTCTCAAACAAATGCTTGGAAATGAAAATATATTCAACACCATCACTCTCCTGGCTTCTTCTTGGTCTGGTGGTATCTGTGATTTAATTAAAAAGAGTTCAGAAAAGTATCTACATCAGCCACCCTAAGAGAAATACTAAAAAATAAATTATGTATTTGATTAAAGAATTTTTTGTAAATAAGTTTTAAAACTTAAAAGCACATTAGCTAATAAAATATAGGGATCCCATTAATTCAGTTTTTCCACTAATACTAAAGTTATATTGACTTGCTGCTGCTGCTAAGTCACTTCAGTCGTGTCCGACTCTGTGTGACCCCATAGACAGAAGCCCACCAGGCTCCGCCGTCCCTGGGATTCTCCAGGCAAGAACACTGGAGTGGGTTGCCATTTCCTTCTCCAATGTGTGAAAGTGAAAAGTGAAAGTGAAGTTGCTCAGTCATGTCCGACCCTTAGCGACCCCACGGACTGCAGCCTACCAGGCTCCTCCATGGGATTTTCTAGGCAATAGTACTGGAGTGGCTTGCCATTGCCTTCTCCAATATTGACTTGAGGGTGGATTAAATATTGAATTGCATTGTGTTTATGCCATTAATTATTCTGAAGGGGCATTAATAGGTTAATTAAATAAAATGGTATTTAAACTCAAGGAAAAATTTCCTTTTTTGCAAATAATACATTTATTATCATCTTTTATTGATTCTTTATTCTTTGAAGCAAGTTTACTGCTCACTAGGTTGAAAGGTAAACTCTGAAATTATTTTATTTTACACATGGCACATGGGGTATGCCATTAATGTTTGCTTTACTAATCAAAGACCTCTATTCATTTCTCCTTTGCAAAATTATAAACATCTTCTTGAAATACAAGTGAACTTCTAAACTTTTTAGTGATTTTGCCTAATTACTTGCTACTGAATTATAACGGAGCAGAAAACACAGTATTAACTTTAAAAACAAAAGTAAAACCCTTAGGAATTGCAGTGCTGAGGTGGCAAGTATAAAACTGACTGCAGTCCATCCCTCCTGATTACAACTAAAAACTCTGAACCCAAAACATCTGTTTTTGTTTTGAGCACTTTGAAAACAAATAAAGCAGGTAGACTGTGGAAGAGAGTCAGCCTCAGTAAGGGAAAGTTTAACTTTTATTTCCCTTTAGCTTTGCCCTATGGGGGACTTCCCTAGTGGCTCAGATGGTAAAGCATCTGCCTGCAATGAGGGAGACCTAGGTTCCATCCCTGGGTTGGGAAGACCTCCTGGAAAAGGAAATGGCAACCCACTCCAGTACTCTTCCCTGGAAAATTCCATGGACAGAGGAGCCTGGTAGGCTACAGTCCATGGGGTTGCAAAGAGCCGGACATGACTGAGTGACTTCACTTTCTTTCACTTTGCCCTATGGGTGGGCTCATTCACAGAGTAGTATGGAACAATGTGTGTCTAAATTCCAACAGAAGCCCTGACTTTCTGGTGAAAAGAACCAGGAAGAAAACTCCCCTGTGTGTTGTAGAGTGTGCAAGGAATCCAGGAAGGGAGAAAGCTGGACAAGGAAATACTCCCATTTTTGTGAAGAAATCAAAACCAATCTAAGAATAACCCCTAAGCTGTGCACATGAAGCCCAGACTCCAACCAGCAAAGTTTCAAGAAGTGAACTAAGATTAGAATCACTTCCCAGGGGGTTTGGTGATAATGAATCTGCCTGCCAAGCAGGAGACTCAGGTTCGATCCCTGGTCAGGAAGATCCCCTAGAGGAGGAAATAGCAACTCATTCCAGTATTCTTGCCTGGGAAATCCCATAGACAGAGGAGCCTGGTGGGTTACTGTCCATGCAGTTGCAAAAGTCTGACACAACTTAACAGCAAACAATAACAAAGATTTGAATACACAAGCTTCAGCCCATCCCACAAGTAGCAGAAGCACAGAACATGCCCAAACCAATGTACAGAAGGCATAGAGAGTGGAGCTGAGACCTGCACTATCCACACAAGTTGCAGTTAAGATCCCGTAACTGCACAAGACAGGGCAAACCCAAACCAACATAGCAAAGCTTAGAGAATTGAAGTGAGATTTAAACCATAATTTATAGAAAATGAGATAAAACTTATGGTATAAACATAAACTAGTTGGTTACTTGCTTACTATAAACATTACTGTTTTTCAGAATATTATAACAGGACCTGGAGTCAATACAACATAGCATTCATAACATCCAGAATGCAATTTTATATTATTCAACATAAAAGAACTGAAAAAAAAAGGGCATTTATTTCTCAAAGGGAAAGATAATAGAAGGCAGCCCTGAATGACCAAGAAGTTAGAACTATCAGACTTTAAAGCAACTATTGCAACTATGCTTCATAAGGTAAAGGAAAACACACCTGAAATGAATGAAAACATGAATTCTTAGCAAAGAAATAGAAACTATAAAGAAGAAAACAATGAAAATTTTAGAACTGAAATATATTTTACAAAAACCAACCACTAGATAGGCTCAATAGCAGAATGGAGATGACAGGGAAAATAGCCAGTGAACTTGAAGACAGATCAATAGGAATTATAAAATCTGGGCAACCAAGAGAAAGAAAATTGAAAAAAAAATATATAAATGGAGCCCTAGAGACCTGTATGAAAATGTTGACTGAAATGTCTAATAGATGTGTAATGGGGATGCCAGAAAGACTGAAAAAGACTGAGGCTTAAAAAAGTATTTGAAGAAATAACGTCCCAAACTGCTAAAATCTGATTAAAGACATACATTTTACAAATTTCAGAACTCAACAAATCCCAAACAGGAAAAATTCAAAGACAGTAATGCTTGGACATAGCACATCCAAACAACTCAAAGTGAAAAGGAAAGAAAAAAGTCTTGAAAGCATCTAGAAAACAACAACAGCAACAAAAACAAAATCACAGTACATACACGGGGAATAGATACGTGAGTTCAGTGACTACAGATTTCTTACCATATGCATACAACATCAATGAAATCACATCGTTAAGGTACTAAAAGACCTTCGACCAAAATACCTTTCAGGATTAAAGGCAAAATAAAGACTTTCTTGAATGAAGGAAAACTAGTAGAATTCATCAGCAGATCTGTGCTAAAGGAAATATTCAAGGAAGTTTTTCAAACTGAGGAAATGTTAAGAAGGAAGCATATCTTCAGAAATGAAGAAAGAACAGGAAGAATACATAGTTGAGTAAAAATAGAAGTCAACTTTTTTCTGCTTAAGTTCTTTAAAATACATAAAACAGATTTAAAGTGAAAGTTATAATATTATCTGTTGGAGTTTTCAATATATGCAAATATAATACATTTGACAACTACACAAAAAGAAGTGGAGGTTTAGGGGCTTACATAATTGCAAGATTTCTATATTTTATGTAAAATGTCACAAAGTTACTTAAACTGTGAATGGTCAGATATATGCATATTGTAATCCCTAGAGCAACCAGTAAAAAAGCAATGCAAAGAGATATAAGCAGAGAACCACTAGGTAAAACAGAATACTAAAGAGCATTCAAATACCACCCTCACAAAGTAGACAAAGAATTAAAAAACAAAGGGAATAAATGGAAAACAAATAATAAAAGTGTGGCTTAAATCATCTCATCAATTCAAAAAATGTTAATAGTCTATATATTTTCTCTTAAAAGGCAGAGAGCCATAGAATGGGTGAAAAAGCAAGATCCCAGTACATACTGTCCACAGGTCTATAGGAAAGACACATTAAATACAAAGACACGGATATGTTGATAATAAACAGAAGATGATATACCATGTAAACAGTAAGCATAAGAAGGCTGAAGTGGTCTACAGGAAAGACACATTAAATACAAAGACACGGATATGTTGATAATAAACAGAAGATGATATACCATGTAAACAGTAAGCATAAGAAGGCTGAAGTGGCTACTTAGATAAGATACCTCAAGGAAGAAAAGAATATTTTAAAATGATAAAAGATACATGTATAACAATTTAAAATTTGTACACACATAATAACAAAGCAAAATTGGACTGAGTTAAATGGAGAAGTGGACAATCTCACAATCAGAGTAAGAGATTTCAGTGCCCCTCTTGCAACATTTGATAGGACTAGACAAAACGTCAGCAAGACACAGGTGATCTGAACACCACTACCAACTTCTGGGTCTAGTTAATGTTTATGTAGCATCACGTCCAGTAACAGCAGAATACACATTCTTTTCACATGTAAAATAGTAAAGAACAGAAATTAACAAAATATTTTTAGAAAATAATAAAGGAAAACAAAATTTTAAAACTGAGTCACACTGATCAAGATAAAAAGAGAAAATCACCAATATAAAGGATGAAAAGGGGGTTGTGGGAATGGAGATTATGGAGTTAAACATCAAACAGAATACTGGTGGTATAATCAAAGCAATTTTTCTCCAAATAATCATGACTCTGCCTAATAAAGTCTTTTACCTGCTGCGTGCTAAGTCGCTTCAGTTGTGTCCAACTCTCTGAGACTCCATGGACTGTAGCCCGCGAGGCTCCTTTGTCCATGGGATTTTCCAGGCAAGAATACTGGAGTGGGTTGCCATTTCCTCCTCCAGGGGAGCTTCCCAACCATCAGCTGGCAGATTCTTTACCACTAGTGCCACCTAGGGAGTCCAAACCTATCTAAAATTCTAAAACTGCTCTTAAAAATATCTTCTTTAATTAATTAAATCATCCACACTTGATACTATGGCTGTATTTCCCACACATGTCTAATACAGTGAGTCACCTGGGATGCTGGCTATGAACACAGATTTTCAGGAATTCTGTCAGATCTCCAGAAGGAGAATCTCTCTGGAACCTCAAGGGATTCTTATTATCAGGCAAGTATGGAAAACATTGTTCTGGGGATCTTTTGACATTAGCACCTGTTTAAGAAGGATAATTACTCCTTTAGGGATTTCTTTGGGGAGTCTCAGCCCTAGAACATTTCTGGATGTTGTTCATTTCTGTAACAGCTTTTGATGTAGATAATATTTTAATAGATGGATACACTGAGTCCAAGGTGCCGTGGTGACTCTTTGTGACCCCATGAACTGTAGCCCACCAGGCTCCTCTGTCCATGGAATTCTCCAGGCAAGAATACTGGAGTGGGTTGCCATTTCCTTCTCCAGGGAATCTTCCCAACCCAGGGATTGAACCTGGGTCTCCTGCATTGCAGGTGGATTATTTACCATCTGAACCACCAGGGAAGTCCAAGGTGCCTTGAATAATATCAAAACTACCCGGAAGGGTTACATTTGATAGACACTCTTATTAAGATTTATCCTCTTCAAAAGAAGTTAGTTTTTACTCTAGATGGTGCTAGTGATAAAGAACCCGCCTGCTAATGCAGGAGACATAAGAGACGTGGGTTCAATCCCTGGGTCGGGAAGATCCCCTGGAGGAGGGCATGGCAACCCATTCTAGTGTTCTTGCCGGGAGAATCCCATGGACAGAGGAGCCTGGCGGGCTACAGTCCATAGGGTGGCAAGCAGTTGGACACGACTGAAGTGACTTAGTGCACACACTCACTGGGCTACAGTAAAGGGGACCTGGAGCTGGAAAGGCTCGTGTAGTGTTATGTGGGAGGAAACCTGGTTTCAAATCAAGTGTGATTACTGCCTACAGAACTTCTGGGTAAGTACCTTTTCACCTGTTTCCTCCTCTGTGAGATGGGGATATTGACCATCTTATACCATTGTTGGGAGGACAAAGGAAGACAAAGGCAAGGAAGAAACTAGTAAATTATTAACTTTGTTTTTTCCTTTGTAATCTCTTTTCCTCTAGGATTTATCTGTAATCACTCACCTGTAAGTTTATTGTTTCTCAAGATTTTCTAATGACTTGCATATTACAATTCAGCTTTTGTGAGAGTAGTGCATAATTAAAGAAAAAATAAAAAGAAAACTGTTTAATTCCATATTTCCATTTTTCCTTCACTTTCATCTCTGTTGGTAGAAATTAGCAACCCTATAACTTATGGCTGAAAATGATTATAAACAATAACTTGGAAAAATATAGTAATGAGGTAACAGAAAACTATTTTAAAAATAGAGTCAAACTCGCCCAAAACTGAAGAACACTGCTAAGGGCAATATACAAACAACTTTTTTTAACATTACTAAAAACCACTTAAAAAGCCAACATTTCAATCTAGTCTTTTAGATGGCTCCCTAATATCAACAAATTATTAAGTAGTTAAGTGGCATTTATTCTGAATATCAAAATGCTTCCAGGATCATGTTTCATTTGTAAGCATGCCTGTGAAAACCAGTTTTATAAAAACAGACTTTATTCTTTATACTGAAAAGAAGCCTACCGCATTCAGAATATATGGCCATGAAAAGCTCATTTTACTATATGTCAATGACTACAATATGAAAAGTAATTAAGAAACATTTATATTACAAGAAGCCTCATTTAGCTGTGTAGTTTGGTCCTTCTGGTCTTAAAGCTTGTTTGAAAACTCTGGAAATTAAAGAAGTAGAATACACTTCTATTTAGAAGAAAACTTGTAAGTAATAATTTAATGTCATACATGTACTAAAATTCACCATAAAAACTGAGTAGGGAAGCTGAAATCAACAAATACCTTGCCTGTGTAATCTGGGGCTTTTCCCTGAACTTTCAGGCCTCAGTTTCCTCCTCTGTAAAATGTGGGTAAGGTCACTCTGTCCTCCCCAGGGCTGGGGTGAAGACTAGTTGTGAATGCTGGTAGCCAGCTTGCAGCATGCATGCTGTGTAAGTGCTGGGCCAGCAAGCGTAGCATCAAACAGTACAGAACTTACGGGGCACTGTCACACCATAGTGCTGTGTGTCACTCATCAGCAGCTTTCGTTTCAGTTCATTCAAACCTACTCCAACAGGACCTGAAAGACAGGATAATAGAAATTCATCCCTCAACAAAGCACCATAGAAAGATTCCTACAACTGACCTGAATCCATGAGACAGACTGAAAATGTGTATCCAACTTCATATGCATCCCAAAGAGATTATCTCTAGTCAAGTCGTACATAAGAAAAAACTAGGGAGTTACCTATACATAAGAAAAAGCTAGGAGTTATCTGGTGGTTTTTCTACTTCTAATTTTTTAATTATTTTTTGTATTTCGCTTTTCTACTTTTCAAATTTAAATTCCCACCTTGCCATTAAAAAGATTAGAAATCTTTGTTTTCAGTGAAACATACTCAAGAGTATTTGAGTATATTAACAGGTAACAGTATCCAGAAGAGCTTAAAAAATAGGTTCACCTTTAAAAAAGTGGAATTACACAGTCTGGATAGGGATCCCTTCAATTTTAAATATTTTTTTATCTTAGTAAAAGAAAATCTTTGAACCTTGATTTTAGGTGCAAACCTAGTTATCCATTTTAAATTTGTACAACTGTCAGCACCATGTCAAGACCCTCTGCAACCCTGTATATTCTCAGTTGGTCCTTAAGTCTTTGAAAACTTGCATAGACCTTGCGCTGTGCTGTGTGCTTAGTGGCTCAGTGGTGTCTGACTCTTTGCGACCCCATGGCCTATAGCCCACCAAGTGGAGTGGGTTGCCATGCCCTCCTCCAGGGGATCTTCCCAACCCAGGGACCGTACCCAGGTCTCCCGCATTGCAGGCGAGTCTTTACCGTCTGAGCCAGTAGGGAAGCATAGACCTCACATATTCAAATCAGTGGGCACCAACTGAATAGTCTCGAGTAAACAAGGCATATATGTAAAAGCTGAAGAGTAAGGGATGGTGCGTGAAGTCGGCCTGCAGAGAAAATAACTAGGTTGGGAGAGTGACACGAAGTGATTAGGAGACAGGAGCCAGAAAACAAAGAGCAGTCTCAAACACAGGTCTGAAATCGAAAGTCAGAAGGACACAAGCCCTGGACAGCTAGCTGCCCACAGCGCTGCCATCAGGGTCTGTTTAGTGACCTCCACTCTTCCCTTCAGCTGAAGCCCCAGGTGGCTTCCCCAGTGGCTCTGTGGGTAAAGAATTGGCCTGCAGTGCAGAAGCCTCAGGTAGTTCTGATGCATCCTTCAGAGCTCTGCTCAAACAACCCTTTCTCAGGAGTGTCTCTCCTGCCCCTGTGTCTCATCCTTAAGTTATCAGAGTATCCTGACATCTCCCTCATAATACTTAAAAATCATAACAAACAACTGGAGGATGCATTGCTTAATGGCCTCGCATCTGCCTACAATGTGGGAGACCCGGGTTTGACCCCTGGGTCAGGAAGCTCCCCTGGAGAAGGAAATAGCAATCCGCTCCAGTATTCTTGCCCGGAAAATCCCATGGACTGAGGATCCTGGTACACTATAGTCTATGGGGTCGCAAAGAGTTGGACATGACTGAGCAGCTTCACTTTCTTTCCTACCACCAAACAGAGGCACCGTGAGAGCAGAAATCATATTCTGTTGTTTCCCTTCCCCATAAGGTCAGCCCTCTAGATTGACGCTGATGAACCTATCTTCTAGGGCTCCCATCACCGCATCAGGCTCAGGAGACCTCAGCGACATGGAGAACAGGATGCCCACACATGCATGACTCAGAGTCCTCCCCGCAAACACACACATCTAGATCTGACCACACCCCCCACAGACAGCCTTCTCTCCAGTGCACACCCGACGCCTTCTCTTAGGAACTTCTCTTCCTGCATATTCACCGCTCTTGCTTTCTGTTTCAAGCTCCTTCCCAACAATACTCAAAAAGTTAATATTGTCACATACCTTAAAACAATAAGAATGACCAGGAAGACTCAAAAACACCTCCCCCTAACCTCAGATTCTCCTCCAAGTCACTGCACACTCCTGTCCCAGCATCTCTAGGCTTTAGTCCCTTCTCACCAGCATCACCCATTCTTCCTCTACCGAGAAGACAGTCAAATATGAATCCTTTGACAGGTCTGCACAGGTTGCATGTTGGGAGCCACGTGTTTCTCCATAACCTTCATCCTCACTTCTCCGCACACTCCAGCTACATGAGACCCCCCACGTCCTGGAATGTAGCCAATTCTCCTTTGTGCTGCTGGGTCCTCATCACATGCCTCTCACTTTTGTAGAAACAGTCCTGTCCTTTCCTGGCCTGCTAAGTCACGCCTGTTGTTCGGGATTCATCTTTGCTGTGGGATTTTCCCCTAACACTTTAAATGTGGGTCAAATGCCATTTTCTTGTGCTCCCTGTACTTGGGCATCAATAGATCACACTCTGGCCACTCAGTTGTCTACTTGTCTTTATCCTCTAACAGACTCAGTGATGTCATCTGTTTGTTCACCAATTGCTTCCTTTGCAAAATGTAGGCACTCATTAGTTTATTTATTTCAGTTACATTCAGTAATTACTGAGCACCTAATGGCTCAGATGGTCAAGAATTTGCCTATAATGTGGGAGACCCAGGTTCAATCCCTGGGTCAGGAAGATCCCCTGGAGAAGGGTGTGGCAACCCACTCCAGTATTCTTGCCTGGAGAATTCCATGGACAGTGGAACCTGGTAGGCTGCAGTCCATGGGGTTGCGAAAAGTTGGACACGACTGAGCAACTAACCCTTCACTTCACTACAGTCATTATGCTGTGACAGAAGTAAAACTATTTACCAATGAACCCAAGGCGTGGGAGTTAAAGGAAGAAGTGTTTATACCTAGAATGTCTGGATAGGCTGGTTAGATAACATGCTCAAAGTCATAACAGAGGTTGGTGGAGCTCACATTTGAGCTTGGCTCCTGAATCTTAAGACAAGCAGAAGGGAGGGTGATGGATTTGCCTCTGCAACAGTGAATTTAAGGGACAGAAATCTGTCCCCCTAAGTTCAGGAAAGGAGAACAGTGTGATAAGGAGGTGCAGGGTGGGGGTCTCCCTGTGAGTGAAGCAGAGGGGAGAAAAAATGATGAGCACTGATCGGTTGTCTCCAAAACCCAGGCACCATGCAGGGACTGATGGGTTTTATCTCCTCTGAAGGGACCAACAACATTTTGAGTAAGTGCTCAAACTTCCTCCTTTAAATAAAAACAGAAAACAAGAAAAGGGGTTTTACGATGCTTTGTGGATGATGCAAACCTGACTGTATATGCTCCCAAAAAATGAAAAAGAAGCAAAGAAAACACTAAAACTTAACTAGTGGGTGGGCCCTGGCCTGCCTGCTGCCCACCAAGGCACCAAGAACTAAAGGGGGACATGAATTCACTGCTCCTTCAGCAGGTCTAAGTTCTGGAGTACTTCCCAGAGTGTGAGCTAATTTGCTGAGTGAAAGTCTAGCATTTTTTCTTTTTTTTCTTTCTTCTTCTACCCATGCCAAAAAACCACAGTGATTTATTTTAACTCTGGAGGAAAAAACTAGGTATGTTTGAATTAGTGGGGGGAAAGTACGCTGCTTTTTAACGTGATACCCTTAAATTTGGACTACTTTCAATTCCAGCCCTAACTCTTACTAGGGACCTTGCTTTATTGCACACACACAGACCATGCCAAGAATGTGCAGTGGCAAATAATTTTAAAAATTTCCCCTAGATTAGGTTATTTGAAGACATTATCTTCACGGTGGGATACTGTGTGCGATACTCTCACAAAATAACCAAAATAGGGACGTAATTTTAATCATTCTTATACAAAATTGCCTGGCAGACCAATAAACAGCATTCTCCCTGCCAGGTCCTTGAATCAATTCTGTTATCCATACTAGTGAAGTTGTGGGTGTTGTGGGTGTTTTCCTCTTTTAGATCCTAACCTTAAGATTACATCTTATATCTACACTCCTGTCCTGTTCTCTGCCATAGGGCATGTGCTCAGTCGCATCCAACTCTTTGCAACCCTTGGACTGCAGCCCACTGGGCTCCTCTGTCCATGGGATGCTCCAGGCAGGAATACTGGAGTGGGCTGTCATTTCCTTCTCCAGGGATCGAAGGGCATACACTCACATTTTTAGCTGACTGGTTTGTATTTAGATTGCTTACACCACAGTTGGCTTAGAGATGCACACAGAGTTAGGTTCATTCATACGCCTATAACGAGACACATTCATCTGCTTTTCAGTGTATAAATTTTTTACCACAGTTGGTGAAATGCACTGACACATGTGTATACAAATAAGTTACTCTAGAGTTTGTGTCCAGCTGTGGTTGTCCAGGGCTTCTCTTGTGGCTCAGCTGGTAAAGAATCCGCCTGCAATGTGGGAGACCTGGGTTTGATCCCTGGGTTGGGAAGATCTCCTGGAGAAGGGAATGGCTACCCACTCCAGTATTCTGGCCTGGAGAATTTCACAGACTGTATAGCCCATGGGGTTGCAAAGAGTCGGACACGACTGAGCAAGTAGTTGTTCATGCTAAAGAGAAGCAGAGAAGACAGTCTAAATAGCACGTATTTAAATCACAGACAGCAGGCTTTGGAAAGGCAAAGATGATGACGATACAGTGAGGTCAGGCTTGTGTCACGTGGTTCACATACACCATGACTAGTCTTCAAAACATCCCTGCAAGAAAGGCATCATTATCCTCGCTTTATAGATGAGAAAACCGAGATGATGAAAGGGCAAGTAATTTTCCCAAGATCACACATCTGGAGTGTGGCTTAGCTGGTATTCAGAAGCCTGTGTGTCTGCTCAAGAGCCCACATTCTTTCCACTCAATCCATCATCTTATCGAAAGAATGCTGACAGGACACAGGCTCAGGTAACGAGGTGCTCAGCTGTTTGTAGCTGTGACCCATAACTTCACAGAGTCTTTCACCCTATTCCAAGTTGCCTTGCACTTTAAACAGTGATGAAAAGTTATACTTGTGGAATACAAGACTCAGGCTACAAAAAACAGCAGAAGTCAAATCTGGTGAACTCAAAACTTACTCTATGCAGAACTTCTGAGAACTCTAAACTAAACTTAATGAACATGACAAGCATACCAGGTCTGGACAGCATACACAGGGCATGTCTATTCAGATTCTTGATTCAGGACTAAGGAAAATCAAACGGACTGATGATATCAAAGGAGAAGCCAAAAAAGCACATTAAAAAATCATTTTGGAGTTCACTAATTTGGAATGCATGCGGTAAATGTTATTCATACAGTGGATGGGCTTGCTAGCTTTAAAAACAAAGGAATGACTCTACTCAAAGCAGAAACGTAAATAAGTATCTGTTGTTTTTTTAATCTCATAAGAATTTAGAAAATCATTTTGCATGCAAATTCTAGAAAGAATAAAGCCATGAGTCATCTGCATTAATTGAAATTCTTGTAAAAAATACATCAAGTGGAGAAGTAAGATAATTAGAAAGGTATATATTTTTCTTTTTTGGCTGCAGATTATGATTTTATTATGTATTTTCACCCAGAATACCACCGCAATGATAATATGTCTTGTGTTCTTCAGCAAGGCATATTACTTTAAATACTTGAATGCATTTAATTAGTAACTCCTTTCTGAGAGTAGGCAAATGTGTTATGTGTGGTTTTATATAAAGGCTCATTCATTTCAGCCACAGAAATACAGCCCATTTGGGGGTTAATAAAATGATGCTAGTAAAATTTCTATTTAAAGCTTTCCATTTAGGAAAATATGCCCATTAACTAATGTAAAAATGTCTTTATTTTTATCTTATAAAGAAAGATTTTGGAGGGTGGGGTCGAGATGGTGGAGGAGGAAGACCGAGCTCACCTCCCACTATGAGCGCACCAACATTAAAAAATATTTACAAGCAGCTATCAATGAAAACAACCTGAAGACGGGCAGAAAAGATCTTACACAACTAAAGATATAACAAGTCCACAACAAGATGGGCTGGAAGGGTGGAGACAAGGTATAGCCAAGACCCACTCCCCCAGGCAGGTGACCCACAAACAGGAAGAAATTTACAATTGCAGAGGTTCTCCCCAAAGAGCAACTCATCTGGGTCCCACATCTGGCTCCCTAGCCTGGGAGTCCTACATAAGAAGATGAGCCCCCAAATCTTCTGGCTTTAAAGGTCAGAGGGGCTTACTTTCAGGAGAGCCAGAGAGCTGTGGGGAATAGAGACCCAACTCTTAAAGGACAACTACAGAACCCTACACACTCTGAATCCCAGCATGCGGTAGAAATTTGAAGTCTTTCCCATTCTATTGTTTTCCTCTATTTCTTTGCATTGTTCATTGAAGAAGGCCTTCTTATCTCTCCTTACTCTTCCCTGGAACTCTGCATTCAGTTGTGTGTATCTTTCCCTTTCTCCCTTGCTTTTTACTCCTCTTCTTTCCTCAGCTATCTGTAAAGCCTCCTCAGACCACCACTTTACCTTCTTTGCATTTCTTTTCCTCAGGGATGGTTTTGGTCACTGTCTCCTGTACAGGGTTACAAACCTCTATCCATAGGTCTTCAGGCACTTTGTCTACCGGATCTAATCCCTGAATGTATTTGTCACTTCCACTGTTTAAAATCGTAAGGGATTTGATTTAGGTCTTAGCTGAATGGCCTAGTGATTTTCCCCTACTTTCTAAAATTTAAGCCTGAATTTTGCAATAAGGATCTGATGATCTGAGCCACAGTCCGCTCCAGGTCTTGTTTTTGCTGACTATATAGAGCTTCTCCATCTTGGGCTGTAAAGAATATAATCAATCTGATTTCAGTATTGACCATCTGGTGATGTCCATGTGTAGAGTCATCTCTCATGTTGTTGGATGAGGGTGTTCTTATACTCTATGTAAGAGGCTATGATGATCTTACATCAAAAAAATAAATAAAGCCACGCTCTCTGACAGTGTACTTGAAACTTCAACCATCTACTTATTTATGTTATAGCACAAAGTCTGAGTCACTGAACAGTGAGTAATTATTTACTAGAACAATAATGTATTACTATTGTGAAAATCATGTTTACAGAGACCAATGAACTATGGTATTTTTTTCAAATGACACTCATGTAGACCTACAAAGATTTAGCATAAAGTAACTTCTAATTTTGGAGAAGACAATGGCAAGCCACTCCAGTACTATTGCCTAGAAAATCCCATGGATGGCAGAGCCTGGTAGGCTGCAGTCCATGGGGTCGCTACAAGTCAGACATGACTGAGCGACTTCACTTTTACTTTTCACTTTCACACATTGGAGAAGGAAATGGCAACCCGCTTCAGTGTTCTTGCCTGGAGAATCCCAGGGAAGGGGGAGCCTGGTGGGCTTCTGTCTATGGGGTCACACAGAGTCAGACACGACTGAAGTGACTTAGCAGCAGTAGCAGCAGCAACTTCTAATTTGTAACATCAAGCACAGAATTTAGTTGTAGTTTTTCTTAAGGCTGATGAATTTAATAATGTACGTCAGGATGGGTGGTACCTTACACCTAAAAGGTCAATATGCTAAAAATCATAGTATTAATCTGTTAGGAAATAAACTTCTGAGAAAGAGATTCAGGTAGGTAGAGATTAGCCCAATTAGTTTTAACATACTGTACACTCATCTAAAAGCCATAGTGTATGAATAAGGTACTTTTTATTTACGTCTAATAGTAAATTGTATATTGGAAAGAAATCTGTTGCTCTGGCCAAGCACTATTCACTTCTGTTACTGATCTTTGAACAGACTGGCACAAACATGAAGATGGTACATTACGTGGACAGCAACTGACACAGATGCAGCTTTTAGCGCATGTTTACCTCCAGTGTACCTGTACTGCTTAACATGACAATCCTGCATTTTCTCCCAGACATTTTATGGTATTGGCCAGACTTGTCATTCTTACTATCCAATGAAACATCGGAATTACTGAAGACTGCAATAAATATCCAAACTGTTTTTGTGACCTAAAAAAGCCACACTTACTCATTTGATTTATTGCAAAACAAATCAAATGAAATCTCTGGGTATCCCTTGGATCAGACCCATGTTATAAAAAGTCTGCTTATCATATTGTAGCACTACTGTATTTGCTGCTCGAGGCATAAAATAAAAGCAAGCTATTTGACTCACAATCTTATAATGATCACATTTAGTGGGTGGCTGGATTTTTGTGTTGGGGAGTGCCAGATCTGTTTATAAAGCTCAATTTAAAGTTCCCTGGGAATCAAACTACATAGAAAACATAGCAACTTAGCAGTTCATAACGAGCCTTGAGAGAAATTGATTTTCTTTTCTCTTTTGCTTTCATAGTGAGAGAAAAATGCAATTAATGAGGCATCAATTTTTATGGTGCTGTCAGGAGGAGGAGGAAAAGAAAAAGAGGAGAAGGAGAACGAAAAGAAAAAGGAAGTGGGAAGCTTGTTGAAACAGCATTATTTTTTCCAAAGCAGCTATTACACCAGACTTAGATAAGAATGACTTTTAAGTATTTGTCTCACCCTTGACTCAGGGTTATGACCAGAGTGTAATAAAACTAAAAGGCAAGATAAAACCATCCTTGAGTCTTTCTTACCTGAGTAGAATAGAACAGGGATAATTTCCTTAACAGTTTGTTCAAATATGCAACGTTTTCAATGAAGCTACCATGATCTTTATTTAAAATGGCCAGTGCCCAAGTCCCCTGATTCTACTCTGCTTTTATGTTCTTCTACATCATTTATCAACCTCTAAGTACAATATGATTGACTTTATTATTTATTAATAATGTATTATGAATATGTTTTCTGTCTATATGCCCTTCCCAGGGAAACAATGTTTGTGCTCCTCAGTGATGGACTCACCGATCTAGAACAGTGCCAGGTACCGTCTGTTCCTTCCCACACAAATCCACTGAACGAACATCAGTGTGATTTATGCCCAGAAAGGCTGCCAGAGTGTAAACATGTAAGACAGACCAACAGCATAAAAAGCCAACTGTGCTTCTAATAAAGATCATATTTACCTCTTATGTACAAGGATTATAATTTTAAATCCATCACACATTCATAGACTCAATTATAACTTTGTCCATATAAAACCCTGCAGAGCAGACTCTTAATTCCCACCAACATTCAATCAACCTTCAACAAAAGTTACAGGAGTTCTGATAAACATATTAACATTTACAGTTAGTCTTGACTGCTTACTTTCCTCTCTGCTTTATGTGGAAGACTTTTTGTTTTGCCCGTTTTATGGGAAAATTGTGACAGTCTTATAAAGGTCGATTTATTCAAACTACTTCCCCAAGGCAGACTTTAGGCGACATACAAGACTCCACAGAAAGGAGAAGGAATAGTACTTCATGCTCAAGTTAGAAATGTGAAATATACAGAAAGATTTATTGTCAGTTTCCTCCTATGTCTCATAACCAGACAGAACAAGTCACAAATTGTCTGACTATCCGCAAGATGAATTTGTGCTCTTTACTGCCTTAAGCTGTGAAATGTTTTAGTAGCTTTTTAACACCAAAGCTTTCTCCCTGCAAACACACACTTAGTATTTGGCTTTATTACTTTACTCTTTAAAAAGTCAGGTTTCGCTAAAGATAACACTTATATAGAAAATACACTGAATTTAGTATACTTAGTTTTAACATACTTTTGGAAAATACTTTTAAATGCAGAGGGGAATATAACAGAAACTGTCACACAGCTGTTTTAGTGGCTGAAATGTGGCTTGGAATAGCATCTTTTCAAAATGAAGAGAAAATTAAATGCTTCTGATCAAGGTTCAAAGTCCCCTGTCATATTTTTGTCATGTGAACAAATTGGATGATTTTAACTTCCTGAACATTAAGTCCAAGAATTAAAATCACACAATATTATGGTAAAAAAAAATGTATAGATTGTGAACAGCCTTTTAATGATACTTATCTAACAGTTTCAGGGCAAACACCATTATTCCCAGTGGCTTTGCGAATACTGGGAGGAAACAAATGAGACTGGAGGAATATGCTTATATTCTTTGCATCTCTGTACATTATGGGCTTCCCAGGTGGCATTAGTGGTAAAGAACCTGCCTGCCAATGCAGGAGACATAAGAGATGTGGGATCGATCCCTGGGTTAGGAAGATCCCCTGGAGGAGGGCATGGCAACCCACTCCAGTATTCTTGTCTGGAGAATCCCATGGACAGCGGAACCTGGCAGGCTAGAGTCCATGGGGTCACAAAGAGTTGGACACAACTGAAAACTTAGCACACACACGTTACAGCATCTGAGAACTATTTTTTAAATATAATTTTTACAATCAGGAAAGGCAAACAGTTAATACAAGAACAATGAGAATTTTCAAAATTTTAATTCACTGCTAGACACTCTCTTTTAGATGATGATAAACAGCTAAATGATCTAATTTATTAAGTATTTTGAACACTGAGCTTCCAAATCAGCAGAGGCCTATTCATATTTGAACATTGCAATAGTATTTTTAGCTAAGATACAAGAGCTCCATTTTATTAAAACATTAGTAGGGCCAGGTATTGGTCTAAACCCACTGTAAATATTTCCTTTAGCTCTCAAACAAACTTAGAAAGCAGGTGATCTTGCTATTTTCATTTTTTAGATGAAGAAAGTGCAGCCAGAGTAAATGTGAAAAGTGCAGGTGTCGTGTCCCTAGATACTGAATTACAGAACTGAACAGGGATGGGCCTGTCCTGCCCAGAAGTCTGCTTGTCACCGTCCACACTGTCCTGCACTATACCATCATGGGACCTAATAGACGGAGATTTCTCGAGACAATAAACGGATACCTTTAACAGTACCATATGGGACAAGCTGGAAGATTTTCTGAGTGGTGAGCACATAGAAGAAAGTGAATAATGGGAAATTCTTAGAAACCAAGTCTACAGAGGCCACAGCGCAGAAGACAAAAGACACAGCTGAAGGCCACTTCCACACCTCCACCTGTACAAACATTCCTGATTTTAAAAGGTTTCCAAACCCTTCCTTTAGTAGAAACGAGAAGTAGTTTGTATGAATTTAGTATTTTAACGTGATTTTCTTTCTCTATTTCACATAGAGATACAGGATATTCTATTTGCCTGGGTATAATATGTACTTTAACGTCACAAAAAAAATAAGACCAGTATTCTCCATTAAGTCTCTTTTGCTATAATGCAATAATATGGACTTTAAAACTTCTGCATTATTAAAAACTATCTTTTACCAACACTTGTTCCCAAATAGGGAAATGAAGTATAAGGAACTAGAGTTTAATATAAACTTATTTTTCCAATAAAAATTTCAGAATAAAGACTAAAAATAATAATAAACCAGTTGCTCTAAATAGGTAAATATCACTGAGCAAATTCAGACTAGATTAAGACAATAGATTGTCTATTAAGACAAAATCGGAAGTTTTAAAACCATCATTATAACATATACATGACAAAGAACAAAATGGAAGTGTGATGTTAAGAAAAGTAGAAAATCAAAATACTGGGTTGGCCAAAAGGTTTGTTTAGGTTTTCTCATAAGATGTTATAGAAAAACTCAAATGAACTTTCTGGTCAACTCATTAAATTGCAGCCAGTTGGCAACAATCAACAAAGAACGCAATGGCAACTGAACCCAACCAACCAGAGCAAGGGGCTTCCCTAGGGTGTATGGGCCGAGCACTTCAGTGTCACAAGGAGCAACAGGTAAAAAGCAAAATGCACAATCTCTGGCCTCACCTGGGACTCCCAGATAAGAACCTGCATTTTAACAAGATTCACAAGTGACTCAGATGCCTTTTTTAAGTTTGAGAAGTGCTGGAGTCCGGGCTGGCTGAGTCAGGGTTGGTGGCCTCAGGGATAGAGGGGGTCTCTGTCTACACCATCATGTCAGGGCTGGGGGGCTGAAGGCTGTAGACAAAGCAGATGGTAAAAGCAAGCCCAGGAATCCTCCCTGGTGGCCGAGAGGGCTGTGGGGTGGGGGCCAGCCAAATGTGAACAGATTGGAGGAGAGAGCAGGCAAACCTGCTAGGATGCTTTAGCGAAGTGCTGGCAAACTCAAGGATCAGGAAAGTCATGCCATGTGCAATGTGGTGCCCCATGTGGCCAGCACGGGGAAGGCAGAGCTGACCGGACCCTGGCCCAACCCCCGTCCAGAGGATATGTGACTCAGGCTGGGGCTCTTGTGCCCAGAGAGGCTCTCAAGAGACTCGGAACTGAACTTTGACAGAACGTCAAGGTATCTGTTAGGAAAATGAATGGTGGGCCCTAAACCAAAGGAAAAAAGAGAAAAGTAGGATATTCAGGACTGGCACACAGTGTCAACACAGCCCTGATTTTGCAGATCAGAAGCAGTATTGCACAGGGAGATGAGGAACAGGCTCTGGTCTTGAACTGTCTGGGGCAGAATGGGCTCCACAGCTTAGAAGCTGGATCCAGACTTACTTCTCTCATCTGTGTGCTTAAGTTTCTTCTTTTGTAAAATGGGGACATGAAAAGTATTTACCTCATAGTCACAGTGAGGGCTGATGAAATAATAACAGCATACCCCTGAGCGCAGTGCCTGGACTCAATGCAGATTAGCCACGGTTATGACACAGGGCTCAGGAAGGGTAGGACCTGCCTAAGAAACAAGTTAAAACTGAAAAAACAGTTGGGACAGTTTGAAAGCAGTTGGGAACAGCAGAGAGTAAGAAAACATTACAGTTAGATTTCAGTTTGTAATAGAGAAACCTAAGTCACAAAAAGGGGTATTTTAGTTGTTGATGAAGAAATGCAGTGAATTATTTACTCAGGGCCTGGAAAACTCCAAAGAGGAAGGACACGTTAGTGGGGAGAAATGCATAGCAAAGGAAATAAGACTCTTCACTGACTACACCACTTTGAAGCATCAACATTGAGCATCCCCAGTGTGGGAGTATCTTGGAGTTAACACCCCTTTGGGGAGATGAAAATTTCCCCCAAGAAATCAGGTCTCAGAAACCTAAGGAATTCCAAGGAGGAGACAGTTAAGAGCAGTCACTGCAGGCTGAGTGATGTCACAGGCTGAACAACTAAAATTAAAGTGAAGAAAGCCCTAGGATCTTGCCTAGAGTATAAACATACAGTGACAAGAACAGGCGGTATTTGGTTAGAAACTAAGGCACCTGGCTCACTAGATAGATCCACATTCAACTTAGAGGTCAGGTGCCAGAAACCCAAAGATCAGGGACAAAGGGGATTTAGGGCAAGATAAGTGCCCACAATTAAATTAGCCTCAGGACTCCCCTGGTGGTCCAGTGGTTAAGAATCCACCCTCCAATGTGGGGGGTGCAGGTTTGATCCCTGGTCGGGGAACTAAGACCCCACATGCCGTGCAGTAACTAAGCCTGCACACCACAACTACTGAGCTCACATGCTGCAACTAAGGCTCAATGCAGCCAAATAAATTTTAAAAACTAAAATTAACTTCTTCATTAAAGATTTTACCCAGATATATTTTAGTTCAGTGATCGTGGATCTAGACAATCAGTGCTCATGTAAAGCAGGACCCAAAACACTGCAGATCACTGTGATTTGGAGCTCATGATGGAATGCTGTGATACAGATTTCTGGAAGCATTAATTTACCTGAAAAGGTAGTTGGGGTGATGCTGTGTTTTTATTCTGTCCCAGTGCCCTTTGAAACTGGGTAGGAGATATGTCAGTGAGGGCTGTGTTGTCCAGTTCTGAGGAGGCTGATTGGGAATGCCTGTCTCCACAGAGGCAAGCTGTGTATAATGGGAGTTCCAGCTTCATGCTGGTGGGGGAAGCCTAACACAGCCTGTCTGTCCCACTGATTACAACGGAAACTTCTGGACACACAAAAAGCAATGATCTGGGGGTTCTGGAGAAGCAAACAAAAGTAGAGTGTAAAAGGAAGTCAGGTCCAGAGAGGTGAGCCCCAAGGAGGTGTGGTGGTGGTTTAATCGTGAAGTCGTGTCCAACTCTTGCAACCCCAGGCTCATGTGTCCATGGGATTCTCCAGGCAAGAATACTGGAGTGGGTTGCCATTTCCTTCTCCAGGGGGATCTTTCCGACCCAAGGATTAAACCTGGGTCTCCTGCATTGCAGGCAAATTCTTAACCAACTGAGCTATGAAGGGGTGAAGGTTCCCATTTTATTTTTCTTCTCTTCTTTGACTTTGCCCAGAGGATGAGGCTCTGTCTCAGAGCTGCACCGTGGAGCAGCAGGCAGTGCAGCCGAGATCCCACAAAAGTGATGACTGAGATGAACCTAAAGAAGCACAACAGAGGCTCTGAGAAACGAACTAAGATGTAAACCAATGTCTAAGTCTCTGTTACCCCAAGGGTCATATGCATGGCACAGACCAAAAGCAGTGAAGAGCCTGGCCTAACCTGGGAGCCTAGCCAGGTTAATAGCCTGCTAAAAACAGCATTATCCAGAGGAATTTAGTAAGACCCAAAGTCTACATGAAATAATGTTCAGAACATCCAAGATATGGAAAAAATGATTCGACAAACAGAACAAGGTAAAGGTGAGCAATTCTCAAGGAGAAATACAATCAACAGATGCCAACCCTAACTTAACCCTGATGCTGGAATCATCTAAGATGAGAGAGTGGCTAAGCTTCAGAAGGTAAAAGTAAACACAGTTGAAATGAATGGAAACATACAATTCTTACGAAATAAGCAAAAACTATGAAAAAGAACTAGTAATTTCCCAAATGAAGAAAATACTTGAAAGAAAAAAATTTCTCAGTGGGTTAAACAGCAAAACAGATAATGAGGAAAAGAGTCAGAGATCTTAAAAAAAAACAAGCAATCATCAAATTTGAACAACAGAGAAGCTCTGGGAAAAAACTTGTAAGAACTTGTGAGACCACCTTAAAGGGTCTAACATATGTGCTACTGGAGTCTCAGAGTAGAGGGGAAAGAGGTTGGGGCAAAAAAAAAATCTTGGAAAAAAAAATGGCCAAAAATTTGATGAATGTCATAAATTTTCAGATTTGAGAACTCTGGGAAATCCAGACAGGTTAAATTCAAAAGACACATCATAATCAGTGCTAAAAATCAAAGATAAGGAAAAAACTTGAAAACAAATAGAGAATAATTATACATAGAGATAAAGCCAAAAAATCATCAATATATTAATATCAAATAAGAAATAAAATAATCACATAACCCGAAAGAAGGCAGGAAAGGGGAACAAAAAACAAATCATAAAATATCAATAGTAGGCTTAAATCCATATCTATAGTTAAATGTAAATTTAATATGAACATATATGTGTGTGCTTAGTCGCTCAGTTGTGTCAGACTCTTTGCGACCCCATGGAATATAGCCCACCAGGCTCCTCTGTCCATGAGGATTCTCTAGACAAGAATTCTGGAGTGGGTTGCCATGCCCTTCTCCGGGGGATCTTCCCAACCCAGGGATCAAACCCAGGTCTCCCACATTGCAGGTGGAGTCTTTACCGTCTGAGCCACCACAGAAGCCCTATATTAAACTTTAAATATATCAATAAATGACACTGATTATTAAATTGGATAACTAAAACAAGCCCCGATACTATCCTGTCTGAAAGACACAGATGGGTTAAACTAAAAGAAAGTGATGTACCAGGCAAACAATAAGCAAAGGAAAGCTTGATATATCACATAAAGTAACTTCAGGATAATGAATATTACTAGGGGTAAAAAAAGAACATTACACAATAAAAGTGACTTCACTAAGAAAACAATACTCCTAAATGTGTATCCACCCAGCAACAGAGCTTCTAAATCTATTAAGTAAAAGTGGACTAATGTGAAAAGAGAAATAGACACATCTACAGTTAGAGAATGTAACAATCTTCTCCCAACAATTAACAGAGCAAGTGGCCAAGTAATTAATAAAAATACAGAAGACCTAAATAATAATATCAACCGTGACTTACATAATATGTATAAAACACTCTATTCAGCAACAACAGAACACAACACACAGAACATTCAACAACACAGACTGTATTCTGGGCTAAAACAAAAAAGAAATTCTGACAAAAAAATAATTGAAATCATACAAAGCATATTCTCTGACTATAATGGAATTAAACAATAAATCAATAGCCAAAGGATACCTGGATAATCCCTAAGTATCTGAAAATTAAATAACACATATGTAAACAACTCACTGATCAAAGAAGTCACAACAGAAATTAGAAAATATTCTGATCTTAATGATATGTTATAAAAACACAATAAATAAAAAGTTGTAGGATGCGGTGCTTAGAGGCAAATTTAAACTTATGCCCAGCTAATACTTAAACATTTTTAAAGGGGTTTTTGCTCAGTGATCAAAAATTCAACTTGATAAAACTAGAAAAAGAAATCTAAAGTAGGCAGAGAAAGGGGCTTCCCAGGTGGTGCTGGTGGCAAAGAACCCACTTGCCGGTGCGGGAGACATAAGAGACACGGGTTCGATTCCTGGGTCAGAAAGATTCCCTAGAAGAAGGCATGGCAATCCACTCCAGTATTCTTGGAGAATCCCATGGCGAGAGGAGCCTGGTGGGCTACAGTCCATACGGTCACAAAGAGTTGGACACGACTGAACTTACTTAGTACGCACACACTGCTACAGAGAGAAGGTCCAGTGAAACACCAATCCCATGACACAGGTATCTTGAAAGTCTCAATGTCATAAGTACAGAAAGACTACAAAGATTTCATTTTAGAGGCCAAAAGGTGTTGAAGATGAGATTTCTTTTCCACTTGAAAACTTCCAGCATTGTGCCTTCTGAAGTTAAATTCTCACTGTCTTACTTCCTCAGCATCACACAAACCATCACTTACCAACCAAGACAACGAGTCTGTATTTCTCGTTCGTCTGCCGTCGATAGGGTGTTACTTCCTCATATGTGGGTACATCGGCTGTATCATACTGGTCACTCCTCTTGCACTCGTACATGGATTTATTTGTTTTCTTATCTTTTCTACTAAGACGGAAACTTCTTCTAAAACCAGCTGCAAATACAAAAAAAAAAACTTTTTAGCAGTTAGAACTAAAAAAAGAACCCCCTCTAAAAAAAATTTAAAAAACCCCTCAAAGTTGGGCTGGATTTTATTTACTATAATTGCATTACCAGTGCACTGAGTAATAAAAGGGAAATAGATCCTCCATGATTTCATTAAAACAACTGATAAAAGAATCATCTAACATTTAATTATATAGTTATAATATTTTAGGTTTTGTTTGCTTCCCAATCATAAAGAGTTCTTTTCAAAAATCAGGAAACAAAATAAAGAGCTCAGATATCATAAAGAACATTTTTTTCACAGACTGATGAACACAATTGTAAGAAAAATTTAAAAGCACTGCAGAAATCTTTTAAATATAAATGATGAATTCTCCCATTCATAAATACTAGAATCTTTTACACTGTGTTCTAAGCACAGCCTAACAACATCCCTGTGGCACAGATAGCATCTATAGTTAAACAGAAAAAAAACTGAAAGTTAGGAAGAGCAGTGTCCAAAAGGCCTCTGCCTGGATCAGGCAGACAGAACCAGACTATCACTGACAGCAAGTTACTTCACTGTTCAGAGATCCCAGTGGGTAGAGTAAATGACCAAGCCTCAGATTCTTTTCTCCTATAGAAATTCTATGCTAATATTGAAATGAATAGCCATTCCCTTCTCGGGGCATCTTCCTAACTCAGGGACCGAACCTGGGCCTCTCCTGCATTGCAGGTAGATTCCTTACTATCTGAGTCATTAAGGAAGCCCTTTATAATGTGAAGCTGACTGAAATTTGAAAATATGTTTCTGAGCCACAATTGTGTACTCTTATTAATACCGTGTCATATATTACTGAAACACCTTTTCAAGTATTTAAGTAAGTTTCCTATCTGCTTAAACAGCTCCCTTCAGCACACTGCTGTCATTTGAAATGTTGGCTTAGAAAAGCGAAGGCAAAAGTTCCTTTTCTCAGGCAAACCCTGTTTCATTCTGCTTGTTCTTCACATAGTTATATCATTCTGGTTTAATGTCTTTTCTTGAAGAGTGGTATTTACCATACACATCATTCAAGGATTCTTGGCCTAACGAACACTCTCAAACTCCAGACTTTAAAGGGAGGCAACAGTCTGCTTATTACAATATGACAAATATTCTATATCAGTTTCATAACATAAAACAAATGCAAACATATTTTTAAATGTATAAAAACAGATTCTCTTTAAAAAGAATACTAATCAAATCTGGTAAACAGGAAAAAAAAAACTTTAATAAAGGTATTTTATAATAAAATGCAATAATGTGAATTTTAGAGAACACAAAGAAAAATAAATATTACTGTTGGATTTAAAAATTAATATTCAAAATAAAGGCAATATTAAAAAAATTAATGAATGTCCATGGAGTTATATCACTTACCTTATAGATTCACAGTTTAATAAAAATCAAAATATTAAGAATGGAGTGATAAATATGTTCTGATAATATGTTCCTGGAACCCACTAAGAGTTGGTCTGATCTTGAGATACTAGGATTATTTGAGGGAGAAGATTTACAAAGAATTTGAAACAAGGAAGACATCTGCTCTAATAATCTCTTATTAAAGACAAAAGGAAAAAGCAAACAGAATAAATGATGAAACATATCATCTTAGAAAGGTGAGATTTCAGAGACAAAGAAGAGGAAATGTGCCAATCCGGTCCTAGGATGAAGAAAAGATGGGTGAATTCTAAGAATCTTAGCTGCACAGAGAAGTCAAACTTCTATGGTGAGGGTCAGAGGACAAACTGTAATTATGTTTTGTATTTTTTTTGGAAAGACTCATGAGACATCCTGTACGATTAGCAGGTAGAACTAAAAATCCCTTCACAATTATTCCTCATATGGAGGGAGAGGTTTCCTCAAGTCACTACAAACATCTGGCACAGAAATGGATTGAAGACATACATGCCTCATCCACAATGAATCCAAAAGTGAAAACCGGAAAAATTCCTGATTGACGAATCCCAGCTAAATCCTGAATTTTAGGTAAGTGAAAATGCTTACCTAATGGAGTCTTTATGATTAACTGAAGTTTTCACCTTTGTCATAAACAATAATGAGATAGTGGGGGAAAGAGAAAAGGAAACCAGATTTCTAACGTGAGATCTCCATGGACATGCAGGGTGAGGAGCTGGAGGTGACTTGGGGGTGTGAGCTGCACAGCACTTGGTACAGAAAAGGTATTTAATTAAAGTAAAAGGTAAATCTCTGGTGGCTCAGTGGTAAAGAATCTGCCTGCCAATGCAGGAGACATGGTTTCAAAGATCCCTTGGAGAAGGAAATGGCAACCCACTCCAGTACTCTTGCCTTGGAAATCCCATGGACAGAGGAGCCTGGCAGGCTATTATAGTCCATGGGGTTGCAAAAGATTCGGACATGACCTAACAACTAAAACCACGACAACAGATTTCCTAAACAGGATTTTTAAAAGGTAACTCCTAAAATTCTACTATCGTTCCTGTTCATTTCCTTAATGTAAATTTTGACAAAGCCAAACACACTGGGATTTTCACAAAGATAACCGTACGAAGCCTACAAAAAGGACACAGCACCACGTCTGTGAAGGTTCAGAGCTGGAGCAGCCCCGGAGAGGAGAGCGTCAGGTTGCTGGGACCCAGCCCTGCCAGCACATCGGGGATGTTTAATAAAAATACTCCTGCACTGGCCCGCGCACTATGACACGGCCCTGACCTCGCTCACATGTTTTCCAGGTGGCCACGACCACGCATGCGCAATTCCCACAGGTTCTGAGGCCTGAGTGTCTTGGCCCAGCGCCTCGTTTAGAAAACAAAAGGGGAAAAGTCAGCCAGGTCCACTGGGATCCCATGGGTGCAGGGGCTCCTCGCTGACTGTTAAAGGCTCAGACCTGGGTCACTGGCTTCCTCACCAACTTGGGTGACTCACCAATGTTTTAAAAACTTCCTGAAGCCTCATTTCTCAGCTTTAAAATGAGGATAATAACTATTGACCTCTCACAGGATATTAAGAATTAAATAATTTATGTGAAGCATTTGCCCAGGACCTGGCGTATGGTAAATGCCTTACACTGTAGACAGAGATTAGTACCTGACTGCTGCTGCTAAGTCACTTCAGTCGTGTCCGACTCTGTGTGACCCCACAGACAGCAGCCCACCAGGCTCCGCCATCCCTGGGATTCTCCAGGCAAGAACACTGGAGTGGGTTGCCATTTCCTTCTCTGACTAGATCCCACCTAACCTGAAAGTGTCTCCAAGGCAGGAACACACTGTGTTCCCTATTGTTCCTATAGCACACGTCTAGCAGAACGGGAAAAGCAAATGAAGGGGCTTCGTGTTTGAGTAATGTTATAAAATACACAAAATATTAAATCCAGATCTAAATATGTTAACTATTAAAAGTAGTTTAGTAAAGCAGTAAGGCATTTTTAAAGAGATAAAAATTCAGTGTATGTTACCTATCCTTTCTTTTTTTTTAGATACTCTTTCTAAGGATGTGCTATCTGTGTTATTACAGTTACATTTAGACAGCATCTCTCTTTTCTGTCCTGACTTATGGTCCCTCACTCCACCAACACACACACGTATATATGTCACATATTTACACCACACAATAAATATATACACTCATGTACCCATACATATGGACACACATATACATACATACACATATATGTTGTTTATGTCACTCATTCGTGTCTGACTCTTTGTGACCCCCGCCCATGGACTATAGCCCGCCAGGCTCCTCTGCCTATGAAATTCTCCAGACAAGAATACTGGAGTGAGCTGACATTTCCTCCTCCAGGGGATCTTTCCAATCTAGGGATCGAACCCACATCTCCTGTGTCTCCCACACTGTAGGAGGATTCTTTCCCCACTGAGCCATTGGGAAAGTCATACACACACACACATATATATGCATACACAAAAAGAGAGTCAGAAAACAAGAAAAATCCCCAACCCAGAACAACCAGTAAAACAGCCAGAACAGAGGATATAACAAAAGGTATGAAATCCAGAGTAGTTACTTGTTTCTCAGATAAAAACAAAGCCAAACCAGGTAGCACAGAAGTCTGCCACTCACGGCAGCATAGAGACTGTCATTTTCAAATATCAGCGACACAGTGCAGGCATGTCAGCACAGCTTGGTTAAGTCTAAGCTTAAAGGAGAGTGAGCTCTACGTCAGGAAAAGGGGTTAATCATTTCTGGCCTTTGGGTCTTAGGTGGTTCTCTTATTAAAAGGAAGCTCAAGAATGTGTACTTAAATTGAAAGCAAGCAGAAGGTTCTTTCCAGTAAATGGGAATAAATCACCTAGAACGTATTTCATTCTAGTTCGTTTCGGTGCACAAGTCTTAGCAAGAGCTGGCTTTTAGACACCAGGAGCGGCAAAGCAGCACTAACAAGGAATTTGGAGTAAGGGAACGGTTTCATGCAAAATATATTTTTCCTTATATTTCACATTTTTGTAATTTATAATTGGCTCAACATTTTTATGGACAAGCTTTTTCCATGGCTCTTACCCACAGCTGCTAGAGATTTGTGTTTTTTTAAGAGAACAGCACGTCAGCTTTATTACAATAGGAAAGTGGCTTCACAGAGAAACCGCAGGTGCGGGTCAGCCCTTCATCACTCAGAGACACTTCTTATCTAATATTTTCCAGCAGGAATAATTTATGATAACTCGCTAACTTACTTAGTTGCGTGGTTCTGCTTAAAGTAAATTTTATTTTTTTTATTATAAAAGATGACACAAGTTGCAATAAACATTCCTGTACATTCCTGTTACTCTGTGTCACTGATGACTTCATTAGGGCAAACTGCAAGAAGCTTGATGGATCCTGTCCAAATGCTTCTCAGATGGGTTAATAAGAACATACATCTCCACTGGCAGCAAACACAACTGCGTGTTTTACCATTCTCTCATCAAAGGACTTCTAATCATTTAAAAATCTTTAGTGATCTTACAAGTGAAAAATTGTATACCATTTCATTTTAACTGTTAAGTTAAACCTGTTTTTCACATTTGTAACTCATTTGCATTTATTTCTTCTGTGAATTGTTGGTTAATACTTGTTGATCACTTTTTTTGGGGTCTACATAAGTAGCATACACATACATGTATCTTTCAAGGTCATAACTCTTGGCCCCATTTTTTGCAAAGATGTTAAGATTTTCAGTTTTCCTTTTCAAAGAAATTTAAAGGTTTATTTATTTGAATCTGTGAATTTCTTTCCTTTGTAATTTCTTCCACTATTTTTATGACTTTCCTACCATTAATCTGATAAATACCCAAATTTTCTTAAATTAAAAAAATAGGTTACATGGCTTTACACTTAATTTTTAAAATCCATCTGGAATTACTCAGGTATGATTATGAGATCAAGTTTGTGAGATGAGGCTGTAACTTTATAGTTTTCTAAATAATTAGCCAGTGGCCCCAGAAATCCTTACTGAACAACCCTTTTCCAACTTTATGTTAATACACACTTTGTACTGAAACACCAGATAGTGAGTTATGTTTTGACCACACACACACAAAAAAAAGGTAATTCTTGGTCTGAGTGTAAATCATTCCCTTATTATTAATTTCAATATCAAAACAGAAGCGGTGGTGCTGGTGGTGGTAGTGGGTATTTGTTGAGAACTTACAGATGACAGACACCATCTGAAGCACTTATATGGGTTGGATCATTTAATTCTCACAACAACAAATGGGGCAGGCATAACAATCTAACAGGTTTAAGTAACTCTTCTTTTACTGTCATAAAAAGAAAACAATCCTTGGTTCAAATAGTAAATGATGAAAGTCCAGAAGAAAGCTTGAAATGTTATTCTACATACACAGATGTTTAAGAGAAAAACTGGTAAGCATTCAATGACTTTTGTTTTTATACTAAACTTTTTATTTTGTACATGAGTATGCCTACTAACAATGTTGTGATAGTTTCAAGTGTACAGCAGAGGGACTCAACCATACACATACATGTATCCATTCTCCCCCAAACTCCCCTCCCATCCAGACTGCCAGATAACATTGAGCAGAGTTACCTGTGCTATACAGTAGAACCGTCAGTGGTTTTATGAAATAACTTACTAGGAAAAGTTTATCAAAGAGAAGCAGCAGTTTAATTTAGGGAGTAAAAATCATAAGCTCTTTTTCCGTTAGAAGATATTTTTCAAATATAATTAAATATATATATTTGATATTCCTCTATATTTAAGATGATGTGTAAAATAGAAAAATATATGCAACAGTGTCATTGCCCTCAAAGTATTCCTGTCTACTAGGGGAATAGAGATTATTCCAAATACTTGTAATTTATGTGTTTTCACAACATAGGCTCAGGACAGAAACTAAAATTTTTTAGCAAGTACTTCTAACCTGATTTGACTTGACATTTCTCTTAAGAAGGAAAAAAAAAAAAAATTAAACTTAGGCAGTTGTTATTTGGTTACTTTCAAAACTACTTCACTATATTTGATAAATAGTATTGATATAACATCACTCATATAACACCATTCACCAAAAAGGGTATTAAATTTAACGCTTACATATGTAAGAATCATTTGGTATTAAAATTAACTTCAAATAATTATAGATAAGTATTATATCTATCCATCCTATACTTTCAGGCTTCCCTGTGGCTTAGGTAAAGAATCCGCCCACAATGCAGGAGACCCTGGGTTCAATTCTTGGGTTGGGAAGATTCCCTGGAGAAGAGAAAGGCCACCCACTCCAGTATTCTGGCCTGGAGAATGCCATGGACTGTATAGTCCATGGGGTTGCAAAGAGTTGGACACGACTGAGCGACTTTCACATCCTATAATTTCAAATGTTAATGATATTTTTAATAGTAAAAAACACCTTGAAGCATTTAAAACATATAGAAGTATGGGAATGATTAACTATGAAACACCTTTTCAAAGAAAGGGGGCTTAAGATACTGCTATATTTAAAATACATAACCAACAAGGACCTTCGTATAGCACAGGAAATGCTGCTCAATATCCTATAATAGTCTAAGTGGGAAAAGAATTTGAAAAGGAATAGATACATGTACATATATAACTGGATCACTTTGCTATACCCCTGAAACTAATACAGCACTGTTAATCAACTATACTTCAATGTAAAATAAAAATTTAAAAAGAACTATACAACACCATTAAGAAATGCATTTGCTATAGCAATAAATGGACATATACAATAGTCATAATTATACTGAGTTTTACTAATATAAAAACTGGTATGAATACAGCAAAAAGGTATACAAGCAGACAATATACTAGGGGGAGAGGGCTATGGGCAACTATTTTCTATTTTTAAAAGACTTTCCATAATGTTACATAATTTTACAATTTAAAAAATACACAAAAACACCAAACAAATGAAATCCAGTATTGGTAGGTGTATCTGTGAGGTTACATCAATATATAACAGAAAATACATTTTGCCTGTGTTTCAGAGGCAGGTAGCACTTTCCTGTATTTTGAAATAGATTATGAAAATAGATCAAATTTTTATATTCTTAAAGGTTAGGAACAGCCAATAGATTAAAACACTTAAATACTTAAAAAGCAATGAAAGCAAAAACAATGGCAAAAAATTTTTAGTGAGAATATAGTATAAAAACTAAAGATCAAAGATCAAGGAAGATAGAGAACCAGTGGACTCACCTAAGAAGTGAAGAGGGTAAAAGAAAAGCAGCCTGGGTGTTGGAAACTTAGAACTAAACTAATAAAACTGAATGTGGTTTTTTTTTTAAATCACAAATTGTTATCAGTTTCTTTGGCTCCCATAAATAAGTAGTTTCAGTGAAGATTTTTACAATGTAAATATTTATCATGTGAATGATCTTATTTTCATAAAATTTTGACATTTATGATGACATTTTATAAAAAAAAAATACATGATCATTTTATGGGCAGTATCTGCATTAACAAAAAAGGCCTTCCCCTCCAACAGAATCGTGATAACTCACCACCAACACTAACAGCCTCAGAAATCATGTGTGAACGAAAGTGTGACCTGCCTCTCTCTTAACCATAAGAAAACGGATACTAGTATGTGACCATTTGGACTTTTCAAAGGTTCCATCTTTGGTGATATTTCTGTAACCAGTCTGGTAATATCATTAGAAACTATGCATCCTTAATGTTTCTAAGAATATAAGCTTTTAATATGTTAAATGTTACAGATGCCTGCAGATTGGGAGTTTCAGTGAAACCTGCTTGAATTAATAACAGAGCAATATCAGTCATAAGCATCTCAAATATTAAGAGATTTATAGAAGTTCCTAATTTTTTGAAGAAATACATTTATTTTATGCAAACACAGTGAAGAAAAGGGCTTAGTTTCTTAAAAGAAAATAAAAATAAGCATTTTAATTCTTTCTTCTCACCTTAAATATACTAAAATGTGCTACTTATAAAAATTGGGAGAAAAGCCAAAAGACACTGTATGAAAGTTATTTTCTTAAAACAATGAATTAATTTGACCAAGCAAATATTTAATGAGTTCAGTAGGTACCTTAATTACATGGAAGAGAAAATATTATGATGAATGAACTTTTTAAGACTTTTAAAAAACTCATGTACACATTAATAAAAACTAAGTGGCTGGAAGTGATTATATAATGATAGGCTTCTGACAACAAAATGTTGAAAATTTCCATTAAAATAAACATTTTGAATATAATGACAATCTTGTTATGATGATATAAATCATAACAGACATGTAAAAACTATGTAGTAACATGACCCTACAACAAAGTTATTGTTGAAGTGATGCTCCCAGAGTATGCCAGCCATAAAATTATCCCAAAGACAAAGAAGGATAAAAAACAACAAACAAGTAAAAATCTGGGGAGGAAGTTTAAACTGAAAGGCAATGCCAGCACAAAACCATAAAAGTTACAGAGATCTGGAGATGGAGAGACTGAATTAGTCACCTTCTACATCCACCTTATAAAACAGTATCAGGGAGGGGGGATAAAGAAAAAAGAGAAAATTGAACATCATCAGGGATTACATTAACTGGCCATACAATGCTAATTTTGTATATAAAGGAGGAAAAGGCTTTTGAACAGGGAAAATTCACTTCTGGAATGTTACAAGTACAAAGTTGTTCTGAGTATAAAAGAAATGTTCAAATGCCATAAATACCCTTGAATTTTTCAGCTCATCTCCAGCTAAAAGTAAAAACAGAAACTCAAAGTATCTAATGAAATCATGGAAGCTAATGTAAAATATCAACCTGCAATTTCCAAGAAAAAAAAATCACCTAGGTCTTAAAAAGTTTTCCTGATACCATCGACAATTTTTTTTTAAGTATAGCACAGCATTACCATTTAAGAAAAAGAAAAACCATATGAGAATTTAATCTTCTTCCAGCCAGCTAATAAAGAAATGAGTCTTACTCTTTCAAAATTATAAGAAAATACAGTATGCACACATAAAAATGAATATAAAAATATAATTCTGAAAAGGGGAAAATTGGATTTGAAATTTTAATGTTATTTTTTTAAGTTGAGTCTATGCAACCTAAAATTCTCCAAGCAGGAATGGTTTCTGTCAGAGAGAATATTTCCAAGTAGTATTCCAGACATGTTGAGATTATGCAGAGTTCTTTCTTACTCAAGAAAGAACCTGTACCACGTTTGAAAGAATACTTCTAAATGTTCTCTTTGTATAAATTTTATTTTTTGGAAAAATATTAAAGCAGTATATTTTGACATAGCTGTACTTACCTATATAACATTCTTTAATAAAATGACTGAATATTGGAACAAATGGAATCTTATGCTAGATTTATAAAATAGGCAATGTAACCAGTGGCTCACTGGTGCTTAAACATGGGACAAATAAGAAACAGAATTAGGAAGAAATATAGAATTAGAGATGGGTAAATAAGTTTTAAAAGAAATAACAGGAAATGAATGGATTTGTTTTTACTGAATTTTATGGTAAACACTTTCGTTAAATAGAAAGAACAGTCTTAACTTACAGAAGTCCCAAAACTGATCTTGTTTTAAAAGAATGCATGAAGTGCTCCAGCAGGAGCAGAAGTGGAGAAAAACTGATGATTTTTCAGATCATTTGCGAGAAATTGTGTTGGAAGACAGATGCGTGATAAGCAGTGTTTTGTGAATTGTTTATAACACAGTTTCTATAATGAATTAAACAGAGCGAAAACATTCTGTAATTCTTACCAGTTAAAAGAAAAGGCCAGTTATTTTCATAAGAACTATTTTGTATTGTAGTAGGAAAAGGGAGACAGAATCTTTAAAGCTTGCATTTCTACCACTGAGAAGCAATCACCCTTTGGAAGTCAGCATACGCATGTGTACACACACACACCAAAGACACACTAAGTCTCACACCACCCATCAAAACTAAAGGAAGTTGTTTAGAGTTTATAGGAGGAAGTGAATTATTAATAATTCACGTGTGTGTATATGTGTGTATAGTTTAAGTATTTATATATACACACACACACATTTTCAAAGGTGTAATTTTCTACAATTCATATTTATAGCATACTATCAATTTAACCTCAGTTTATTAATTTTATGCAAACAGTGCATAACTTACACTGCCTAGTCAGTAAGCTTTTTTCCTTCCCTCCGCTAATAACCAAACCTCTTTTATTGATAAATACAGTGACCTTTAAGAAGTCCATTGTTACACATCAATAAGAATCCTACGACCTCATCTCAGTGATGGCTTACTAAATACAGTTTCAAGATATAATTTTTATACAAAGAGACATTCAACGCTTCGAGTATCACACTGCTACTGCTTTCAAGAGTCAACCTAGATCAATTTGACATGGAATGTATTTTTCAAAAATGTTATCAGTCATCAGGGAAAGGGCTACTTATATTGTTTTGTAATTGACTTTATGCACATCAGAGAAAGTGAAAATAATCAAATGTATTCACTAAATGATTATCGGCCTCACTTAAATCAATAGCGACCCTGGGCATTTCCACTTGGGGTCCAAGAATATTCTGTCTGCAGGGTAATCACTCCCGCTGTCCTTCTGCATCTGTGGACTCAGGAAATAACAATGTGGAGGCAGATAAGGAGTGAGGCGAAGAAATTCTTCTAGGTAAGTAGTCCTTGGAAATGACCTCATGAGAAGGCAGAATTTCTAGGAACTCCCTTGGCCATATTCCAGAGGGGTCCTAGAGCTGGAGAAGGTGTCCTGTGGTGAGGATGGATACAGACCCATCCTGTGCAAAGGCTGTTCTTTAGAACCAGGCATGTCTGAGAAAGCAGCAGTAGTGGCTGAGCTCTGGAATCACCAGAGTACTGTATGACTTGTAGTAATCGCCTGAAATGTCACAGATCCATTCCATGTTGTTGACTTGTATGGTTTAAATTACTTCTTTTAGTAAGAGAAACATCTGATGTGCAAGACATATCAAATCTCCAAAGGGTAAATTTTCCCTCACCACAGTAATTACCATAGATATATTTAACATAGAGTAAGAGAATGGAGAATGTGACACTTATGTGTCAACTTGGCTGGGTCACGGTGCCCAGATGGTCAAACATTATCCTGGATGCCTCTGGTAAAGGTGTTTCTTGGATAAAGGCTAACATTTAGATCAGTAGACTTGGAATAAAGCAGGTTACTTTTTCTTTTTTGTCTTCTGTTTTTTTCTTGGAGTATAAAAGGTCCGTCTAGTCAAGGCTATGGTTTTTCCAGTGGTCATGTATGGATGTGAGAGTTGGACTGTGAAGAAAGCTGATCGCTGAAGAATCGATGCTTTTGAACTGTGCTGTTGGAGAAGACTCTTGAGAGTCCCTTGGACTGCAAGGAGATCCAACCAGTCCATTCTAAAGGAGATCAATCCTGGGTGTTCATTGGAAGGACTCATGCTAAAGCTGAAACTGCAATACTTTGGCCACCTCATGAGACGAGTTGACTCACTGGAAAAGACTCTGATGCTGGGAGGGATTGGGGGCGGGAGGAGAAGGGACGACAGAGAATGAGATGGCTGGATGGCATCACCGACTCGATGGACATGAGTTTGAGTGTACTCCGGGAGTTGGTGACGGACAGGGAGGCCTGGCGTGCTGTGATTCGTGGGGTCGCAAAGAGTCGGACACGACTGAGCGACTGAACTGAACTGATAATTGCTTTACAATGTTGTGTTAGTTTCTGCTATATAACAATGTAAATCAGCTATAAGTTTACATATATATCCCCTCCCACCATTCCCCATCTCAACCATCTAGGTCTTCACAGAGCACCAAGCTGAGCTCCTTGTACTATATATACAGCAGCTTCCCACTAGCTATCTATTTCACATGTGGTAATATATATATGGGGCTTCCCTGGTGGCTCAGAGGTTAAAGCGTCTGCCTCCAATGCTGGAGACCCGGGTTCGATCCCTGGGTCGGGAAGATCCCCTGGAGAAGGAAACGGTAACCCACTCCAGTATTCTTGCCTGGAGAATCCCGTGGACGGAGAAGCCTGGTAGGCTACAGTCCACGGGGTCGCAAAGAGTCGGACACGACTGAGCGACGGAACGGAACGGAATATATATATATATGTCAATGCTGCTCTCAGTTCATCTCACCCTCTCAAAGCAGATTACTTTCTATAATGTGGGTGGGCCTTATCCAATCAGTTGAAGATCTTAATGGCAAAGAGACTAACTTCTCCCCAAGCAAGAAGGATTTCCAGCAGCAGCCAGGCTTTGGCTCAAACTGCAGCTCTTCCCTGGTCTCCAGTCTGCCACCTAGCCTGTAGATTTTGACTTATTAAGCCTCCACAGTCACATGATCCAATTCCTCAAAATCTCTGTGTGTATGTATATGTATGAGTGAGTGATAGTCACTCAGTCGTGTCCAACCCTTTGCGACGTCATGGATTGTAGCCCACCTGTCCTCTGTCCATGGGATTCTCTCCAGGCAAGAATACTGGAGTGGTTTGCCATTCCCTCCTCCAGGGGATCTTCCCAACCCAGGGATCGAACCTAGGTCTCCTGCATTGCAGGCAGATTCTTTACTGACTGAGCCACCAGGGCCACCTCTACTAATGACATTTTGGTGCCAGCTACAGTCACTTCTTGTCTGGATGACACACAGCTGCCCGCCTCTGCCCTGGCTCTCTTACAGCCCGTTCTCAGCAAATCAGCTAGAGTGACCCTGAAGCTCACAGCCAGGCTGACTTCCCATCCCACACAAGTAAGAGCCAAAGGGATCAGCTCAGTGCCCCTCACACCAGCATCCTGTTATCTCACCTCAAAGCCTGTCGCTCTTTCCTCTGTTCACTCGCCCCAGTCACACTGGTCTCCTTGCTCTGCAGATGCCCCAGGGCCTATCTCAGGGCCTTTGCACATGATTGCCCCACTACTCCTTTTCCACAAGGCCCCCTCAGGGGTTTTCTCCACCATGGCCTCAGGGAGGCCTTCAGTGACCACCCTGGGGAAAACTGAAGTTGTGTGTCCTTACCTCTCCCAGTCACTGTTCCAGCTTCACTTTTCTTCATGGAATGTCTCACCATTGAATGTATTATGTAATTTATCTAGTGCAATTTAGTTAGTTATGTCTTCACCCCACTCCCTTACTCTATGAAAGGGGGTCTGCTTTTGATCTCTGTTGAAACGCTGAGTGTCCAGAACATAACAGGTGCTCAATAAATATCAGGAAACCAATCCAGAAATACCATTACAAGAAAGTGATATTCTTCAAATACCATAAGAATCTGCTAACCAGAGCTAAAGTGGGATCTTCTGAAGGACGACATGACACCAAGGAGGAAGAGGGGTAAGGTTCCTGCTTTTGACTGCAAGAACGTACAATGCCGTTTCACTTTTCAAACAAGGTACCAAATAGAGCTGTATGAAACTGCTGACATTCTGATACTTTTGACCTACCAAAAAAAAAAAAAACACAGCAATTTCACGTGCTTCAACCTAATGTACATATCACTTTGAAAAGATATAAATTAAAAATTTTGGTGTGGGAAATACAAAACTCTGAAAACAGAGGAAAGAATTCATAGAGTTGACTATGTAAAAATTAAAATGTCTATATGATGTTAAACTTGACAATTAAAAAAAAAAGGTAAAATGCAACCAAAGGACCAGAAGAAAATGCTCACAGCAGAGACAGGGCTAATGTGCATGATATGGAAAGGGCTCATAACATTAACAGGAGACTGATAAAGAACCCGATAGAAAAAAAAAAAAAAAGGTAGAGACATGATTATTCAACAGAATTTTTTAAGCTAGTAAAACGTCACACTATTGCATTGTCACTATATTTAAAGTGAAAGTGAAAACTGTTAGTCGCTCAGTCATGTCCAACTATTTGTGACCCCATGGACTGTAGCCCACTAGGCTCCTCTGTCCATGGGATTCTCCAGGCAAGAATACTGGAGTGGGTAGCCATTCCCTTCTCCAGGGGATCTTCCTGACCCAGGGATAGAACCTGGGTCTCCTACACAGTCAGATTCTTTATATTTAAACGTGTTTATCAAATAATATTTATACCAAAAAACAGCTTTGCCATAAATGTTAGCATTCTGCTTATGAGACTGCTTTTAAAAATGTATAAAAATCTGTAGCATTTTGAGGGTTTGGTTCTTGGTGGGAGCCAAAATAGTATTCCACAACACAGTCCATTTGGTTAGTCTATTTATAACAAAGTAACTCTTTAATACTACTAAAATTAACCAGAGAAGTACCATCAAACTTGTGTATCCAGCAAAAAGACACAATTTCCACTCAGTAGTCATTCATTGAAGGGCTTCCTTAAAAGAAAAAACTTTTATCAGAAACACTTTTAATTTCTATATCTTACTATGTCATATCCTTTATTTAAACACAAAGTTGTCTTACTGTACACTTCTCTTCTCAGATACCTGACCCCACCTGTAGCTACATGAACCTCTAGGTGCCTCGAATCTGTGGCTCTCTTGCTGCTATTGTATCAGAACAAGCATTTAGACCAGAAAGAAGAAAGATGTCATGACGCACATCTACAAAAACATGTCGACCTTGCTCTCCTGTTGGCCAGTCAGGTATGGAAAGGAAAATTAATCTCCACAACCAGGGGTTGAATGGAGTTGAGAGTTAGGGTCTGTAATCAGGGCTTGCAAAATCCAAAAGCCAACAGAAGCTAGACGGGCAGAAAAATCTTAAATTGCATTCTGTCAACACTAACACGATTTGTACAGTATTCACTCCTCGAAGAACTAGGTGGTCCCATTTTCCCTTAACTGCTCTTTGGCTACTTTTATTTCCCCATGTGTGGGAACTGGGACATAAAGAAAGACTTCACTGTTATATAGCACAAGTATCAACGCGACTGTCAGAAGAGTGTTGCAGGATCCCGTCTCCGGGCTGGCCACAGCACGGCGAGGCTGTGCTGAACTGGAGAGCTTGTGTTCATTTAAGGGGCCACTTGTAACTCAGCCTCAGCTAATTCTTAACATTGGAAAATGAAGGCCTAGTTTGGTCAAATCTGTTTTGTCAAAGGAGCCAGGAAACATGAAATTTCTCATGTTTGTGGGTCTAACAAAAGTGAATCTTTTGCCTAAACACAGCCTGACAACTGTTGAATCCCTTGATACAAGTTATTAAATGACTCATGATATTCCCCTTTCACCTGGATTGTGCCCTATTTTTTCCATAATTGGAGGGAGGGGGGAGGTTTGCAAAGCGGGCCTTCCCAGGTTGTGCTAGTGGTAAAGAACCCACCTGCCAATGCAGGAGACATGAGAGACATGGGTTCGATCCCTGGGTTGAGAAGATCCCCTGAAGAGGGGCGTGGCACCCACTCCATATTCCTGCCTGGAGAATCCCATGGATAGAGGAGCCTGGCGGGCTATGGCCCATAGAGTCACAAAGAGTCGGACACAACTGACGCAACTGGAACAACCACAGAGTGGCCTCTTGGAAGGACTAAGCCCTCTGCACTTTCTAAAGAATGTTTTCCTGGGACCTGTGGTATCTGCAGGCTTCACTTGATCTAAGTGATAAAGATCCTGTGGTCTTAATTCCACCCAATCTCATCTGCTTTGGGATTTTGATCAAGGAACTACCTTCTATATCAGAACTTAATCCTTTACCATCAATCCTTTATCTCTGCCTATAGATATGAACCAATTATCCTCTCCCACTAAACAACTACTATCCCCAACTACACAAACCACCTTGACCTCAGCTGACCTCTCCCTTCACTGTCCACCCTCACTTGCAAGGCTTTGGCTTCCAGGAAAGTCATTTCTCAGGCGTCAGCAGTGATTCCGAGATGCAGTGGCATTTTATCAGAACTCATGCCTTTTGAGCTCTTGAAAGCAAACCATTGTGCTAATCACCTTTGCTTTTGAGTTTCAAGCCATATCTACTAGATACTAACTTTATAAAACCCTATATTCTATCAGAGAGATATAGAATAAAACTTGTATTTCATTCTTTGGATAAAATTTTATACAAAGAATTACGTGAGTCCAAAAACCAGGTAAAATGCTAATAAAATGTAAGTTACTTGGCCTGCCATTGAAGAGCTCACATCATCAAGCACTGCGGTAAATTTTCAGTGCTGCCACCTACCTGTCACGCTGTGCTCTGCAACAGTCACCTCTGCCCATATTCCTGCCCTCACCCCCTGGCACTAACTGTGATTCCGCCGAAACCACGGAGCCTGTTCCAGTGTCACCTCTCATGGGACTGAGTCCCTCACTGCCCCAGCCTCAGATGATCATCACATCCTCTGAATTACCATATTTTATGTGAAGTGAAAGTGTTAGTCACTCAGTCGTGTCTGACTCTTTGTGACCCCATAGACTTGTAGCCCACTAGGCTCCTCTGTTCACACAGGCAAGAATACTGGAAAGGTTTGTCAGTCCCTTCTCCAGGGGCTCTTCCCCACCCAGGGATGAAACCCGGGTCACCTGCATGGTAGGCAGATTCTTTACCATCTGAGCCACCAGGGAAGCCAACATTCATCCAATAATGCTTTATGCCACCGTTCTTCAGTTCAGTTCAGTCATGTCTGACTCTGTGACCCCATGGACTGCAGCACGCCAGGCTTCCCTGTCCATGCCCAACTCCCGTAGCTTACTCAAACTCATGCCCATCAGGTCAGTGATGCCATCCAACGTCTCATTTACTGAGCATGGCCCTGCCCATCAGAACAAGACCCTGTTTTCCCCCCAGTCAGTCTCTCCCATCAGGAAGCCTCCATAAGCGTCTTATCCTTATCCATCAGAGGGTAGATAGAATGAAAACCACAATCACAGAAAATTAATCAAACTGATCACATGGACCACACCCTTGTCTAACTCAATGAAACTATGAGCCAAGCCGTGGGGGGCCACCCAAGATGGACAGGTCATGGTGGAGAGTTCTGACAAAATGTGGTCCACTGGAGAAGAGAATGGAAAATCACTTCAGTATTCTTGCCTTGAGAACCGCATGCACAGTATGCCAAGTTCTTCACTGGATAGATATACACAGACCAAGGATAGGTGCCCCTCTTTCTAGTTTGGAGACAGGCAGAAGTTTGCAGTGACGGCTTCTCCCTGTCCCCCAAATTCCAGGGCAGTCCACTCCCAACCCCTGACAGGCTCTGGCATGGCCACAAGACTTGTTCTGGCTAATGGGCCATCAACGGATGTGATATAAGCAGAGGCTTCATCGCACTTACATACCACAGATGGTTCTCTCTGCAGCTCTGCAGAGCCCCAAGACCTCTACATGGGTAGCTTACTGGAGGGTGAAAAACCATGTGGAATAGAAACCAGTTTGCCCAACTGAGCACTCCTGCCCCCCAGACCAGGCAGACCCCAGCCAAACAACCAGCCTGCAGCCATCTGCCAGGCTGACACAGACCAGAACTGCCCAGCTGACCACAGAAATCAGGAGATTAATCAATGCTTCTGGTTTGAAGCCATTAAGGCTTCTAAGATTGTAAGAGAGGATCGATTAATATACAGAGTGTCTGGCACATTGTATTGTTCTGAATTGAGTGAAGAATTGAGGAAATTTTAACCTCTTTCTGATCATTTCTGTTAAAGTGGATAAAATACCACCAATCTCGCCATATAAGAAATAAGATTAAAAAAAAATATTTTAAAGGGAGGTAAGATGGCATCACCAACTCGATGGACGTGAGTTTGAGTGAACTCCGGGAGGTGGTGATGTGCAGGGAGGCCTGGCGTGCTGTGATTCATGGGGTCACAAAGAGCTGGACACAACTCAGTGGCTGAACTGAACTGAAGATATATATTAAATAACAAAACAGTATCTGGCACCGTTCTTCAATAATCAAGAGATATTATCATCATGTACATAAATATTGCTAAATACTAATCTGAAAATAAGGAGGTTGAAAGATTTCTCTCTTAAACAGTTTCCATACCACTATCCCTCACTACTGCAAGTGAAGAATTTGTCAATGTTCCAACACACAGCAGAGTGAGGAAAGGTCTGAACTGAGATGAAGATAATTCTGAAGGCTTTAACGATCTCTGGATAGCCTGACTTTTGTTTATAACATCCCTTGGCATCTCCAAACTGGAAAAGTTTCCATCCAAAACAGAGGAGCAAGTTAATCATAAACTTTAATTGTACAGGGAGCTGATCAATGGGTATTTTGAGGGGGGTTATGGGAATAATAAGTCATCAGAAAATGGAACCAAAGTTATTTAGGAAGATGCAAGTTATTTAGAAGTTCTGAATAATTTACAGCTAGCTAGATAATTTAGAGAAATACAGATATAACTAATTCAGTAAACTTACTTAGCACAAATAGATGCTTTGTCATCCTCTATCAAAAAATTACCATGGTTTTCAAAAACAGAGCATCTGGGAAGCTTCCGGAATAATAAACCAAAGCACATTTTGAATTCCTTTGTGTCCAACCAATTGAGCCAGTTTAAAGGTTCATGCTACCCCCGAAGGATACCAGAGCATGCTAATGTATATATGCTAATTTAAGACAAAACAGTATAATGGCTTTGAAGAAAGCAACAGAAAGAAAGAACTCCTCTTCCATGACTAATTGCTCACCTAGATAGGTTCCACTGCTGATACCACCATATTCAGCATCTTCTGGATGGAGTGTAAGAGCAGACAGAACAAAAGCCAAGAAACAAAGCAGAACAGTTAGAAGCCCAGCCACAGATGCAAAAAAATAAATCACTTCAAACAATCATAAAGCACAGCAAAGAACAGCCCTCACAATGTTACTCTTAAACATAAAACATTTTGTTTTATATTTAAGTTTACAGTAACATTTTGAAACATCATGCAATTCTTTTTTCACGCTTCTTCGGAAGTGCCTTAATTGCAGTTCCAAGAACATTTTAACAGACTTGTCTGATACATTTATATTTTGTCAATCAAGAAAATTATACCACTTGATCCCCAAAGTAAATCTATTTTTGTAAATCAGGCTCTTTGAGAATATGTAAAATATAGCACTTATTTTGGCTCACTGGAGTAGACAGAAAGGTTAAAATGAAGACACAGCCCTTCTGTTGATTAAAAAAAAAATGAACAGATGAAACCATTTTAAAATAAACAATATGCTATTCATTATTTCCAAGAATTAAACAAATACTGGGTTATGCATATCTTAAATGTTTAAGTAGTGGGGTCCTAATTATTTTAGGCTTCTCATCTTTACACAAATATACTTCTAAAACTAATAGCACAGACTGTGCAGAAATCAAATAGTTAAGCAGACGCTCCCCACATCCTTAGGTAATAATAAGTCTGTCTGTAGATATGAATAGCACTGTTTTCTTCATTTATCTTTATTTGAGACTACTACAGATAAATGTACTAATTAGAATACTGTGTATATTGCTGCTTTATGAAGCAAAAAAAAAAAAAAAAAAAGTGTACATTTCTTTCTAAAATAAAGTCCAACCATGACTGCGGGTATAATAATGTCAAGATGAAAGTTAGGATGTACAATGATCTTTTAAATATAAACTACTTGCTTTGGTCAATTTAATCCTCTACATATTTCACTAAACAAAATTACTAGACTATGCAGGGAAACTTGTATACATGTACCTTTAATTTCCTCTGAGAAGCACAAAAAAAGAAAAAGAGGAAATGATTAAATGTGCAGAAAATGCAATTAAAGTAGGAAGATACTGCACCCAAGGGACAAAAAAAAAATCCACCTACCACTCTCAACTGTCTCCTCATCTTAGAAAAGCCAAAGGGAAAAAACAAATGTATTTTAAATATTTCAAAATAATTAGTCAATGAATAGAATAGAATCTGAAAAACTACATTTTAGACTACACTGTAGTTATGGTCTAAAAAGAATGTATACACTTAAGCAGTGAAAACACAAAAGCCTTCATATAGTTTATTAAATACCCAAAAGGGAAAATAACCAGAAAAAACCATCAGCATTTCTTAAATACACCTTCTATAAGGGGATTATATTAATTTTCATGGCACAGTTCTATTTCTAAACTATTTAGAACTGAGGATATTTCATGATGAAAATAGTAAAAGGAAGTAAACATTTTAGAAGCAACAAATTTTGCCCTCAAAGTGTCTATATATCCTGTAAATGTAACAATATCCTTACAACTGTCGTCAACTTATTATATATACAAAATGAGTCAGACAGAACCCTTTATTTTTATTCTATATTACATGATGAAAAGTATTTTAAGAAGTAATCTGAAATAATTCTTAAATTACTAATAAGAAGGCATTATGAGTTAGATTTGACCTAGGAGACTCCTCTTCAGTTAATGGAGGAGAGAGAACTGGATACTTAACAGAAGAACATTGTAACTACAAGTCAAGGCAGGAGATGTTTTGCTGCCTGGCCTTACTGAGTGAACAGGACCAATCAGAATAGCTCTCTACTCGCTTCTCTCTTCACAGGACAGCACAGAAGTCAAAGAAAACACTTAGAAGAAAGTGTGCACATCTTATTTTTACTTTTCAAATACCCATGGGTCTTCAAACTGCGTTAGCTTTATTGGGACAGTCATTTGCTAAGATGACAAGCAAATTATTACTATTAAGGTTTATAGTATGAGTCACTCAAGTTGTGAGTTTATTTATCCTCATTTCTTAGCAGCTCTGAAATGCCACATGCATCTAAAATAAATGATTAGAAAACAAACAGTGAAGTGATGTGACACAGGATAGCCAAGCCCAACATCTAAGTAGAAATAAAAACAGGTCATGTTAAAGACTGATCAACCTGTGATCTCAGACATTTCTACTGTAAAGCACAATAGATTGTTAAGCAGAGTGTACTTTTGTGATAATACACAATAAGATAGACTGAATACTGCACTCTTGATTAAAGACTCCACATCACATAAATCAGGTGATAAAAAGCCATGTCTGTCTCTCGCAAACACACACAAATTAAAACGCCAAAGTCCATCCACATAAAAATAAAATCTGTAACTTAAAATATATGCAGCATATGTACATTTCATATTCTAATGCTGCTGCTGCTGCTAAGTCACTTCAGTCGTGTCCGACTCTGTGTGACACCATAGTCGGAAGCCCACCAGGCTCCCCAGTCCCTGGGATTCTCCAGGCAAGAACACTGGAGTGGGTTGCCATTTCCTTCTCCAATGTGTGAAAGTGAAAAGTGAAAGTGAAGTCACTCATTCATGTCCGACCCTTAGTGACCCCACGGACTGCAGCCTACCAGGCTCTTCCATCCATGGGATTTTCTAGGCAATAGTACTGGAGTGGCTTGCCATTGCCTTCTCCGTCATATTCTAATAAGAGGTCCTAAATATGCTGCATAAATTCTCAAAAGAACATTTCCTCCTTGCAATTCTAAAGTAGGAAGAGATGGTATTTTTAGCGTGACACAACATACACGTAAATATCCAATAGCAAGTATCATGCTTAATAGAACCCAGTAGAAAAAGCAAAGAGGAAAAATATATAAAAGGTGGATCTCAGAAGAGAGCTGGGGTAAGCTGCAGGACTCTTGCTTCAGTTAAGCACTGCTGAATGCACATCAAACGCATAAAGTTACATAATTCTCCAACAACCCTATGAGGCTGGAAGTATTATGCCCATTTTACAGATGGGAAATCAGAGTCAGAGACGGATAAGGCACTCATAAGTGGCACAGCTGGGATGTGGACCCACGCAGTCCAGTTCCAGAGTCTGAGTTTTGAATTACCATGCAATCACACCAACAGTCACTTTTTAATACCTGGAGCTTCGAACTAGGAAACGTAAGTCAAGGGAAAGGTCCCTGGAAATAATAGATTTTTGTCAAGTTTCCTGACTACCTGCCTCGACCCTCCACTGCTCCAGCCTCCTGCCTGCCCAGAATCCTCAGCCTCATAAGTGTTTCCCTGCCAGGGGAGCCAGGGAAGGGCCTTCTCCTCTCCCAGCCACAGCAATAGTCCACACTACATCACTGAGCACCGACATGCAGGATGCAACAATTATAAAAAGCACAGAGGAGAGACAGACCAAGGTCACAATGAGAGAGAGCAATGTTGTCCTCAGAGGAAAGAAAAGCACTGCATCCCAGGCGGGATGGACTTGTTGCTGGAGGTTACCAGAGTGGGACCAATCAGATGCTGCTGACAAGTGGAGAAACTGTGTCTGTACTGGTGAGATATTCTCTGGGGCAGAGTTAGGCCCCACTCTAGAAACTGCTTTCTCAGAACACTCACCCCTCACTGCAATGCAGTGATCCATGACCACAGACCAGACCTCTAACCACTGGTCAACTCTCTTACCTGTATGAACCAGGGTCCCAGGATGAAAGGCAGAAGACAGTATGGCTGAGAATCTCTCATGTGGAAAATCTAAACACATACACCCTGACAGTCTTATCTTTATGTATGTAAGGAGATCACAGTTTATTGAGATGAAAACTAGGCAACAACAAGAGAGGTCTTTGCCTCAACCATCTCATGATCAGATGTGCAATTTACAACTTAATTCATCTACACCTCTTTCTACACAAACTGATCTTTGCTATCTCCCAAAAGGTGTCAGGGCAAAAATGTATGTCCCATATTTTTAAAACCTCGTATGTTTCTCTTACACACAATCCCACTAATATTCAGAAAATGTGTGACAAAGTATTAGACACACAAACTTAATTTAAGAACATAATCTATTTGTTAATTTCTGAATTAAATGTATGTGTGAAAACAGTAAATAAACATTATCTAAGATGCCGGGAAGAAGGAGCTTACTCAACTTGGAAAGTACTGTTAAAACAACCTGTAGAGTAATGATGTATACATATATACCTTATTCTCAGATGTTTGGCCTTCCAGAACACTGGTACCATGTGAATGAACTCACTCTTTTCCTCAGTGTTTAAATTGTATTGCCAGTAGACTGTGATCTTCAGTTCACAAAATACGTCTTTGAATGAAGCTGGTAACACTCTATTTAAATGGACACCCTTTGACTGCAGTTAAACGTTTTCTTTTTCACCCACATGATAACAATCAAAATTGGTTAAAACAAATTCTAAAATATTTTGTGTCTCTACATTCTAATTTTTAAAAAGTCAGTAAGTTGTACAATTTTGGTTTTTTTGTCACTGGAATTCTATTAGAGCTATTTTGTAAAAGAAAATATTTTCACTAATATTCAATCATCATTATTAGAAATATTCAGGTATTTATACATTGATAAGTAAAAACAGGAAAATAAGCATTGTAAATAAATATCATACTTGAACATTCTGCAGTAAAATAGGCTCCATGAATAAGAGCCTTTTCTGAATCCCACACAGACTCGATTTAAATATAAATTACATTCAATTAAAGTTAAAGTTTATGCTACTAAGAAGTTAATTCCTAACTTATATACTTATGTTTCAATAGAAAGGGAACAAACAGTATTTCAAGTAATCAAAGAAATTCATATTTCTTTTTAGAAGTTAGGTGACATCATATGGCTTTACATACGCAACTAAACTATAAAAATCAGCTTTGACAGAAGAAACATAGTTCCTTTAAATTATACTGACACAAGTATCACAAGCTGCCAAGCTGTCTGTCAGGATATCTATCCCTCTGTACCACATGAGACATAAAATGTGCTCGTTCTCAGCCCCAAACACCCTGTGTCCTTCTGGTAACTATCTAAACCCTCAACACAGCAAAGAACACCTGTCAGCCTTCCAGCTCTGTTCTTCTGTCTGTATTATTAACATTCATTATGTGGCAGCCTAACATTAGATGAAGCAGGGAAGGCAAGCAGACAAAATTCTATATAAACTTCTTTGTTGGAAAGACCTACTGTACAGCACAGGGAACTCCGTTCAATGTTATGTGGCAGCCTGGATGGGAGGGAGTTTGGGGGAGAATGGACATGTAGTATATGGATGGCTGAATCCCTTTGCTGTCCGCCTGAAACTATCACAACATTGTTAATCAGCTACACTCCAATATAAAATAAAAAGTTAAAAAATTTTCTTTGTTGGATAAGAGGAGGAGGAGGAAGTGGAAGAGGAGGAGATGAGTTGCTCCATCAAGCTTCTAAGATTCAGGAATGTTTTAGTTTTAAGAGTTCATGTTTTAAAGAATGTGTAAGAAGCAAATTATTTTGTTTGAGGAGCCCATTTTTCTGGATATGTATTAGATATACATGGATTCTTAAGAAGAGCAACTATAACTAAGCATCAAGGCTGAATACCACACACACTCAGAATTTTGCATATAAGGATGGCAGTTGTAAAGCCCGAGGAAGTCTTCTGATTTTATTCAGAATAAAACTGATATACTTTATTCTGGGTCTAATGGAGCCAGGAACTAGAGTTCTAGCACAAACACAAAGGCAGAGATAACACAGCCCTGGGATGCTCCAACCCTTCTTGACTTCAACATTCACACTAACTGAACCCCTATAGTACCAGGGCCATTACCCACAAACTTTTCCTCCATGCAGACTTCAGTTATAAAGTCTACTCTTTATTTAACATAAAGAGTAAAACACTAGTAATGCAAAAGCAATCACTTTGTGAAAAAGTTAACTGGCTAATTTGACATTTTTAGATTAGTCATTTTTCTAAATTCCATGTCTTAATCATTATCTTCCTAGGTTTTAAGTGCCCTTGTGAAATTTAGTGAAGAAAATTTTTATAAACATGAGTTTTTTCCATAAATTTATAAACACCAAGGTGGATTATTCTTCTTTTAGAAATTTTATACTAAATCAGAAACTTTAAAACTTTAAAAATATGTTATTCAATGTATTTAAATAGAATGATTATAAAATATATATTGTAGATTTTTTTCAGTAAAATGAAACACGAAAATAAAAGACTTTATATTAACTTTCTGCTTTTGTTCATAGTATTATTCTACAATTCAGCAAAGGGCATGAAAACATGAATGTCCTACTCCAACAATCTAAGTACCAAAAGTTGAAGTCCAGGAAGTGTTGAGTCAGACGGCTTTTATGAGATTCGGTTACATTAAAAAAAAAATCATTTTCAAATACACAGGCTACAAAACAAAGTGCTTTTAAATGCTTTTAAAAATGTTCAGATCCAGTGCAATGATTTTTGCATAACTTTTGAGTTCAGGGGTTTATGAGACAACGTTCAAACAAATTTCAAATGGAATTTCAATTCTTTAAGAATAAAGACATTGGCTTTCTATTTAATTTTCACAGAAATATAATGCTTCTCAGAACAAGGCTGTATTTACTATATGCTAGTGATTTACTTCAGCTAATATTGACCAGGTTTATTTTTATTTAAAAATAAGGAACACCTAAATATGAGAACAATGCATCTCTCAGTGAATCAAAATCTAGGTTAAAAAAGAAAGAAGAAGAAAAGAAAAAAAGGGTGAAAGGACCTCCACATTCCATACAGACAAGTCCTCGGGCTGAGATACTAGAATATTAACATATAAAAGAAATTATGTACATTCAAAGACAAAAAGTCTCCATTATAATTAGTGCTTCTACACACACACCCACACACACCCCCTCACATTCACAAACATTTATACTGAAACCAGTGGGGAGAGCTATTAAAAAGACAACCTCTCTGCTCTGTACAGTTCTTTAAAAAAAAAAAAATACATCTATCAAAAATTTTACATAAGCGAACATTTATAATTATAACCAATTGTACATTTCTACATTGTCTAAAACTCAAGCCAATTTGAGTATGCATTCAGATTTGAGTAGAATCACATCTACTTCATTTTCAGGTTAAACACATTTTGGCCCACATATATAAGAAGTGTGCAGGCTCTCAAACTCAGAAGTCCCTCAGAGAGCAAGTCGGGTAGGGGCCTCAAAGCTCCTTTCCTCTGGATGTGCTCCCAGTGAAAATTCATCACATTTAACAACGCAACACTCTGGTTAAACTTGAAGCCCTCAGTGTCACAGTCCATGTGGCTGTCAACGATAAGGGTTTCTTCCTTCTGCCCAGACTGAACAGAGCAAGAACAAGCAGGCTTTTGCATCAGTGCTCTGCTTGAAGCCTGCTGGTGAGATTTATACTCGACTGCAGTTTGGCTCCCTTCTAACGTGATTCCTGGGCTCTATGCTCCTACTAACTGACAGAAATAACAGGAGATGTGAAAAACGCAGCGATACCAAAAACAGATGTTGGTGTATAATTCCAGGACCGTTTATTTGCTCATTTCACCTTTTAATGTACAATTTCTATGCTGAAAACAAAGGGCTTTTTTTAAACTCTTAAAATACCTAGAACCATGAAACAAAGAAGATAAAGTAGGACATTTAAAAGATAAGCTGGGGACTTATAGGAAGTGGGAGATGGGAAGTCAAGAGAGGCTGAGAGAAGGGTAGGTTGAAAGAAAAACCACACTATCTCTTCCAGCAATCCTACATCCTTGTTTTCCTTACTCTTATTTTCTTTTAATCTAGTCTGGTAATAACTCTGAACAGACAGGGTGAAGGTCAGAGCTACTATGATATCAAAACAAACAAGGAACAAAATAGAACAAGAACAACTGTTTTAGGCACAATTGCTTTTGTGCCCAAGAAAATGATGGATTTTTTTTCCCCTCTCTAATCTTTACCAAGAATTATCTTAACCAAACCTCTTAGCTTTAGAGAAATAAGAGATGCATTTTAGGTTACAATATAAAATATCTAAATTCAGAAAACAAAAAGAGTAGCATCTTTTTTTTTCCTTAAAGAGTGAGTCATGGGTTTATTATAAACAACCCCAAAGACACCTTTCTTCAAAAGATTCACTTTGCCATTCCCACTATGAATTTCTTACTTGTTGGTTCTTATGAAAAGATGATCCAAAAGTTACCACACATAATAGGACCTCTTATTCTACCACAAACACCTGCGATAATAGTCAAAAATAAACAGCAAGGTTTAGGTTTTCTACATTCTTATTAACAAACTTACATGATTTCCTACTGGAAACTTTCAGGGGCTGGACTAATATTTCTGGTCGTCTCAGAGCCAGTCTCCTGGGGAAAAGAAGGTCAATATGCCTATCAATTTTCAGGACAGATCCAAGACTAATATAACACCAAAATACTAAAAATCTTAAGAAAAAATGGAAAGTTGGAGGAAAAAAATGAATGCAATGCAATCTACTCAAATTAAGAAATAAATCCTCTAACTTCCAAATTTTTATAAATTCTCCCAACTCTGAAATCACTTTTTTTTCTTCTAGCTTTCACATCAATGCAGTTTCAGATATTAATGTGCTATTTTCCATTTGCTTCATAACAAAAAGTGAATATGACCTGAGACTGTCATGTTATTTTTGGTCATTATTCATGCTTCATTAGACAAAACAGAAATCCAAACCTGAGGGATAAAGGCTTCGAAGGCGAGGTTTCAGGGCTTATTTTATCACAACTATGCTGAAATGGTATTTTGCAGGGAACAAAAGGTCAGCTGCAGACAGGCCATGGTTCTGCGCCAGGAACTCACCTTTCCTGGAAATGCTTAGAAGGAATCAGTCCTGCTCTGGGGTTGGCATCTCCTTCATGCTTTGCTTGCCACCACGTTGCATCATCTTGGCTCATAATCTGAAGAATATCTCCCTTTTTGAAAGAAAGCCCGGCTTCCTTACATGGAATTGCTTTATCCTCATTAGGGTCATAGTCAAAGAGGGCTTTGATAAACATCTAGAAGAGAGTTCCATTTACGATGAATAAATATAAAGAGTAAATGTGAAATGGCCAGTATTCTTCTAACTCTGATTTATTTAAAAACCAGAATATTAAGGTCAACTTGCTGAGACAAAGAAGATATGTATTGAGTGGAAAAACATTAGTTCCTCCTGGGGAGAAAGAAAAGGATTTTTAAGGAATGATTACCTTGCCTTCCTTCGATGGTGTCTCTTCTTTGATGCTGGGTATAATCTTAAACGTTATTGCACCCTGAGACTGAGCCTGTTATCAGAGGAAAGAAAGTGTTATAAGAAAACCTCGGGAACCAAAGAGAAAGGAACTAAAATAGGTAGAAAATGAAATGATTCTGAAAATTTACAAGCTTGGGGTTTTCTACTCTTAGATAAAACAAACCAAGGAAACTATTTTTGTAGAAATTCCTGTAATGCGAGAAAGTGCTAAAGTTTGTCAAATAAGTTAAAAAACATTAACCACTAAATCCACTTTTACCTCCTGTGCACTTTAAAAACGCCAGTGAATATATTACCATCCATGTTACTTCAAAATAGAAATAGAGAATATGCACAGTGCCTTACACAGACAGGATTAAATGCAAAGAACAGACGGGGTGTGAGGCTCAGACCTTCACATCCAAGGATCTCATTTTCAGGGACAAAATACCTACAACTGTCAGTAATGTGGTTATAAATACATGACTCAATCAGTTGCACGGTTCATCAGAAAAATAATGAAGAACACTCACCTCTATAGATTCTGGTTAGTAAGTAAAGTACCAAATGATGTAGATTAATTAAAAGATGAAAAGATTATCTAATTTAGTGAAAACAAGCGACAATACCCACAATTCTTAGGTGACTACCTCACACAACAGTAGGTGACAAGGACCCACTGTCTAACACAGGGAACTCTGCTCAATATTCTGTAATAACCTATATCAGAAAAGAATCTAAAAAAGAATATGTGTGTTACTGAATCACTTTGCTGTACACCTGAAACTAGCATGACATTGTAAATCAACTATACTCAGGAAAAAAAAATTTTTAAGAGTAGGTCTTCCTTTAACACACTCTTATACCATTCTTTCTCTTCTTTTAGCATTTGTCATAACCAGATCTATATAATTACTTATACAATTATTTCTTAATGTCTGTTGAAGAAATCGCTTCCAAGTTTTACTGATCAAACTAGTTATGTTTCGAGTGAACATGAAAGGTACTGAAAGTGTTAGTCACTCAGTCATGTCCAACTCTTCGTGACCCCAGGCTCCTCTGTCTATGGAACTCCTGAAGCAAGAGTACTGGAGAGAGTTGCCATTCCCTTCTCCAGGGGATTGAACCTGGGTCTCCTGCATTGCAGGTGGATTCTGTACCTTCTGAATCATCAGGGAAGCCCTAATGTTTGTTCAGTTCAGTTCAGCCGCTCAGTCATGTCCGACTCTTTGCGACCCCATGAATCACAGCACGCCAGGCCTCCCTGTCCATCACCAACTCCTGGAGTTCACTCAAACTCATGTCCATTGAGTCGGTGATGCCATCCAGCCATCTCATTCTCTGTCGTTCACGTCTCCTCCTACCCCCAATCCCTCCCAGCATCAGACTCTTTTCCAGTGAGTCAACTCGTCACATGAGGTGGCCAAAGTATTGGAGTTTCAGCTTTAGCATCAGTCCTTCCAATGAACACCCAGGACTGATCTCCTTTAGAATGGACTGGTTGGATCTCCTTGCAGTCCAAGGGACTCTCAAGAGTCTTCTCCAGCACCACAGTTCAAAAGCATCAATTCTTCGGCGATCAGCTTTCTTCACAGTCCAACTCTCATATCCATACATGACCACAGGAAAAACCATAGCCTTGACTAGACGGACCTTGGTTGGCAAAGTAATGTCTCTGCTTTTTAATATGCTATCTAGGTTGGTCATAACTTTCCTTCTAAGGAGTAAGCGTCTTTTAATTTCATGGCTGCAATCGGCATCCGCAGTGATTTTGGATCCCCCAAAAATAAAGTCTGACACTGTTTCCACTGTTTCCCCATCTATTTCCCATGAAGTGATGGGACCAGATGCCGTGATCTTTGTTTTCTGAATGTTGAGCTTCAAGCCACCCTTTTCACTTTCCTTTCAGTTTCATCAAGAAAGTGTTTGTTACCCCCACTAAATTGTAAGCTCTGTGAAAGCTCTAAATATCTGGTACATGTTTAAGAGGAATGAAGGATGGAAGAAAAGAAGAAAAGGTGGAGACAGGAAGGGAGGAGAGAAGGAGAAGAGTGGACCTCTCTGAGGCTCACCATCAGCAAGTGCTGTGACCAGGACACCATTTGGTTAAAAAGGCCCAACTGGTACTGTCAATTTCCATGATGTGAATACTCACACCATAGCCAATTTTAATGTATCAGCATAAAGTCACTGAAAGCCAAGATGGGAAAAGTTGCATAGAGTTAGCCTTTTTTTACTTTTTCACATTTTTATTAGAGTATAGATGACTTACAACATTGTTAGTTTCCGCTGTACGGCAAAGTGAATCAGTTATACATATACCTAGTCTTTTTTTAGATTATTTTCCCATATAGGTCATTACAGAGTACTGAGTAGAGTTCCCTTTGCTCTACAGTAGGCCCTTATTAATTATCTACTTTATACATAGCAGTGTGTATATATGTCAGTCTCAACCCCCCCAGTTTATCCCTCCCCCATCACCCCCTGGGAACCATAAATTTGTTTTTCACATCTGTGACTCTGTTTCTGTTTTGTAAATAAGTTCATTTTTTTAGAGCATAGAATCAGTTTTTGTCAACATATGGAAGCAACTCTAGTGCAGCATAGACACTCACGTAAAATGGGAGTTTAACAGCATAAATATCATAATTTCATAAAGGAGCGATTTCAAAATGATAATATTGTTGCTATTGCTTATCATAAAAGTAACTCACTAATCTTACTAAGAATATTGAAAGAAAATAGAAAGAAAGCAAGTTTTCTCAATAATCCCTTCCCATTCTTCTAGTTTGTGCATGTGTTTTAATTTATGTAAAGCCCTTACAACAGTATCACTAAGGGCTCAATCAGTGTAAGCAATCACTAGTACTGTTATTACTAAATCATAAGGTCTATTAGCCAGTGTGAACACTTCACAATAATCCATCAGTTGGATGAACAATTATTCAATCAGTGCAACCTTCTTAATAGTTTCTAGATATTTTTAAACTATCTTGTTTATACATATTTGCCAAATTATTTCCTTAGGGTTAATTTGCAACAGTTGAATTTCTTGTAAATACTTTTGTGTTTATGAGTGTGTATGTGTGTGAGACCATGCTGCATGGCATGTGGGATCTTTGTTTCCTGACATGAATTGAACCTATGCTCCCTGCAGTGGAAGTGCAGTCTTAATCACTGAACTGTCAGGGAAGTCAATAGCTGAATTTCTTATTAAAGAGTACACAAATTTAGAGTGGACAGTTTCAGATAGCCATCTCAAAAGATCCTATTAGTTTATCCTACCAACAAAAGCATATAAACATTATTTCCTTATAATCTGGCTAACTCTAGGCATTATCAAGCTTTTAAATAACTACCAGTCCAATATTTTTCAGACATCATGTTTTTGGTCATTTTTTTCTGTACATATGCTTTGCTGTTCTATAACTGCTTTTTTCTTAATGATTGTTAAGAATTCTCATATACATTAAAATATGAGCCTTCAATCATATAAATTGAAAATATTTTGCCTATAACCTCATTTGTCTTTTAAATTTTATGTACAGCATCTTTTCCTGTAGAAACAGTTTTCAGTTCTAGTCATTACATCTATTTGAATTTCACATCAAGGTTAGAAATTCTTTCTTGGCCTTTTGGCTAAGATCAAGTGTAGTATGGGGGCTTCTCAGGTGGCACAGTAGTAAAAAAAAAACAACAAAACAAAAGTAGTAAAGAATCTGCCTGCCAGTGCAGGAAACACAAGATGCAGGTTCATTCCCTGGGTTGGGAAGATTCCCCTGGAGTAGATGGCAACCTGCTCCAGTATTCTTGCCTGAAAAATTCCATGGACAGAGGAGCCTGGTGGGCTATAGTACATGGGGTCACAGAGTCAGACATGATGGAGCACAATGATTTTTTTAAAAACTTAATTTGGGGGAATTTAGTTTTGTGTGAGTTGTACAATAAGGACTATTTTTCTAACTGAATAATCAATTAATCCAATACCATTTATGAAACAATCTCACTGCTTTCACACTCATTTAAAATGCTATCTTAATCATTTACTAAATTTTCATATATACTGAGGTCTGTTTTGAGATACCAAGACTCTTGACAGGTTAATAATATGTTTTATACGTTACAGGGACAATCTCTGTTTATTTTGTCCTTATAAATAAACAAATGAATTTGAGAATTTATATTGCCAAGGCCTATAGTAGTTTCATTCCATTTTAGACATAAGACATCTAAGTTAGTTTCACTACTTTATATACCTGGAAGATATAGGCCCCAGAGATAAATGCATCACTAGCAATGTGTATTAAAGACCTAATTTGGGATGGGCCCTGTCAAACTCCTGACCTACAGGAGCTCACTGAATCTTTGAACGCTCCAGTGAGAGATTTACCACTTCTTATTCTCATTTTGTAGATGAATACAGGGAAGCAATAAAAAGATGAAGGTATTTTCCAAGGACATACAGGGATTAAGTTAATAGAGTCAGGAATCCAAATCCTGGATTGCCGAATCCAAATCCTGTGTTCATTACCAGGTCTGAAACACAGCGATTCAATTTCATTTTCACAGCAATTTTAAAATAAATTTTCAGCTTACCAAGATCTGGATTATTTCCTCAGGCCTTTTATCCTCGACTGGTATCCCATTCACTTCCCTAAGTTCATCACCAACATGAATAAGACCTAAGAAAAAGCAAATTCAGAAAACCAGCAGCATTACCTACAAAAGAAGCCATGGTTTGTGACTGTGTCCATACTGAACACACCGTGTGGTCCCCTAATGCCTGGGAGGGCAACATACCTCATGCCTCTCAGGTTTCAGAGGCTGAGCCCCCAGAGAACGACTCCAAGACCACAACCTCACAACACTGCCAAAGGAACAGCAGCAGCATCTCAGTCTTTTTCTAAAAATGCACATTACTTTCATCTTCAAAATAGTATTTTTAAAGGCTGCATGCTTTTAGTAGTACTTTTGAAATCAGAAACATTGAAATAAGTCTTATAACCTTGGAAGTCCATATAAGTGAAGACCGTAAAGCAAGATGAGATTTATCATTTATTTAAATAGGTTCATTTGATGCTGGAGAAGACTCTTGAGAGTTCCCTGGACAACAAGGAGGTCAAGCTAGTTAATCCTAAAGAAAATCAACCCTGAATGTTCATTAGAAGGACCGATGCTGAAGCTGAAGTTCCAATACTTTGGCCAACTGATGCGAAGAGATGACTCACTGGAAGAGACCCTGACATTGGGAAAGATTGAGGCAAGAGGAGAAGGGGGCAACAGAGGATGAGATAGTTGGATGGCATCACTGACTCAATGGACATCAGTCTGAACAAGCTCCAGGAATTGGTGATGGACAGGGAAGCTTGGCTGCTCTAGTTCATGCGGTCGCAAATAATCAAGACACAACTTAGCAACTGAACAATAACCACATTTGAACATAGAGAAAAATGCCTTATTACTGTTTTGCTGTACTATCTAAATCCTGCTATCCTCTCAGTTATATACCGGAAATGTGACACATAAAACCCACATGACTCGTCCACACCCGCCCAACATGTGTACACTCTTACCACTTCTGTCTGCAGCTCCTCCTCTCATGATCCTGGCCACCACGATGGCCCCAGTCTGCTCATCCTTTTTAATAGTGGCTCCCTTTAAAGAAAAAAAAGGTAGTATTTGTTGGTAAATGCACATACCAGGTGGTAAGAAAGAGGGCAGAAATAAGGACCTTATCTGGAAAAAGTAAAAACAGCTACAAAAAAATTAAAAGGAGGCAGAAGGAAGAGATACCATCTCAGGCACCTCACAAAATACTCATCACTAAACACACAGTCTTATACAGCATATATCAGCTAAGGTTTTCAACACAGACCAAAAATTTTTGAACCTTTATTCCCTTCAGTACTATGGAGTATACAAATATCTTCTTTCCATATGAACCTTACATTTGAATACTATGTTTTTACACTTTGATAGCATTTCCTCATTTCACTTTATCTTTATCCCAAGCCCTGTAAGAAGGTCATGTACATAGAGAAGGAGAAGTGAATAGAAAATAAGCTAGAAAACTAAAACCCATACCACCTGACCTTTAGTTCAGCAACCCTTCTACTACAGTATTATAGTAAACAAACTCATAGATGATAATAAACAAAGTGGAAAGAAAAAAAAAAAAGATCTGTTACTCCTAGTTTTTATGCACTAGGATTATACTTAGCACAAATGGAACTAACATTCTGGCAGGAGATTAGGAAATAATTTCAAAAAGAATCCAGAAATTCTTCATTTATGGGTGTTTAGAAGCAAATCAACTGAACACTTTTTGTCACCATAGCAAGCACAAATGGTTACTTTGAATGCCTCTTCATGACTTTCTTCCAAGAAACTGGCAGTGGTTTAGACAAACCATCTATGTCACATTACACAGCTGGAGAGACACACATTAGGTGGAGGCAAGGTTCACCCCCCAAAAAGAAGTTTGATAGTGAACACAGTTATTTACAGCATTACAAAATAGATATTACAAAAGGATTCCTAGTTTTGTTTTCATAAGCGTTTTATATATGACATTTTATTTTATATGTGATAGCTATCAAATACATACCTAATAACAGCCAAAAATTAAGTAATTCCATGCTAGGATGATTTTGTGGCATTTTTAATCACCTACACATGCCCTCAAGGCTGAAGACTTCAATGAGTACCTCTCCATGGTTATAAACTGTAGACTCTCCAATTCCTGGTACTTTCTGCAAGTAGCTTGTAGCCAAGATGACTGGAAATGTAATATTCTTACTACAACTAATTAGTGTAGTTAGATCAACTTTTACTTTCTTTAAGAATGTGTCTCAAACTGACTAAAGTATGCCTAATGATCAGAAGGGTCTAGTAATCTAAAACTGTTTATTGTTGATCAGTTGCTAAGTCATGTACAACTCTTTGTGACCCCATGGGCTGCAGCATGCCGGGCTTCTTTGTCCTCCACCATCTCCCAGAGTTTAAGTTTAATTTAAGACTACTTATCTATCATTTATAATTGAGAAATTGCATGACAAATGGTTATGAGCTGTCTAAGATCAGACAACTAGTATGTAGCAAAGAACTTATCTAAGGCAAACTGATCAGAATTGCTGTTTCTAACCTTATCATTCAAAACTAATAATCTTCTGAATCCTTCTATAACCCTGTATTCATAAGGTTATAAATATACTACTTTTGAAGATGCAGATTATCAGCTCTTCCCTCTTTGAATGTGCCTGTCAGGTCCCTACATCGAGTGGTGAATAGATTCCAGGGCATCTAAGGCTGTGGGAAGACTTGCAGCTGGGTCCCTTGAGACACAGTATCTGTGGGATGTCAGATGCTATGTATGGCTTTTGGCTGAGTAACTGGAAAGATGAGACTGTCCACTAGGGAACCACAGGGTGGAACAGATTCGGGGACAAAGATCGGCTGACTTTTGACATGTGAAGACTGAGATACCTACCAGACATCCAAATGGAGATCCTGGGCAGAATCATGGACATACAAACTTAAACATTAAAAGAAAGATCTGTAAGAGAAATGTAACCTGGGAGTCACCGGCGCACAAGTGGTTTTTAAAGTCACAGCTGGAGGGATCACTTCCAGAAGTGCAGAGAACGGAAAGCTCTCAACACTTAGAGGACTTGTTAAAGGCCCTGAAATAAATTTATACATCAATATAGATAGGACCCTGGAATAGAAACACTGGCTATCTGCTGATTCTCCTGATCCTTGGAAGGAAAACATGGACCTGAGAAATGGTGTCTCACTTTCTGCATGATACTATTAATAGCACCGAACTCAATCTTCTTTTTGATCCCTACATTCCTGAAGATTTTCTGTTTCCATATTGCTTTCCAAACCCTTATTAGCACACTTCCTTGAAGTATTCTTAGTGCAATGTACTTGCATGAAAATAAGATCAAAACCCAATAAAACAAGAACATAGTCCATGTGACATTGTACAAAAGCACCCCTTGGCTCCTGGTCTCATCACTCCAGCCCTTCCTTCAGGATCACATCTCTTTTTGTAACTCTAACCCTTCTGCCTCCCTCTTTCACTTTAATAAGAACCCTTATGACTACCTTGGTCCCACCTGATAATCCAAGAGACGGTCCCCACATCAAGATCTTTATCTAATTACAAAAAGTTCCTTTTGCCTTTTAAGGCTCTGAAGATAGGACTCGACACCACTGGGGGTGGGTGGGAGGCATTGTCCCACTACCACAGGCCCTGGACATGGTGCAGAGCTGCCTAAATCCCGGTGCTAAAACAAATAGCCACATCTACATTTTGAACAGATTCCTGGTTAATTTCTCATCACTTTAAAATCAATCCACTTTCTAGAAAAGCCATAAGCAATTATTTTCAGTTGCACTTTTTAATCTCTAATCAGCTGCAGTTGGTGCATGTCATGTCATCTTTTATAAATGCCAACCAGTAACACTTTAAAAATGATTGCTATTTATAACCAAAAGAATGCCAGTTTCTGTGGCTCTGTTTTAAATTTTCTCTATCATCTCCTTTAAATGTGAATGCTCCATTTATTTCTGAGTTTGAAGACACAGAGAAAGCATATTTTAAAGAGAGGAACAAATGATATGCACCCATCAGACTGGTCTTTATCATGGTATCCACTCTTGGCTGAGCATAAAAAATGGACCAAAACTCACCAGCGGTTCTCTATTTTTGACCAGGCGGATGATTTTCACCGAGTCTTCCTCATCATCAATGTCATCGGGCATAGGAGGCAACACAGGATCATAATTCTTCTGAGCCACAGTGTCATGCACAGAGAGCAAAGCCTATCGAAGTCAAAGGTGAAAAGTGTTCAATACAAAACCCTAAACACACCCAACTATGAAGAAAACGAAATCGATGTTCTAATTGTGGCACAGCAATGATAATAATGCAACTACTTGGAAAGGAACCTCTTAAAAATTGGGCAAGGGGGGTGCAGAACAGCAGAGGCAGCCCTCCATGGTCACTAATGGACAACAAGAATCAGCAGAAAGCACCTTCTAAGCTGTGTATTCTCTGGCTCATCCAAGAAAGGTAGCAGCTGGGGAGGAGGGGTGTGTGTCAGGGAGGGGGGTTACTTTTGAAGGGAGGGAGAAAATGAGGCTATAAATACATGATCATTGGGCCAGTAGGAGACTTGGGAAACTATGCATGTATTTTTTTTTTCCCTTTCCTTCTATTAGCAGAAAACACAAAAAGAACTGATCAATACAACCGATGAGTTTTCATTCTTCTGTGGTATTCTCACTTTTTAATGTTTGGTGTAATAGGTGACTAATGTGTATTTTTTTTAAAAAAGTATTTTGAGTCATGACTGTTATGGTGGTAAAAGTTCTCAAAACAACTGCATTGTCACTAGAGACCAAAGATGAGAACAACATGACACATCAGTATATTTGGGGTGACCGGGTCTAGACTTTTAACTGATTTGTTCCCTAATCAGTATGATCCATCGGTTATTCCAGCCAGAAGCTTAGAAATCCTTGAAACCTCTCCTCTCAGCTACACTCCCAACATCCAGCCCATGTCCTGTTAAATCTGCTTCTAATATCTATGCTAACACTTGTTATCTTCTCTCTAGTCCAGGCAGAGGTTGGCTGACTCTGCCACCGATTTTGTAAATGAGGCTTTGTTGGAACACAGCCACACTCATTCATTGATGTATGGTTTGTTTATGTTGGCTGTCATGTTACAATGGTGAAACTGAATAGAAGCCACACACACTTTTTACATAAAAAGTTGGCATATCCTTGGTCTAGATCATTGATGCCATCATTTTTTACCTGGGGCGTTTTTACCTGGAGCCCCAGCTGGTCCAGCTGCATTCACCTTTGGTTCATTTTCAAATCCATGACTCACAGTGTAGCCCGAGTGATTGTTTTGAAACTTAAGAGAGTAAATCATGTAACTGGTCTGCTAATAACTCCTGTAAATCTACACTGGTTTTGGGATGAAGAATGAATGAATGAGAGTCACTCAGTTGTGTCTGACTCTTTGTGACCCCATGGACTATACAATCCATGAATGAAGAGCATGGGATGAAAAGCAAACTCAAATTCTGAAGCACGTTCTAGTCTTGTATTTGTCTCCAACCGTACCTTACCTCCGCTGTCCTCCTCACACAGCTTACATAACTGGCCTGTTTCTCTAGAGGAGTGACTAAAACATCTGATGTAAAAGCAGGTTACTTGATCTCATAGCACCATCTTCTTTGCTTTAATACATGCTCATAACTTTTAACCACATTTATGTTTTATGTATATATTTGCTATCTGCTAAAACAGAAGCTCTTAAGGCAAAGAAATGGTTTCTTTATTGACTATAAGCTTTCTTATTGACTATAATAATTCATAAGCATACTGTAATGTTAATCTTCAAAAATGTCTATGTCCCTATAAATATCACCCAAGCAAGAAACACAACATTAACAGAACTCCAGGGGCCCCTAAGATGCTCCTTCCTAGTCACCATGACCTCTATTTAAATACTGCATAAATGGAATCATAAGCGTTGGTGATGGACAGGGAGGCCTGGCAGGCTGTGATTCATGGGGTCGCAAAGAGTCAGACAGGACTGAGTGACTGAACAGAACTGAACTGAAGCAGATATTTCTTTTTCCTGCTAATAAGTGAGATTCATCCATGCTGTTACTGGTAGTCATTCTGTTTTCACTGTTGTGCAGCACTCCAACATGTATATATTTCATAGTTTCTTTACCCATTATGTCTCTGAGGGACATTGAGGTTGTTTTCACTTTTGGCTATTAAAGCAATTCTATTATGCACATATCTGTTGATGCATAGATACACAAATTTGGGTTAAGTGTATTTAAGGGTATAATGTCTGGGTCATTCAACACAGGCAGATGAGACAAACAGGTTGTTCCAGCTACACTCCCACCAGCAGCTATGTGAGTTCTAGCTGTGTCTCAGGATCCAACAGTTTACACTATTAGTTTAAATCTGACCATTCTGAGTATACAGTGGTATCTTCTAATCATTGAAAGTTCATCTTTCTCATAACATATTTATGAAATGCCTGTTCAAGATCCTTGCACATTTTTCCATTCCATCTACCTTTCTCTTCTTGATCTGTGACAGTCCTTTATAATACGCTGGATCCAAGGCTTCGTATCATAAATACATTCTTTCATTCTCCCATTTGGTAACTTGTCCTTTCACTTTATTATTAGTGTTTTTTTATTTTAAAAAAAGGATCCAAATTAATGAGCCCAATAATACTTCTTCCTTTACGGTTTGTGGTACCCAACAAAATTTTCAAAGGGATAGAATGAACAGCATCAAGATGATAAAATATCTGAAGAGATAATAGCTGCAGATTTCTGACAGTTGAGGGGAAACACAATCTGAAGATTCAGGAAGCAGGAAAAATAAAAATTAACCCATGCTTACTTACATCATAGTGAAAAGACAGAATGCCAGAAACAGAAAGTACTTCTTAAAAATATCAGAAAACACAGATCATGAGAAAGAAAAACAAAAGGAGAACAGAGTGATCAAGCAGCAATATAACTAGAAGATAAAAACACATTAAAAAATAATAGTTAGCTCAGAATTGTGTATCTAGCAAAAGTACTGTTCAAGAATGAGGATGGAAACCAAGGTGAAGTTACCAGGTACCTACTAGAGAAAATTTTCAGAAAAAGGTAATGAAGCATGGTTTTTTAAGACACTGGACATGAAATAAGAGAAGGACAGTAACCACTGAGAGACAGGAAATAACTGTGGGCCCTAAGACTGCCCGGCTTACTGTCTAGAGCAAGGTTCCTGGCTGTGTTGGAGGAGAAGGAACTCAGATGGAATACAGCAGTCTTCCTTAGTGGAGACAAGAGAGCTGGGACTCTAGGGAGGTCAAGGGGTTAAAGTTCTCAGCGAAGGGATGAGAGTAGAGTGAGCAACACAGACACAGAGTTTCTTGAGTCTTTAGCTAAGGCTTTTGTATGGACAGCTCCCAGAAAGGATTAGAAGAGTGGTTGGGAACAGAGGGCTGTCTGGGGACATCTTTGGTTTGTCATGAGTCAAAGGATGCCATTGCCATCTGGCTTCCCAGGTGGCTCAGTGGTAAAGAATCTGCCTGCCAATGCAGTGGATGCAAGAGATGTAGGTTTTATTCCTGGGTCAGGAAGATCCCTTGGAGGAAGAAACAGCAACCCACTTCAGTATTCTTGCTTGGAAAATCCCATGGAGAGAGGAGTCTGGTGGGCTACAGTCCATGGGGTCACAAAGAGTCAGACACGACTGAGCACACACGCATACACTGCCATCCAGTGCAGAGGCCAGAGATGCTCCCAGGCAACTGATACTGTACTGAACAATCCCCGCCCCACCCCCAAATAATTATCTAGTCCTCAAACTCAAACAGTTCCGAGGCTGAGAAACCCTGCATGAGAGGAAACGATCCCTGAAGCTTGCACAGGGCAGGAACAGCTCCTGTTACCACAAGTTAAAAGGAAAATTCTCACAATTCACAGGGAATTGAGTAGTAGTAGTGGTAAATAATTAGCCCAAGATTACACACTGCTAAGATCTCACCTAACACAGCTTAAAAGTAAGCCTCTGAAGGGTCAAAATGTTTCCAGGTTTAACTGCATGATGTGAACTCAAGAATATTATCTATAAATATACAAAAATATCCAGCATCAAAGGAAGTAAAACTCACAATAACTGTCAGTCAAAATTACCAGGCATGTAAAGAAAGCAGAAACTACACAATGATGAAAAATATGAAGCTATTAACTAAACCCTGAAAAATTACACAGATGTTAAAATTATACAGAACTAAATCTTGTAATTACAGACAGATCACAGAAAAGAAAATTAACAGTAATAATGGTACTCTAAATGTTCAGAAAGCTAGAAGGGCTGAACATGAGACTTGGGATATACAAAAAATATTCAAATCAAGCTTCTATAGATTAAAAGGTACAGTGAATGAATGAAAAAAAAGTACACTGAATGAGATTAACACTTGAAGGCAAAGCAAAAAACTATGTAAATGAAACACAAAGAAAATATAATGAAAAATTATGAACACATGATTATTGAGCTCTGGGACTTCAGTGGTCTATTACATGCACCTAATTGGCATCTCCAAAGACAGAAGAGGTTCTTTAAAAAGTCTGAAGAAATATGACAGAAAATACTCCAAATTTGATGGAAATAAAAAAGCCCAAATATTTCAAAGCACAATAAACAGAAAAGAAATAACATCAACTTGCATAAAACTAGTGAAAAAGGAAATCTTAAAATCAAAGGAAAAAAGCACGTTACATACAAATGAAAAAAGATAAAACTGTCTCCTTACTTCCCATCAGAAACAATGTGAGCCACAGAACAATGGAGCAACATCTTTAAAATACTCAAAGAAAACTATTGTCAACCTAAAATTCTATACCGAGCAAAAACACCATTTCAAAGCAAGGAATATTGTGAACTTCTTAAAGACACACAGAAGCTGAAGGAATTCATCACCAGCAGACTTGCATTACCAAAAATGTTATAAGAAGTCCTTCAGACAGGAGGAGAACACAGATCTAATAAGAGCACTAGAACTGTTCACTATCTGTGTATTTATGGTAACTATCTTGCACATAGTAAAAATAATAGTGAATGCTAATGAACATATTTTAAAGTGGATATGATGGCTGGGGCTTCTGTGATGGCTCAGACAGTAAAGAATCTTCTGGCAATGCAGGAGACCCAGGCTCGATCCCTGTGTCAGGAAAATCCCCTGGAGAAGGGAATGGCTACCCATTCCAGTATTTTTGCCTGGAGAATTCCATGGACAGAGAAGCCTGATGGGCTACAGTCCATGGGTCACAAAGAGACAGACATGATGAGCAACTAACACTTTCATGATGGTTGAAAGGCAATGATAAAACACCAGCTATGGATTTTTCCTCCTTAGTGTTGTATTTTCATATCTGGATTCCAAAACAAGTTCATAATCTTTAACAGCTTTGCTGCATAAGTAGTTTTGGTTAGCAACATTTTTATTTAGGACAAGTAAGTAACTTTGTTTTCCACTCTTCTGTTTTAACCAACTTATTCTTCACTATACAAATTTTCCTTTCAAAAGGCAATACCTAAATGAAATTGTGTTTCCATATGCCATAGCCACCAATCACAACTGATGGGTTTACCTGTTGCTTAGAAGAATCTGCAGGAAATGGAACACTGGGCTTTGTAACTCATCAGGCTCCTGAGCTCTTGCTGCCTTGGACCCCCTGGAGTCAATTCTATGTTCTAAGTATCTGTCAGGTCCTTAGAATTAAGTGTCTAACTCATAAGGATGAGTAACCTTGATTTATTCCTCCAGAAGGAAGCCTAACTTTTCCCTTCAGTATGCTTTAATGAAGCCTCGTCCATTCTGCATGCCCGGGCAATGAGTAATTTCTGGTAAGTGAATGTTTTGGAAAGCTAAAAAATTACAACAAATCTTTTTATTTTATTGCCTTTTAAAAAATCTACCAAATTTTCCCTGACTTCCTAAATTATAAAACCATGTTCTAGAGATGATGTCACCTCACTTTTATCAAAAAAGAGCCACTGAATGACAACTTAAAGAAGCTGATTTGCCTTTAATGTGGCAACGTGATGCCTAGGAAGTGCTTTTATTTACTGATGATTCTGCTTTCTCTGGAAACAAAGTCTCTGTAGAAATCAGGTATCCTCCTTCAGTGCCCCTACATGGGTCCTTGCCCCTCCCTCACTGCAGAATGCTTTACAGTCTGTTATATCTATGTCGCCTTTTGTGACACTACCATCACCGTTTTCTCACCATGTGGCTATTTTTATACTTTACTTTTCCTGGACTTTAAGATTTGGACAATAAGACTGGATTTTGTAGACACTATTGAATAACAATTATTAATTGTTTTTTGTATATGGCAACTGATAACAATTCAAAAATTGGAAGACTGAGTGTAATCCAATACAGGAAGTAGTGAATCCTATTACGCTATTTATAATGGTGGGAAATGCATATGCAATATTTTTGTATACAAAAAGGAATGAAAGGTAATGCAGTCAGTTAAGATGAACTATCACTAAAAGTATATGAACACATGATTTACAGAAGAAATAAAGTCATTAAACATATGAATGGTCTTCACTAGGAAAGCAATGGGTAGAGACTTCTATTTTCTAATTTAAATTCAAAACACAATTATGTATTATCCAAAATTTCTTTCTGTTTATTTCTTAAAGTTTCCTCAAGTCACTTTGTTAAAGGTAAAACTGTAGCTCAGTTGGTAAAGAATCTGCCTGCAGTGCAGGAGACCTGGGTTCGATTCCTGGGTTGGGAAGATCCCCTGGAGAAGGAAATGGCAACCCACTCCAGTATCCTTGCCTAGAAAATCTCATGGACAGAGGAGCCTGGTGGGCTGCAGTCCTTGGGGTCGCAAAGAGTCGGGCATGACTGAGCGACTAACACTTAAAGTCAAAGTAGTAAACTATTGGAAAGACTGTTGCTAAAGCTTCAATACTTTAGCCACCTGATGCAAAGAGCCAACTCACTAGATAAAGACCCTAATGCTGGGAAAGACTGAAGGCAAAGGAGAAGGGAGCAGCAGAGGATGAGATGATTAGACAGCATCACCAAATCAATGGACACCAATCTGAGCAAACTCTGGGAGCTAGTGGAGGACAGAGGAGCCTGCCATGCTGCAGTCCATGGGGTCTCAAAGAGTTGGATACGACTTAGCAACTGAACAACAACAAATAAACTAGCATATCTTATTAAAGGCAATATCATAAATCATTTCTAAAGATGTTATTCCTTCCAACTTCATGCATGAATTTTTTTAAACTTTTCATGTGTGTGTCCCTGAAGCTGCAAATGCTCTTCCTCTATCCCATGATGAGGGTTCAATTTTTACATTTCCATCTTTAATACATTTGGATTTCATTTTAGTAGGCCTCTTTCTTGTTTTTCCCAAATAATTAAGCAGCTGTCCCAACACCTCGTATTGAAGCTACATCCAATTCCACCCATCCGCCACTCACGTGCCTCCATCCTTCACATTCTGTTAGCACCACAATCACGTATCACCCTAATCATTTCTGCAGGCTCCCACCTTGGCTTCCTCCATTCGGGACCCATTCCTCTCATCCTGCCACCACCCCTCCACCCCAGGGAACTGCTGTGCATATTACGCTCAAGACGGAATTCGTCATTTATTCAAACCCTTCCAATGACTTTCCACTGCTCCTAGAATGAAATTCAAACTTTTGAATAAGCCCATAATTAGAAAGTCCATAGAATATACCATCTAAATAAGGAAACAAGTAAAATTAAAAGGGAGGCTGTTAATAACCCTGGAACCAGTCTGGCAAAAACAAGACTGTCCTGGGCAAACCAGGATGTCCAGCCCTGACTCACAGGCACTACTGTCCAGCTCCTCCCCTTCCCTTTTTTATAAGCTGTTGATCAGACACACGAAGTCTGCTTTACATCCTCGAACTTGACAAATTATTTTCTTTGTGGGACTTCACATACTAGTCACTGTACTGAAACCTTTCTTTCTTTGCCTCCCACTCCTGACCGATTTCTGACTCTTCTGGCCACCTCACATTCAATCTCCGGCTTTCACCTTATATGGACCACATCCTCTGTTTGCAAAGTATTCTTCAACCCTGTCTCCATTCCTATGTGCTCCACACTATTTCTGGGTGTTCCCTCTTTTTACCCACTATTTCTCCTATCACCTTCACTACTCTTCGAATGTGTTCATGTATCTTCCTCAAGGTGTATCTATGGGGACTGCACAGAGTAGGCACTGAATTTATGTAAGAATAAATGAACAAAGATCCAACTCTGCTGACATTTACAAATTATCGAAGAAAGTTTTAACGCTTTTCAAAAATTAGTTAGCAGATCTATAGAAATCACGTATTATCATTTTATCATGGGCTGTATACTTGGTTGTATATATATATATATATATGTGTGTGTGTGTGTGTGTGTGTGTTTAAAAAATCATTATTACTTCGGAGGTACACTTCAGGTTTCCTTTCAGTATTGTGAATTAAATATTTTAACTGGAAGAGCAATCTTCAAAAAGTAAATAATTAGTTCCCCTATCTCCCCTAATTAGAGAAGGAAATGCCAACCTACTCCCGTCTTCTTACCTGAAGAATTCCATGGACAGAGAAGCCTGGTGGGCTACAGTCCATGGGATCACAGACCCAACTGAGCAACTTTCACTCACTATTCATGTATACATGTTATATTCTATTGCGCCTTGCTTCGCTCTTAGAAAAATGAAAAAAAGCAAATATTTTCATTTGTTCCCAAGACAAAAAGTATTGATGGTATTTTGAAATAGCTTGAAATTTATTTGGAAACTATACCTCTTAATTACCTTCAAAAGAGAGATTCAGCGTGACGGTGGTTAGTAGAAATGATTTCAAGGAAAGGAATTTGTTAAATGTTAGGGCAAACTGCAAAGAAAAATATTTTCTTCTCAAGACTGGTGAACTAGAAATTGTCGCTGTCAACTGTACCATCATGAGTCTGCAATGTTACCCGTTTTCTACATGTTATTTTCCTACATGAAAGGTGAATACACACTTTTCATGCTGACTTCTCACCCATTCCTTCGCTACTCTGTTATATAAATGTGAAAACAGACAAAATCATTCACCTGAGGTATTTTTGCCATAACAAAGTTTAAGCACTCAATTATAAAGCTTCATCCAATGGTGTTGCATGATACCATCATAAAGGGAAGAAAACCCATATTTCTCTTCCTTCTGGAGTTTGTTTCCTTTCCTCCTGTATGCCTCCCTTTCTGCTCACACAAAACAAAACTCTCATTACCAAATGTGTGTGGGGTTTTCTCAACACCACGCATTTTCTATGATGCCACCTGGGTGTCCTGCAATTCAACCCAGTTCTGAGTTCATCTTCCGGGAGAGAGCACCAGGTCACTACTTCAGGTGGCCACCTGTGCTTCTGGTCAACCCACTGTAGATCAGAGGTTCCAATAACCCCCTCCATGGGTTTGAACAACTTGCTCCAGCAGGTCACAGGATTCAGGGAAGCACTTACATTTACCAGTTTATTAAAGGCTATGATAAAAAGACATAAATGAACAGCCAGATGAAGAGATACACAGGGGAGGGTAGGAGTTTCTGCCCCATGGTGTTGGGTGCATCCCCTTCCTGATACATGGATGTGTCCTGAGCCTGGAAGTTCTCTGGACATTATACTTTGGGGATTTTGTGGGACTTTCTCATGTAGGCATAATCAATTCGTCTATTATGATGCTTCCATGTTTGTAACACGAAGTCAAACTGGGGAGTGGGATCATTACTGAGAACTCATGTGAAAATGAAAGCTTTGTTCCCCCCAAATAACCATTAACTTTATAAAATCTTTTATTTCTAAAACATAATTGGTGAGCGAGTAAGGCTGAAAATTCTAAGCTTCTAATCCTGGTGTGGTCTTGCTGGTGACCAGCCTCCAGATAGAAGCCCACCCAAAGTCACCTCATTAGAACAAGAGATGCTCCTATTGCTCTTATCACTCAGAAAGTTACAAGGTTTTCAGGAGACCTGTGCCAAGGACTGGGTCAGAGACATATGTAAGTACAACAGACGCTCCTAGTGTTCTCATCACTCAGGAAACTATCTAGGAACCTGGGGCAGACACTAATACACACACATCTTCTATTACATCATAACCAACTGAGATCCAACACTGCTCTCTCCAGCCAAACACCAGTTTCCATCCAGTATACCCTCCTAATTACTAGCTATTCCATTTCAAACACTCTTGAATGGGATACCAAAATCACATTTTGTTTGCTGGGGGTCAGAAACATTCCTCTTTAGTTTCTAAAATTCAAACCAAGATAATACTCTCAAAAGGGAACTTACCAAGCATCTCAAGGCTACTCTCCCTATGTTCTGATTAATATCAACTTTCCATGTGAGTAAAGCGTCTGCCTGCAATGCGGAGACCTGGGTTCAGTCCCTGGGTCAGGAAGATCCCCTGGAGAAGGGAATGGCAACCCACTCCAGTACTCTTGCCTGGAAAATCACATGGACAGAGAAGTCTGGTAGACTATAGTCCATGGGATCGCAAAGAGTCGGACATGACTTCACTTTCACTTTCCATGTGCAGAACATGGAAGGGCCCAGTGAAGAACTTTTCAGATCATTCATGAATCTCCCCTAAGCTCTTCACTTTCTGTGTACTCTGTCTTCAATATCAGGCAACCTTTCTACAGTAATAGGATCTTTCTTCTTCTAGAACTAAATGCGACAAATCTCTGCACCAGCCAATTCATCTCACATCACTAATCATAGTTCATTTACCCTTAACAAATATACATTCATATGCTTTATATTTGCTTATATGGTTGAGAAATTATAGGCCATGCATGTTCTCACTTATATTTTATTTAATACTTTCTTTTTCTGAATATCAGCTTAAGACTATATATAGTGCCACTGCAAAGGAGATTTTTCAAAAAAGGTAGAAAACATCAGTTTTTGCATTTAGGTGGACATTTTCATTCAACAGTCTCTAAATGCTTAACAGAAATATGAGATACCTGATCACTTTACTTACATAATTACCTATCTATATGTTATTCTGACTCCTTAACAATATTTCACATACAAGTACATTAGTTATCAAGTCCAAAATGTATAGGTTATGTTGACCAATCCCAGCTGGAGGAAAAATAAGTGATAAACTTGTACAGAAAATGGTGGGGAGAATCAAGATGGATCTACCAATATTTTACTGGAAAACTTCTTTGTTCTATAAAATAGCAGGATGCATTAAAACACAAATTGGTAGAGGAGGGGGCAGGAAATGGAGAGGAAGCCGGAGGAGGAAGAGGAATGCTGACAAGGTCCCATAGAGAAATAAATATTGTTGTCAAACACACTGGCACACCATTAACTAGCCAAGTAAAACAAACCTACACAAAATCACTTAATAGGTTCTGTATCCTGTACTCTAAACTTCATTTAAAAGAAAAATGACCTTGAAGCTCCATTCTGTTTTCCAACTTAAATCATGAGCCTCCCAATTTAAGTATTTTATAGATTGTCACAACATCATCATCAAAAACTCAACTCTTCTTCCTTAACGGGATTAAAGTGATTAAAATACTGTGCACTATTTGAGAACACATTTACTTGAAAAGTGATGGTTGAAACAAAATTCATCTGAAGTCCCAGAAAGTGGCCCTTTTTGGAGATATTTATTACGGGTGTCACACGTCCTCACCTTCACATTGGGTTTTGACAGTAGCTTCAACAGCTCTCTGATCTCACTGTTTAATGGCTTGTTCTGAAGCTCCTCCGCCAGCTGCACGGGAGATCACATTGACATGAAGAACAGTTAGTGAGAACAGGGTGTGCTCCACCTGTGACAACTGAGAAGCTATCTTGCCACTTTCCAGCGATTACGCTCAAGTCAGCAAGAAAGAAAACAGACTATCAATCACTGCTCTTCTTTTGAGGCTCTTAGTAGCCCTGCTTTCAGACCCAACTCTCGGCTGAGTACAACTCAAGAAATCGTATCAGTCAGATCCCTTTCTGATTTATTGAAATGAGGGCAAACCCCAGCACTTCATCTGCAGAATGGTCTTTTGCATGCAGACAAAGGACCACTTGTAAAAAGGACTGGATCAAGCATTGACACCGTAAAAAGAAAAAAAGGAAAAAAAAAAAAAAACAGAAAAAAGAACTTCTGAATGAGGTGGTGAAATCTACAGGGTTTCCAAAAACCCACAGTAGCTTGCTGTTTAAAGCTGGGGTAAAAAGAAAGAGAATGCCCCTAAAAGAGCAAATGATCTGAAACTTTTATTATGTTTACCTACACAGTCTGTTACATATAAAATAGGTTAATCATAAAATGACTTATAATAGCTTGACAACTATGCTGGTCCCACAAATCCTGACTGTTCTCTGACCAGGATTATAAATTCCCATTGGCCGCTTCCAGCTAGAGAAAAGAGCAGAGCTTGGACCATACCTGGTATTCTTCATTAAGAGGGCCTTTTTATCAAAATCTCTATGCAATCTTAGGCTCTAAGAAGGATCATAACGTTTTCATAAGAAGAAAAGCAAGATTCAAATAGGAAAAAAAAACATTCAAAATACGAAAAATGCAGCACAGAATGCAAAATATGTACATATATTTTCATTTAAAAACCATTCTCAAAACACTGCATCAAATTTCCATTTGTCCCTATAGTTTCTATCAAACTAAAAATAATTGTTCTTATCTCTGGAAAGGACTTTTCTCTAAATGAGTATAATAATAAATTATACACAAAAAATAAAACCAGATAATATTGATATATTCACTGAATATATTTCAAAAGGTACTTTTCATTTTTCAAGGTAACAATTTTACAACATTTTTAATTTACAAAAAGACACAAAGGGCTTTTTGCACTTTTAAACATTTAAATACACTTCTGAGATGAATTACAAAATGCTAAGATTATATTTACACAAAAATCTCTAATTTAAAAAAAGTGCAATATGTTGTTACATGATTGGGCCTCAATTATATTGTTTTATAAATAAATATTTCCCCAAACCCTCAACAGTAAATGCTTTAAAACTGGTTTTCAAGGTTTTCCCAAGTGTCAAGTGTTTAAGTTCTGCAAAGCAGAGGCAAGCTCCTTCACAAAACACGTATATTGCAACATCCCTGTAATTTGTAATCTCTGTAGCTACAAATGGAAGAAAAAAAATGTTTCGGAACTACACAGAAAATACAAAATTGGAGATTCACTATACAAGCTTTATTTTCTAAACTAGAATACACGGTACTAACAAAGAAAATCAACCTCTGAAGATGGTCAGTTTTTGTTTTTATAATTACTATACTCATACCTCTAATCTCTTACTAAACCGAACTATAGTTTGTTTTATCATAGTAGTTTAAAACATTAAAAAACAGCAGGCCGAAGGATGTCACTAAAACCAGCTTCCACACCCTCATGTGCTTCCTGTCCAGCTTAAGTGTCCCCTCCAGTTTATCCAGGTCTGTGCTCAATTCATCTGAGTCCGAAAGTTAACAGTAAGAAACAGCACGTTAGTTCCCTGTCCCACATTTAAAATAAAATTATAGCTACAGGAAATTAACTACTCCATCAATGCCAACTGCAGCTCAAATTTATTTTTTGGTTATGAAGGTAATTTGGAAAGGTCTCACATCCATAAATCATTACCATGCTTTATAATCCATTTTAAAAACAACCCTGTCTTTTTATGTATTTCATCCGCCTCATTCCTATGCTAGCATCTGTCGTTTTCAGGACTGTCAGCGGTAGAGCCATCTCATTTGTCTCTCTTTCTCCAAAGCATTTCTCTTGCCTGGGACTTTCTCAGACAGTGACAGCTGATAGCATCTCTCCCCACAGAGGCACAGCCTAAAATTTCTATTCTGTAGTCACCAAGGCAGGACCAGAGGGCATCTCCATGCAAAATCTTTAAGATAGGAAAGTGAAGGAAAATCAGCCGAAGGTCAGTGTAAACTCAGGCCTTTTAGAGGCATCTGCAGCTTCTTTCAGTTTGCAGTCCCAGAGCACAAGCATCTGTCTACACTAGGATGAGTCCTGCCCCAGGGGTCTGCGGAGGACAAGTCCCCCTGAACTGGGAAGGCACACTTACATCATCGGCCAAGGCTGCCGCACCCTGGAGGATGGGCACAGGGTTCTGCTTCTCGTAGTAGTGAAGTTTCTCATGAATCTGGAAGAAAGGCAAAAGAATATAAGTTCACCTGCTAGCAAACCACCTGAGACATTTACACATTCTGATCATTTCAATAGAAACTGGTCTACTGAACATTCTAGACAAACATGTTTTTATAAACCCTCAGATGACAATAGGTGTGCATAATTCATCTAGTACGATGCTTCCATGTTTGTAACATGAAGTCAAACTTAGGGGGTGGAATTATCGTGACACAGAACTCATGCAAAAATGAAACCTTTGTTCCCCCCAAATAACCATTAGTTTTATAAAATCTTTAATTTCTAAAACATAATTGCTTCAATACTTCAAGCAGTGGTCGTAGCTTATATTCCTGCTAAAAACATAAATTATGATTAAAGCTAAGCAAGAAACTGGCAGCCACATCCTGACAGTTGGTGTGTATTAACAGCCCAGAACGAAGAACCAGGCAATGTGCAGACTAAGGGCCAGCCCTCCAGGAAGACATCTCACCCAGCACAATGCTCCTTCACTCCTCTTTTTTTTTTTCCCCTGCACCCATTCAAACTTCTACAAAACAAAGGGATTTCTCATAACTAGAGACATCTCTCATAATTATTCAGCTTCAGTTTTTCATTTTAGAAAACCAGTAAAATTCTCTTAATACAGGATACTGTTATTCTTCATTTCCCATCACCATTACCCCAGGAACACAGAAGAATATATTTTAATGCATTATAAGACAAACTGAGTTCCTTTAAAAAAATCTAGAATATAGTTAATAAAAAATAAATTAAAAAATACAAGCAGAAAGATAGTTAAAAAACAAAAGGTGCTTTGACAAATGTATAACTCTTGGCACCTAAGTGTAATCTATTTCAGCTCTTACATGGGTGCCTTTACATTTTTATGCTTGAAAATATACTTTAGCCTCTTTGAATTTACATTTGAGATGACTGTTCCCACTTATGTATGAAAAAACGGTTGTATCTCATGATTTCCTGTTTTTAAAAGGTATCAAGTAAAATACTCTCTTAATTATGCTTGAAACTAAGCAAACTCTCGTAAAAAGTCTGGAAGACAGATTTTATTTTGATTAGCCAGATGTTATTGCTAAGAGAGGATTTTCTTACCTTGTTGGCAACTGCAATGCAGAGCATCAGGGAAAGAGTTTTGACACTTATGATATTACCAGAATGATCAAGGTAACGTCCTTATTTAACGTCTTGGAAGCTTGCAACTTTTATCATATTATCACATAAACAAATTTTAGAGAATACAAGCTATGAAACAAGTAATCGTCGATTTGAAGAAACTATTAAAGTATACTCTAAAATAAAAACCAACCATCCTAAAAGTTAAACTAATTTTGCTTAAATAATTATTAAGAATTAGGTCACTTGAGCAGATACTATCATAGAATACTAAACTTCCTTGCTCACAAAACTCGTCTAACTGTATTGCAGCTACCTGTTTAAGTGTCCTGCCTTCCTGCAACAATAAACCCCAAGGCTTATCCAAATCAGGCTTTCACCGTATGCCTGTACTACCTCAGACTAGTCATTAGTACTCTTAATAAAACGGGCTTCAATGAGTTTAGTAGATTTTAACTCCGTGACCCTCACAAGAACACTGAACGGTAGACAGCATCGTCTTACAGATAAACAGATACACAGTTAAATGACTGGCTGTGGTCCCACAAATAGTAAGTGGAGGAGCTGGGATTTAAAACTCAGGCCATCTGGCTCAGCATCAGAGCACTTAATCACTCCACTAGTCTGTCTCAGACTAACATCTCATCTACATTCTCCACTGACCTCATTCACGGCCGAGTGAATATGACAGAAAGGAGGCTGGATAGAGAGGTGACAAATCACAATGGCTGTTGCCAATGACAACAGGATGACTGACAGTTCCCGTCCACCCCTCCCCCTTGGCTTTTCCTTTCTTCTGGTTGCTCATTTTTCTAAATTTATCAGACTACTATAATTATAACCTAAAATTACATGCCTCAAATAAGTGCTTTATTTCTCCATTTAATTTGCTTCTGCTGCTGCTGCTGCTAAGTCACTTTAGTCGTGTCCGACTCTGTGTTCTTCTGAGTGTCTTTTAAAAAAACAGCTTCCTCTTCCTACATCATCCTCTCTAGATCCTCACCCAAGGGTGTAAGAGTCCATCCCTCCCTGCCCATCCCTGGACTCTGTACTATACTAGCAATATTTTAAATGTTCTCCTAAAATTTCCAGATATTGGAAACCCTTTGTTCAAAGGTGTGCTACTTCAAAACATAATTTTAAAAATTAAGTTGGTTAGCAAAGTAAAAATTACTCTAAATAATTTTGAACTGTTCACTGTTTCCAAACATATTGAAATTCTGTTTTTTTACTAGTATTTATAATGGCTATTATTCAGTAGCTCAGTTGTGGTCACTCTTTGCAACCCCATGGACTGAAGCCCGCCAGGCTTCTCTGTCCATGGGATTTCCCAAATAAGAATACTGGAGTGGGTTGCCATTTTCTTCTCCAGGGGATCTTCCTGAGCCAGGGATCAAACCAACATCTCTGCCATTGCAGGCAGATTCTTTACCACTGAGCCACTAGGGAAGTCCAGTATACTAGGAACAAAGCTTTAAAACCAAACTGATGTAAAAACTCTAATACACAAACAAGTAAAATGCACAGACGTGACCCCAAGGTTCACAAAGAAACATTCTGAGTCTGGACCTGCCCTGCTTGCCCAGTAGCTGAGTCACTAGCCATGGGGTTCCTGGACTGAGCATGGCTAGTGGACCTGAGGAACTGAATTTTTTACTTTCATTTAAAAATTCCTATATGATCAGTGGCTTTTATATTAGATAACATGGCATCACTTCATAGCATTCACTTTGTAATGCCCCAGAAAAGTTCACGCTGATATATAGTTTGGCAAGTTCCCCTGAAGGGTAACATTCTGGAATCCAAAAGACAGATTAAATAATCCAAGATAGACTTTAGCAGTAAGACAAACAGCATTCCTTACTAAATGCAACGGATCACCAAATCTGCAAAATCTCATTTATTTTAATTAAACATTTCTCTTTGGAGATTCAACTGCATAATAAACGTGTACTTCGTTTTTCTCCCTTGAGGAATAAGACAGCAAAAATGGAAGAAACTGAAGATAGAAGCTAGGGGTTAAAAAAAACTGTCTGGAGAGAAGAGGAAACTCTGGTTACATTCATTTCATATGATAAAAATATATGCAATTATTCAAAAAAAAATCCTAAAAAGGAATGGCATGTGTTAAAATGTTTACAACACACTATTAAGGAAAAAGGACAATTCAAAACATATATACATTTATGCTCCATTAAATAGTGTTCATAAGGGCTTGTTTTCTATAATTACACTTCTAAACAGAAGAGAAGCCATTTAAAATAAAAATCATTTCTAGATGTAACCAAGTCTTATAGGAAAGCTCTAAGTACCTTGATTTACATTCAAATCTTGAAAATAAATGTTCAATGTTTGTAAGCAAATCTGGTGCCAATATTCTCACTTTGGTACATGTACAGTAGAAACTGCCTTAAATAAGCTTCAGTAAATAAAGCCTGACTAGTCTTCGATGCAATCATTTATTTTAAATAACGTCTCAATGACGTGTAGAGGTAAACTGCCAAACACAACCAAGGTTATCTGAATGACAGTAAATAAATCAAAGCTGTAAATCCTTTCCTTGCCTTCTTTGATGAGTATTAAAAAGCACTGAAAAGAACTACACAGGAGTTTGAATCTCTGCTGTGTTCAATCATAGTACTCATCCAAAAGTGGCACGTGTTTGCATGCAGACACTACATGCACATGTGTGCACACACACCCCTATCTCCCTCCTTTATTTAAAACACAGAGAGGAGGGAATTCGCTATTAAAAGAAGGCCCATTGGTCACAATGACAGCCAAGAATTACACATGATATTGTGTAAACATTTTTTAAAATCAAAGTATTCTAATGGCTGAGACCCTTTTTTAAAACTAATAATCTTTCTCCAAAAGGAAAAGAAAACTTTAGCTCAAGAGGAAAAAAGGGATGAGGAAGAGAAGTTGTGAATTTAAAACTAAGAAAACAAGAAAACAACAAGGAGCAGAGGCGGTGGTGCTAACTGTGCGTCCCCCTCTGTGTCTCACGTGCCTCGTCTCCCTCTTAGGGCTAATTTTCTTGGCTGACACCTCCAGAAAAAAAAAAGTTATAAAATTGATGAGAGTTGAATGCTTGCTTTATTCTTGCTTTTAAGGTGATAAACTTTGGCTTTACAGCGCCATAGACGCTATCTTGTGAAATCAGTATCTACACGCTCTAAATTTATTAAGAGTATTTTTAGAGAATGAATGCTCAAATCCACAAAATGTTTTATAGTATATACATACTGTTTTTCCTATCTGACCAATTAATATGAGTTCTCCTTAGAGGTTTTTCCAAATACCGACCCATCCCTGTATTCCCACCATGAACTTCATGTGTTACAACATATTGTGCTTTTAATCAGTGGAGCATTCCATTGACCAATACGTCATTCAGAATTTCTCCATCAATATTCATAACTAATACTGGTACTTCTTTTGGTCCCTACTGGGTCTTTGATATCAAAGCTACACTTATTTGATTATTTTGAAACTATGGAAGCTTTCTCCCTTTATGTGCTCTGGAAACATCTAAATACCAGTGGAGTGATATCTTTCTTAAATAATCGATGGTATTCCCCTGAGAAACCAGCTGACTCTGGTATTTTGGTATTTTATTTCCTCTGCTTTGTTAATAGCAATTTCTCCAATTAGTTGTTTCTATGTGTCCTAGCAGGTGCAGAAAATACTATTCCCTAGAAAGTTGCGCATTTTTGTCTGGCTTTAAAAAAGCTATCTGAAGCTACTCACACAAAATAGTCTCTTAGAAGTCTCTGAATTTACTCCATAGCTTTTCTCTTGTTACCATTTCGTATTTGGTGTTTCTTCTTTTGATCTACACTCTCGATATTTAGTAAGACCAAACTTCTTAGCCCTTTATTCTTATATAAAGCTTTTTGGATCCTATAATCAAAGAAGAACCAAGTAGGTATGCCTTAATTTCATTCTCTCTCTGCATCCTGGGAGTTTTCCTGAGATCTAATTTCCCTTTTACTTTGCTCTCTTGCTGCTGCTGAGGCGCTTCAGTCGTGTCCGACTCTGTGCGACCCCATAGACTGCAGCCCACCAGGCTACCCCGTCCCTGGGATTCTCCAGGCAAGAACACTGGAGTGGGCTGCCATTTCCTTCTCCAATGCATGAAAGTGAAAAGTGAAAGTGAAGTCATTCAGTCGTGTCTGACTCTTCGTGACCCCATGGACTGCAGCCTACCAGGCTCCTCCGCCCATGGGATTTTCCAGGCAAGAGTACTGGAGTGGGTTGCCACTGCCTTCTCCTTTGCTCTCTTAAGCCTTGTCTAATCTCTGATGAACCTAGACACAGAGTTTTCTGGGTGATTTTTTTTTTAATGACTATACTTTTTATTTCTATAGAATTTGACAGATCTTTCTGTTCTCTTTTCCTACCATCAGTTATTATGATCGAAGCCTTCTTTTGTGACTAATATCACTTTAAATGTCCTTATTTTATAGGCTTGATATTGATTATATAGAGTGCTTAGGTTTTAATCTTGCTGTTGGTGGTGTCTACTGACTAGACGCTGAAGATAAACTGTATTCTCAAATGCTCTGTAATTGAGGGTTGTTAGAAGTCTTCAGTTGGGTATTACATGAAGGAATCGTACGTAAAAGGTATACCTTTACAGAAATATTTTTTATTTGCTTCCGATAGGTGGCATAGAACCATCATTAGCCCCTCTGCTTAATTTCACAGCCCAGGGCGCTTGGATTTTGTAGGTAAAACCTCAAACCCCCAGCCATGGACCCACCAACTCATGGTTATAATTCTTAAACTAGACTTTCTTCTGTTCCTACCTAATCCCAAGAAGAGACAGATCAGATTCCTCACCCTCTCCCTAGAAACGGACTCAGAATTTTCCTCCCCTGCCCATTTACCAACAGAGTAAGCATTTTCTCTGTTTCTTAATCTTTCCTGCAAGCCCGAACGTCAAGACAGTGGCCCCCAACCCCACCTCTGGCCATTCCCCTCATCACAGACACAACAGAAGCTCAACAGCCTGTAGAGCATTCAGTTTCCACCTCATTTCTAAAACAAGTGATTTTCCTTTCTTTCTTACAAGCTCAGTAACGTATTTTTTTAAAGCTTGCGATTCTTACCCAGAACTTCGAAGAACTTCTTGTAAGATTTACAAGACTGGGTCAGTAATTTAATGTAACTTAATTCTGGCATCCAATAAGGTAGCATCCAGTTCCCTTGTGCAATATTATTAGAAAAGTGAGGGGGGGGAATCACTTTTTGCTTCCAGGAGGAGATTCTAGGTACCTTTATATTTGAACTTTCATGAGTAATTAGATTCATTTGGCCAGTCACTGGCCATTTTGGTAAGTGTTTCTACCTGATCTTAATGGTTTGTTTGGGTTTTTTCAAGTTGAAAAGAAGAGTTCATTTAATTTGAATTAACTTTTTGATGGTTGAAGGAGAGATCATTACGTTTGTCTTCAGACTGTTGTTCTCTGTGACATGAGTTTATGAGTAAGCTTGTGCTTACAAGCACAGCTAAAAAATAGAACTTTGAGCCTGTAACTATTCCTGGGACACAGCCAGAATGGGGAGAGGGGAGCCCCTGCTACTTTGCCTGCAATTCAGGCCAGGATGCTGGCAACATTGCTACAAAGATTCTTATACGGGACATGGGATAAAGTGATTGTAAATACCAAAGAACAGTTTTTAGGCTTAAGATAAATTATAAAAAGCAACAAACTTGATTTTGGTTGACTATGTAGTGCTTCTATTTGAAATTACTTCCCAGAACTTTCTCGGCAGATCGGATTCCTTTAGTTCCCAGAACAATATTCTAGAGGGAGTAGCCAGGGCATTAAAGTGTCTTTGGAATGTGTTAGTGATTCAACAAAAACTGAACTTGAATTATTCACTCCAGAAGTATATAAACCATCCAATATTTGTACATACCTCGTTCATTCTTCCCCTCATAGTGAAATGATCAGATTTGCCATTAAAAAAAGATGTGTTATTTCAATAATAATTGAAAAGCCAGGAACTGCTAAATGTTCATCAGAGATGGAAGATGGTATCGTGAATGGCAGATGGGGTAATGTAAGGTCATAGAACTGGGACAGGTCTCAGTGTACAAGTAGCAATAATTATGTTCTAGGCTTACTTGGAGTTTACATGTTAACATGCAAGCACTGTCATTACAGCTCTAAAAAAAAGTCTTCATGTTTCATATGTTGCTACTTATTCCCCTAATGTGATGTTACCAGGAGTTGGGTCTACAGGGGGTGATCAGGTCGGGAGAGCAGAGACCCCCTGAACGAGGTTAGTGCTCTAATAAAAGAGACCCCAGAGGGTCCCTCTCCCTCCTTCCCCAGGCCACAGGGGAGGACACAGAACAAAATGAAGGATGTTTACGACCCAGGAAGCAGGCCCTCACCAGACCTCAAATCTACTGCAACACTGATCCTGGACTTCCAGCCTTCAGAACAGCATAATAATAGTACCTATAATACCTACTATTGTTGTTGTTTAGTGGCAAAGTTGTGTCCAACTCTTTGTGACCCCACAGACTGCAGCCCACCAGGCTGTCCATGGGATTTCCCCAGGTAAGACTACTCGAGTGGCCTGCCATTTCCTTCTCCAGGGGATCTTCCCAGCCCAGGGATTGAACCTGGGTTTCCTGCATTGCAGGTTGATTAGTTACCGCTGAGCCACCTGGGAAGCCCTAAAACCTATGACACAGGGGTATTGTGAAAATTAAAGTAACCATTAAAAGCTTCACGCTGTCTCTAGAAAATACCCCCAAAATGATAGCGTATGTCCTGATTTTCTCTCAGACCCTCCACTAACATTCCAAGGAGAGGACACACTAGTTTCTCTTTGATGACATCACATCGCACACACATAAGATACAGTTAATGCTTGAAGATAAAACATCAAAGCAAAATTACCACCTCAGTGCAAGCAGAAAATACACATTTCTGATTAAATGCCATCCCCCATCCCAACATGTCTTCAAAAACAAAGTAAAAGAATAAATGGACTTGAATGAAGGCAGTGGCCACAGGGTTAAGAAAGCCCGGGTGAACGCAGAGAAGGCAGACGTTAAATTTGACCACAGCAAGTAGCAAATGGTGGAGAGAGCACAAGACCTATGGGGTTTCCTGGCAGAAAGTGGTCTGTGATGAAAAATGTAAATGGGCACATTTGTCCCCATGTGAAAAGAGGACCCGTGTAAAGCAAGCATCATCCTGGATGCCCTGTTCCCAAAAGAGAGAGTCCTGTCTTTGGGGAGAAGAAAGGACGAACTCCTCACACAGAAAAGAGTTTAACTGCTAGATGAAAGGGTTCTTGGAAAAGGACAGTCGCCACCAGAATTACTTCGGAGACCACACCAAACTAGCCATCATGGTTGGCTCTCATCTCCCTATGGGAATTTAAAGACCCTTTGCCCACAACCCCAAGTTCTGTTGAAGTTGATGAGGAAACGCATAGTTTTGAGATGAGCTAGGATCTGGTAAAGAGAGTGCAGTACATTCCAACGTGACTATATGGAAAACGAGTGTTAGAATCCAGACTTCACTCACAGTAGAAACACCCAGTAATCATAAATTAGTTGTCACTTCCTTACTCAGATCTGTCTATGCTTTGACACTGCACTTGAGATTAAGGGTAGGCTGCCAATGCACCTTGAAATTCAAGGTAGTTGGGCTCCTGCATGGCCCAGCCCCTACCTGCTTCCAGCTGGAGCTGTGCCCCCAACAAGTGCCAACCACAGGGACTTCATGTTAGTTCCTCACCCCCCGGGCCTCCTCCTCCATCAGGGCATTCACTCTGCCTGCTATGCTGCTGAACTTTGCGGCTGCCCACACACAGCTTTGGGTCTCAGCTCAAATGTCACTTGTACAAAAACACAGTCCCTGAGGGTCCCACCCACTCAAATTAGCACCCCCCGCTATCTGTCCTGATATTCCCCCCCTTTTTTGATCATCACCATTACCAGATTTCAGGTTTGCTGACAATTTCTCTATCGGCTTGTACCTGTCCCTGTGAGATAATGAAATCCATAAACTGTCCCTAGAGTCCAATGTCCCTAGAGTTCCTACTATATCCTTCGCTCCTAGTCCAATATCTCTCATAAAACAGAAGCTCAAAAATTATCATTATTATTCATGATAAAGGGATCTATGAATCTTGAAATCCCAGCTAGCCAGTAACATTCTAAGATCACAGTTTAAAAGGATGGTGTGATTTTTTTTTTCCATCTTGCCTCCAAACTGATGTCTAGTGCCCACAGCTCTAAGTCACTTCAGTCATGTCCAACTCTTTGCAATCTTATGGACTGTAGCCTGACAGGCTTCTCTGTCGATGAGATTCTCCAGGCAAGAATACTGGAGTGAGTGGCCATGCCCTTCTCCAGGGGATCTTCCCAAACCAGGGATCAAACCCCCATCTCTTATGTCGCCTGCAATGGCAGGCATGTTCTTTCCCACTAGCTGTTGGAAGCTACCTGGGCAGTCAGTTAAGTCCACAGTCTAAGAAAATATCCAACGGCTAGAAATGTATCTGTCGAGAGCTGTAGAGGCAGTTGAAATATAACCATCAACCATGGCTACTGTCCCATCTGTCCCTTCCCTGTGTATGCATGTAGAGAGTATGTGTGTGTGTGTAATTCTATACAAAAGAAGACAAAAGAAAGAAAAATCGTCTTATCAAGACAGGAAAAGGGAAAACTAGGAATAAGGAGTCTTCAGCCTAGCGAAGCAATCCTCTTAAGAGAATCCCTCACGGAGAATGAAGTATAGATAACAAAAGATACTGAAAAGATACTCTCCAGCTCAGGCGGCCAACTAGTTGGTTTAGCCTTTGTGTCGATCTAACCAGAGGATGGAGAGCAATGAGAAGAGATGGCAGAATAAATCTAGAGAGTGGTGGGGGCACTCTCGCTTGGTCTGCAATGACGTTTGGATTTCCTGGGTGGGTAAGGGGCCCCCATTGAAGGTAGTAGCTTGAGCTGCCTTGCTGGTAACTCAGCCAACTGCATAGCAAGGGTTGTCATCACACCAACTGTGCCCCAGGAGAGATGTAACTTCTGTGCACTCAACACAAAGAGATACACATGCCAGGAGGTGTGTCAGTCTGAAAAGTAGCAACAATGTGGACAATTAAGCAAAAAATAGTGTCCCATCCCCCCCTCTTTTTTTTACTCCCAAACTTGATCTCCTCCCAAGAGTAAATCAGGCCATCTCCCAAGGGGAGACAGAGAGAGACAGATGGCAGGGGCGAGGTAGGGGTGTGTGTGTGTGTGTCTGTGTGTGTGTGTGTCTGTGTGTGTGTGTGTCTGTGTCTGTGTGTGTGTGTCTGTGTGTGTCTGTGTGTGTGTGTGTCTGTGTGTGTCTGTGTGTGTGTGTGTGTGTGTGTGTCTGTGTGTCTGTGCACATAGAGGGGTGTGGGGATGAAACTACATACTGCCCACCCCACCCCATCAGCTTGGCTACCCCTGGCTGGCCCAGGGAAAGAAGGAGGTGAGATATAAATCCAATATGACAAGAGAGACATAAACTGGTCCTTTAATACATGAAAAGGTCTTGGGAGTTACAGACATTGAAAGAAATTTTGTTTAAGAGATAGAAAAGCTAGTCTCAATGTAACACAGTTTGGTACAGGGACTGGAGGAAAATCAAAACTGCCTTTTATTTGCACTGAGCTGTTCAACGTGCTGATTACAGTGATTCTGACCAACTGCCATCTCACACTTTCCGTATCAGATCCCCTTTGTCCTCTTAAAATTCACTGAGGACCTCAAAGAGTTCTTGAAAGTGAAAGTGTTACTCTCTCAGTCGTGTCCAACTCTTTGAGACCCCATGGGCTGTAGCCTGCCAGACTCCTTTGTCCATGGAATTCTCCAGGCAAGAATACTAGAGTGGGTTGCATTCCCTCCTCTAGGGGCTCTTCCCCACCCAGGGATCAAACCCGGGTCTCCTGCATTGCAGGCAGATTCTTTACCAGCAGATTCTTATGTGAAGCAGATTCTTATGTGGGTCTTTTTCATTGATATTTGCAGCAGTGAAATTAAAACTAAGAATTTTTTAAATTTAGTAACTTAGAATAACCACTATGTTAACATTTTTCATAAAATGCAAACATTTTCTGAATAAAAATTTTAGAAAGAAGTTATACTATTTTACAAATTTATCAATATCTTTCCATTCTGGCTGAATTCTCCAGTGTGCCTCTGCATTCAGTGTGTTGGGACAGGTCACTTTGGTTGAAATACAAGAAGAAAATAAGGCCTCACACAAGCTGGGAGGAGGAAGTCATATTATTTCCACTGATTGTGGAGAGTCTTGGGACTAAATGCCAGAGAGATGGCTACAGGTGGTAGGTGTTTAGGGATGAGTTGCAACGTGAACTCTGAGGCGATATCCATGAGCCTCCCAGATTCCATCCCAATTATGGACCTCCTCTGCCCTCCACATGGCCCTCTGTCCACGTTTAATTTTGTGATTTCAGGCATTGTTCATGTGGAAAACAGTGCTTCAATGAGTTACGCGAGTTCTCCAAATGTTTACACATTTCACGGCACCACAACAGAATCATATTCACTAATATAACCACCAATCTGGAGAAGGAAATGGCAACCCACTCCCGTGTTCTTGCCTGGAGAATCCCAGGGATGGGGGAGCCTGATGGGCTTCCGTCTATGGGGTCACACAGAGTCGGACACGACTGAAGTGACTTAGCAGCAGCAGCAGCAGCAACCACCAATCTCATGGTGTTGACCGACACAGATCTTCAAAATTCTATCAACCCTCTGAAAGCTTGAATTTTATCATTGGCAACACTATGGTGAATTGCCATCCCTGAAGTGACAGGCTGACTTCAATTATTTGAGAAAATGTTTTCCAAACATCACCTCATCTGAATAAATGTAGTTTCTGTATTGGTCATTCAGAGAGGTGCAAATGGTATCCTTTGAAAAAGGCAGCTGGTTTAGTTCTCAATCCTACAACTGCTCTGATCCAAAGGGCTTCTGAGTACATCTCCCATCTTCTGTGTTACAAGGACTTCAAGGCAGAAAGACACGTCCTTCATAGATGTAATTTAATGCAATTAATCTTTTTTTGCTTGACCAAGCACATTCTTAATTAAAACTGACATTTGTTTCTTACTGTGTGTGTGCAGTAGTAAGAACATAATGATGACCAACTGGTACCACATGGGACCACTGCCCCGACTTCTATGGACACACCGGTACTCTTACCCACCAATGCAAATGCCAATCCAGTGATAAAAAGTAAATATCATCATAATATTAGTACAAAAACTGCTTTGACCTTGCAGACCCCTGAGAGTCTCCAGGACCCTCAGGGTTCCACTGACCACACTTTGAGAATCAAATCGCCACTATATAAAATTCTGAGTGCCTGCAGTAAATGAAAGCAGAAGCTAACATTTCTTTGTGGCTGTCCCACCCACAGTGAACTGTTTGACCCTAGAAAAAGAATGTTAATATTTTCTACCTTACTCACACTTTCTTTGGGATCCAGCATTTGACCTGAAACCACAGGTCCGGGTTCCTGATATCTATCACTCTCAGAACGAGGTGGTGCACGTGTGCATGCAAAGTCACTTCAGTCATGTCCGACTCTTCACGACCCCAGGAGCCTAGCCCACCAGGCTTCTCTGTCCATGGGGACTCTCCAGGCAAAAATACTGGAGTGGGTTGTCATGCCCTTCTCCAGGGAATCATCTCAATCTAGGACTGAACCCGTGTCTCCAGCACCTCCTGCATTGGCAGGCGAGTTGGTTCCTGATACCTATTACTCTCAGAACCAGGTGGTACTTTTCTATAGAGCCATGTGTTCCAAGTCTGAAAAGTGGTGACGAGAAGCTTTAAGTGAAAGACTGGTGGTGGTTTAGTTGCTAAGTCGTGTCTGGCTCTTGCAACCCCATGGACTGTAGCCCGCCAGGCTCCTCTGTCCATGGGATTTCCCAGACAAGAATATTGGAGCGAGGTGCCATTCCCTTCTCCAGAAGATCTTCCTGACCCAGGGATTGAACCAGCATCTCCTGCATTGCAGGTGGATTCTTTACCAACTGAGTCACCAGGGAAGCCAAGTAAAAAACTAAGTACACTTTAAAGACTTAAGCAGACACACACAACAGGTTTCAGCATTCCGTGAAATTTAAGTTTGCTCCATCCCTTAATGTCTCATTATTCACATTTTTGTCAGAGTCCTGACTTTTGATGTCTTTCACTCTGGCCTGTTGCTGCAAATGTTAGTACATTTAAACCTATGCAATTTATAACAGTGTCCCAGACCAAGTGCCTCTGGCCTTAGCCCAAGACTGCTCTTATCATCTTCTTTTATTTATTACAGTTTCAAAACTGTTCTTTCTCTCACATATTTATATAAGTTTTTCAATTTATATTTTTTTCTTTTTACACATTTTTCTGTTCTAAAATGCTCTATTTTTCTGCTTTCTCTAATAACATAAAAAGCCATTAGCTTGTTCTACTACCATCACATCCGGACTATTTTAATGCCCTTAAATAATTGTATTTGCAATTGTAGCAAATCGACGGCAAGTGTACCACATCTACAAAAAAGGCATTATTTTCTTCCTCCTCTAAGTTTTATATAAGATACAGCTAACCACTCCTCTTTTATTCTGGCAGAGTTAACTAAAATGTTTGTCTTTCTATGAAAAAGCATTTTTAAACAGAAAAACAAAGCTGTTAATATACATGAAGCTTTGCAGGCATGAATAATCAAATATACCTCTTGGTCAATAAGAAATAAAAACATAAAATGGCTTTGCTTATAGGGAGATGGTCTCTGGGTGTGCTGGAGAAATTCAGACCAAAATTACCATTTTAATCTTGTTCCAAAACAAAATTTTCCAACCACCTCAAAGCTAAATGTCTTAGACTTTTAAAGTATAAGTTTAAGCATCTGTAATTTATTTCTAATAAAAAAAAAGAACCCTCAATTTTCTAAGATTATTTTTCCAAATTTTCAATCTATTAAGTTCTTTGAACTGAAAGGGTATATGTGAAAATATCTTTATGGAAATGAAGCTATAAAGCTTTTATGCCTTTCTACTAGCTTTAAAACTACCTCAGATACCAAAAGGTATATAAATATAAAATCTAATTATTTTTAAGTGGTAGAGGTTAAAATAGAATTACTGGTTTAGCTTAGGCCTCCAAATTCCAAGTCACAATTCAAAATACAATCTAATGCAATCTTCAGAGCTGAATCCTTCAAATCTTACCTCTGAACTTTAAAAGATGGAGCTGAGCTTCCCCTCAAATCAAATAAAAGAAGCATTGTTTAATACTGAAACCTGAATGAAACAAGATCTCAAGAGACGCAAAGAAAAACTCTGTGAAAGCAAAAGAACCGTTTTCCCAGCAACTTAATATTTCACATGGAAACATCAACAATCCCAACTCCAGGACAGAAGAGCTTCCATTTTAGAGACGGTGAATTGTGTCCACCAGTTCATCACCCCTCTTACTCAGGATCCCACTGAAATGCCCAAACAAGCTACCAGGGAAGCCCTAAGTTACAGATACTGAAATAGAACATTAACCTGGATCATTCATGTGGGCCCAGGGTAATCACAGGGTCCATATAATCAGGATGCAGAAATATTAGACAGAAGGCCATGTGATGATGGAAGCAAAGAGGAAAAAAGCCATGTGATATAGGCCCCAAGGAGAGGACGGCACCTAAAAGCTGGAAAAGGTGATGGATTCTCCCCTTGAGGGTTCAGAAGAAACCACCCTGTGGACACCTTAATCTTAGCTCAGACTTCTGGCCTCCAGACTGTGAAAGAATAAATTTCTGTTCCTTTAAGCCAACGAGATTGTTGTAATTTGTTGCAGCAGCAATAAGAAAGTAATACAGGGTACAGGTTGAGGAGGCTTAGGAACTGCATCAGTGCAGTGGACTGCAGCATTTGCTCAGAATATTTACTTAGTACAGACAACAAAGCATCCTAGGTCTTAAAATTTCCCCAGCCCCACCACCAGGCTTGTCTGAAAAGTTGGGAGATCTCTTCAGGTCCATTCATCCTACGAAGCCAGCGAACACCATGCTTAGAAGGGGAACTTGGCCAAACCAACCATCTCCACTTGTCATACTGGACTCACATATTTATAAATGAAGACGCACCAAATTCATGATGAAAATCACAGCAGGGCAGTCACTGAAGACATGGTTCCAGTGGGTTACATGAGCCCTGTCCGACAGTTTAAGGACAGGAAGGCTGTGGTCACAAAGATTTTAAAGGCAGCCAAAGTGCATCACATCAAAAACAAAAGAACCTGGGCGTGACGTCTTCCAAACATCATTCTGCTAAGCACTGACCCTGTCAGACCAATCAAAATAAATTAGAACTGGAATGTAGTTTCCCACATGATCCTGAAGATCCTTATCTTCCAAGCAAACCAGCAAAATTTTCTCTCTTAAACAAAAAAACTCCTTGTAACTTGTATGCGAATGTTTCACTAATACAGTGTTCATGTTCAGTTTTGCTTGTTTGTGAGCCTCACAAAATAATATCAAACTGTAAATAGTTTTCTGGGACTTTCCATCCACACCCAACATTATGTTTTGAAAATTCACCCGTTTTGTTGTATATCTTCTAGATTTTTTTTTTTTTTTTTGCTGCTGTATAATACTTCATTGTTACAAAGAAAGCCCAAATTATCATCCATTTTCTTTTAATGGGTTTCTGAGTTATTTCAAGTGCTGCTGCTGCTAAGAATGCTGCAAACATTTCCTGGTACACAGACCTGCTGGGTCACAGAGTATAATTATTTTTAACTTGATGAGTTAATGTCAAATTGCTTTCTAAAATGGTGGTATTTAGTTACACCCCCACTAGCAAAATGTTCATCCACATATTCAACCAATACTTTAACAGTCCTAATTTTTGCCAGTCTCATGGGGTAAACAAACAGCTACTTCACTGTGCTATTAATCTGCAAGCCATGCTTACTGATAATTACATTTTCTGTGTCTCCTGGTCCAATGGATTTCTGTTGCTTTTACCCTTTTTCTACTGAGTTGTTTTTATTCCTCTTACAGGTAGTTCTTTAGATTTTCAGGAAGTGAAACCTTTGCCAATTGTAAGTATTATATACCTATGGCTGATTCATGGTGATACGTGGCAGAAACCAGCACAATACTGTAAAGCAATTATCCTCCAATCAAAAGTAAATACTTTTTTTTAAAAAGTATTATAACTCTCAATTTATGGCTTGTCTTTTCACTTATTTATGGGCTACTTTGACAAACCAAGTTTCTTTGTTTTAATGTAGTCAAAATTTTCACATTATTTTTATGACAAGTAGAATGATACTCTCCCATCTCCCCCAAAGATTTTCAAGTTTTGCTTCTCACTTTTGGATCTATAATCCACTGAACACTGGTTCTCATTATGAAGTGAGTTAGAGACCCAAATCCACTCTATTTTTATGTGGATAAACCAGGGTGAACCTGCACTTGAAGGTCTGTACCAGGAACTCCTGTGTCCTTGGTTCTACCCTATGCCTGTACCAAGACCAGGCCATCTTCACAATGGAGATTTCATGATAAACCTTGATCCCTGGTGGAAAAAGTACCACCACCCCACCACTCCCCCGCCCTTAACTGCATCAGAGATGCTGGCTCTTGTTGGCACTTTGCTGGTCTATATAAACTAAAGCTATAAGACCCTGGGGAGACAACTGGCAACTTGACAATTGTGAGTCTTCCTACTGGAACAGGGCATCACTCTCTACCTGCTGTATCTTCTCTAAAATGGTTCAATAAAGGCTCATAATTTCTTGTGTAAAAGACCAACATTTTTGTTGCATTTCTTCTTTGGTAACATGGATTTTGCTACAATTGTCAACAGGGTAAAAAAAGATCTCCATTTCATTTTCAGTTGGTTGCTGGAGACTATAATCAACTGATTTTTGTGTACACCTTGCAGTCAGCCCCCCAATGCTACCCTCTTTACTAACAGTCTGTAGAGGAGTTGGCTCTGTGGGGACAATCACATCCTTGGTGAAGGATGACAGCTTTGTATCTTTTTCCCACTCCTTCATCCCCTTCTCTGATAAGTCTGATTAGGATCTCCATTACAAAAAAAATTTAAGTGATCATAGAAAATACTTTTCATTTATTCTGATTTTAAAAGGAATGGTTCTAATTTTTCTCCTGAAGAATATGATTTTCTTACAAACTTTGGTAGATATCTACAAGAAAGTTTCCTCCCATTCCTCCATACAATCATTCCTCAGTATGGGGACTGAATCCAGTTCCAGACACTGAAGATAACAAAATCTTCAGATGCTCAAGTCCTTAATATAAAATGGCAGCGTATTTGCATATAACTGACACACCTCCTCCCATATACTTTAAATCATCTCTAACTGACTTACAGCTTCCCTGGAGGCTCAGTGGTAAAGAATCTGCCTGCCAGTTCAGGAGATGTGGGTTTGATCACTGGGTTGAGACAATCTCCTGGAGAAGGAAATGGCAACCCACTCCAGTAATTCTTGCCTGGAAAATCCCATGGACAGAAGAGGCTGACAGGGGTCACAAAAGAGGTCCAAGGGGTCACAAAGAGTCAGACATGACTTAGCAACTAAGACTTACTTACTTACATATGATCAATTTATAGCATGCATCCTATGTGTTGAATTCCTACTGTAATGAATCTGTTGAATTATCTCTCCTTAATAAATTTTTGCTTATTCATTTTGAGGCAGTTTTGTTGCACGTACACAAGTTTCGAAGTGAATAGCTGTTAATTCATCATTTTATAATGACCTTCTCCATCTTTAATACTATAATGGCATTTATTTCAATGTCTACTTTGCTTGACAGTATTATAATTTTCCCCACTTTGGGTCAGTATTTGCCCTAATAATCATTTTCCACCTTTTTACTTTAAACTTTATGTTTTAGGCATGTTTCTTACAAATAGTATATGACTAAATTATATTGTTAACAGTCTGTGGGGTTTTCTAACTCCCAAGGTTAGTCACTTTTATACCTATTGTGACTACTGATACGTGTGAACTTTATGTTTACATCTCCTTGTTTCTTTTCGTACTACTTTTCTTTTTCTTGCATTTACTTTTGTATTGACTGCCTCATTTTTTTGTGTCGCTTTTTTTTTTCTTGTTTTTCTTCTTTCCCCTCCCCTCCGAACGGTTAGAAACTTATGATCTCTCTGATGTGTAGGGTCACCTTACATTTTTCCAAGCACGTTTAACATAAAGGGAAACACCGTCTTAATTACCATCTAAACACTACATGGACTTTAAAACCCTTTAAATTCTATCATTTCCCTCCCAACTCAAATGCTACTGGGTCCAAACATGATGCTCACAGTATTCTAGCTTTGTCTTTATTTTAGACAACCAAGTCTGACCTTTCAGAAGTCATTTTACATAAACAACACTGTTCAGAGGGACACACATGATGGCATTTTTATTTGATCATCCCACCTGGCATCATCTCAAGTTATCCACTTCCATCTGGAATTTCATCTCCCCCTAAATCCATCCCTTAGCTGTTCCTTCAGTGTAAGCCTCAGGTCAGCAAGCTCACTCAGTGTCCCTTATACTGTTGACCCTTGAAAAACAAAGGAGTTAATCCACATATAACTTAAATTGTGCCCTTAGCATCCATGGAGCCAAGCAACCATGGACCTTGTAGGACTGCAGCATTTATTACTGAAAAATAATATAAGTGGACCCAGGCAGTTCAGACCCACACTGTTCAAGTGTCAACTGTCCAGCATTTTTATTCACTTCATTGCTGGAAAATAATTCTACAGAGGTATGTCTAGGTTAACAGTACTTTTCTTTCAGTACTCGGAAGGTTATTACTATCTTCTGACTTATGTTTTTTGATTTTGAGAAGTCTGCTAATGCTTGAATTGTCATTCTTAGTCCTTTCTCTCTGGATCCTTTTAATCTCTTCTCTTTTCCTTTATTGCTCTGTGGTTTCATAACAATGCACCTAAACACGGAGATACTTTTAAATGTCTTCAGTTCAGTTCGGTTCAGTCGCTCAGTCGTGTCCGCCTCTTTGCGACCCCATGAATCTCAGCACACCAGGCCTCCCTGTCCATCACCAACTCCCGGAGTTCACTCAAACTCATGTCCATCGAGTCGGTGATGCCATCCAGCCATCTCATCCTCTGTCATCCCCTTCTCCTCCTGCCCCCAATCCCTCCCGGCATACATATATATATATATATATATATATATATATATATATATATATATATATATAGAATACACTGTACTCCCTGAAGCTATGAAATCATGGTTTCCTTCAGTTCTGGAAAACATAGCCACTCACTCTCAAGTCTCTCCTCATTCTTTAGATCTACTTTAAAGTTCACTAATTCTCTTTAGTTTTATCTAATTCACAATCTAAGCTATTAAATCCACTTAGGCTTTTAATTCAACAGTTACATTTTTAGAAGTTTCATTTTCTACCCAAGTCTGCTTGTTAAGCATTAATCTCTCACTGTAGCTCATTTATGGGACAGCATCCTTTATATCTTTGTTTTCTCCCTTTTAGTTTCCCGCTCAGGTAATAGGCTGAGGAAGGTGTTCTCTGACATAACTGCTATTGTTGTTCAGCCACTAAGTCGTGTTCAACTCTTTGCAACCCCATGAACTGTAGCACACCAGGTTTCCCTGTCCTCCACTATCTCCCAGAGTTTGCTCAAGTTCATGTCCATTGAGTTGGTGATGCTGTCCAACCATCTTATCCTCTGCCGCCCTCTTCTCCTTTTGCCTTCAATCTTTCCCAGCATCAGAGTCTTTTCCAGTGAATCAGCTCTTCGCATCAGGTGGCAAAGTATTGGAGCTTTAGCTTTAGCATCAGTCCTTCCAATGAGTATTCAGGGTTGATTTCCTTTAGGATTGACTGGCTTGATCTGACATCATTATGTAACAGTTATGTAATAAAACCTAATCACTCTGAACTGATTTAAACAACTTCAGCATTCCACAATGGTTGCAAAAGATAAACTGTTAAAAAAACTAAGAATGTCACATTATATATAACAATACAAATAAATAAGTGTCTACTAGGTGTCAAGTAATGTGGGCTTCCCTGGTGGCTCAGATGGTAAAGAATCTGCCTGCAATGCACGAGGCCTGGGTTTGATCCCTGGGTGGGGAAGATTCCCTGGAGGAAGGCATGGCCACCCACCCCAGTATTCTTGCCCGGAGAATCCGCATGGACAGAGGAGCCTGGCGGGCTACAGTCCGTGGGGTCACAAAGAGTCGGACACAACTGAGTGACTAAGCATAAGGTGACACATCAGGACCAAGGATATTCAGGAATAAAAGATAAACCTAATACTTCCTTGAAGTTTATAGTGCACCAGTTGAAGGGAATAACAAGCCACTCATTACCTACAATTAATTACAGTTGCTTTAAATTGCTTTTTAATCAACTTTCTCCAAAAAGAAAATGAACAGATGTGAACAAAAGAAAATAGAAATTGATGAAAACCAGAAGCAGGAAACTCAGGGAAATTTTGTGCCTGCTACCTCTAACTTGCCTTCTTTTATTTTTAACCTCAGAATCCTAAGCTGTGGGAAAAGTCTATTTTCCTTATGGTTTTATATTTTAATAGATGAAGAAAAACAAGTTCTGGGTAGGCTTGCTGGCAATAAGCGAAGGAAGCCAAACTCTGGAGTCAAGAACACTTCAGATGAGGCCAGAGATTTTAAAAAGTACAAAATACGCCATCTCAACGGAAAGAGCAACTAAAATTTAGCTGGGTCTTCTCTACATGTATACTGAAGTTTTCGAACAGGTTGTGGTTAAAACAGTATGCTTGGGACCAAACTTTTTCAGCATACCCTATTTTCAACTCGGCAGGTAAGAATTCTATAGAACCCTCAGACAAACAATGGAGAAGGAAATGGCAACCCACTCCAGTATTCTTGCCTGGAGAATCCCACGGACAGAGTAGCCTGGCAAACTACAGTCCATGGGATCGCAAGAGTCAGACACGACTGAGCGACTAAGCACACAAACAAATCATCAGTAATGCTTGCACATGGTCTGTGTAAGTCTCAATTATGATATCCTACACTTGCACTTCATTTCTCCACTTTTGTTCAGTCTTTCTCCAGAGCACAATTTCGATAGTTTTGTAATGTCTTTCCTTTCTGGCCCATGTTACGTCTTGCTCATGTCCTGTTCCAGAGAGGGTCTCATGAGAAACAAGACAGGGAGAGCGGCTGGCCTCCCCGTCTCATGCAGTTCGTCAAGCACCAAACTCCTTTCCACCCCAGTGGCTCCACCGTCCCCGAGATCATTGCAGTCCTTCCCTGGACACGCTCAGTAGCTTTGCCAAGGCCAAGTCATCACTGTCCGGCAGCACGGGGGAGCATGTGCTAACATCTCTGCAGACTCCACAGACTGCCAGACCCAGATGATGCAATGGACTTTCACTGGCCTACAGAGAGAATGATGTCACAGACCTTGGCAGCATAGCTTCCCAAAGTTGCAAGATATCAAATCAAACTGTCCTAATGAATTTCAAGAGCATATTTTACCAAAATGTAAGTTAGGGACTTCAACACACCATGGATAATTTTAATATAGTAGAAATAAATATATCACTAGGTAAAATGTATGATTCTGAAATACTCAAAAAAAGAAAAAAAAAGGAACAGATACTCTTGGAACTGTATGAAAAACTGTAAAAAAAAAAAAAAAAAAGGCTAGACATTATTCAATCCTCTTCCACTTCTGATTTATATAGGAAGATTAAAAACCTCTGGGTAACACATGTACAAATCTTATTTCATTCTAGACTCCTGCTCTGTTTTCTACTTCTGCCAAAGCAGCTACTGTTCAGGTATCAAAAGTCTGTGATACCAACTCAGATAATGTGGGTATAACAAAATACTTGCCAATGAGAGGTAGCAGAGAATTGCTTTTCCAGCTGAGATGAAATAATGCTTTACATCAGGTTCCAAAAGAGAAAAATAAACCTAATAAAATATTAAGGAATGCAATATTCCCCCCAAAAGGACTTTCTGAGTTATAGAAATTATACCAATTATACTGATTGCTCCTTGTATATCTAATTACACATGTTCGCCAAAAAATGAGTCAGACTAGTAATAAACTAGTCCTATTCTCTACATTTTCCTTTGAATCACTACCAACTTTAACACTGTATTCAAGTAGTTATTTACTTTGTTGAATGTATGAATATGGCATTTACTAATTATTACTAATAACTGTAAGACCAACCAACACTGCGCGCTTACTGCAACCTGGTACTGTTCTTGACACTTCATGGGGATCTGTTCCTCTAACGTTTTCAATAATCATATAAGCATTATGATTTCTCACATTATAGACTGTCTGTATATCACTGGATTTGGCTGAAAGGACATAAAATTTTTCAATGATTTTTTTAAAAGATAAATATAAGCCAAGTGGAGGCAAGATGGCAGCACAAGTTCCCTTGCAAAAAGAGAGACCGCGACACAGAGATGCTGGAAATAAAAGCAGTGTGAGCAAGACAGAAGCCTGGGGGAACAGGACAGACAGAGCTCTGAGTCAGTGCAGGAAGGACGAGAGGGCAGATTCTACAAGGAATTAAATGGTACCTGCACAGAGAAAAACCTTTTTGATCATTATTCACATTTCACAGCAACAGACAAAGAAGCAACGGGAGGCACAAATCTAGAAAAATTACTCTCGAATATCACCCAGTCTCACACAGCTGACCTCCCTCCACCCTCTACAGGTGCAAAGAGACTCATTTCACTCAAACATGGACAGAAATTAGAAAGACAAAAAGAATGAACATACAGAGACACACGAAGGCACGGCAGAAAAATATGACCGAAAAGCAAGTGAAAATCCTAGCCTAACATTTCAAACTGAGTTAATGCAAATGAAGAAAAGACTGGAAGCTATTAGAAAATAGCATGATTAGAATTAGAAAAGGCTCAGAAAAGTGATGATTAGAAAACAGGATGATATGAAGAGAACTGGAACACGGGAGACACATATTTTTCAGTCATGAATACAAATGAGAACCCACCCAAGAGACATGGAAAGTTACAGTTAAGGGAAATAAACAATACAATGAAGAAACAAAATTCAGATCAAGTTGTAATGAAGAAAGGTGGGAAAGAGAATTCATGGGGAAAGACTCATTATTATAATGTCCATTTAACAATGCTACTAGAGGTCCTAGAATGAAAAGCATGAGGTCAATAGACAGAAAAATAAATGACTGATAGTTGGATAGATAATATAAGGAGGATAATGGAAAAAATAAAACTGCCACTATTAATAACAACAACAAAACTACAGTAAATTAATCAAATTTCTAAGCGAATTAAGCAAATTGCAGGGTACAAGGACAATATACTGCATCAATACATTTCTATGTCCCAGCAGCAAACAATTAAAAATAATATTTTAAATACCTAGAAAGAAACTAATGATGGATAGTGAAGTGAAGTTGCTTCAGTCATGTCCGATTCTTTGCGACCCCATGGACTGTAGCCTGCCAGGCTCCTCCATCCATGGGATTTTTCAAGCAAGAATACTGCAGTGGGTTGCCATTTCCTTCTCCAAATGAAGGATATGCAGGATGTAAACTAAAATTATAAAGTATTACTGAGAGAAATTAAAAACCTAAATAAATGAAAAGATAGACTATATGTGTGATGATAAGATCCAGTACTGTAAAGGCATCTATTCTACCCAAATTGAACTAGGAATCCAACGCAATAACAGTCAAAACCCTAACGTGTTTTCCTGTACTTAAGACAGCATGACACTGATGTAAGGACAGAAAGACAGGAAAGGAAAGCCCAGAAACAGACCATGCATTTCGGGACACAAGATTCATAAGGAAGTTCGTGCTGGTGCTGCAGCGCTGTGGGGAGAGGCTAGCCTTTCCTCAAATGGATTCCTATCTCACCCCACACCCCAAAATCAACTCAAGAGAGACGGCAGATCTAAATGTGGAAGGTAAGATAATAAAGCATCTACAAGTGATGCAGGAAGTATCTCCATGATCTTGAAGTACCCGTGGCTTTCCTAAGTAGGATACTAAAAGCACTAACCACCGAGGGAAAGATGAATAAGCTCTGCTACGTTACACCTGGGGACTTCAGTTCACCAAGACCCTATTTAGAAGGAAAACCATAGAGGGTAGGAGGTATTTGGAATACACAAAACCAGAGAAAACTGGGCAGAAGACCTAACAATCTTAACTGATCCTAACTTCATCAGAAAGGATGCCCAAATGGCCAACAAACCCCTGAAAAATCGCTGGGAATCCAAACTTAAAACCCACTGAAATACCACTGGTAGTTTAAAAACGAAATAAAATGAAACAGAACCCCTTACGACACCAACAGCTGGTCAGGATGTGTGTGGAGCAGCAGCAACTGCCCTGCGTGTGGTAGGAACAGGAACAAACACTTTGAACAAGACCCTGTTGCCACCGTTATTAAACAGATACACCCAAGAAATTGTGTGTGTGTATGCCTCACTGTACACACCCAACACATCAAGGAGTAAACCAAAGACCTGTATGGCAGCTTTATCCATAGTCTAAATCAGAAACAGTCAAAATGTCCATCAACAGCTCCATAAACTCCAATGTACTTACAGAACAGAATATCCTTCAGCAACAAAAGCAAATGAACTATCTACTCATAATGTAAGTGAACCACATAAACATCATTCAAGTAAAAGACAGTCAGACACAGAAATACAATTACATACCGTGCAGTCCCATTAAAACTTCTAAGAACAGTCAAGTGTGTGTGCGCTCAGTTGTGTTCAATTCTTTGAAGCCCATGGACTGTAGCCCGCCAGTCTCCTCTATCCATGGAATTTCCCAGGCAAGACTCCTGGAGTGGGTTGCCATGCCTTCCTCCAGGGGATCTTCCCAACCCAGGGATCGAACCCATGTCTCCTGTGTCCCCTGCACTACAGGCAGATTCTTTACCACTTGAGCCATTGGCATATATTCTGGTTTCTCTTCAGATTGTATAAATCTTCTGCCTTTCACTTGAGCCATAGGGGAAGCCCAAAATGAACCCTAAAGTTTAAAGTCAGAATAGTATTTTGCCCTTAGGAAGTAGAGATGAGGAGGGGTGTATTTTGGAGGGATTAAAAAACTACCATGATATAAAAGCATGTGATAAAAAGGGCAAGTGAATACTTGGGAAAACTAACAGCCAACACTGAGAACGATTCTTTAAGAATTTAAAAATAAAAAGGAAAATATCCTTTAATCATCAAGACAAAAACAGATATAAAGGAAAGAAGTTATGTTGGCATCAGACTCAGGCAGGAACACTGTATGCCAGGAGTTGAAGAGGGAACATACTTAAGATACCCAAGATTTCCATTTCAGACAAACTGACCCTCAAATATTAACACAAAGACCACAAGAACTTTTAGGAAAACTGTTCCCATAAGCCCTGCCCACGAGAAAACTACTAGGGAATGAATTTCTAAAAAAATTACAGAAGTTTCAGAATAAAGACTGTTGTTCACCAAATAATCCAATGCCAGATGAATGGTGGGGCTAAGGGTGAAAAAGCAGATCTGGAATGTGGGTCAAATACAAGCACCAAAAACTAGAAAGAGATGGGAGAGAATACACAGAAAATAAATAAACTCACTGATCACCTAGTAGGCATTAAAGGAAGTAAGTGTTAGTTGCTCAGTGCTGTCCGACTCTTTGAGATCCCACGGACTGTAGTCTGTCAGACTCTTCTGTCCATGGGATTCCCCAGGCAGGATACTGGAGTGGGTTGTCATTCCCTTCTCCAGGGATCTTCCTGACTCAGGGATCGAACCTAGGTCTCCCTCATTGCAGGCAGATTCTTTATCATCTGAGTCACCAGGGAAGCCAACAGGCATTAACTGGAAGTAAAACATAGAATAAAGCAAATGAGAAGCTATGAACAGCAAAGTAAAGGAGTTTCTTTTGGTCACTGTTAAGAACTGACAGTATCTGAAAAAGACAGCATCCCATTTCTGTAAATCTCCCTTAAAATACACAGGGCAAAAAAAATGTGTATTTTAAGCCTGAGACACCCTCTCAGGCTGAAAAACAAGGGAGCACAGTCCAAGGATGCTGTGTCAAAAACCACAAGAGCCAAACTGAAGAGGCTCCCAAGAGCCAAAGATGGGGTGACTGCAGCTTCAAAAGGAATGACTACAATGAAGTGACACCTACCAAATATTTCTTAAAAATCCTTAAGTTCATAATGAAACTTAAAAAAAAAAATTACTGACTAACTTTGGTGATTGTTAAGGTACCAAAACAACATTCTGAAAATTTTTTAATTTTTTTTAAAGGTTTTTTTGATGTGGACCATTTTTTTTAAGTCTTCATTAAATCTGTTACAATATTGTTTCTGTTTGTTACGTTTTGGTTTTTTGGCCATGATACATGTGGGATCTTAACTCCCCAAGCAGGGATCAAACCCACACCGCCAGCACTGGAAGACGAAGTCTTAACCACTGGACCGCCAGGGAAGTAATTTTTAAGTTAAAGGAAAGACTCCAGCACATGGCCCCAATATAAGCTGCATTTCGAAGTAACCTAGGACTTGATAAGAAAAACTTCTAAGAAAATGAATAAATTTTGGTATAAGCAGCTGATGGACTGCAGTATTAATAATAATGCCTGTGACATTTATGGTTACTAAGTTTAGTGATTTACACCAGACAGGAATCTCTTCTCCAACCTCAGATGCACTAAAATGATGTTTTTAAGAAAAAAAATGAAAAATAGTGGTTATGTGGCAGTCAGAAGACTAGACAATGAATTTCTATTAATAGAAAAGGGAAGCCACAACACAGAATTAGAACAGACTGGGAGCAGTACGGGAAGAAGCCAATCTGGTCCAGAGATACTGTGATGCTCAGAGTCACCAGGCGTGGGGGGTGACGAAAGCTAGACCCTGAAAGGGGTCTTCTCCCTTCCCCTCCCCACAGTGCCACGCAGCCAGCCACACTGAGTCCCAGGCAGCAGACCTCAGGTTTCCATTATGAGAACACTGGAAACTGCAGGGGGAAAGGCCTCTACATTATGCAATATGCAACCTTCCACAACCAACAGTAGCTAATTTTTCTTCCCTTCACTACAAAGCTGGGTTTCTCCACCTTAACACTGTTCATATGTTAGGCTGGATATGATACTTTGTGATGGGAGCCTGTCCTGGGCATTTTAGCAGCATCCCTGGCCTCTATCCACTAAATGCCTGCAGCACTCTACCTTCAAACCCTGACGATCAAAAACGTCTTTAAATATTGCAAAATCTCCCCTTCTCCTCGGTTCTCTCCAACTCCCCTCCCAGTCTGAAAAACCACTGTTCCAAGTCCACCAGTTCCAGACTAAGAGCCTCCCATGAGCCTCTTAACACCTCACTATTAAATACAGGCAGATAACCAAGAATGAACAGACATCTGACAGAAGCCTTCAACAGGACAAACACCAAGCAGACCAACAGAAATAAAGTCCCAGAGTAAAGAAGGATTTATTAACAAAACAACAGAGAATTGAAAATAAAATCAAAACCATTCCACTGAGTATCTATAAACCAGCAGAATAGCTTGATTTTTAAAAATTGAACTGTAGTTGATTCACAATATTGTGTTAGTTTCAGGTGGATAGCAAAGTGATTCAGTTTTATACGTGTGTGCATGTATTCTTTAAGATTATTTTTCATTATAGGTTATTATAAAATATTGAATATAGCTCCCTGTGCTATACAGGTCTTTGTTATTTACTTACTTTGTATATAGTAGTGTGTCTCTGTTAACTTCAAACACTGTGTTTATTCCTCCCCTAGCCACTTACCCTGTTTGCTTCCTATGTTTGTGAGTCTGTTTCTGATATGTAAACAAGTTCATTTGTGTCATATTTTAGATTCCACATATAAGTGATATCACATGTTATTTGTCTTTCTCTTTCTGACTTACTGAACTTAACGATAATCTTGAGGTTCATCCATGTTACTGTAAATGGCAATATTTTATTCTTTTTTGGAGACTCAGTAATATTCTACATCTTCTTAATCCATTTATATGTCAATGGACATTCAGGTTGCTTCCATGCCTAGGCTGTTGTGAATAGTGCTGCTATGAACAATTGGGGCACAGATATCTTCTCATAGTAGAGTTTTTGTCTCTTTCAGATAGATGCCCAGCAGTGGGATTGCTGGATCATATGGTAGCTCTATTTTTAGTTTTTAAAGGAACCTCCATACTATTCTGAATAGTAGCTGCAGCAATTTACATTACCACCAACAGTGTAGAAGGGTTTCACTTTCTCCACATCCTCTCCAGCATTTATTATCTGTAGACTTTTTGAAGATGGCCATTATGACTAGTGTGAGGTGATACTTTGTGGTTTCGGTCTGCATTTCTCTAACAATTAGTGATATTGAGCATCTCTGCATGTGTTTATTGGCCATCTATATGTCTTCTTTGGAGAAATGTCTATTTAAGTCTGCAGAATAGCTAGATGTTAAATTCACAGAACCAACCCGGGTTCCAGACCAGATCCACCACTTAACTGCTTGTGTAACCTCAGTCAAAGCAGTACGTTGTTCTAATCTTCACAATAGGGATAAAGACTAGTTAGGACACATCTCTCAGAGTTACTTGAAGAACTAAACAAGGTGTGTAAAACTTTGAAAAGCACGTGGCACATAATAAGCAATCAATACATAAGAGGTAGGGTGTTTTAATTATTCTTAATTCTACAGTGCACTCATGGTATAAGATTAGGATGTTATGAAAAAGGAACAGCAATACAGACACATACACAAACATATTTGGAATTACAATTTCAACAGCATATTTTTTACAAATTAAATAGAAAGATGGAAAGTAAAAGTTGATGATAACTTTCAGAAAGCAAGAGCAGACGGGAAAAAAAGACTGCTAATCAAGAAAGACCAGGACATAGCTAAAATGACTTCCAGAAAGATGCAAAAGAACTGAGGAAAGGAAATTATCAAAGGCATAAGAACTGAAGAAAAGTCTCTAAACTGAAAAGGCCTATTGGATCCAATCTCTACAACACTGGAGTGCAGTTAGGGAACCCCCAGCACAGTGATGCTCCTTGTGAAATTCCTGCTTCAATCCACTCTTACCCACTTAGTTCTTAAGCATTCCTTAGACATCATTAACTAGCTCAATAATCACTTCTCCAACAGAACCTTCCCAAACATGAGCAAACACTCCTACCACCCCCATTACACATGCTAAGTACCAAAAACCTCTCTGTGTATGGCTATAAAATTCACCCTTATTTAAGTGATTATTTGAGTATTTATTTCAAGAGTCACATAGAATACAGACCACCATGTCTATTTTTTGCCATCATATCCCAACCACCTAACACCAGGTATGAGAAACGTTTAAGTACTTTTTATACGAAGGACCTATATAATAAAATCACTTGGAAATATACTACTAATAATAGTGACCTCTAACATAAAGTTCCATGGCTGTTTACAGGACATAAGGAAATTCCACATGTTTTTTATACTGCTTTGGCCTGCATTTGCTTCTTTTTATTTGTAATCCTTTAGTAACATAACCAGCAAATTCCTTGAACACTCGGGTTTCCTAAAGGAGCGAGCACCACCTAGTGGAAGGACAGATCAAAAAGCATGGCAAGGCAATGATCCGAATCTTCGTAGGCACACAACAGTGACCACACAAATATTTACTCAAATTGGAAACCAAAGATGTCAGTCAACTTTATCACGTAGTGAAAATCAAATTTTTTATCACCTGCATAATCTAAAACATACCAACTTAAACAAATGAAATTTATAAATACAGCGTATTTTTTAAGTTGACAGTTAACACTATTCCATTTGGCTTTTAAATGAACTAAACACAGAAATGAAAATAAGGAAAAAAAAACACTTACAGCTGCTATTCTACCAAGGTATAAAAGAAAAGGAAGGCACTATTGAAACACTAATTGCATGCAAAATACATGACTGGATATATTAAAGGTCATTTTTTAATTAGGAAAGGTCTTTATCAGAAGGTATTATCAGAAGGTCTTTATCAGAAGGTACACACACATTTTCTATTTTGATCTTGAAAGTCCTCTTGTTAACCCAAAACAATCTCGTGAAATTTAGTAAGAAAACAAGGAACCATGAGAATAACATAGATGTAGTCACGATGAGAAAGAATATGAAGTTAGAGATGGATGACCCAGGCCAGAACACCCTACTGCACTGGGAACATCACACACAAAAAAAACAGTGAGACTGTAAAACGCACATCTCCTTTCCTCAAGCCTTGCCATAGCAGTTAGGAGGGAGATGCATGTGTATCAAGAAAGAAAATATTACTAAATTTTGACAAGAAAACAAACTCTAACTTTTTATGCATCTTCTTTACTGTGGTAAAACATGTATAATATTTACCCTTTTAACCATTTTCTTATTGCATTTCCATATAAACATTTTTATTGGAGTACAATTGCTTTACGATGTTGCGTTAGTTTCCACTGTACAAGAGAGTGAATCAGCCATACATATTCATATATCCCCCTCCCTCCTGAGCATCCCCCCCGCCCCCAGGTTATCACAGAGCACCGGGCTGAGCCCCCTGGACTATATAGCAGCTTTCCACCTGTTTTACATATGGTAGTGCATGTACATGTCATTGCTAATCTCCCAATTCACCCCACTGTGCTCCACGTCCATACATCTGTTTTCTGTGTCCGTGTCCCTATTTCTGCCCTGCAAACACTAACTTTTTATAGCACGACTGTCAGATCAATAGCAACCACTTAAAGGAACAGCTTCAAGTGAAGCCTGCACTGTGAACATGCATTTATCTTCACCGCTACATCACCCAGCTGAACGTGAAAAATAGAGAAACACCACACAGCAAAGGCCCCTGTTGGGTCTGGGTGGGGTAACCTGTGGTGATAACCATCCCCTGAGTCTTAGCAGCTTCTAACAGTGAGGCCTGTGGTCCCGTTAACACTGCAAGTCCTGGGCACTCTGCTCACATGCCCACCTGCCAGGCCAGGTGGAGGGCGCCCCAGTATCTCATACCCCCAATAACCAGCAATGGCCAGAGACGAGGCAACCATGGCCCGGCTCCTCGGGGCTCCTGCCTGCAGTCACATCTCATGTCCACTCATATTTTATTGACTCCACAAGTCTTTCGCCCACATCAAGGGACACAGCCAACGTGACCTCACGTGTGCCTGCAAATAGTATTAACCAACAGAGAGATGGCAGGGTGGATGTTTCTGTGACTCAGTGTGAAATCATTTAAAATTAATTCATTGCATTTTATATACACAAAAGCCTATGATTTCACTTTGAGGGTTTTTTAAATAATAAAATTGCATTAAAGTCTTGGTTTTAAAAATTCCAAAAGAGCATTTTAAATAACATTTTGAAACCTTTGAAAGTACTTCATTTGAAAATGTTATGCTATGCTATGCTATGCTATGCTAAGTCACTTCAGTCGTGTCCGACTCTGTGTGACCCCACAGGCGGAAGCCCACCAGGCTCCCCCATCCCTGGGATTCTCCAGGCAAGAACACTGGAGTGCGTTGCCATTTCCTTCTCCAATGTGTGAAAGTGAAAAGTGAAAGTGAAGTCGCTCAGTCATGTCTGACTCGTAGCGACCCCATGGACTGCAGCCTACCAGGATCCTCCGTCCATGGGATTTTCTAGGCAAGAGTACTGGAGTGGCTTGCCATTGCCTTCTCCGTTGAAAATGTTAAAGATTTTCTAAATATTTTATGTGAAGATGGAAAGAAAAATAAAATCATCTGTACACCATATCCAAATCATGACTCCCAAAGAACACCTCTCATTCCTACTATCTGTACTGACATATAAAAAACATAACAGTACCTTTCATTTTAAAACAGGTGGATAAAATCTTTACTGTCATCTATCTGTAATAAAGATGACACAACTTACACAACTTGAATTCTAATGGAAAGTGATTTTAAAAACAAACAACATTATCAGTTATTTATGAAGAACCATAGTATTTCAATAAACAAATTCAATGGGATGTGAGCAAAAGTCACTATGCCCTCAGCGGGCACTTGAGTATTTATAAAATAAAGGGAAACCAAACTGGGCAAGATGAAGCCTGGAAGGGAAGGTATGCAGTCCGTCTCAACAGCAACCCCCGCCCCCAACAGCTACATCACCTGTAAGCCATGTGGAATATGCAAGGATGGATTATACACAGCTCCTGCCAGAAAGGACTGGCTTCAAGAACACCATACCCATAACTACAGTAGGTGCCAAAATATGTCACATAGATGCTTACAATATTAGATCAGTGCAAACAGCCACAGAATCAGCATTTAAAGATAACTCAGATCTCAGTCTTGGGTGAAGGCTACGTACAACCTCACACCCTACAACATGTTCTCCTAAGACCCACAAGCTAAGGATTTTGTACTGGATGGTGGGTCTGTCCAAGATGTTTCTGTCCTCTGCAATTAAGACAAATAGAATCTGTGCAAATGTATGCTTTGATGCAATAAACTACTATAAAAAGTTAACGGAACACAGACCAAAAGATACAACACATACAGAGATGCAGTATCAGATATATGTAGTAGTTCCCACAAATCAACCAGATGAAGACATGTAACAAAAGAGAAACACAGGCAAAAGATAGAAAAAGGCATAGAAAGGAAACAGGAATAGCTCAATCTCTAGTATTCAGATAAGTAGAAACTAAAATAAGCAGACAATATTTCAAATTGACCCTGTTGGCAAAAATTAATGCCAAGCGTTAGGAAACAAGCTTAGAAGAGTAACGTGGTAATACCTGAAAAAGTGTGAGATGCACCCACTCTAGAGCAGCATCTCACGTGTGACCAGAGGACTCTGCAGTTCAGTCACCCACTCGCGTCTGGCTCTCTGCAACCCCATGGACTGCAGCAGGCCAGGCCTTCCTGTCCCTCACCCTCTCCCGACATTTGCACAAGTTCACTGTTTGCTCCAAGTGACATGGAGACAACACTGGTTTCCAAGTGAAGTCATCTTGAATGTGAAGGACACCTTTCAGTGTAAACAGCCATCATCAGGAGAATAAACAATTTGTAATTAAGTCAAAGAATGCCACATAGCCATGGAAATTACTGAATCAGGGCTATCTGTATCACCATAAATACATCTCAAAATATATAGCAAAATGTTAAACAAACAAAAATACAGAAAGTTGTTGAATATCATTCTAATTATAAAAAGTTTTCAAACACACCGAGCAATATTTCGTATTTTTCCGAAACGGAAATTCAAGATAAGGTGACCTCTGGCAGGCGAGGGAAAAAAACCGAAACAAGAGGGACACTCAGGCTTCAACCGAATCTGCAGTGTTTTCTTTCTTAAGCTGTGTGGTGAATATGTGGGTATTCAAGCTGTGGTTCTGCCTTTTCTCATGCCCCAAATATTCTATGACATTTTCAAAGTGAAGGAAAAGTTAGAAAACACATTAAGCCAACTCAAGAACTTTTTCAAGAATTTCAAATCATAGACTATATTAATTTCCACTGCAATTTCACAGAGTGAGAGCAAGGAAGTGAAAAGGCAAGCCCAAAAGTGTATTAAGGCAAGAAAACATCATCGTGAAAAAAGCAGAACTGTGGCCAAAGGGGTGATGAAAAGAAAACAGTGTAAATTCCGGGATAAGCAATGAACATAGCAATCACAAAGAGAGAAATGCAGGAGGTTTAAGATGATGACAACCACCAGCGACTTGCGTACCAGACCATTTAAAGCATGTTTCACATATTCATTCATTCAGTCCTCGTAACTACTTCTGTCTCCACTTAATGCAAAGGAAAAGGAGACAGTGTGAAATGAAACACTGTGACTGTTAACTGTCGTCTTACTGCTGGTACACGTTCTTGGCACAGCCAGGATCCGAGACCCAGGAATGTGGCTCCCGGGTCCCAGCTCTGAGCCGCTACTGCAGACGTGTGTCCACACGAAGGGCAAGAGTGGACAAAGAACACTCCTCAGTATCCCCAAAAGTCCATGATTCACGCACTGCTCGCAAGGCAGCTGGACGAACAGGACAATGAAACGACTGCAAGAGGAGAGAAAAAAGAGGCAGAAAAAAAGGTAATCAGAACAATCTAAGCTGTCCTGGAGCTTCCAAGGTTCCTCCCTCTAGAAATTACCTGTTTAGCCACATAGGGAATCTGCTCATTCACTTAATGATTATGAGCTGAGCACCTGATGCACCAAACTAAACTCCAGGGAATATTATCCAATCCATTCCTCCAGATCAAATGGAGTTTACACCAAAAGTTTACTTCTGCTTCTAATTGTTTTTTTTTTAAGATTTGGAGACACATGCTGCTGCTGCTGCTGCTGCTAAGTCACTTCAGTCATGTCCGACTCTGTGTGACCCCATAGACGGAAGCCCACCAGGCTCCCCTGTCCCTGGGATTCTCCAGGCAAGAACACTGGAGTGGGTTGCCATTTCCTTCTCCAATGTGTGAAAGTGGAAAGTGAAAAGTGAAAGTGAAGTCGCTCAGTCGTGTCCGACCCTTAGCGACCCCATGGACTGCAGTCTACCAGGCTCCTCCATCCATGGGATTTTCTAGGCAAGAGTACTGGAGTGGCTTGCCATTGCCTTCTCCGAATACCCCAAACTACAAAAATCTAGGACTCATTGGAAAACTTCCTGATGCTGGGCAAGATTGACGCAGAAGGAGAAGAGGGCATCAGAGGACAGGATGGCTGGATAGCATCACTGGTGCAATGGATATGAGCTTGGGCAAACTTTGGGAGATGGTGAGGGACAGAGAGGCCTGGCGTGCTGAAGTCCATAGGATCGCAAAGACAACAATTCTAGAAACATTGCTTAAAATGGTAGCTAGGTCTCCAAGCCAGCCCACAAAAGCATGTTTAAATCTGTTATGTGAAATTCCACCTCAACCTTGAGTCTTCTGTGAACAGCATGTGTTTTCCTGCACGCTTTCCAACACAGCCCAGAGAGGCGAGCACCTAGCCCTACGTGACCCTGCTACCTCATAGTCCATCGGGGCTCCAAGGAACAGGCCCCTCCCTCTTCCTCTCTGGGTCCACAACCATCTAGAGTCAATGTACTCTGAGAACCAATTCAGAGCATGAAGACCACATGCATGGCCCAACAGCATCCGAGTAACAGGACACAAACAAATGCCCGCCCTCGCCTTAAGGTAAAGTCTCCAAAAACACCACAGTCCAGGGATTGGGATGAAAACAAGAGCTGATCCAGGCACCAGAAATGCAAACATACAACTCCCTCAGCCAATCATTCCCTTACTGGGTATTTCCAACCACACCTACAGAACAACTCAGCAGAGCCTAATGAAGGCGGATGCACAACTTTGCCCAGCGACCCCACTGCTAGGTATAAAATCCAGAGAAGTTCCATGTTTTCCTACTGAAATTCCAGTTCTCTGGAACTGGAGAATAGCAGGAATCACCTCCACAAGGGAAGTGAGAGGATTACTGGTTTCCTGCCTCTACCCATTCTAAGGAATACATTGTTTTTTTCTTTTTTACTATTTTATTGGAATATAATTGCTTTACAAAGTTATGTTAGTTTCTGAGTTTCTGCTGTACAGCAAAGTGAATCAACTGTATGTATGTGTGTGCATATATATATATATATATATATGCATGCATGCTGCTGCTAAGTCACTTCAGTCATGTCCAACTCTGTGCGACCCCGTAGACGGCAGCTCACCAGGCTCCCCTGTCCCTGGGATTCTCCAGACAAGAACACTGGAGTGGGTTGCCATTTCCTTCTCCAACATATATGTGTGTGTGTGTATATATCCCCTCCCTCTTAGGCCTCCCTCCATCATACTCCTCTAGGTCATCACAAAGCATCGAGTTGCGTCCCGTTATACAGCATTCTCCCAGTGGCTGTCTTTTTTACATAAGGCAATGCATGCATTTCAGTGCTGCTCTCTCAATTCATCCCACCCTCTCCTTCCCCCGCTATGTCCACAAGTTCGATCTCTACGTCTGCGTCTATTTCTGCCCTGCAAACAGGTTCATAGTACCATTTTCCTAGATTCCGTATGTATGTGTTACAATAAATATTTATTTTTCTGCTTGTGACTTACTTTTCACTCTGTATGAGTCTATAAGTCCATCTGCTGCTGCTGTTAAGTCGCTTCAGTCATCTCCGACTCTGTGCGACCCCATAGACGGCAGCCCACCAGGCGCCCCCGTCCCTGGGATTCTCCAGGCAAGACTAAGTCCATCTAGATCTCTACAAATGACCCAATTTCATTCCATTCTATGGCTGAGTAATAGGGAATGAACTGCTCTTTAAATCAGGTAGGATACCCCACCCGTGTGTGTGGAGTAAACAGACTCCCTGTTAGGCAGTTATGAATATATGCAAATTAAGATGACTGCTCTAAAGCAAAGCATATTCAAATGAATATCTAAATCTCACAGCAACTTTCAAAAGGTGCTGTTCCATGATGTGAAACACACACCCAGCAGGAGGACGCAACCCCATCGAATACCCACAGTCCTGGCCCCCCAACCCCAGTCCCGAGCAAATCTCTAAGAAGGGTTACATATGGCCTCTGTTTTGAGAGTGTGAATTACAAAGGCAACAATTTACTCAGGGTCTCAGGAATTCATATCTTCAGCAGACTTTACATGTTTCTGTGCCTGAAAAAATGTAAACTATAACGTAAGAAATAACTTTGTCTGGCTCCTCCAACAGAGCTGGCCAAACAATTACCTTTGATTGGCCGAGGAGTGTTACCAGCTGCTGACACCCAGCTCTCCCCTCTGTCAGCCCAGGTGGCCGGGGATCATTCGCAATGTCTGACTGCCTTTTCCTTTTCCTCCCACCAAGGCAAATGGGACTGCAGAGGCAAGTAACATAACCTCCCCAGCGGGCTTTCTCTCTGAACCCCACACCCACCTCTCCCCTCCAAAACAGCACAATTTGTTTCTAAAGAGCTGGGACCAGCAAGCTTCTTGTAAAATAGCCTTGAAGCTGATTTACTACCGTGTAAATATCACCTTCCCACCCACCCCCCATAGGATGCTTTCCATTGCTTCTAGATGAAAAGAAGAGAAGAACATGGAGTGCCTGCATGATTATAAAACCACTACCCAATAAAATTATCTGTCTCTCTCCTTTATGGCTTGACTATATCAATTATCCTGGAAATAACTACTTTCCAGGCAAGTCTCATGGTGCTAATGATTAAGAAAACTGGAATTATTGGAAGATTAAGATCAAGCATTACCTTCAAGCTGGTTTTTCATTTCCTGAAGTTTCCAGGTTGGAGATATAAAATTTTTAAAGTACATTCTCATTCACAGGTTGCTTTCTGAGCATCTGCTCAAGACTTATTTTCAGACTCAAGAGTAAGGTTTTCACTTTTAAAATCCTACCTAACTTCACAAGCATTAAAGACTTCATGAATTCACATTCATACAGAGATGGAGAATAAACTGCCGCTAAGTTATCCCTCATACCTTGCTTCCACGTGTCAACTAACCTGCCCATGACATCATGTGTTTCATTAAAAATAAAACTGCAGGACATCTTTAAGAAGAGAAATTAAATGTTTTCAATTATAATTTGGTAAGAAGCAATTATCCAAAATAAAGAATGCTTGCAAATCAATAATAAAATCACAGCCAAATTAAAAAGAGGGCAAAGGAAGATGTCTGGTTTCAGCTCAGACATGTGAAGAGAAAGGAACTTGCAGGACAAACTGTCACCTGAAATTGGGAGGGAAAATCAAAGCGGAAATCAGCTTAGCAGGGGTAGAAACTGTTGGAGCCAGAAACTTGTAGGAACCCTTAACTGGTCATTTTGACAAATTAATGCTGGGCAAAGGTAACTAGTCTGAGGGACTCAGTCTTGGAGGAGAACCTTGCACTTTCCTTAAAGAGCTCTACCCGCCCCCCCAAAAAAAAAATAAATAAAAAGCCCTACCAAGTTCTCATGGTAAAAACTGGAGAAAAATCCCCTAGTGTTTCAAGCAGGGCAAGGAGAAAAGTAACCATTTTGCAATACAAAGGCCAAGAGCTCTCTCCCCTCCAAGCATGCATACGTGCTAAGTTGCTTCAGTCGCTTTGCAACCCTATGGACTGTAGCCCACCATGCTCCTCTGTCCATAGGATTCTCCAGGCAAGAATACTGGAGTGGGTTGCCATGTTCTCCTCCAGGGGATATTCCCAACCTAGGGATCGAACCCAGGTCTCCCGCATTGCAGGTGGATTCTTTACCCGCTGAGTAACAAGGGAAGCCCAAGAACACTGGAGTGGGTAGCCTATCCCTTCTCCAGCAGATCTTCCCGACCCAGGAATTGAACCGGGGTCTCCTGCATTGCAGGTGGGTTCTTTACCAACTGAGCTATCCTTCCAAAAGAGTGGCTTTATTTATCAGAGCAGTATTTGACCCGGGAAAAGGGCAGTAAGAAAACTTAACCACATCCCCACCTCCTGGCCTTCCTATCTCAAATAAGGGAAAAAAGGAAAGAAAACAAAGAGGCTAAGAAATGCTTTTGAAGGTCCTCATATCCCAGGGACTGACATTTAATCAGAATATTATATAACAATTCCTCTCTCCAAGACCTCACCATCCTCAATAGGGCTCCAGTAAAATAACAGTGGGTTATAACTGAGACAGCCAAAGACACAGACTCCAAGAGCATTCTTAAGGAAAGGCAAAGGGAACAGGGGAGGGGGAGACACTAAGGAAACTGAAGTCTCGGGTAGTGAGAGTTTCAGCAAACATTAAACACAGCCAGGTCAACGCCAAAACTCACATGTAAAGCCTAATCACCTCAGTACCTATTACCCAATACATCATGTCCAACTTTCAATAGAAAATCACAAAGCACAATAGAAGGCAATAAAAGCATGGTCTAAAGAGATAAAGCAAGGATCCGAAAAAGACTCAACTCTGACACAGAAGCTGGAACTATGAAATAGGGAATTTAAAATACGCATGATTAATAGGCGAATAGCTCTAATGGAAAAAGTGGACAACATGCAAGAACAGATGGAAAATGTAAGCAGAGAGATGGAAACTCTAAGACAGAATCAAAATGAATGCTAGAAACAAGAAGACCATAACAGAAATGAAGAATGCTTTTGATGTGCTCATCAGTAGACAACATGGCCAAGGAAAGAATCAGTACGATTGAAAATATGTTAATGGAAATTCCCCAAACTGAAACACAAAGAGAAATGGGATGAAATTTTTAAAAAGGAACAGCATATCCAAGAACTATGGGACATGTTCCATACATCCTGTGTAACAAAGAAAGAAAGAAAGAACTACTCAAAGTAATAATGACTGAGAATTCTCCAAAATTAATGACAAAATGCCAAACCACAGATCCAAGAAGCTCAGAAAATATCCAACAAAATAAATGGCCGATAATCTACCCTTTGGTACACCATATTCAAACTGCAAGATCCAAAAATAAAGAGAAAATATTGAAATAATTCCAAGTGAAAAAATACCTTCCCTATAGAAGACAAAGAGAAGAATAACATCAGACACCTCATCAGAAACTATGTAAGCAAGGAGAAACTGGAGTAAAATATTTCAAGTGTTGAAAGGAAAAAACACCACTCTAGAATTCTGTATCCAACGAAACTGTACTTTGAAAGTAAAGGAGACACACACACACACACAACTTGAAAAGAAATCTGCTGTCAGTAGACCTGCCTTGAAACAAGTGTTAAAAGAAATTCTTTAAGAGACAAGGAAAGTGATATAGGTCAGGCACTAGAAATACATCAAGAAAAGAAGTGCATCAGAGGAGTAAATAAAGGTAAAACAAAATCTTTTATTTTTCCTACTCTTAATTGATCTGACAACTCTTCAAATAACAGCAACACATTGGGTGACGATAGTATATGGATAAGTGACATGAATGACAGCAATGCTATAAAGGATGTAGAAAAAGGAATTAAGAATATTCTTTATAAGATACCTGCAACTACCTGTGACAAGGCACAGTGTTACTTCAGAGTAGACCTAGATTAGCTGTTAGTGTATGTAGCAAACTCAATAATGGCAAGCACTAAAGAAACTTTGATATTTAGGAAGGAATCGATGGAATCATATAAAATGTTCACTTAAAAGCAGAGTAGAAGGAGAGAGGGTGATTAAAAAAAAAAAAGAACAAGTGCTATGAACAGAAATCAGTGGCAGACATGGCAAATATAACCAGTTATATCAACAAACACTCTAAATATGAATGGTCTAAATATATCAATTGAAAGACAAAGACCATGAGAGTAGATTGAAGAAGGAAGAAACTATTGTCTATAAGAACCCATCTTAAAAACAGAACACACCCAGCTCTCCTGGGTGTGACAAATATATCTATAAATATAGATTGATTAAAAGAAAGAAAGAGACAGACAGACCACGCTAACACTAACCAAAAGAAAGTTGAAGTACCCACAGCAGTTTCAGACAAAGTGGACAGCAGAACAAGGAAAACTATAAGGGATAAAGGAGGGTGTTACATGAAGAAAAGAGAGTCAACCCTCTGAAAAAACATAGTAATCCTCAATGTGTATGCATCTAACAAGACGGTGTCAAAACACATAACCCAAAACTGATAAAATTGCAAGGAGAAATGAACAAAGCCACATTTGCACTAGAAAACTTCAACACTCTTTTATCAGTGACTGACAAATCCAGCAGGCAGAAAATCAGTATTGAGCACCATCAACCAACTTCATCAAATACTTCATCCAACAACAGCAGAATACGCATTCTTCTCAAGCTCACACAGAACAAGACAGACCACATTCTGAACCATAATACACCTTAACAAAGTGGAAATCATATAGCATATGCTCTCAGGTCACATGGAGTTAAAATAAAAATCAATAACAGAAAGACAGCAGTAAAAGCTCCACATGTCTGGGAACTAACCAACAATGCTAAAGCACACACGGGCCAAGGGAGAAGTTTCAAGATAAATTTTTTAAACATTTTGCAATAAATGAAAATATGGTTTAACAAAATTTGTGGAATGATGCAAAAGTAGTGGTTACAGGGAAAGCATGGCATTGAACGTAAAAAAAAACAGAACTAAAATCAATTTTCTAAGCTTCTACCTCAGGAAACTAGAGGAAAAAGAGTAAGGAGAAAGAAAGAAAGAATAAAATACAAGCAAAAAGTAACAGAATTGAAACAGGAAAAAAAAGAAAATCAGTGAAACCAAAAGCTGGTTCTTTGAAAAGATCAACTGATGAACCCACAGCCAGGCTAACAAAGAAGAAAATGAGGCACAAACTCCTAATAATATCAAAAATGAAAGAAGAGTCATCATATGGATCCCAAGGATATTAAAAAGATAATAAAAGATTATAAACAATTTCATACCCTCAAATTTGATAACTTATGTGATTCCACCAATTCCTTGAAAGATAAAAATGACAAAAACTCTCACACAAAAATAAATAGATGATCTAAATAGGCTTATATCTACTAAAGAAATCAATAGTTAATAACCATCCCAAACAGCTAGTACTAGGCTCAGATGGTTTCAATGGTGAATTTATGGGAAAAATCCTACCAATATTCTACAAACTCTTCCAGAAAAAAAATAGAAGCAGAGAATGCACTTCCTAACTATATGCCAAGTATTACCCTACTATCAAAACCAGATAAAGACATTACAAGAAAGGAAAACTACAGACTAGTATCTCTTATGAACAGAGATGTAAAAATCCTCAACAAAACATTAGCAAATCAAATCAACCAAGTACAACATGAACTATATACCATTCCCAGGAATGCGAAGTCTGGTTCAATATTCAGAAGGAATAAAGTAATCCATCATAGCAACAGGATAAAGAAAAGTCTATATGATCAAAACAGTAGATGTGAAAGAATCACTTGGAAAAAAAAAATCCAACATCCATTTATGATTAAAAAAAACACTCAACAAACTTGGAATAGAGAAGATTTCTTCAACATGCAGTTTTAGCTTAAAATACCAGTTCCTCCTCCAGCCCCTCTCTGAGGCCAGCATTGAGGGATGCACCTTCTGCATATCAAAAAGCTGAGACGGTGGGCTCATGGAATGCTCATCACCGTGTCTACTGGCCCTCTGGGGGGTTGAAGACCTATAAAACAAGGGGTTAAACCTGCTCTATTGGAAAGCTTATCCCTGGTGTCCTACATAGTGTCTGGCACAGAGTGAGACCTCAACAAAGACAGCACGAACAAAACAGTCAAGCATCAGAAATTAAAACTACGTAACTGAATGTTATCAGGGTCTGGGTGAGTTTTATCATGACTCCTTTAAGACTGAAATCACACAAATACACACAACAATGCAATCATAACAGGAAATTTTCCTTGGAAATAATAGTTGTGTTTTGTTGAAATACTTCAGAATCTCCAAAAGAATAAAATTCAGATTGCTACCTTTTTTTCTCCCGCCCCATACAAACATGCAACTATTTGAAAAGGCAGGGGAAAAAAAAACATAGGCAGCTATTTCAGTTCAGTTCAGTTCAGTCACTCAGTCGTGTCCGACTCTTTGCGACCCCATGAATCACAGCACGCCAGGCCTCCCTGTCCATCACCAACTCCCGGAGCTCACTCAAACTCATGTCCCTTGAGTCGGTGATGCCATCCAGCCATCTCATTCTCAGTCGTCCCCGTCTCCTCCTACCCCCCAATCCCTCCCAGCATCAGACTCTTTTCCAGTGAGTCAACTCTTCGCATGAGGTGGCCAAAGTATTGCAGTTTCAGCTTTAGCATCAGTCCTTCCAATGATTGATCTCCTTTAGAATGGACTGGTTGGATCTCCTTGCAGTACAAGGGACTCTCAAGAGTCTTCTCCAGCACCACAGTTCAAAAGCATCGATTCTTCGGCGATCAGCTTTCTTCACAGTCCAACTCTCACATCCATACATGACCACTGGAAAAACCATAGCCTTGACTAGACGGACCTTGGTTGGTAAAGTAATGTCTCTGCTTTTTAATATGCTATCTAGGTTGGTCATAACTTTCCTTCCAAGGAGTAAGCGTCTTTTAATTTCATGGCTGCAATCAGCATCTGCAGTGATTTTGGAGCCCAAAAAAATAAAGTCTGACACTGTTTCCACTGTTTCCCCATCTATTTCCCATGAAGTGATGGCAGCTATTTAAAAGGTACTAAAATTTTTATATTCTTATCCTAGAAATCCAACACAATTGTGAAAAAACAAAAATTTCTTGAAGAAAGAGAACTACCAATCTTCTTTAAAATTAATAGTTAAGTAAGTCTTTAAGCCACATCTTGTTGGCTTAAAATGAACTTAATCCAGATTATAAAAATACACACAATGTAACCGAATAAAATAAAATTTAAAGTAAGTAAAGGAATTTCAAAAGGAAAAAACACAAGGATAGGAGATAGATTTGGAAATGAGATTGGGGCACAAACAACATGCTTCATGGGTCTATAAATTTGCAAAAACATGGATCCAAAATGTGGCTCTGTGAGTCCATCACCTTCACTAGATAATGTGGAAACCGATGTCCTTGTCTGGTCTCACATTAGATAGGATATTTCCATTCTTATATATAATATTTCCAAGGTCTTCAATAGGTACCATCTTTCTTCTTTTTTAATTTATTTTTTATTTTTTGGCCATACCACACAGTATGTCGGATCTTAGGTCCCTGACCAGGAATTGAACCCGTGTCCCCTGCATTGAAAGCACAGAGTCGTAACCACTGAACTGCCAGGGAAGTCCTGATATCAACTTTCTTCTGATTTAACCTTAAACCCTTTTTGGAATCTCATATTCATGGTTTTTATTATTCAACTTTTCTATTTAGAGATTTTTCTTTTAAAAAAATCTTCAGTTACAGTACAGGATCATCATGGTTCTCTTCCAATGACAACTCACAACCTACAGGATTCCCCTCAGAGTGGAGTTCAAAATCTTAAGGTGGCATGCCATACCTGCTGCAGACCCCAGCACCAAACCTGCCTCTTCTTAAGTATATTTTACATCAGATCAGCAAGTTGTCTGTATTTAAAACTGCAAGGCAATTTAACAATCACTTTCTATTTTTACCCAAAAGATGAGAACTGTGAAGATTGGGGGCTAGAAAAAAATCAAGTTTTCCATTCACCCAGTTCTAAATCATGTACCAACAGCGTCAACTGCAGGCAAAAGAGCATAACATCAAAGCACACAAAACTAATCTTTTCAAATTCCTTTCGCTCTACCGAGATTTATGTACAGAAGCCGAAGCCTTCTCTCCTCCACCCTGCAGTAGAGGTTCTTGGAAGACGGGTAAGCAGATTGTTCCAGCTGTTTAAACTACGCTCCTGATCCCGTGAGACCTGCCTTCTGGAGGCATCCTAGGTTTTCCTACTTGAAAACTAACATAATGGGTCAGTCAAAGGACACCTTGAGTCTGCGCATGAGAAAAGGGCGGGGGCGGGGGGGGGAAGGGGACACATCTATTAAGAAACTGAGAACTTACTAGAATTACATAATAAAACTAATTTTAAAAATACATTTTATGGCTATTACTGAAAAACATTTGGAATAGAGCACATGTTATTATGCTATTTAAAATACTAGCAACATCCATTTATTTGCTACATTGTTTTCATAAACCAGATATTGGTAACAGTATGCTTCCTAGCCACTTAATTATGGACACATACTTTGAATAACAACTTGTGCTGAAAACTCAACAGCTAGTGCAAGGAAGAATTTTTTACACTTTAGTTTTATTCTTTTAATATTAAAAACAGCAACCATCTCTGCCAATTCTTTTTGGTCCTTCACATGCTATGATAATTAAATTTCTTCTTAATAATTTATTCACCTAATCTATACAACTACCAAAAGAACTAAGATCTTCACTATTTTATTTGAAACTCTTTGTCAATAAACAACCTTGTCAAACAGATACAGACTCACAGACTTAGAGAACAAAGTTATGGTTGCAGGAGGATGGGGGCAAGGGATAGTTAAGGAGTTTGGGATGGACATATACACACTGCTATATTTAAAATGGATAATCAACAAGGTCCCTACTGTGTAGCAGAGGGAACTCTGTCAATATTATATGGCAGCCTGGCGGGAAGGGAATTTGGGGGAGACTGGATACATGCATATATATGGCTGAATCCCTTTGCTGTCCACCTGAAACTATCACAACATTGTTAATCAGCTATTCTCCAATACAAACTAAAAAGTTTAATTTAAAAAAATCTTGTCAATAGGTAATATAATTTCCATTTTATAGGCAAGGAAACTGAGATAGTAGCCACAGTATAAATAAATACAAACATACACTTCCATTGTTTGGGGGGCATATTTGTTTACTGATTAAGAAGTGATGGTGCTATTTGAAATGTGTTTTATTCCTTCTATCAAGAGATTAAATCAATCTAAACAATCCATAACTATCCAACTTCCAAACATTTAATACAGGAGTATTTTCATGATTGCTTCACTAAGTCATAAACTTCACCAATTATTATCCCTAGACCATTTCTAATACATTCCAAGAGAGCAACTACCTAAAATTATTTAGAATACAAAGATATCTTGGCAATAATACAAAAACTTAAAAAAGAAAACACATACACACACAATAAAGCACTCTTTAAAGTAAAGCTAGGAAAATGCCACAGATCAACAGTTTAATTTATTGAGAATTGCTACTGCTTAAAGCACACAAATTTCAGCAAATTTGACAAAAAAAAAAAAAAACATGCAGTAAGAATTTTCCTGTCCTGTGAAACAATGGTGCCTCGTTTCCAAATACTATACATCAGTCAAAAAGCCTCTTATCACAACAGACAACCATAACAGATGGAGCTGAATTAAGTACAGGATCAGATACTGTTGAAGCATAAGCTTCTATCTCCTGCAGACTCTGTAAGACTTTAAATTCCTTTCAGCTTGAGTTAAATGAGAGAAAATGCAATTCATATTTCCAGAAGCAAGAGTGGCATATTTTCCAGTAAGTTCCTTGTTCTCGTTTTACTATTTTAAGACTTCTGATCACTCCCAGCACTGCTGTGTGGCAAGATCTGATTTCTGGTGGTTGATCATTTCCAGGGTATGACGCTTGGCGAAACTGGTCTCCAAACACTGTTTTTTATTCCTATTTAGCGTCAGCGTATTTATACACAAAATACCATGTCAGTGGCGCTGGGCCAAGAAGAGAAACAGCTTGCTAGAATTTCATTTGACTTTGTTAGAGGAAATTATTTTAAATTAATGTGGCTACTGAACAGCTGCCATCCTTAACCTCAGAAAATATATTCCTTCTAATTTTTGCTGTGAACATTTATTTATTTAAGTTAAACTCCAGCTCATGAATGTTGACCATGAGGAGTCTAAACCTTCTTGCGACTATTTCACATTCTTTTTCTAAACAAGGACAGGCGCAGGCTTGCTCCATTAGTATGCACAGCCAGGTCGCCACCATTAAGTGAAATCATCTATGTATTTTTGGTAGAATCTTTTTTTAACAACTTCCACGCCTGTCAGTAAAATGGAACAAGGCTGTTTTGTTTTTGGAGGGCAATAATTAGATCTCTGGTTTACTGGATGGCGCTCAAAATATTTTTCCATATGTTTTTCCGCAAAGAAAAATCTGACATCAGCATGGTTTACCTTGACTAGTGAATGCAGGCTTTTTTCACCAAACACATCCCAGAGGAAGGTCAGGTCTTCCTGGCTGTCCACATGTGGCTGCAGCTGGGCTGGCAGAGCCACCAACAGCTCATACAGACCTATAAAACGAAAATAAAACACAAAGTGTAATCTCAGAGTGATCTCATTAATTTCACTTAAGGTGTGTGTAATTGACGGCTGGAACATGTCGTTTTTACTGGATCTGTATTCTGGGCCATCAAGCAAAACTCTTCTCCAAAGAAACAAAGGAAACTTTTGGATTTTTAAATTCTAAAGATGTATGTATAGAAGGCCTGTTTTTTACCTTCTGCAGTGGTCAACATTTTACAGTCCTCCAAGTTTACATAACCCGAAACAAAAAATTATGTACAAGCTTTCAAAAAAAAAAAAAAATGAAAAGAAGAAAACGCATACATTCCTTCCCTTAATCGTTATTACATTTCCCTCGACGTTAGCCAAAGAGTGAAGTGAGTCATGAATAGGAAAAACTTCTTTAGAAGAGCAGAAAATTGATAGCGTGGTCCATTAAAAAGGTTTTGTGGTTTCCAAACAGTTCCTAATAATATATAGCTTCAAAAACATTTGCATTATCGAACGTCCAAAGTCAAGTTCTAAAAAGTAAGCCAGAAGAAACCGTACTTGGTGCGGCATTCTTTGTAGTCACCCTCTTTTTAACAACAACAAACTCTGCAGCACTCAGCCTAAACGCAACTCTAATTTGAGGGCATGTGATGCCCTTGGGGAGAGTCAAGGCAATAGATGCAGGCCATGCATGCTCTCGCTGGAAGCTCCCTCGAGCAGACAGTAGCACAGTGTCCCGGGAGAGGGCTGTGCAGACCGTCCATCGCGTTCAGGGGCCGGCAGACTCCTGTCCAAGAAATGTTGCAACAGCGCTTGCCCAGACTCTTCAGGGAGGTGACCTGGCAGAAGTCAGTATCAACTCAGAGCACGTTTCATTTTCCAGTGGGATTACATGAGGTAAAAAGGACAAAATTCCTTTTATTTCTGTCTGCTGTCTACAAAAACACCGAGACCTCCTGGGATTTACTAGCACATGGGACTGTTGTTATTTCTGCTCTGAATAAGTGCTGCTGTTCATCAGAGAGACAGCTTTACAAGATATTCCACCAGCAAAGACTCGTAAATTATGGCCTTCTGATCAGTGTAGCTGTTATCTTCCTAAAGCGTTAAAATATTGATAACGTGATTAACTCACAACCAAATGAATTCGGTACCACTTTGGAAGTGAGATATGTAACCTGAGATTCGATTAAATTGAAACATTCCTGGGGCTGTATTTGGCCACAAAGATCCAAAATACTCTAGGGAAAAGTAAATAAATAAAACCTTCTCCCAATTACATACTTAAGTATTGGTGGTTTATATTTGTTCCCATAAAAACCTGGCACCCTTCCTAAACTAGCACTTATTTACAATTCAGTAAAAATATTTTTAAGGTATCTCAACCTAAGTCAATGTACAGGTCTCACTTTATACAAATACACACACACACATACACACAATCGCCAAGATCAGTGGTTAAGGTCAGAGGTTCAAACTATGAAATTATGTAAAAAGAAGGTAGAATTTCACTATTCTATTACCGATTTCAGGAGTAGTAAAACTGATTACCTATTCCTTAGTAATATGATTAGAGCTGAATGATACAAATTCAACTGTGATATAATTTATATGGTACAGTTCTTGGGGGGATTAAATGAGTTCATACACTTTAACAGTCCTGGCACGTGGTAAATACTTGATGTTTCATATGTAATGCAAGTTTCAGCCATTGTATTACTGATTACGACTGTTATCCATCATTATTATTACTAAAAAAGCAAAAATCTGGATCGAACAGTCCTAGATGCAAACCCCAGGTCTCCACTTTAAGCATTTCACATAACTTATATGAACCTTGATTCCCTCACGTGTTGAAAAAGAAATGATAATCTACACATGTGGCAAAACTGCATAAAACTAAATAAATACACACACACACAAACACACACACACACACACACACGCATAAGCACATGTAAAACCAGGGAAATCTGACAAAGGTCAACTACTGGTGTGGATGGTGCTCTCCCAGCTGTGACACACTACCACAGTCATGAATAATGTCACCACAGGGGAACTGGTGAAAGTACACAGGATTTCTTTGTGTTATTTCCTGCAACATGTGACTCTATAATTATCTCAAAATGAAGCTGAAACAAAAGAAGAAATTGTGGTAAATACAGTTGCTGTGAGGATTCGGCAAACAATTCACAATTCGCAGGCATTGATTTAAAATAACAATATCCATCTTTCCTCAGTTTGTCTCCCAAGAAGGAATATCTCAGTGCAACGCTTCTAAGGAGACACCCAACTTAGCGATAGGTGCCAAATGGACAAAACACCATACTCAGAAATGAAACCACTCTGGTCTTCCATATATGGAAATTATTCACCTTACCTACATACTCCTTAGCTTTTTGTGGGAATAATCCATGTTAGGCTCAATTTTTAAAATAATAACAACTTCTTTGTTAGTCAAAGCACAGGAGCCTGAGTTTTCCGTGCTTCTCTAGCTCTGTGCAATCCTAACTTGCGTGGTCCACTCGAGCGCAACAACACTCACTTCTCTTCACCTCCCCTATCTGCGTGCTGTGCTTAGTCACTCAGTTTTGTCTGACTCCTTGAGACCCTATGGACTGTAGCCCAACAGGCACCTCTGTACATGGGGATTCTCCAGGCAAGAATACTGGAGTGGGTTGCTATGCCCTCCTCCAGGGGATCTTCCCAACCCAGGGATCAAACCCAAGTCTCCTGCATTGGGAGCAGATTATTTACTATCTGAGCCATCAGGAAAGCCCAAGAATACTGGTGTGACTATCCTACCCCTTCTCCAGGGGATCTTCCCGACCCAGGGATTGAACCAGGGTCTCCTGCATTGTAGATGGATTCTTTACCAGCTGAGCTACCAGGGAAGCCCCGGGTACCCATACCTTGTACCACAGAACAAAGCCAGAGAGACAGGACCGTGCCAATCAGAAATTCAAAAGATGGTAAAAAGAGCTGCGAGGTGCAGAGCACTGCTAGCTGCATGCAGTGTCAATGCAGGCAACAAGGACAAGCACTTCCACTCAAATCAGTAAACACCTCAAGCCCATGTCTAAAACTGGGTCTGTGTACTTACATGTGCTTTAAAGGAGTCCTATACTCAGTTCCTTGAGTCCCAATCACAAAGAATACTATGAAATACAATGGTCCTTGAAATTCAGAGAGCCAAAACAAGAGTTGAGAAAGCAATGTGTGTCTTTAAAACTTTTTCCTAAAGCCACCTGTTCCCTGAACAAGAACTGGGGCCATGAAAGTCAACCTGTGCTCCTCTGCAGTCATCCAAGCTCATTTCCATAAACATCTAGGCACCCGTGAACCCAGAGCATCCACAGCTCTGAAGGTCTAAGACAAATCAGGCGTGATTTCTGTCCACAGGCATCTACAACAAAGTTATGTGCAGGACCGGGTTAGACCGTGGGGCAGAGGCAGGGGGAGTGGTCAGTTCCTCCAGGGGGAGGAAGACGACATCAAGAAACCTTCTGGCAGGAAGAACACCTGAGTTGGGGCCATGAAGGCGCCATTCCCAAGAATCAGCATGTTATAAGCTCTCAGAGTCAGAGCCCCGGGCACAGAACTAAGTACATAATGTAATTGCTATCTCTCCCCAGAGATCTCACAACCTTGGATGACACAGAATACAGTCCATATATGAGCAAGCATCTTTCACTCCTAAATATAATGATTTCCTATTTGCCCAAGTTAAGATCTGAAACATTTTTTTCTTCCAAGCAAAATAAATACATGTTCAGGCAGCTGATAACATAAACAAATTTCAGTGATATTACTAAAATGTTCATGATCTCCTCTAACATTTAAATTGCAATTTAGTTAGAAACACGTACTGTGAATTACCTATGAAGTAAAATACATTAATGTAGATAGTGTTTTTGCCCCATCTGCACATTTCGCACGACCATTTGAATTCTTCAGAGTGAGATTCTTCCTCATCACAAGTGCCACTTGAGAATTACAACAGATGGTTTTCACTTCCAGGTCAGTTGAGATGCAGCACTTTTTTTATATATATGAGATGCTGTCACTGAGAATCTGGATAAAGCTGATCGGTTTTTCATCAACAAAGCTACTTACCTACTCTTTAAAATTCTATCAATTGCAAATATGAGGTTTTTAACCCTTCTTCAAGGAATAATTAAATCTAGTCTAAACTTTCCTTTAAAAAAAATTCTGTCAAAGGAACTCTCAATAATTTCTAAAATTATGAATTTCGTTATATGTGAATACTTTCAGTTTCCCCATTCCACACCCTTTTGTGCACGAGAATAAACAAAGAAAATTCTCTGTAAGAGATTTTGTACGGACCTGACTATAAGCCAGCTCTCTCTTCTCTAAGAGATCATTTTATGGAAGGAAAAAACCCACCTTATATTTGGGCACATACAACACAGGACACTGTCCAGGATACCTGTGAAGGGTTTCAGTAAACCTATTTCATAAAAATGTTCCAACAGAAAAAAAGATTTTTTTTAATTTATTTATTTTAATTGGAGGCTAATTACTTTACATTATTGTATTGGTTTTGCCATACATTGACATGAATCTGCCCCAGGTGTATATGTGTTCCCCATCTTGAACCCCCCTCCCACCTCCCTCCCCATCCCATCCCTCTGGTTCATCCCAGTGCACCAGCCCCGAGCACCCTGTATCATGCATTGAACCTGGACCAGCGATTCGTTTCACGTATGATAATATACATGTTTCAGTGACATTATCCCAAATAATCCCACCCTCGCCCTCTCCCACAGAGTCCAAAAGACTGTTCTATACATCTGTGTCTCTTTTGCTGTCTCGTATACAGGGTTATCGTTATCATCTTTCTAAATTCCATATATATGCGTTAGTATACTGTATTGGTGTTTTTTAGTGCATTTTATATGCTGAGAAAAAGAAATCAATAAGAGCAAAACTAAAATAGGTTGAGGGTCACCTGATTAATATATATATAAAATCACTGCAGATGCTGATTGCAGCCAGGAAATTAAAAGACGCTTACTCCTTGGAAGGAAAGTTATGACCAACCTTGATAGTATATTAAAAAGCAGAGACGTTACTTTGCCAACCAAGGTCTGTCTAGTCAAGGCTATGGTTTTTCCCGTGGTCATGTATGGATGTGAGAGTTGGACTGTGAAGAAAGCTGATCACCGAAGAATTGATGCTTTTGAACTGTGGTGCTGGAGAAGACTCTTGAGAGTCCCTTGGACTGCAAGGAGATCCAACCAGTCCATTCTAAAGGAGATGAATCCTGGGTGTTCATTGGAAGGACTGATGCTAAAGCTGAAACTGCAATACTTTGGCCACCTCATGTGAAGAGCTGACTCACTGGAAAAGAGTCTGATGCTGGGAGGGATTGGGGGTGGAAGGAGACGGGGACGACAGAGAATAAGATGGCTGGATGGCATCACTGACTCGATGGACATGAGTTTGCATGAACTCCGGGAGTTGGTGATGGACAGGGAGGCCTGGCGTGCTGTGATTCATGGGGTCGCAAAGAGTCGGACACGACTGAGCGACTGAACTGAACTGAACTGATAATAGTTATTACAGCAATTTTAAGCAGAGAGCCATCAGTGGGGTCAGAATGAAGCTGGCAGGCCATGGGCTGGGACCTGAAAGGAAGAAAAGCCCAGGAGGGTAAGTCTAACTGGGTTAAGGAAGGTATTCACAGTAATAGGAGCCAATTGCAGAGAGATGCAAAGATGCTCAAAAGATCTGAGTTGGTACTGAAGCCTGCTATCTATGAGCTCAGTAGTAACCTCTTCTCCCCTTTCCAGAGGAAGGTGAGATGACAAATGCTGGCCATCTGACATCATGAAGAATAACATCCTATGGAGAATGCTTTCTGTACAGTATAAACTGCCCATTCCACCAGGCAGTTCATTAAACCGGCACACGCATGGGCCACCACGTTGCTGACTTAGGTACCCAAATGGAGCTACATGTGCTGACTTCTCTGAGCTTTGCTGCACTGCAGGGTGAAATACTTCTCATTTTCCTTAAAGATGAATTAAGAAAAAAAAACACTCACAGTCATCCCTTGGTATCCAGGGGACCCACAGAAGATCAAGCACCACAGCTGCCCTCTACATCTGCCGTCCACAAGAACAGACTCAACCTCATGCTGACTATGCAGTATCGTATTTATTTAAAAACTCTGCATATAAGTGGACCTGCACAGTTCAGGTCCATGTGGTTCAAGGGTCAACTGTACATGCTTGTTCTCTCTCAACAATCTATGCTCAGAGTATGATCTTGACGCCTTCTGAAGCCTGGTAAAACAAATGACAGAGGGTCAGCAGTACTGTTTTTGTGACCCCATGGACTGTAGCCTGTTGGGCTCCTCTGCCCATCGAATTTCCCAGGCAACAATGCTGCAGTGGGGTGTCATTTCCTACTCCAGGGGATCTTCCCAACCCAGGATCAAACCCATGTCACTTGCATTTTCTGCATCAGCAGGGAGATTCTTAGACACTAGCACCACCTGGAAAGGCTCACTGTTTTACATACAGATATAAAAACTTTGGACTCTTAACCACTGGTTTCTCAGGTGGCACAGTGGTAAAGAATCTGCCTGCCAACACATGAGACACAAGAGACAGAGTTCAATCCCCGGGTCACAAAGATGCCCCAGAGGAGCAAATGGCAATCCACTTCAGCATTGTTGCCTGGAAAACGCCATGGACAGAGGAGCCTGGTGGGCTACAGTCCATGGGGTCGCAAAGAGTTGGACACAACTGAGCTGCTGCTGCTGCTAAGTCACTTCAGTCGTGTCCGACTCTGTGTGACCCCATAGACGGAAGCCCACCAGGCTCCCCTGTCCCTGGGATTCTCCAGGCAAGAACACTGGAGTGGGTTGCCATTTCCTTCTCCAATGTGTGAAAGTGAAAAGTGAAAGTGAAGTCGCTCAGTCGTGTCCGACCCGAGCACTCATGCATAAATACTTCGGTGCTTTAGCAACTTCAAGTAAGTTGTCTTTTTTTTTTTGCAAGATTTAGATGAGAGCAGTACTGTAAAGCTGTAAAGCTGTAAAGCTTTCTATCAGGATCTTGTATGTAAGTCAGAAGCAGGAGATTTGATCAAGGATTGTGGAAGGCAGATAATACAGACCCAATCATGCTGAATAAACAATTTGCCTGAAGTCATAATACATTAACCAAAAGAAAATTAAAAAGTGTCATCCTTACATTAAAATTTCATTACTTTGTAAGATTTACCAATTTACTAAAATACATGCTAGTAATTCTAACTGTGCATAAAGTTTGCTATAATCATAGTCAGACCCTGAGTGATTCTAACCCTGCCTTAAACTGTGCTGGGCTTAGTCTGGTCTCTTTGCAACCCCATGGACTGTAGCCCACCAGGCTCCTCTGTCCATGGGGATTCTCCAGGCAAGAATACTGGAGTGGGTTGCCATGCCCTCCTTCACAGGATCTTCCCACACAGGGATTGCACCCAGGTCTCCTGCCTTGCAGGTCAATTCTTTACCAGCTGAGCCACCTGGGAAGCCCACCTAATAAAACTAGCTGCTAAAAATTACAGCTATTTCTTTTGTCTCCCCCTCCTTAATCTATCCTTTCTAACACCAACCCCTAAAGCTTCCCAAAATAATACTTAGTATAAATTATTACCAGAAGCAGTTCCTAGTAGTATTAACCATACTTAATACTGTGGTATGGGCTATGGTAAAGTGCTTTACAGGTCACCTCACTTAATGCTCTCCATCAGCAGGTCCTATTCCTGTCTCCGTTTTACAGGAAGATGTACACTTAGCCAGTAAGTGGCAGTCAGGACTTAAATTGTGTCTCCAAGAATAACCCATTACATAAACCTTCTACTCAAAAACCTTCAAGAAATACCTCAAAAGAAAAGTTAAATGTCTAACTGGACACCAAATTACAAATGGATCAAATATTTCAAATATAATCTAGAGGACAAAGTATTTTTGTCATCTTAGAATTAAATGTTTGTCTTAGAAAACAAAGCACCTAGAAATCACAAAAAAAATTACAGTAGAATTTGTGACAAAATTTTCATGCATCAAAAAGACCAAGGAAGTTTACAGAGAAATGGCCAAAAATTATCTCCAACAAGCAGGTGATTGATATTAAGAATAATAAAAGATGAGTAAAAGAGAAAAATGGGCAATAGCACATGAACAGTCAAATGGTGGCAGAAGAAATAGATGCCCCTCAAAATTAGTATATAAAGTAATGTTCAATCTAAGATAATATAAAATGATTCTTACAAGTCAAAGCAGGATTTCACTGGTGGTCCACTGGTTAAGAATCCACCTGCCAACTCATGGGACACGGGTTCAATCCCTGGTCTGGAAGGTTTCCACATGTCATGAAGTAACTAAGCCAATGTCCCACAACTACTGAAACTTGTGTACCTAAAGCCTGTGCTCTGCAACAAGACAAGCCACATGCAATGAGAAGCCTCCACTTGCCGCAACTAGAGAAAAGCCTACATGCAGCCATGAAGACCCAGTATAGCCAATAAACAAATTTTTTTAAGTTAAAGCATATCGTTTTTCTTTTATCAATTTAGGAGATAATTAATTTCGCAAATACCCATTCTGAGGGCATGAGAGTGGCTTCCCTTGTGGCTCAGACAGTCAAGAATCCACCTGCAATGCTGGAGACCTGGGTTCGATCCCTGGGTTGGGAAGATCCCCTGGAGGAGGGCATGGCAACACACTCCAGTATTCTTGCCTGGAGAATCCCACGGACAGAGGTACCTCGTGGAATACAGTCCATGGGGTCACAGAGTCGGACACGACTAAGTGACTAAGTAACTAAGCACAGGGCATGACAGCAGACACCAGCAGTCACTTGGTGGGATGTACACACATTCATTCAATCAGCGTCCACTGACCACTGTACATTCTCTGTGCTAGATGCTATTCAAGGTGTCTGGATAGATCAGCAAAGAGCCCTAGATAACATTTCGTGTGTGTGATAGTCACTCAGTCGTGTCCAACTCTTTGTGACCCCATGGACTGTAGCACCCCAGACTCCTCTGTCCATGGAATTCTCCAGGCAAGAATACTGGAGCGGGTTGCCATTTCCCACTCCAGGAGAACTTCCCAACCCAGGGATCCAACTCGCATCTCTTAAGTCTTCTGCACTGGCAGGTGTATTCTTTACCACTGCGCCACCTGGGAAGCCCAGATAACATTCTAGGGGGAAGGCAAATAATAAACAAAAGTAAGTAAATTATACAGTATGTAAGAAGGTGACAGATATTGATAGCAAAAGAGAAACCTGAGCTGCGTACGCAGATTCAGGCCTGGGCCACTGGCACGGACAGGGACAGAGGAGGTAGTCAGGGAACATACTCTGGTGGTCGGAGACAGGAAGAAGGTGACAGAGTTGGTGGGCATCTGAGGGCCAAGCACTCAGGGAGAGGGACCAGACAACACAGAAAACCCAGCCTCTAAGCCTGAAGCGTCTGAGAGCAAGGTGCCCAGTGTGACAGGCAGAGGGAGAGAAGGGGGAGACAGTTGATGTCAGAGAGGAAATGGGGACCAGGTCACGTAGGGCCTTGTAGGACAGACACTGCAAAGAACTTAACTTTAATTTCATAGTGACATTTTAAGAGCACTGCTACATTGAGAAGAGAGGCCAGGGGAGCACAGAGGCCGAGAACGAGTCAGAGGGTCAGAGAGTGACCCAGACAGAAGAGGACCGGCACCCAGGCCATAGCCAGAGGCAGGTATAAGGAGCGCTGGGGTTCTAGACAGCCTCTGAGGGAAGAGCCAACGATGAATTTCTGTCTGACTGAAGGCGGGCTATGAGAAGAAAAAAAAGAAACAAACGTGATCGCCAACACTGAAGCTGCTGCCAAGGGAGATGAGAAGCTCAGTTTCAGACCCGATGAGCTGAAGACGTGGACTGAATGTCCTGGGGGAGACGCAGTGGGCGGCTGGAGGGAGGGGTCAGCAGCTCAGCGGAGAGGCCTGAGCTGAAGACATACACATAGGCGTCCTGGGCATGGGGCTGGGATTTAAACTCAAGAGCCCGGATGAGACCCCAAGGGTGTGAGTGTGGACACAGAAGAAAGAGGAGCCAAGAACTGAGCCCTGGGGTCTCCACTATCTGACTCCAGAGTTTCACAGACAGGTTTAAGATAACACACTTGACGTGAGGAGGAGGAACACCGACAGGTGCTGACCTGGTGGCCCAGCGTGACGGGGAAGGATGACCGACCTGAGGCAGGAGAGGCCACAGTCAGGGCAGGGAGAACAGGCCCGAGAACTGCCCATGAGGTCCAGCCGCGTGGACTGGCGATGACTGAAGAGCATTAACAATTACAGGCGACACACTGGAAAGAGCAAACGTTGACTGCTCTTAGGAGGAGGGCTGGTACAAAAGAGAATCAATGACTGCTAGGGGTGCGGGGATGAAGAAGATTTTTTAAGATGAAAAAAAAAATAGACCATATGTGCACTAAGGGCTTTGATCTACTGCAGGGGAAATGCTGACCATGGGGGCAGTGCTGGTGGCCCCCTCTCAAGAGGTGAGAGGAACAGGGTCAGTGCACATGTGGACAGGGTACCCAGGGCTCCCAGGAGGGAGGCAGATATTGGGGCAGGGCAGGGGACCTGGAGTGACTCCCTCAGGATGGATCGTAGCAGTATTTTCAGTAAACTATGAAACGCAGTTGCCCGTGGGGAGGGAGGACACAGGATCAGAAGTCTGCACGAGAAAGAAAAGGTTGGAAAGAGTCACCTGGGAGAATGGAAAGATGAATAAAGCAGGGAAATCATAAATTGGTAGTTTGCTGGCAATATGAGATTTTACGCCTACGTGCATTTCCTTTGATCCGGCTCGTTCACTCCTCATTCATCCCACTTCCAGGGAGCCTAAATCTATATCCAACTCTATCAGCATTTAATCCAGGAAGAGAAACTAAAAGGAACAGGAAATAATTACTTACATTTTACTATATGCGCGTATATTTCATATTTTCTGTGGATATATATAACACATATATACACACACGTTTTTGCATTGTTTAATTTTTTACAAAATAGATATTATTTTTACAATTTTAAAAGTTTCATGCCTCACTCCCCAATTCTGTTCTAGCCATAGTGGACCGCTACTGGCTATCTCCTGAAAGTGTAACTGTTTCCAGACATCTTACACCAACTCACTAAATAATTAACTTCCTGGAGATTGCTACTGCTGTCATAGTCCCCTCCCGGAGGACCTGAGATTATCTGGAAGACAAAACAAGCACGGTAACTGTCTGACCTCAGAGTTTCAGGAACAGGCTTAACATAACAAATGGACAACGTCTTGAATGTGTGAAGGGAGCTGGCAAACTCCTGAATTCCTCTGTATTTCAAAACTCCTCCAGGTCCTTTCCAGCCTTCATTCTGCAAATACAGAGTGCTCACCATGGACCAGAGTGTTTAGGGATGGGGATACAGGGGGAGGCAGAGAAAGGGAAGCAAAGACAGTCATGACGCAGTGTGTCAATGGAGACAGGCATCATACATTGTGAATACACACGTGAAGCTGTAACTGTGAACTGCTACAGGGGAGGGGTTGTAGACCACAACTGTCTAAGAGTGGGACGTGAACAAGCTCAGGGAGAGCTTCCTCAGGGAAACGAAGCTTGTGCTGAGATGGTCAAAGAATAGACATCAACTGGGGATGATGAAGTAGGAGGCAGGAAAACCCTATAGGGAAAAGAAATGCACAGACAAAGGCCCTGGGGTAGATGTCTAAACTCTGCAGCCAAGTAACATAAATACAAGTCCCAACACTGCAGCTGTTAATTGGTTCACATCTCTGTGCATCCAGTTTTTAAACCGTATAAAGGCAGTTATACTAGCCTGACTAGGGTCGTAATAATGATTAAATGAGCTATTCGTAAAGCTCAGAATGATGCCTCATTTCACTGTATAGCCTCATAAGCATGTTTAAAATAAATTCCAAATTAAATGTTAAAATGTATGTATATGCCAAGGCGTCACAGAGACAGAGGAGAAAATGTGACTTTATACTACTGGACAGCTTTCCACAACAGGCAGTAAGACAGGCAGTGACGGACCCCACGTACTGGGTAAAGCGCGAACTAGAGAGAAGAGAAGTGAAAAAAGTGATCTGATCCCCGACATGGGTCAGTCTAGACATCTACACCGTAAGGAAAGTGAAGAAGAAAAACGCCAAACAGTCCCAGCTTTAAAATAGCTTAAAACTGTCTCAATAAGCATCATGCAACACTCACTTGCAAGAAGTGGCAATAACTATAATTTTGATTATATCAATGTCATGCAATCATTGACAAAGTTCTCATGACAATGGCTTATGTATGTATGTTGACTTACAGACTTAATTCAAAATCCAGACTGAAGCTCCTGGGAGCCCCTCATTCGTCATTCACCCTAAACAGGCTGAATAATTGGACTCATCCTAACACGATTCATGTGATTACAGGAGAACACTAGCAATCCCTTCACTGAGATAATTATATATACTCCTCGCTTTGTCCACCCTGCCAAGGTCAGACATAACAAGGAAACACTCTGGAGATGAAGAGCCACAGCATGCTGGAACGGCCTCGCAAAAACAAATGACTCAGAGGAGACCTGACAACAGATGTTCATTCAAATTATTCAATCACTCTGGATCTTGGGGTCGTTGCCTCTTGAGAGGAGAGTGGGAAATGGCTCATCAGATACTAGATCAGCTTTGTCATAAAATCACTCAGAGCATCCTCCTTTTGGTGAAACTAAGCCTCAGGGAACCCAGCTGCATGCAGAGATAGAGGCAAAACCAGCCAGCAGCATAATTCATCTCAAGAGGTAGTAGTTGTCTTTTTTAAAAAAAAAAAGATCTTGTCTTTGAGTCTTTTAACAATGGGTCTCTCAGCGATTTTCCCATGAGTTCTTGATATAATTAATATTTTCATAAGAAAAAAGCCAAGAATATAGCAGAAACTAACACAACATTATGAAGCAATTATACTTCAATCAAAAAAGAAAAAGAAAAAAGAAAGCCAAGAATTCCTCTTTAAGGATCCCTGTTTACAGTCTAAGTGCTGAAACATCTCTGACTTTTATCTTCAAAGTGATACAGTTCTATCAAAATACAAAAGATTCTGGAATTTGAAACTTAACACAGACATCCTTCACACTGAATACAGCATCTTCAGAAGTCAAGAAAACTGCATCAGTCAAGAACTTATACCAAAGTCACAAAGAGTCTTCACCATTTGGCACAAACCACTTCACAAAACTGATCTTTCTTGTGAAAATTTTCTTCCGAATCATTAAAATAGGGTGGTGGATGGGAAATAGGAATAATGGATAAAAAAAGAAATCAGGCAACATGTTTATTTCCTGCACAGATGAGAAAAAGGCCTAATGCTTTGTAACAGAGGAAAGTGACCAGAGTTATCACGTTTGCCAAACAAGAGAGAAGTGTCTTTTATCAAGGAGACTGTGAAGTGTTAGACGCACCATCTGGACCACATCAAAAGTAATCCAAGGGCAAAGCGAAAAACAGAAGCCCCTAACCTACCCTAGTGTGGGGGTTCAGAAAGTCTGAAGAGAAGTGGGCAAAGGGCCGGGGGCTATGATTTTACTGCTCATTAGAGGGAAGATGGCTCATGGCTGCTGTTGCAAACCTGAAGTCTAAATGAGAACAAATCCTACTGCAACTTAAAAGTCCCTCGGGGGCCAGATCAAAGTGATGAGTAGATAACCATTCAAAGCAGCAACAAGGACTAACCTCACAGCAGTGGGGATGGGATGTCCACAGTCTGATGGCAAAGTGGCCGCGGGTCCCCCGAGGCAGTGATGGAGTGGGAGCATTGCCAGGCGGCAGGAGGGGTGGGCAGAACATCGAGCATCACGATTTAGTGGAGGAAGAAGGAATCTTCCGAGTACAGATAAGACACTGAGACTATTTACCCATCCAGAAACCCATGCTCCCGGACACTTGAGTAACAGAGCGTGTGTGGGAGGAAAGACCCCACAGGCCTCGTGTTCCATCTGAGCTGATGATGGACAGCAGGTCAGGCAGATGCCCCCAGACTAAACACTGCTAAACTGGGAAGCAGAAGAACATCTTACCTAAGTGAACAAACTACTGAGCTGTATACCTACAGTAGGTATCCACAATGCCTAAAGACACTAGTAAGACCTAACAGGAAGCAGTCCAATCAAAGATGCTGGCTCACGTCTCAGGCAACGACGCCTACCTGCCCTGCCATAACAAGCAAGCCCAGCCTCAGCAACACTACATCCAAACACAAGGACAATAAAGTATCAAGACTCAGGAGAGTCTTGTTCAGAGTCAAAAACTTACTAAACAGGGAAAAAGGTTTTACTCTCTTTAAACACACACACAGGCATACACACACACACATACAAGAATTTAAAAAAGAAAACAGAACGAAAAATTTCTACTAACTTAAACTTATTGTAAGTGCCCAGCATGATCCAGGGCTAATCAGAAACTTGACTCCCGATTTGAGAAATGTTTTCACCATAACAGAGAATTTCGCACACTCCTTCCTTCGCTCTCCAGAGCAAACATTTGAAGAATTACATCTAGGCCATAATATAGGTAGAAAGTATCACAATACATATCGTAGATACTCTGAAAATTGAAGAAAATAGATGACAAATCATAGATCATAGATTTACCTATATAAACCAGAAATAAATCTTTGCTTAAGACAGTCTATTTTCTATTGCTTTTTCAAAACTATATTTGGACAAATATAAATAATTAATATAAATATAAAAATAAATTAATAATGTAAATTAAATCAATGGACATTAATGACAAGATGTGACACTAATTCTCAAAATAACATCTCAAAAATACAGAATACATGAAAAAGTGAAGATATTTCCCCAGTTCCAGAAAAGTGCCTCTGTAAAAATATAATATTCTGTACAGGACAGTAGTTCCTAAGAGAATAAATGGCTCTGAATTTGATGACAGTCTTCCCGCCGTGAACAATTCGCTCTTCTCACAGATTCCAGATGCTCAAGATTCCTGCCATCAGGATGGAAAAATTTACTGTGAGTCTAGAGAAATTTAAAACCACCATTCTTGTCATTTCCCTCATAGCTTCATTATTAGAACAAGTCTGGGGAAGCTATTAACCTACGTTAAATGATAAAAAAGATGTTCTCTGTGTCCAATCATATTAGATGCCATACACAACCAAAATATTTAGAAATCATATAGAAAAAGACTTGGGGAAGAGAAAGATAGAGATTCAATTTTTTTCCCTTTGCTTTAATATTTGCATTCTGTACAGAATAGCCAGGCATAGAACTAAAACGTTTTACTATAACCATGGGCTAATAAACACTAAAGAACATATATCGACGCCCAGAACAACACTATAAAACTTTATTATATTAATAAAATGGGATACACCAAGCTTTAAATTTTCCACTTTGTCAAAGGTAAAATAATCAGCACTGTTCAGTGCCATTCATAACAGGCCTCAATTTTTCTCATTTAAACTAGGTTTTATTTCCAAAAGTACCTATACTACTAAAATATTTTAATTCAACTCTGAACAGAGGCATTCTCTTCTTCACACACTCTCTCCCTCTCAATTGCAAATAACTTATTAAAGCATTCGGCAGGCTGGGTTTTTAACTATGCAAAATATTAATAATTTAAATAATTATAAAGTGGCAGATTGCTTAGTAACAGCTTATAGGATTACAAGCCTACCTCAGAGACACTACACTTCAGTTCCAGACCACCATAAGACAGCAAATATCGCTATTAAGTGAGTCACACAGATTTTTTGGTTTCACGGTGCATATAAGAATTATGATTCACTATACAGTGGCCTATTAAGTGTACAACAGCATTATGTCCAAAACCCCAATGTGCATGCCTTAATTAACAAACATTTTATTGCTAAAAAATTATAACCATCATCTGATAATGCAGGGTTGCCACAAACCTTTAATTTGTAAAATCAGCATCTAAGAAGTGCAATAAAACAAGGTATCCTGTACCTGAAAGTCTATAAATCAGGGTAAATTAACAGAGGTAAGTGCACACACTTGTACATAACTTCCATTTTTAGACACCATCTCTAAGTTCAGGTCAAGTCCAATGTGTAACCAACTATGCACTGGCAGTCCATGGTCTTGTACCAGTGTCCTCCACCCCGGCCAGAGTGACAGAACTTTGATTCCAAAAGATGAAGATGAAGCCACAGCAAAGGGGAAATTATCTTTAAAACTCTTATAAAGTACAGCCTAAAGCTGTCTTCTAGAAAATTGGATGCATTTATACTGTATTTAACCAGTTACAGGGCCTCCTGGCCTGGAACCATTGGCCGCAAAAGCTAAAGCGCTGTATTGTAGTTAATGGTACAATAGGATTTATTTCCATTTATTTCACTATTTGTAATATATTTAAAATTTAGCATAGCATGTAGTGAGACCAAGGCGAACAGTATATCTGGATTTTAACTTACACTGCAGGATGGCAACCTAATCTTAACTCTAATCTTACTCCTGTAGCTTCAGTGTATTAAATGGTAAATAATGAACAGACCAGAAGGTACCAGTGTTCATCAGGAAGAGAAACCAAGTAAGCAGAAGGTTGTTCACTGATTGCAAAGAGAGGTAAGCGTTTCTCCCAGGACCACTCCAAGAATCGCAGAGATAAAGAAAGAGCTCCACCTAACTTACACCTCCCTGTTCCACAGGAATGAATGGCAGAAATACACCTGGACCACTCTTAGTAGCTAAACAGGTAACTGCCACCATCCTTTTTATCATCTCCTCTCAGCAGTTTGTTAGCTGAATTAATAAGCAATTAAGTGAAAGGAAAGTCCCGAGCCAAGTTCAAGAGACAAAATCATTTTCAACGGCTTTCTTTTTAAGGATTCTCCTGCAAAACCCTTCACAACATCCCCGAGAACAATCTGCTTCACAATCATGTAATAGCTGTACTCCAAAGAAAACCTAGGTTAGCAAAAACATTTAAAACCTGTTTCCATGGGGAAAAGATGTGGTAGATGAGACAGTTTCTAACTAATGAGGACAAAGCACTTCCAAAAATGAATTTTAGTAATAAATGGAATGATCTATAGTGTAACTATAGTTTATTTTAAGCTGAAAATAAACTGGTGGCTTGAAACTGATAACCGCTGACCTAAACACTTCCCACTCTTCCAGTCTACACAAATTTTCTTTAAACTGCTTGAAATTTTGTCTGCAACAGAAATCATAATCACCAGGGGTAAACCCCACTCTCAAAACCCCAAGAGGGGCCAGTTAAAGCTGCTGAAATGTAACATCCGGAAAGAGACCTAGTGCACATAAAGAATTGAGTGTAAGATAAAGGTAGCCTTGCAAACCAGGTGAGTAGTGAGAAATCATTCTACTATGAGCGCTACATCACTGAATTACCTTTCCAGGGAAAAAATGAAAGCAAACACTATACTAGATCCCTACTAGATTGCCTTTATGAAGACAATCCTAAATAACACCTTTGCATTCAAACTATGTCATAAAAAGTCAGTCTAAGAAATATCGGCTATCACAAAAAATCCTTTCATGATATTTACAAGAGTGGTTTTTTCCCCCACAATCCTCACTTGTCAAAAAGCAGCTAAATACATAGCCTTGAACTAGTCTATCCTGTATCTTAAAACATGTTCACACATACTTCTTGAACAGTATTTAAATTTTTAGGAGGTTCAAGTACACTATATCAGATAAAGAAGTTTAACATATAATGTGAGTTTGGGCAAATAAAATTTTTTTTAAATTGTACTGATTTCAATAGCCTTATAATTACTATTCAATCACATATTAACAGCATAAAACCATCTTCTTGGTTTTGTTACCAAGGTGGTTGTCCCAGAATTATACTCCTGCTCCTCCTGGAAAGGACACCAATCGCTCTTACCTAAGTTTCAGGAGGAAGCTGCAAAGAGAAAAACAAGAACTGGTTGGAACCAGCTAAACCCAAAATGGTGGAAGATTTGCCTTCCAGTGACCTTGGGCCTCATGCCACAGTTACTATAATGCATTAGCTAAATGACACACCCATCAGCCCATGACAGTTGACAGTTGCCACGACAATAACCAGAAAAGCCCATACAAGGGAAAAGGAGTCCAAACCACATGAGTTCTCAAATAACTCATGAATATTCCTCCCTCTCTTCCCAAGTCCCCCCCTTTTACCTCGAGCCCCTGCCCCCATGTATGTGGTGTCTTAATTTCATTTGGCTTGAGAAATTGATATTCAAACTAGGTTCCCATTTCTCCATCCTTTGACCGTTTAATAAAGCTAGTTCTGTTGCAGTATCGGCACTGGTTTCATTATTGGCTGCACAAATCCAATCAGAAAAAGAGCCTCCCTGGCTAGGACGGGGGTTAACCAATTTGGTGACAGTTTGGTTTTGTAACTGCTCACTGTGTGTCCCTCAAGTTTTCTTCTAAAAGGAAAAACCAGTCACATCTCTTGCATGCCAAGTTCCCAGGGCAATATAAACCCACTAAATAAAGTTCCACTGTCAAAGAGAAAAGAATATTTTATAATGAACAATTTCATGCAACAGGGATTTAAAATCTACCAAGGTCACTCAAACTGCCAATAACCCCCTTTAAAAACTAAACCCTAAGATTATATTAAGAGTATCTTTTTAGGCAAAATTTCTTTTGTGATAAGGAAAAATATTGCAAAACAAAGCCTAGTGATTTGGCTAATTTTAGTTAGCACATATTTGTTATCATTGTTTAGTTGCTAAGCAGTATCTGACTCTTTTGTGACCCATAGATTGTAGTTTGCCAAGGCTCCATGGGATTCTCCAGGCAAGAATACTGGAGTGGGTTGCCATTTCCTTCTCCAGGGGATCTTCCTGACCCAGGGATCAAACCCATGTCTCCTGCATTGTCAGGTGGATTCTTTACCATCTGAGCCACCAGGGAAGCCGTAGCACATACATGCCATATACACAAGTATATATGAAATTTGAGCTATAAAAAGAGACTCTTGATTTAACTGTTCTCATTTATTTCATAGAAAGAACACCAAAAAATGCCCCCTTTAATTTAAATGTCACTTAGCACAGTATGTTCTACCAATCAAAAGATTGCTGGGGGAGTAAGGAAGGCACTTTTCCAAGTTTGGAACTGGGTTTAAATTCTCTCACAAAATAATACAAGGGAACAGATTAATTCTATTTATTATTATTATTGAAATAAAATTGATACAACATATGTAACACAGTATTAGTTTTAGGTATACAGCATAATGAAAGAGCAGATCAATTCTTCTTTCTTAAGATGCCTCCTGCTGAACATTTCAGGGTCCAATGGTCCCTTAGATAGTCTGCAGGCACTTTTTCCCACTGGGAATTTAGCACTGTCCAATGGAAAAAAAGGCAAAATTTTGTTGACCCATATTCAAAGTTTCAACAAAGGGATGCTTTTTTAGCAGAAATCTAGTGCTATCGTTGTTACAAAAGTCATACAGGTGATGCAGAGGTTATGCCAGTCAGAACTCTTGTTCCTTCTCATCAACTTCCATGGTATCTCCTTATTGCTACTTGTATTTGGAAAATTAACGCTTTACACAACAACAATTATATCAAGTCAGACGTCCAGAGTCACTCACAGATGGAAAATAATACAAACACAGAGGTTCCTGATCTGAGTATTTATGATCTGAGTACCAAATGTTCAAGGTTACAAAGGCAAGCAAACATAATAATATTCACTAATAAACTCACAGCCTACAGTATTAACCCTCATTCAATGTCCTTTCCTATCAAATACATGCCCATTACACTAACATTATTGGCTTTTATCTTTGATGACACAGGTAAAGGTGAAAATGACAAGAAATGAAGGTGATGTATGAGCTCCTGAAAGAGGTCTTTCCTAACAAGCAAGGAAGAAAAAACAGGCCTGACATTGCATCACACTTCAAGAGGGAACAATCTGAATGCCAACTTAAAAAAAAAAATCACTTCAGTAGAAACTGAAGACTCCAAATATTTTTGTTAAAATGCCCTTTTTATAATCCTGCTGGAAAAGTTAAAGTGTCATCAGTGTTATCAGCCATATCATGCCAACAAAGAAAATTTCAGGATCCTCCATTCATCGTTCATGCTAAGACTAGCACAGAGTTGCAATAATACTATACCCTAAAACACTGTTGATTAAATTAAAAAGTGGTCACAGCAGGGCTCGTACCCATGAGACCCACTGGACTGTGGGAAACTGAGAAACAGCCCTTAAAGGGCCCCCACACAGATTTACCCACCTCAGGACCAGCATAGAAGGAGCCTTGGAAAAATCACCCAGACTTTAAGTGAAAAAGATTTATTTGCTAACTTTAAAGTGTTGGTCTGGGGGGCAGGGGGCTCCTAGGATTCTCTCCAAGGACAGAAGCTGGTGGGAACCATCTCCCTACTCTGCTTCTGCCTTGTGCGGACAAAGTCCTCCATGAATATCAGTAAACAAAGAATGATGTAGCCATCAAGCCATCAGCCAGAGCAGCTGTTCCCCATCCCTGGAAAACTCCACCCTGAGGGAGATTCAGGATGGAGAAAAGCAGGATAGATGGCCCTAGATAGCTAAGATTCATATCAAAGGAATGATTTCAGTGAGTCCAGATCTTCACATCCTCCCATACACAGAAAACTGGTAATTTCATTAACATGAGATGTCTCGTTTTCTTTAATTATCAGTAATCTTTTGATGTTCCAACCACCTGATTTTTGTTCCAAACTCCTATATATCCTGGCTCCTCCCTTACCTCTTCAGAACAGTCTTTCAAAGTGGTCTGAGAGGCTGCCTCTTGGGCTTAAGTGCTCAGAAAGTTTGCCAAATAGAATATAATTCTCAACTTTCAGGCTGTGCAGTTTTTTCAGTAGACACTTGCTAAAGCCAGCAGGTGCCTTTTTTTTTCCTTTCTGGTGGGTGTCATCTTCCATACTCTCCCTCTGCCTTGCTAAGACCAGTGAGCACCATCTTATTTTTCTCATTTTTTTTTCTTTTTTCAGCAGATGCCAACTATGTACACCTCCTCTCATTCCAGCCAGTGTTCAACATCTTCACGCTCTCCAGAGCACCGGCATCTCCAAGAGGGAAGCTTCTACACACATCTAATGACCCAGTTTTTGTGGCTACCACCCAAGGGACACCTCCAGCTCATCTGGTCTGTAGACAGCAAGGCTTACACTCACAAGATGTGACATATAGCTGCATTCCTTAAAAGCTGCTGCTTGAGGGTCTGGCTTCCAATCAGACCCTGAGCCTAGGTGCTGACCAACATCCTCCCCATTGGGACAGTGACTAGTCTTGGCACACCCTCAACAACTAGAAGCTCCTAAAAATAACATAGGATGGTTGGAAAATCACAAAGGTTTTAGAGACAACAGCTAGGGCAGGGTTGAAAAATAAGGTTCATCTCCTACACAAGGCCAACCCTTCATGACTTGGAAAGGTAGCTATTTCATCTAATACACAGAAACCAACAGAGTCAAGCAAATGAAGATACAGAGAAATACATCCCAAATGAAAGAAAAAGGTAAAAACCTAAGGAAAAAACCTTAATGAAAAGTGATATGTCAGTTACCTCATAAGAAGGAAAATACAATGGTGATAAAGATGCTCCCTTGACTCAGGAGGAGAATGGATAAACACAGTGAGAAGTACAACTAAGGGACAGAAAATATAAAAAGTACCAAAGAGAAGTAAAAGAACTGAAAAATAAAATAACAGAACTAAAACTACATTAAAGGAGTTCAACAGTAGACTACGTGAATGAGAAAAAGAGGATCAGTGAACTCAAAGACACAGAAGAGGAAATTAGAGAAGGAAATAAATAAAAGGGCGGGTAAAGACAGCTAAGGAACTTATGGGACGACATTAAGCAGCAAACTAACATTCAAAATATAGGAGTCCCAGAAGAAGAGAGAGAAAAATGGCAGAAAACTTATTTGAAGAAATACTAACTAAAAACTTCCCTAACCTGGGAAAGGAAACAACACCTAGATCCCAGAAGCCCAGAGAACTCCAAATACAATGAACTCAAAAAGAACCACACCAAGACACATTACAATTAAAACATCAAAAGTTAAAGACAAGGAGAGAATCTTACAAGCAGCAAGAGACAAACAACTTCTTATGTAAAAGAGAGCCCCCATAATATTATGAGTAGGTTCTCAACAGAAACTGCAGCCCTGAGGAAGTGGCATGATATAGTAAAACCACTAAAGAAGAAAATTTTCAACCATGAATATTCTACCAGGCAAAATTACCACTCAGAATTAAGAAAAGAGTTTTCCAGACAAGAGCAAAAGTAGTTCATCACCACTAAACAGGCCTTAAATGTTAAAGGGACTTTTTTAAGCTGAAAAAAAATGATGCTCCTTAATAATAGGAAAATTTATAAAAGTAGCAATCTCATTGGTAAAGGTAAATACATAGAAAAGGTACTGGATTAATTACTTAAAATGTCAATGTGAAGTTTAAAAGGCAAAAGCTGTGAGCGTGACTATAACCACAATAACTAGTTAAGGGATATAAGATAAAAAAATGTAAATTTTAACAGCAAAATATGTGGAAATTAAATAATATGCTACTGAACAACTAATGGGTCAATTTAGAAATCGAAAGAATTCAAAAAATACCTTTAAATAAATAAAAATGGAAATACAACATACCAAAACTTAGGTAACGCAGCAAAAGCAGAGGGAACTTCATAGATATGAATACGTAACACAAGAAACAAGAAAAATCTCAAGTAAACAAACTTTACAACTCAAGGACCATAAAAAGAACAAAGAAAAAAAAAAATCAATAAAAACCAAGAGCTGGTTCTTTGAAAAGAAACAAAACTGACTAACTTACCAAGAAAAAAAAAGGACTCAAATAAATCAAGAATGAAAGAGTAGCTGTTACAACTGATACTACAAAAATGAAAGGATCATTAACAGACTACTACAAACAATATACACCAACAAATTGGACAACCTAGAAGAAATGGGTAAATTCCTTAGAAACGTACAATCTACAAAGAGTAGATCATAAAGAAACAGAAAATGTGGACAGACGTTACTAGTAAGGAGAGTGAATTAGTAATCAAAAACCTCTCAACAAGCAAAAATCCAGGACCAGATGGCTGCACCAGTGAATTATACCAAACATCCAACGAATCAACACCAATCCTTCTCAAACTCTTCCAAAAAATAGAAGGACCATTTCCAAACTCATTTTACAAGGCCTGCATTACCCTAATAGCAAAACCAGGCAAGGACAAAACAAGAAAAGAAAATCACAAGCCAATATCCCTGATGAACATAGCCGTAAAAATCCTCGACAAAATATTAGCAAACCAAATTTAACATTACATTAAAAAGTTGATGCACCATAAGAAAGTGGGATTTATTCCAGGTATGCAAGGATAGTTCAGCATCTGTAAATCAATTTGTGATACACAACATTAACAGATGAATAATAAAAATCATATGATCATCTCAATAGATGCAGAAAAACCATGTGCCTAGATTCAACACAACTTCATGATAAAAACTCTCAACAAAGTGGGCACAGTGGAAACACATCTCAATACAATAAAGGCCATCTATGACAAACACACAGCTAATGTCATAGTCAGAGGTGAAAAGCTGAAAGCATTTCTCCTAAGATGAGGAGCAGAAGAAGGACGCTCCCTCTCACCACTTTTATTCAACAAAGTATTAGAAGTCCTAGTCATGACAATCAGACAAAAAGAAATAAAATGCATCTAAATCAAAAAGGAAGAAGTAAAACTGTAACTCTTTACAGATGACAAGATATTATATACAGAAAACCCTACCGACTCCACCAAGGTAAGTTTGAATAAATAAATGAATTTACTAATGTTGCAGGATACAAAATCATGGACAGAAAACTACTGTGTTTCCATACAATAAACTATCAGAAAGAGAAATTAAGAAAGCAATCCTATTTACAACTGCATTCAAAAAGAACAAAATACTTAGAAATAATTTTTACCAATAGTGTTCACTGAAAACTGTAAGTCACTGATAAAAGAAACTGAGAAACACAAATAAATGGAAAGATACTCCAAACTTATGGATTGGAAGAATTAATATTGTTAAAATGTCCCTACTACCCAAAGAAATCTACAAATTCAGTGCAATCCCTATGAAAATTTCAATGGCATTTTTCCCAGAAATAGAAAAAACAATCATAAAATTTGTATGGAACCATAAAAGACCCCAATAGCTAAGGGAAGCTTAAGGAAGAAAAATGTGGAGGCACAATGCTCCCTGAGTTCAAACTATATCACAAAGCTATAGTAAGCAAAACAGTATGGTAAGATGATTAAAAAAAGACACATAGTTCAACTGAACAGAATAGAGAGCCCAGAAACAGGCATCTGCAGTCATTTATGACAAAGGAGCTAAGAATATACAATGGATAAAGGAGAGTCTCTTTAGTTGGACAGCTAAGACAGAAAAAAAAAAAACACATGAAACTAGATCATTATCTTACACCTTACACAAAAGATTAACTCAAAATGGATTAAAGATGTGACTATAAGATCTGAAACCATAAAACTTCTAGAAGAAAACATAGGCTGGAAGCCTCTTTGACACTGGTCTTAGCAATGATTATTGGGATTTAAAACTAGAAGCAAAAGCAAAAATAAACAAGCAAGACTATATAAAGTTAAAAAGCTTTTGCATGGCAAAGGAAACAGTCAACAAAATCAAAAGGCAACCTACAGAATAATAATATTTGCAATTCATATATCTCATAAGGGGTTAAAAAGAAGGCAGATTATCCGAATAGACATTTTTCCAAAGAAGACATACAGTGGGCCAACAGGTACATGAAAAGATGTTCAACATTGCTAATTATTAGAGAAATGCAAATCAAAACCACAGTGAGAAAACACCTCATGCCTATTAGAATGGCTAGTATTAAAAAGGTAAGAAATAAGTTCTGATAAGGATGGGGGAAAAAAGGGAATCCTAGTACACTGTTAGGGGATTGTAAATTGGTGCAGCCACTATGGAGAACAGTATGGAGTTCTTAAAAAAAAATTTAAAAGTAGAACTACCATATGATCCAGCATATCCATAAAAACACTAAACCAAAAAGATATATGTTCATTAGAGCATTACTTACAATAGCCAAGATACAGAAAAATGTCCACTGATAGATGGAGAGAGAGATTATTTCACACACACACACAGAGGCATATTATTCAGCCTTTAAAAAGGCAAATGAAATCTTGCCATCTATAACAACATGGCTGGACCTTGAAAGTATAATGCTAAGTGAAATAAGATAGAGAAAGACAAATACCATATGATCTCACTTATATGTGGAATCTAAAAACAACAACAAGCAGCTCACAGATAATAAGAACAGACTGGTGACTGCCGAAGGCAAGGGTGGGAGTTGGACAAAATGAGTGAAAGGAATAAAAAGGTACAAAACTCCAGTTATAACAAAAATAAGACATGGGGTTATAATGTACAAAAGCATAATGATGTAGAAAAAACTGACCTATGTCATTCAAGGGTCAACTGGACAGATGGCCAATAAGCACATGAAGCAAAGTTCGACATCATTAGTCATTTGTTGTTCAGTCGCTAAATCGTGTCCAACTCTTTGCGACTCCATGGACTGTAGCACGCCAGGCTTGCCTGCCTTTCACCATCTCCCAGAGCTTGCTCAAACTCATGTCCATTGAGTCACTGATACCATCCAACCATTTCATCCTTTTTTGTACCCTTCTCCTCCTGCCTTCAATTTTTACCAGCATTAGTCATTAGGAAAATGCAAACACAAACTACAATGAGCTGTCACTTCACACCTACTAGGATGACATTGTAATTTTTAACACACATAAAATAGTAAGTATGGATGAGGATATAAGCTCTCATACTTTGCTGGTGGAAATATAAAATGGTGCAGACTGCAGAAAACAGTCTGGTGCTTCCTCTGAAAGCTAAACTCAGAATCTGACCAGGAAATTCTGTCCTGAGGTACATACCTAAAAGAACTGATATCAGAGATTTAAAAAGATACTTGAACTGCAATGTACATTTCAGCATTACTCACAATAGCCAAAAAGTAAAAGCATCTCAAGTGTCCATCAACAGAAAAATGGATAAACAAAATTCAGCACACAGAAGAATACATACATATATACATACAGAAGAATATTCTTCAACCATAAAACTGAATGAAGTTCTGATACACAGGTCAGAATGTATATATATCTTGTAAACATTATATTAAATGGTATAAGTCAGTCACAAAAGGACAAATATTGTATAACTCCATTTACAGGAAATACCTAAAACAGGCAAAATAGAAAGTAGAAAGGTGACTGCCAGACACTGGTGGCGGGGGGGGGGGCAAGTGGAGTTATTGTTAAGCGGATATAGAGTTTCTGTTTGGGGTGATGAAAATGTTCTGGAAATAAATAGTGGTGATGTTTGCACATTTTGAATATAATGAATGCTACTAAATGGTACACTTAAAATGGTTAATGTATCAAATTTTATATACATTTTACAATTTTTAAAAACTTAAAAGTAAAAAAAAAAAAAACTACACAGACATCACTAAATACTGCATTCCTTATAGCTAAATAAGGAGTACGGCTAAAACAGGTCACACTATAGCCATAAAGACTGCAAAATAAGCCTCAGAATGAAAGACAAATATTATGCAATGAATGAAAATTACTGGCAAAATTATCGCTTGAGATGATGCTGTTGGACTCCACAATGGTGAAGGTATGCACAAGGAAGAGTAATTGCTATCACATAGTCATGCTGGCAGATGCTGACCATACCTTTGCAAGAAAGTATGGGCAGGACAGACGCTGAGACACAGACTCTACTTGTGAGCCACTGGGAGAAAATGCCACATGGTGATTTTCCCATTTACCACTGAAAAACACACTCTACTTGGGAGAACCTCTTCATTTAGCTCATAAACACTGTGTGAGCAGAGACAAGGATGAAAATAAGTGTACTGCTTCCGTTTAAAAGGAGCGCAAGCACTATGTAGACCATTACCAAAAAAAAAAAAAATACTATACCCAAACGTGGATTCACACACTGCTGTCTGTTCACAGGGAACAGCTACCAGTTAACCACATGTCAAATGAGCTCGACTTGCTGTGGAAGGGAACTCTGAACACATAGAGCCTAACAACTCATTTCTAAACAGCAACTTTTAAGATATCATGTGTACACCTTCTGGCTCTTTGTACACTGAAAAAATAACAACACTAACCTAGAATTCTATGCTTAGTAAGAATACCTTTCAAAATGAAGGCAATGAAAGTATGTCAGACTTGATCACACAGAGAGTTGGACATCAGTAGACCTTCACTGATCAATGGATAAATGAAGTAGACCTTCAATAGTGGAAGTTCTAAAGATTTTTACATTAGAAAAGTTAGTTTGGGTTAAAATACCAGATTGTAAGATGCTCTAAAGATGAAATAAAAGACTCTTCATTGTTTGGGTTTTTTTTAATAGAGAATTAAAATACAGGACACAATAGCATGTAAGTTCGGAGGGAGGCACAGAGGGTAAAAGTGTTCTAAGGTTGGATTGGCCACGTGTGCTCAGTCACTCAGTCGTGTCCAACTCTTTGGGACCTTATGGATTGTAGCCCACCCATGGGATTTTCTAGGCAAGAGTATAGGATAACAATAAAGGTACAGATTAAGAGAAGATTTTCTAATAAAGGGTACATGTTATAATTTCTAAGGTAGCTACCATAAGAAAGAGAAAGTATAACTTCAAAATAATTAGCAGGAAAATTTTAAATGATAAAAGGATTCAAACGAACCCCCTCCCCACCCAAAATGAAACAGAAGAGAACAGCAGTAAAGACTCCTTCGACACACTGCACAACTGTGAAAATCTGAGATAATAAGAAAGGAAAATTATAGGCTAAACTCAATCATAAACATAGATATTAAAGTTGGATGTAAAATGTGAGCAAATCAAATCCAGCAGGCTATATGAAAAGAATGATAAATTGTGAGCAAATTGGATTTATCCCTAAAATGCCAGTTGGTTTGACATTTAAAACTCAGTGAGATTAGTCTGTTCAACAAACGGTGGTGGGAAAACTGGACAACAACATGTAAAAAAAAAAAAAAAATGAAATGAGACCATTCTTTAACACCAAATACATAAATAAGTTCAAATGGATTAAAGACCTAAGGTGAGACTGGACACTACCAAACTCCTAGAGGAAAACACAGCCAGAATACTCTGACATAAATCACAACGTATCTTTTTCAATCCATCTCCCAGAAAAATGGAAATTAAAAACAAAAATAAACAAATGGGACCTACTTAAACTCAAAAGCTTTTGCACAGCAAAGGAAACAATAAACTAAATGAAAAGACAACCCACAGATTGGGAGATCATATTTGTAAAATGTAACCAACAAGGGACTAATCTTCAAATTTTACAAACAGCTCATGATACACAACAGAATCTAAACAAGCAACCCACTCAAAAAATAGGCAGAAGACCCAAATAGACATTTCTCCAAAGATACAGATGGCCAAGACACACATGAAAAGATGTTCAACAACACTAATTATTAGAGAAATGCAAATCAAAACTACAATAAGATATCGCCTTACATCAGTGAAAATGGCTATCATCAAAAAATCCACAAATGATAAATGCCAGAGAGGGTGTTCCCATCTACACTGTTGATGGGAATGTAAATTGATACAGCCACTATGGAAAACAGTAGGGAGGATCCTTAAAAAAAAAAAAACTAAAAATAGAAATACCACATGACCCTGCAATCCCACTCTTGGGCACAGATCTAGAGAAAAACATGATCGGAAAGGACACATGCACCCCAATGTTCACTGCAGCACTGTTTACAATAGCCAAGACATGGAAGCAACCTAAATGTCCATTGAGAGAGGACTGGATAAAGAAGATGTGGTGTGTATATATAAAGGGACATTACTCGGCCATTAAAAAAGAATGAAATAACGCAATTTGCAGCAACATGGATGGACCTACAGATCGTCATACGGAGTGAAGTAAGACAGAAAGAGAAGTATCATATGACATCCCTTATACATAGACTCTAAAAAGAAATGATAAAAATGAACTTACAAAACAGAAAGAGACTCACAGACTGGATGCCAGGGGAAGGAATGGGAGGATAGAGAGAGAGTTTGGGATGGACATGCACACACTGCTATACTTAGATGGAAAACCAACCAGGACCTATTGTATAGCATATGGAACTCTGCTCAGTGTTATGTGGATGTGAGGGGAGTTTGGGGGGGAATAGACACATGTACGTGTATGACTGAGTTCCCTGGCTATTCACTGAGTTTCCCTGGCTATGAAAGTATCATAACATTGTTAATCAGCTATACCCCAATTCAAAATAAAGTTTTTTAAAAAAAAATCAGTGAGATTTGTTATATTGAGATTTACATGAAATAAATCATGTGATTACAATGAATAAATAAAAAGCACTTGACAAAATTCAATAGCTAATCATTAAAAAAAAAAAAAAGTTTTCTGCAAACTAAGAATAAAAGGAAACTTCCTTAACCTAATAAAAGGCATACATGAACGAAACCTTGAGCAAACATGACAAAGAAGAAACAAGAAACATTGGAGTAATTCCTTTTGAGACCTCGAACTAAAAATGAGGCTGGTACAAGTCACACTGACACCAGCACTGTAGTCAGGGTGCCAGCGGGCAGCTGTGTGAGCAGGGGAGCGAAGGCGGTCTTCAGAGCCTCAGGGGAGCGAAGGTGGTCTTCAGAGCCTCAGGGGAGCGAAGGTGGTCTTCAGAGCCTCATGGGAGCGAAGGTGGTCTTCAGAGCCTCATGGGAGCGAAGGTGGTCTTCAGAGCTGTGAGCAGGGGAGCGAAGGCGGTCTTCAGAGCCTCATGGGAGCAAAGGCGGTCTTCAGAGCCTCAGGGGAGCGAAGGTGGTCTTCAGAGCTGTGAGCAGGGGAGCGAAGGTGGTCTTCAGAGCCTCATGGGAGTGAAGGTGGTCTTCAGAGCCTCATGGGAGCGAAGGTGGTCTTCAGAGCTGTGAGCAGGGGAGCGAAGGCGGTCTTCAGAGCCTCATGGGAGCAAAGGCGGTCTTCAGAGCCTCAGGGGAGAGAAGGTGGTCTTCAGAGCTGTGAGCAGGGGAGCGAAGGCGGTCTTCAGAGCCTCATGGGAGCAAAGGCGGTCTTCAGAGCCTCAGGGGAGCGAAGGTGGTCTTCAGAGCTGTGAGCAGGGGAGCGAAGGTGGTCTTCAGAGCCTCATGGGAGTGAAGGTGGTCTTCAGAGCCTCGTGGGGGACAACTGGACATACTGGAGCCCAACTTTCACCTTATGCAAAAATCTGTTCTAGAGCATTAAAACCAAAATGTGAAAGAAAGGAGGAGAACTTCCTGACAATAAGCTAAGGAAGTATTTCATGAATAAAACATAGACATCATTAACCATAAAGTCCATGGTAATGAGCTACACTGAAATGTGTACCTTCTACATGTGGGAAGGAAGCGTGAGGGAGAAGATAGCCCCAGATCAGGAAAGGATGGTATCACATGGGCAACCAGCAAAGCTTATGAAGCACAGAATCCATAACATAGAAACATGTCCTACACAGAAGACCAGGCACTTGAAAAATGAGCAGAAGATTTAAATTGGTACTTCAGGAAAGAGGAAATCTAAGTTGTCAATATGAAAATGTGTCCAACCTCGTAAATAACCAAGAAATGAAAATAAAAACTATTCAATACCAGGAGCTATCACTACCCATGGAGCACAGTGAGCAACAGATACGAGAGATGAAGAGACAAGATCACTCCCACATTCCGGAGGAGAAGGAAAAGGACTGAAGGTGGAGTTAATCATGGGTCACACGTACATGTTGAAGCCACCATAAAAACCCCAGTACTATGGGTCCAGCGAGTTTCTACACACCAGGAGGTTGATGGACTCCAACTCCCTGGGAGAGAATCTTCTGATCTCTGGACCCTTCCATACCTCACCCTAGGTATCTCCTCACCTGCATCCTTCACCACGTCCTTTATTAAGTAGTAACCTGACAAAGGGCTCCCCCGGTGGTTCAGATGGTAAAGATTCCACCTGCCAATGCAGGAGACGCCAGTTCGATCCCTGGGTTGGGAAGATTCCCTGGAGGAGAAAAGAGCAACCCAGTCCAGTATTCTTGCCTGGGAAATCCTACGGACAGAGGAGCCTGATGGGCTACAGTCCACGGGGTCTCAAAAAAGTCAGACATGACTTAGCAACTAAACAACAACAACCTGATAAAGACAAGTTAAATGTTTCCCTTAGCTCTTTGAGCTGTTCTAGCACTTGACTGCGGAGAAAGCAATGGCAAGCCACTCCAGTACTCTTGCCTAGAAAATCCCATGGACGGAGGAGCCTGGTAGGCTGCAGTCCGTGGGGTCACTACGAGTCAGACATGACTGAGCGACTTCACTTTCACTTTTCACTTTCACACATTGGAGAAGGAAATGGCAACCCACTCCAGTGTTCTTGCCTGGAGAACCCCAGGGACGGGGGAGCCTGGTGGGCTGCCGTTTACGGGGTCGCACAGAGTCGGACACGACTGAAGTGACTTAGCAGCAGCAGCAGCACATGACTGAATGCAAGGACGCAGTTATGGGGACCTCTGATTTGCAGCCGAGCTAGACAGAAATTGGGGTAACCCGAGGATCTACTGCTTGTAATCGGTATCTGAAATGATGGGAAGTCTCAGGGAGCTGCACCCACAACCTGTGAGGTTGGCGCAACCTCCAAGGTGTGTCAGAACTGAACTGTAAGACACCCGGCTGGAGTCGCAGGAAAAAAACCCCACAGAACTGGTGTCAGAACCACTGTGTGTCAAAAGTACTATCTACACAAGTAACCTGTGCTTCCCCTTTACAGACTAGATGGTCTTAAAGTCAATATTGCTGCTAAGTCACTTCAGTTGTGTCCGACTCTGTGTGACCCCATAGACGGAAGCCCACCAGGCTCCCCCATCCCTGGGATTCTCCAGGCAAGAACACTGGAGTGGGTTGCCATTTCCTTCTCCAAAAGTCAATATTACAAAATCATTATTACCAGCAGAGACAATCAAAAAGTAGATAGTCAAAAAATAAAGATAAACAAGTACAGAGGTATGTCAGACAGTTAAAATATCTTGCATTTCCTCTGGATTTTGTAATATTTATTTTATGTATCCATTTTAAAAAATTTATAATTTGTTATTTTTTTCACATTCTACATAGTCACCTAAAAAAAAATTCATACACTGTGATTCCATTTATAAAGCTCAACGACAGGCAAAATTAAATCAAAGTGCCTAGGGATGTTTAAAACGTATCTTTTGTACACAGTATGAGGTAGGAATCTTTTCCTTTTCTGTACATCTCTAAAGAAGTCGTGTGTGTGTGTCGCTCAGTCATGTCTAACTCTTTGTGACCCCATGGACTATAGCCCACCAGGCTCCTCTGTCCATGGAAATTTCCCAGGCAAGGATCCTGCAGTGGGTTGCCATTCCCTTCGCCAAGGGATCTTCCCTACCCAGGGACTGAACCCAGGTCTTCTGTGTTGCAGGCAAATTCCTCATAGTCGGAGCCACCAGGGAAGAGGAGGTGCTGAATGGAAAGAAGTGCTTGGCGTGCTCTCAGAGTGTTCAATTTCTTTACTCAGGTGGTGGTCACTTGAATTATAATCACTTTTAAAACTATATTATAAAAAGTTTTATATGCATTTCTGTATATATATTACATTTCAAATCATGTGATATTTGTAAAATTCAGACCTAATGAATTTATAAAACTAATACTAACATTTAAGCACTATGCAGGGAAAGAATGATCCCATAAAATTCAGAACAGAATGGTATTATCACAGGAACAAAACAAGATCAGCTCTCTGGTTGATAAAAGCTGTTTTTCAAAGAAGAACAGGTAACAATTCAGATACTACTACACACATACACTGTATAAATAAAGATCCAGGTAGATGGATGGTGGATATGACAGTCAGTGGGATTTACAGACTAGAGGAGGAGGCTAAAATGACTTATTTCCTATGGATTACAGCTGGAGACATCAGTAAGTATTCACAAAAACCATTAACGTCATCAAACACAAGGAAAGTCTAAGGAAACTTCAGGGCCACGCTCATATTTAGCTTAACATACTTACAGATGATTGCATGTAGAAATGTTCATATATGTGCAACAACACTGTGCAAAGCTATCATCCAGATCTTGCCTTCTACTCCATTCCCTAATAACAGTAACCAGTGGTCCTTTGAAAACTGGCTGATTCTAAATGGGGCATGGCAAGATCAACCCAGGGCACCTCATCATGCCCAAAGTAAGGAAGCATTAAAAACAAACCCTCCGTGGACGGGGATATGTCAAAGAAATGAACTGAAAAAGCTCCTGTGCCCAAAGCTGGGGCAATTTGAACAACCAAATAAATGAAGTAGAACTGGGTGATGTCCCAGAGTATAAACAAACATCCAAGAATCCAGAGTGATACAAACTGAATAAATTGATGGGAAAAAAGAGACAAATTATTCCAAACAACTTACATGGATACTTCCCCCGGAGGGAAAGGGGGCAGGACACACTGTCTTCCAGGGTAGGTGGCACACAGAGACTGCCGGTTCTTCAACAGGGAAATATGTAAAGATTTGATTAGATCCCTGTCTCCTTCCATGTGCAAACTAGTTGGACTGAAATTCCAAATAATGTAAATACAATTTTTTTTAATTATTAAAATAAGACTTTGAAATCCTCTTGGAAAGGTCTTCTAAAGCAGAAGGAAAAAAGCATTCACCTTTCAGAATATACCTGCCCATATGAACATTTTCAACTTCTATTTAACAATGGTATTATTTAAGGAAGAAAAAAAGGGCAAATGACTGAGAGAAAAATGGTGTTCAACCTAAAATGACCCAAAGGATTAATATCCAAAACACAAAGAGATACTGCAAATAAATAAGAAAGTGATAAACCAATAGAATGATGGTAAAGGGATATGAACAAACAAACCAGAGGAATAAATGATCATTTAAAAAAGTGAAAATGTGCTCAATGGCAGGAGTGATGCACACTTCACACTTAAGACACCCTGTTTTCCCCCATCAGATTGGTAAAAATTATAAAGACATAATACTGAATATTGGCAAAAATGCAGGGGAGATGATTTTAAATGCAATGTCCATATACTGTTAAGTGGTCCAACCCCTCTCCAGAACAATCTGGCAATATCTATTAAATGCACACATCTTTTCTCCAAAAAAATACAAAAGAAACAAAACCAGAGCATTCATTAAGAGTAGTCTGGTTCATTAAACTGAGACACAATAGAAAACTATGTATTCACTTAAAAGAAATTGGAGGATATACATATATCTATATATACAGGCATATACATACACACACCTCACAAAAATACCTTTTTGAGACATATTACTTGGTGTAGAAGAAAAGCTATGGAACAATCCATAGAGTATAATAAAATCTGTGATTAAAACATAAAGAAAAAAGACAAAACAATGTTATTTATGTACATACACTTTTATGTACATAGGCATGTAAGTGTTTAATGTACAGAAAATTACATATGCATGAAGTGTTTAATGTACAGAAAACTACATATGTATGCATGTAAGTGTTTAATGTACAGAAAATTCTTGCAGGACACTCATCAAACAGAAAGAAAAGGAGATGGAGGGTGAGGGAGAAAAGTGGTTGAAAGATTTCTTTCCTTTTTTATCTATGTATCTTTGACACCAGGAATGTTCTTCTGCGTTACTTGTATAACTAACTGCTTGCTGTTAGAGAAAGAAGTGGTAGAAGTTTACACAGGAAGTATTTCCCTACGTGAGCACTGGGGTCACTGTGAGTCGTCCCCTCTTCTTGCATGAGGTCTGCCTTCAGCTACGCTAACTCTGTTCTCTGGGAGACTTGAAAGAACAGCCACCTCCTTGCTAAGCAACCTGCTAACAGGAACAATGACCCCTCACTGGCCAAGGGCATGCGGCCTACCCGGAAGGACAGGGAACCTGAGCGCCTCACAGGTGCCCACACCCTGGGGCTCCCTTGACCACAGTGACTCTTGTAACAGTCTCCTCTGCCCAACTCCAACCTTGTTGGGACATGCTGGGCAAAAAAATACTGCAAAGCCAGGTGTGTCACAGCAGCATTTCAGGTTTACACCAAGCAGGCCTGGGAGTATCCTTTCTCCATTCTAAACAGCCTATGGTATTTTTTATGATTTGATGCCTAAACTATAAATGCTCCATTTTAATCATTCCCCATGTTAGGTGTAATCAACAAAAATATTTTGTATTCAATTAAACTAAGGCATTTTTTGGTGAACGGCAAAGCAAAAAACTTATTCATTACATAAACTGTAGTAAATTTATGGTTCAAATAAATTTTATCTATAATTTCCCAAACCACTACGGAAACTTAAATCATTCATTTTATATAGTCGAACACAATGTGGGACTATATAAAAATTGAAAAGAAAAAAAAAATTTTTTTTTTCCAAAGGAGCTGCTTCCAAGTTCACGTCTTGAGAAAAAAAAGATTTTCATGCAATTTAAAAATCAAAATCACTTCCTAAGTAAAACTAATGCTCAGCATAAATCACAGTAGAAAAACATCACTCTTGATGGATAAAGGAGACAAAATTTGCCAAAGTGAATAAGTGTATCTCAGCTTGAAATAGCAAAGAATGACCTGAGCCCACAGTGCAAACGAGAAGGCCAGGGTAACCTACACAACACAAAATCACATCTGTGATTTGGCTCTTTTGAAACTATGGTGCCCAGACCTGTCCAGGATGAGACAGGTCTCAGTTGGTTGCAGAAAGCTGTTGGGACCAATTCAGCGTGGTCAGTGCCACAAAGAACATCCCTCACAGTCACATTCTATGCCACCCCTGCTTTTGAGTGGTCTTAAAAACACAAGCTGGACTTCCCTGAAGGTGTAATGGATAACAATCCGCCTGCGAATGCAGAGAACAATGCATTTGAGTCCCTGATCCAGGAGGATCCCACATTCCAGGAAGCAACTAAGTGTGCTGTTAACTACTGAGCCTGTGCTCTGCCACAAGAGAAGCCCCCACATTGAGAAGCCCCCACACCACAACTAGAGAGTAGCCCCCACTCACTCTCAATAAAAATAAACAGACAACTTAAAAAAAAAATGCAAGCTACAGCTCCCCAACCCCAGTTACATTCTGTTTTAATAATTCTGAGGAGGGTCCAGGAACTTACATTTTTTTAAAGTGCTAACTCTGGGGAATTCCAGAAAAGGGGCACTGACCACCCCCACCCCACCCCCTGAATCAGAGCAGAAGGAGGGCATTTCACACATACCTACATGTGTGAGCTTTTTTCCCTTTCTTGGAAATCTTTATTCTAAGTATCACTAATTCTTACAACTGATAACAGGATGAAATGTTTGTTTTAATTGAGTCCTTTAATGACATATATCAACTGCAGAACAGTTTTTATCTCTGGACAGGAAGGAAGAAAATGGAAAAAAAAAAAAAAGGAGGAGGGGGCAGGGGGGATGGAGAAAAAAATGAGAGGTCTGAGCAAATATGGCCCAAGAAATTCATAGTTATGATTAAACTGGAATGGAGGGTAATATGAGTAGCCTGAAACTGTCCACACTCTTCTGTATCTTTAAAAAACTTAAGTAAAAAAAAAATGTAAATGTACGACATTATTCCAAAACGCAGGAGAGGACAAGATACTCAGTAGGAGCCATCACTACCCAGAGAAAGCCCTGAGGTCACGTTCATCCTGGAAAGCCAGGGTGATGGCCCTGGCGCTGGTTACAGAACAACAAGCATGACCTGTCTGCACTGGCTTAAAGCAATGCCGGTTTTCAGTGTGAAAAGGATGTCTGTAAGGACGGGAGGTAAAGCACCCTCGTGGGCTCTGTACCTGTGTCGTTCCCCGAGCCTGTGGACAGCGCGGGCATGATGCTGAGGCCGGCCCGGTGCTGCCAACTCACTCCTCTGGAAGGTGGCGGAGATGCCAACCCCTGCAGCCACTCCCGGGCCGACTACCGAGATCTGTGTGTCCCCGGGCAGGCCGTTTCTACAAAGAAAGGGAACACATTAAAAAACAGAAGAGGCAGGATGACTGCATTGCAACTTGCTGTAACTAATTCAAAATGCTGATCCCAACACATTATGAGATCACAAGCTTCACCGTTTCGTCTAGAGAGCACAGACAAATAGGAAGTGGGAGAGTTTTTGATTTTGACATGGGACTTCTAATGAAAAACACGCAAGTTCTTCGTGCGTGTGTCAAGCCTTCTGTAAAGATTTTTACATTTGCTTTGAGAATCGCTGAAGGCACAGATGGAGGACTTAAGGAAGCTTTTGTAAGCCAGTGTCATTCTAAAACCCTTCCCCTTCATTAGAATTCTAAACTGTATTTCTAAATGTAGAAAAGAGTCTGTAAGTTGTCAACAACTTATAGCTAATTTAAGTAGATCATCCTAATACGACAACTGCAAATTTGCTAACTGAAGATCACAAATGACCTTGAAAGAATACTAGGATTAAAGCAAGATGTCGTTTTAGATTTACAGAACTGTTGATAATCTAAACTAAACCTAACAATCCAACCTAATATAGGAAAATAAATTGTTGTAGTAAAAACTAAGCTTTGCTGGATCTTAAAAAATACTGATTCTTTAAATAACAGTTTTCAGTAATGTTTATCCCCAGATAAGCAGTAAAGGCACTATTGTGAAATAACTAAAAGCAAGGGCTCTAGTGTTTGGCTCAGTCTCTAATCCTGCTAGCCCTGTGATCTAGTTGTTTAACCTCATTAAGCCTTAGTTTCCTTATGTGCAAATGAAGATAATAACAACTTAGAACTGCTTGACCTTCCAATGAGCCAGAGGATACCAAACAGCGTCCTGCAAACAATGAATATGATGACTGGTTTTTTAAATTCAGGTAACGAGATTATAAAATGAAAACATGAAAGTAGCAAGATTAAAATTTACATTGGCCTGACACCTAGAAGGAGGCCATGTGGTTTAAATTTGGACCACAGCTGCCTAATAACGGAAAATACACCGCATTTACATTTTTCAGAAATCAGAAGAACCACACAATGTGTTTAAACTCACTTTTTAGTGCATTCCCCCCCCCACCCCGTTCTCTATAAAGCAACATCAGTGATTTAAAAGCATATTTTAACATATATTAACAAGAAAAACAGATACTGTAAACATTTGAAAAACTGGCTGACTTCAGTTCTTAAAAGCGTTTAAATTGCTGATTCACATTACAGAATAAAGAAAATGAGCTTGCCAAATTCTTCACGAAGAAACCCAGACTATAAAATTCTATTAAAGCTTTCTAAATTAGCTTTTTAATTATCAAAGTAAATATTAATATAAGAATATTCACCATCAAAAAGACTAGCTTGGACCAAGTAACCGGGTTCAGTGTCTTGAGTTCTGTTTTATGTTACAAAGGTTGACGTGGTGAAAATACGCATACAAATCCATACAGAAATCCTCTCTGTGTTAATTAAAAATGCAATGGCAGTTATTTTAAATACTAAGTGAAAATACAAATCACTAAGCTAAAAATAAGACAAAAAGGGAAAATCAAGGTTTCATTAACACACATCTCTGAAGCTATTTTCCCTAATAATTTTAAGAGGTAACACTGCTTTGTTTTCATAAGTTATCCTAACAATCAAGATTCAGATTCAACTACATAAAAGTTTCCCTCCATTCAAACACAAAGAAAATAAAAAACAGACCATACATAATTTTAAAAATGCATTCAATTAGTAAACTTTTGTTCTGCTGCCGAGAAAAAAAGGAAAAACGGTTATAATTTGTAAAATGTATGCACACATATTTCTACCATTAGGACGAAACGTATGTATGCAGGTATTTATTATAGTGTGTATGTATGTAATTTAAGTTCTTTATGCCATAAATCACAATTTGTATGGTACAGATTACCCAACTACAGAAATACACATACTACATAATCTATACCATGCAAACTACAACTTTCTTCAAGCCTTAAAGAATTTACAATGTTTCAATTTCATAAACCACATACAGCATATAGTAAATCGATTTATGCTTATAACAAACATCCTATTAAAACACTAAAAACCACCTTACATTTCACATCAAAACATCCTTCTGAGTTGATGCTGCAGCCTTCCACGTATGCCATAGATAAGAGATTTTATCGTAGCATTTCTCACCTTTTATTTCACAGTAAACACTCAAGGTAATTTTTTCCAAAAATGTATTACTTAAGAAATATACGCTACAACATAATTATCTTCTCAGAACATATACAAGTATATCAATAAAAAAAATAAGTGGCTTGATAAAATCTCAACGGGAAAAATGGTTAATATTCTGTGGAACGAAGCGGAGCTGCTGGGTTTAACTTTCAAACTGAGTTAAATTTCTGTAGTAATCATGATATTTTCTTTGGCTAAACTTACTGAAAATGCTTTGGAATTTGTCAGAACCCAGTTGTGATTATTACTGACTGTTGTATGGAATCGATTTACTACAACACAAAAATACCAGCTGTTACAGTATGTCCTGAGAGGGATTACCGAATATTCTTAAATTGAAGTTCAATCCATCTTTCCATAAAAAACAAAAAAGAGAGACCCGAACGCCAGGAACGAAACTGCGGTGTCAAGTGCACCTGAAACATTTACAATCCCCAACAGAACTATTACAACCCTCCTTTAAAAGGGCTTATTTTTGAAATTTCATTATTCCAGTCATACCTTGCTTCTATATATCACACTGTATCAGGTTCTGCTGGCATCGATCATGTGGAAACAGTGAAATATGTGAAGGTCTAGAGCCTACAATGTTCAATTTCTACCCGCCCTGGGCAGCCCTTTAGGGGCTCCCGGGGCTCTTGTGACATCTAGTGGTCAACCACAGAAGTGCAAGTATCTGTAGCAGAACGCTTTCTAAGATTTCCATTTTTCAAAAAAATTGTCTTAATTGCATCCAGTGAAGTAATTATCTGAAAATTTTTTATTAATGTGCACACACACTCCTCCTGTGTGTCTCCTCTACTCTCAATACTTCACTACAACACTACTTCACTTCTGACACCAGGTGTGGTTTTCTACACATCAAGCAATCCAGTGACCCAGCTGGGTGTCTTTCAATCTAACTCAGTTCTGATACCATCTATCTGGAGACAGCATAGACCCCACAGGGTGAGGGCTCAGGCCTATAAGATGAGCCCCCTTCTGATGTCGGTGTCAAATCCAGGTTGGTCACCTGTGCTTCTGACAAATCAGAGGTTCCCACAACTCCCTCAGAACTCAGGGGAACATTTGCTTATTAGATTGAGGGTGGGTGCTCAGTCATGTCCAACTCTTCGTAGCCCCATGAACTGTAGCCCGCCAGGCTTCTCTGTCCATGAGATTTTCCAGGCAAGAATACTGAAGCAGGTTGCATGCCCTCCTCCAGGGAATCTTCCCGACACAGGGTTCAAGCCCTAGTCTCTTGTGTCTCCTGCATTAGCAGGCGGATTCTTTACCACTTAATGCCACCTTGGAAGCCCACTTATTACATTACTGGTTAGTTATAAAAGGAAAGAATAAGGAACAGTCAGAGAGAAGAGACACACAGGGTAAGGTGTGTGGGGTGGGGAGCGGAGTTCCCATGCCCTCCCCAGGAGCAACGCCCTTCCCAGATCTCACATGCCCTCCAACCTGAAAGCTCTCCAGACCCTACACTTTTGGGGTGTTATGGATGCTTCATTAAACAGGCATGATTGATTAAATCCCTGGCCTTTGGTGACTGAACTCACTTTCCAACCCCTCTCTCTTCCCAGGAGGTCGTCTGGTGGGACTGAAAGTTGCAACCCTCCAATCAAGGCTGGTTCCCCAGCAACCAGCTCCATCCACAAGGGCTTCCCAAAAGTCACCCCATTAACACAAAAGTATGACTGAAAGCAGTAAAAACAAAAGGCACTTTTATCACTCTTATCACTTAAGAAATCTCCAGGGTTTCAGAAGCAGAAAGGGTTACATAGACACATGTTTATTATAAATCACAATATTTCACACACACAGTTATTAACACAGATGAACAGAAAATCAAGTGCCAGACCTAATTTTCCAAACTCATGTCCTCTCTATTTGAAGGAGTATTCAAGAACATGAAAATGTTTAATTAACTGTCATCATAAATAAACTAATAATCATAATAATATCTCATAGCTTCAAGAGACAATAATTGTGCCTGGTAATCCATCTATAAATTACTTCATGATCACAAATACTTTCAAGTTACACTTTCAAAACCTAATACAGTGAAAAAAGAGTAAACTTTCTTTTTTCTTTTTTTAACAAATCTGACATTAAAAAAAAAAATTCTACCTGAAAGATGTAGGAGTTGCATTAGGCAATGAAAGCAGCACACTGGTATCTGTTACATTATTCAAACTTTCATAAATTGTAATTGTTAGAAAATAAAGGAAGCAATGTAGATAAGTGGCATTAATCTGCTTACAGAAAATGGCATTTAAACCTTTTATGCCGTCAGTTCTCACAGTGTGATCTGCAGACCCCAGTGGTCTCTCAGATCCTTTCACAGGCGTTCTTTGAAATCAAACTACGCTCATAAAAATATCAAGATGTTATTTGCCTTTTGCGCTGTGTGGATATTTGCACGAATGATGAAAAGCACTGGTGGATAAAACCACTGGTACCTCAGCACAAACCAACATTACAGTACCAAACAGAAACTATGCATCCTAATTATTAAGAGTATTCTTCCCTGCCAAGCACTTTCATAAAAAAAAAAAAAAAAACAACAAGCAAACAAAAAGGCTGACTTTAGAATGCTCTTCATGAAGTAGTAAAAGTAATAACTGACCGTTGAGGCACTGCTAAAGTATAAACATCCAAGCATAAAAATACTGGGTTGGCCAAAAAGTTCACTCAAGCTTTTCCATAAGATGTTACGGAAAAACCCAAATGAACAATTTGGCCAACCCAGTAGAACTTTATATAACTTGTGTCCACTACAGGCTGTCATCGCCTTGCAAGGCACTGTGTTAATAACCAAAATCCTGGAACTTGTTCCTACTCTGTACAGGTACATCAGCATCCGCAAACCTCCAAGCTCTTCCGAGAAGATCAGTGGAGATATGAGCAAAAGTGATTTTTTTTTTTTTTGTATTGTGTTTCAACCTTTGGATAGTGAACCAGTATATTTTTTAAATTTTCAATGCATAATATTTTTAAAATGTGTGAATAAAAGATCCATTTAGGGACTTCCCTGATGGTAAAGTGGCTAAGAATACACCTTGTGAAGGAAATGAAGTAATTAAACTTGAATTTTAAAAAGTTAATCTGTTTCTCTAAAAAGATACTCTACTTAAACTATTCCAAGACATTTTGATAAAAGCAAGATGAAGTATTAAAAAAAAAATCGACCATGCAAGGCAGGGGACGCAGGTTCAGTTCCTGGTCCAGGAACTTAGATTTTACATGCCGCAGGGCAACTAAACCTTCGCACTGCAACTACTGAGCCCTCAGAACACAACTAGAGAGTCTGTGAACCGCAGTGAAAGATCTGACATGCCGCAACTTAGACCTGACACAGCCAAATAAATACATTTTTAAAAATAATTATATTGTTAAAAAAAAGATCCATTCAAAATGCAGGATATACCATCAGATTGGAAAGTCCCAGTATGATACATCTGTTCATATATTTTCAGATTCTATATTGCAACACTGAAACCTCCAGATGTCGAGCTGTGATGTACAGTTAGTTGACCTTGAACAACAAGGGGTTTGATCTGTGTGGAGCCATTGGCACAGATTTAAAAGGATCACAGGATCTACAGTTGATTGAATCCATAGAGATAGAAGGCCAACTACAAGTTATAAGTGGATTTTCAACTTCACGGATGGCTATTGTTCCTAAACCTCACACTGCTCAAGGATCAACTGTAGTAACAGAATCAGTTCAGTTCAGTTGCTCAGTCGTGTCCGACTCTTCGTGACCCCATGAATCACAGCACGCCAGGCCTCCCTGTCCATCACCAACTCCCGGAGGTCACTCAAACTCATGTCCATCGAGTCGGTGATGCCATCCAGCCATCTCATTCTCTGTCGTCCCCTTCTCCTCCCGCCCCCAATCCCTCCCAGCATCAGAGTCTTTTCCAGTGAGTCAACTCGTCACATGAGGTGGCCAAAGTACTGGAGTTTCAGCTTTAGCATCAGTCCTTCCAATGAACACCCAGGATTGCTCTCCTTTAGAATGGACTGGTTGGATCTCCTTGCAGTCCAAGGGACTCTCAAAAGTCTTCTCCAGCACCACAGTTCAAAAGCATCAATTCTTTGGCGATCAGCTTTCTTCACAGTCCAACTCTCACATCCATCCATGACCACGGGAAAAACCATAGCCTTGACTAGACAGACCTTTGTTGGCAAAGTAATGTCTCTGCTTTTTAATATACTATCTAGGTTGGTCATAACTTTCCTTCCAAGGAGTAAGCATCTATTAATTAATTTCATGGCTGCAATTAGCATCCACAGTGATTTTGGAGCCCAAAAAAATAAAGTCTGACACTAAAAGCCTCTTGAGGAAAATGAAAGAGGAGAGTGAAAAGGTTGGCTTGAAGCTCAACATTCAGAAAACAAAGATCATGGCATCTGGTCCCATCACTTCATGGGAAATAGATGGGAAAACAGTAACAGAATAGCTATGATTAATTGAACAGCTTATTAAAATACACAAATCTATGGCTGGGAAGGAGAAGGCAATGGCACCCCACTCCAGTACTCTTTCCTGGAGAATTCCATGGACAGAGGAGCCTGGTGGGCTGCAGTCCGTGGGGTCGCTAAGAGTCGGACATGACTGAGCGACTTCACTTTCACTTTTCACTTTCATGCATTGGAGAAGGAAATGGCAACCCACTCCAGTGTTCTTGCCTGGAGAATCCCAGGGATGGGGAGCCTGGTGGGCTGCTGTCTATGGGGTCGCACAGAGTCAGACACGACGGAAGTGACTTAGCAGCAGCAGCAACAGCATGGCTGGGAAAGGGAAGGGAAAGGTTGGTTTGTCTTCATCCTTCAACCAAAACAAAGAGCAAAAATGGAAAGTAGATGCAGATCTAAGAACGTAACTGTCTCCAATTAGGCCAGGCATTAGAGAAATCTTCAGTTCACTCATGTTTTCGTTTTTGGAAAATAGTTACTTTTCATAAAAACATAACTTATGTTAACATGCAGCAAGTTTAATACTCTTCTTTTTAAGTGAACTGAAACCATGTTTTTTAATTTGTTTTAATTTCCAATACGGTAAATATCAATATAATATACATAAACAAAATTCTTTGGGGGTCTTCAATAATTTTTAAGAGTGTAAAAAGGTCCAGAGACCTCAAAGTTTGAGAACTGCTCCACATGGCCCAGGCAGGCAAAAATGTTCCACAACAGTCAGACAGTAAACACTTTAGACTCTGTGGTCTCGGGCTCAACACAGATAATATGCAAATGGTGGGTGTGACCCTGCTCCCAAGTGTAAATTTATTTCCAAGAGAGCAGAGGGTCAGATTTGCTGGCAGTATCCTACACATTACACCCTATGTGTCAGTGACTTTAGGGGCCAAGAGTAGCGTGATTTCTGGCAACAGTTTTATCGGTTATTCTTTAAGTATTCAAAGAAAGTCAGTTCAAATTTTTGTCAATTTTTTATTATGCAGAAATGTATCCAAAATAAAAGATATGAAATTTTAGACTACACAGTTTCTAATCAGAAACACAAATCACATTTCAATTTTGTCTGTTCCAAGAATCTTAGATTTTGTCAGTACACATAGACAATAAAAAAATATGCTTACCACTGACAATGCATTTGGTGCCATATGTATGAAACTATGCTTTATATAACCAAAAGCAGCAAGCAAAAAATAGGGGGAACACTTCAAAAAATTAAAACAGCCTCACATTTTACCAAGTCACCAGGGTTCAATCGGTATGCAATACAAAACTTAACATATCACAAATGGAAAGGAAAATACAAAAGCCACAGAAAAGAGGGCTCCCACTGAAAGCATCCTATAAACCTTTGTAGGCAAAGGTTTGTTTGACTATATGGACCTTTCAAAGCTATGGTTTTTCCAGTAGTCATGTACGGATGTGAGAGCTGGACAATAAAAAAAGGCTGAGCACCGAAGAATTGATGCCTTCAAACTGTGGTGCTGGGAAAGACTGAAGGCAGGAGGAGAAGGGGATGACAGAGGATGAGATGGTTGGATGGCATCACCGACTCAATGGACATGAGTTTGGGCAAACTCCAGGAGATTGTCAATGAGCAACTGAACAACAACATAAACCTTTGATGACTCAGAAGAGGAAATGTAAGAAACACTGCTTTCTAACCCCCAGGTGAGGACACCCAGGTTTCAAGGCTGTCAGGATAATCACAGAAGCCCCAGGTCACCTGCTGGAAGGGGCATCAGGGCTCTCAGGGGAGGCATTGCCTACCACTCACCCATCTGCCCCAAGTATAAGGAATGAACTGTGCTCACCAGCTGTGACCCCACTCCAGATGACCCAAACCATCCATTATAACCAGTGCCCCATGGCCCGTGTTTATTCTCAGATGGTCCTCAAGGAAAACCAGCAGCCTTTCCAGCTGTGCACGGTCCCACCCCCCCACAGTAAAACCTCTCTTTTGATGATGACCTTTTTCATTATATTTATCTTCTACTGCCCTGGCTCAGATGGTAAAGAATCTGCCTACAAGACAGGAGACCTGGGTTTGAGCCCTGGGTCAGGAAGATCCCCTGGAGGGAATAGCTACCCACTATAGTATTCTTACTTGGAGCATTCCATAGACAGAGAACCCTTGGCCACAGTCCATGGGGTCACAAAAGGGTTGGACATGACTGAGCAACTAATACACACACACACACACATACATACACACACTACTAAAAAGTCTTGGACAGTCTGCAAGATTACATCATCAACCATGAACAAACCACTTTTTTGTTGCATTTCACTCTTTCCTCTAACTGGTGGGGGCAGGAGAGAATTGATAATTTCTGAGTTATATTTTCCTTGCATGTGTGTGCATGCGTGCTTAGTCGCTTAATCGTGTCCAACTCTTTGTGACCATTTTCCTTAACTAATTCTCAATTATAGACCCTTCCCATAATTCCACCAGCATTCCCTGAAGTCCTCTCTACTGGAGAAACCAGCCATTTTGGACCATTAAGACACA